>NC_141764.1:44369628-44994628 GCF_982258835.1 Parasteatoda tepidariorum
CATTTGCGTTACATGGAAGGGAAAACTACGAAAACATCCCATGACAAGCCGTATGGCAAGGGGACTTTAACCCATGATCGTTCTACCATTGAGGATATTTTACGTCAGAATTGTGGTCTGTGCGAGCCGGGTGTGGAATTCATATCGACCAGCCAGTGCTGGGATTCGAACCCGTTCACTTCATTGGAAGATGAATGATCCCATGTAAATCTGTCAGAGCACAAAGTCCTCTATGTTCCTAAGACAAACCCTACCTCTGGGGGTAATGAATTAGAGATTGAATGTTCTCTGGTTCAGGTCAAAATTACGATCTGTGGATGAATGAATGGATAAACCCTATAAATGGCCTGGGACGTGAATGTGGCTGAAGTCGTATTCTTTTCTATAGATGGCGCCCCTGAAAAAGAAGAAACTCTCCATCTGCCTTAAATTCGTTTGGTTTCCCCAAGCTGGTTTGTTGGTATTGGCAAGAGGTATTAGAAGCAACAACAACAACATTTTAAAAACGAGTTATACTGTTAGTTTAAAAACTTAAAACTTTCATGAAGTATATATTTTTAAATCACTAAATCCAAACCCATAAGGAAATTGATTGATAAGGTCTGAGGCATGAGTACAAATCAATTCTATCAAAAATTTATATAGCCTGCATTTAGATTATTTTGTCAAACATTGTGGGAATCCAATACTATTTAATTATTTTAAATTGCGTTCCTATGTAAAGTTTTAAAGCAAGAAAGTAAAACTTTTCAGCAATATTCGGTAATCTTTTCAGAGCATTTTAAATTGCGACTAATTACTCAGAATGTTTTCTGTTTTCCTAGATTAATTCAGTCAAATAAGTAAAACTCTGCTTTTGTACAGAATGGAAGTTTTTTTAGTTTAGTTACCAAGAATAATATTTTCTTTTCGAATACTTAAAAACAGATTTCTTGGAAGATTCTCAAGAGAAAATCTTAATGCATGTAATGCTTTTATTGTAATGCAGAATCACAAATGGCGCCTGGGCGATACTTCTTCCTTTCAATTTACAAACAAAACTGACTTATCATGCCAAAATAATGCAAAGTAAGCTTTTTTGTTTGCTCATTGGCGAGGTTTTTGACCGGAGGTAAAGCGCATTGCTCGAATCCCGGATATTTTTATTTGAATATCCATTTACGACAAACGTAGCGTGATTTTGCATTATACTGCATTCCATGTTAAATAATGCATGGTAGCTTAACTATATTTGGAATGTTTGTTTTTGCTTAAACATCATCTTTCTACTGCATTTCAATTCGTCTGTAAGAGCTTTTTTGGTTTCCTGTATTTTATTTTGATTGCTTTTGGTTGGATATAGTACTTTATAAAAAATAAAAATATTAATAATAAAACAAAGAATAAAATACAATAATTTATTCTTTGTTTTATATGCAATTAGTTGACTGAAATATATGCAATTAGTTGACATGTTTTAAACATTATACCGAAGGAAATGTTTCTTCTTTAAAAATAAGTTTTATGCGCAGAGTTTGAAAGACATACTTCATATATCCCACACGTATTATTTTTTAAATAAACATTATATTTTAAACATAAACACAGCGAAAAAGTCTGGTAAAATTAGCGCACTGTGGAGTTATGATATTTCTGGTAAAAAAAAACCCTAATGCTGGTTAATAAAGCCAAAATATAACCGATCATTTGATAATTTTTCTGTTCATATGGTAACGGTTAAAAAGAAATTTTAGTTATCAAAATTATTGTTCTTCTTATCACACATTTAGTAAAAAAATATATAGTTGAATAATTCAACTTATTAAATGGTTTTTTACACCATGCTCTAAGTATCATGATAAATTACCAAATTTTGCCTCATTTATCAAAGTTTTTCCCACATTATGTTGAGTAATATTGAGTTCATTGGTGTTCCCATAGAGCCATAAACATGATAAATTTTACCATATTCTGGTAGCTCAGCTGACAAATGACAAAACTTGTCTTATTAATAAGTAGTTAATTACCAAATTTTGATTTTAGTTATCTTTTAAATTGTTATTTTTCCTATTTCCTTATTGCAAAAATGAAATAAAATATTTATGCAACAAAAACTTTATTTATCACCTCAGATTTAAGTATATATATAAATAATATTATTGTTTCAAAGTATGTTTCTGTAATTATTATAACATCAAAAGAAACTTCTTGTTAAAACTGTCTTTTCTAGTTTCTGTTTAACAAAATAAAAAAAACAAAAATATTCAAAGATTTTCATTTTTGTTCATTTTTTTATCAGTATAATAAATCTTATAATAAAACCGGAATTCTACTGGGATCTAATTAAAATTGGCTCATATTTTTCAATGAATAAGAGTTTTTCAAAATGAAGTTCAATAAACTATACTATATATTTTGTTTTGATTTTGATTATTTACAGTGTCTAGTCTGCCATATATTTAACAATCTTTTTACTGTTTTTGCGTGCATAAAACTGTTATTGTTATCTATATTAAAGTTCTTGTATCAATCGTGGTTAGAGAGTTATCGAATACTGGTAACAATCTGTGATTCAGAGACATAAGTGAAAAAAAAAATAGAAATACGAATTTCCTCGTTAACTATACTTACAGTGATTGACGGGCACCTTAATGACCTAGAATCTCAAAATTGAAAGCATGCATGCTTTTTCCTGGCTTTTGACATTAATATTAACTACTTAAATAATTTAAAATATACAAAAACAGTGGTAAGTAACTATATCCTAAAATTTTTTTAAAAAAAACTTTGAAAATACACTTGGTTCTTTTATCAAGCTTTTTATGCTGTTATGGGCCAAAATTCATCTAATGTTTTGGTGAAATTTCAGTTTTCTGTTATTTATCGAAGTTTTTTACAAACTAATGGAAAAAAAAATTTTATTTTTATATTTAACAAGCATAATTAGCTATTTAATAATTTACATAGCTTTTAGTGCTGTTTCGATTGTCCTTTGGGTTTTAAATAATCGTAGCGAGGCGTAGCTCGATAGAGTCAAAATGGTTTTGCGCGAAGAAAGAAAAAAAGAGTTTGATAGAAATTTCCTTAAATATGGAAATGAACCTTTTAGGCAATTTTGAAACTGCTTGCCGTAAAACTCTAATTATGTAAGATATAGGTACACTAACCTAATGAGATATGAATATCCATTTTGATTCTAAAGGAAGATATTTTTATTTGAATTTTAATGAAATAATTGTTTTAAAATTATATGACAGATAATTTTATATAATAAATTTTAAATTAACGCGCACTTTATTCGATATTTTTTTACTGCCTATCACAAAGCTTTTTCAAACTTTTAATAACACTTCAATTATTGAGAAATATTTTAAAGTCATTATTAAGACAATTCAATACAAAAAAAAAAATGTTTTTTTGAAATATGTAATATATACTTAGTTATATAATAATTTATGTGCATTAAAATACAATAAACTGTAAAATTGAGAGAATAAACTATAAAAATAAGAATATTAATGAATTTTAATGGCATGAACCACAACATTAAAATTAGCGAAATTCTAATAATTATAATGTGCTGCATTTAATAAAAAATGCTCCAATTTTTCTTGCATGACGTAGATATTTCATATGACTGCAGAGAACTCTTTTATAATAAAAGCTAAATTATTTTTTTCAGAAATAATATACTTAGCGTAATTTTTTTAAAATTAAAATTCATTGAACTCTGTAGTATAAATTTGCATAATACTTCAGTTTTATTAAATGTTCTGTATTGCTTAATTTTAACCAACTTATTATTCATGAATGCATAAATTATAAATCTTAGATTATTTTCATGAAATTTCTTGCGTGGTGTTTAGTTTTATTCCGAGCTAATTTAAATAATTTACTTTCAATGTTATGAATTTAATTATTCATATTTTAATCTAACAAGCACTTCATGAACTATATAAGATGTATCAACACGAATTATACCTCTATTTAGGTATGGATTTTTCCTGAACTACTTTCAACTTATTTTTAAGTCATAGATGTTTAATTTGATTCAAAGAAATTAAATTTTACTGAGAACAACATAATATATTTGTTTGAGGTATTATTTAGTTAATACACTATTAACACAAGAGATGTATCAGATTTTAAACGTTTACAGTTTTTAAACTATTACACATATAAGTGATGTATGAAATTAAGTAAAAGATATATTTTTCTTCTATTTCAAATATTGTTACACGCAAACACCTAATATGCATAGTCAAGATCCACTCCTCACATTTTGTGTTCAATTGGTTCCTAATCTTGCACAAATGTATAATATAAGCTCTGGTATAATCCCGATTATATCATAAGATCCGGGAAGTTTGGGCGTCATGCAGTTTTAGGTAAATAAATTATTATCCGTAAGGCCAAGAAAAAGTTTATAAGACATTGATGCTGTAAACACTGCAAGCACGTAAAAATGCACAAGGAAATTAAAAAATGTATGGAGCAAACATAGTACATATGAAAGTTTCGTTGTGTAAAAAAGAGGCGTACATTAAACAATTGTAACCAAGAAAACTCTGTATATTTTTGTCTGAACAGTAATTGTAATGAGTAGAATTTCGAAAATATAAATATTTAAAATTTGCTAATTTATTTGTCTTTATCTTGTATATTTGACTTATCTGAATCACATTTCAAAGATCTTCATAATATGCATCGAAGCGATTTAGAATCTTTATTTATGCACGGTATATTATAAAAAAAATTTTCTTAACGAGACATTCAAATTCATTCAATGAAAAAAAAAGAATTCTCGAGGAAATTATTAAAATAATTGTTCGAAAAATTAGAATCCAGTCACATTATACGAATAATAATATGATGTACCGATTGCATTTACGGCCACTACACTTCAATAAAACTCGCTTCATTATGTGTGACGTATCATAAAATGTAAAACAAGCAGTCTTTGTTTTCTTTAAACCATAAAACTATGTTCTAAAATATGCTAAAACGCAATGCATCGTATGAGAAAAGGATTTGTTCTATTCCAATGAGATAGTAAAATCACTTTTTTTGCGAGTAAAGCACTTTTTCATCGCCAGTTAAAGCTCATAAAACCCCATAAAACGGAGAATGAATGTCAGGACAAACGTTTTCCGTATTCCATATAAAATGCTCCTATTGCCAAAGCTGTGGAAAGAATTGTTGCATACATTGCATAAGGATGAAAAGCTTTCTATCTTCACATTAGTATTGATTTTTCAATCTGGTTTTGTGCTTTCAACTCTCTAAGCTCAAGGCAAACCAAAATCCGTATTCTTGATTTCAACGGAATATTTTTTTTCAGTTGTTGAACACACACAAAGCACAGATAAGGAATGAAATAAGGAATTTGGTTATTTTTTACAAGAAAAGAAAAAGAAAAGCTGTTAAAAAGATCCCTGATAAATTTGAAGAATGAAGTTTGAGGCTAAAAGAAAATCCAATTTTACCATTGAATCAAATGCAATATTTAAACAGTCTCTGAGATTCAACAGCTAAACTTTAAATTAATGACTCTAAACTTTTTATTGAAATAAGCACATATATTTTAGCTATAAATAAAATTTATAATTGAGTATTTGTTTCTGTTAAAATAATGAATCAGATTATATTTTTTTCTTGAAATTATCGATAATTATTAATTTGTAGACATCATGTATTTTTTGTCATCATTATTATAGTATTTTTACACTTTCTTATGGCTGGCAAAGTATTCTTACAACAAACTCCATAATAGTAAAATATTTTAAAAACCCGTTTATTAATCAGGGGAATTTAAGCTACACAATTTCAAGAGCAACTTTACGATGGTTGTATTTCGTGCAGGTTGCCTTTACTTTCTAGATCAACAGACAACTTTCAATCAGTAGTTCGGTATGCTTTAAGCCATCACTGGGTATAGAACCCTGGTTCTTCACAATAAAACACTGTAATAGTGCAAAATAATCCAATTTGGTTAAAATTTAAATTTCCTCTTAAAATACTTGAAAAAGGTTTGTTTAATTTTCCTACTTTTATTATATTTTGCAAAAAAAACTCATATTTTTTCTTCAACTTTAAGATTATCTTGAATTATTTTTAAGAAACTGTATTTAATTTAAAAGTTATGCTATCAAATTGTACACTATAAATATCGTATATCCTCACATTTTTTTTAAAATAAAAGTATTTCATTCAAAAAATATCACGAATCTCTTGTCATGGCTTGACATCTTCATAGAGGTTTCTATAACATTTTCCATCGTTAAAATTAATGTTTTATATATAATATTTATTTTTCAAGTCATGTGAGTAGCATAAGTTTAATACTTTTTTATTCGAAAATTAAACTGTTGTGGTATTTATTTAATTCTTAAAAGTACGGTTTAGTGCAGATGTTTATATTTAATGTACAACGGGTAAACTTTTTCTGAGTGTTGTTAAAATAAGGAGAAAATATAATTTATATTTAAACATTACCAAATATGCATCTTAACGCTATACGAATATGACAATAGAATTTATTTAACAAAGATATTACAATGGTAATTGCACAGTAAAACCCTTACACAAATATGGTCTACATAAAATGGTTAAATCTGATTTATAAATTATATTTAAATCTGCACTGCTTGCAAATTGCTAAGGAACAGTTACATTTTTCGGAATAATTAATAATAGATGTTTATTGATGAAATGAAACTAAATTCGCATTTAGTAAAGACAATGTGCATATATTATTATGCAGAATAGTTCAGATATTGACAAATCGAAAACTAATGAAATTTGAAATCAAAACGATGCTTATTGAACGGTTTCAAAACAGCCATGAAAAATTAATCTTCTTGCCTGAATGAAACAGAAATGAGTACCTCAGTAAAATGTGTGATTGCATCTGTGAATGTTACATTCCTTGATGTTGTCTTTAAACTATGGAAGAGTCCATGTGGGATATCTCAAGGCGGTTTATAGTTCTTGCACGGTTTGGATGGGGTGTGTTCTTTGTGAAATAAGTCAGTCAAGGACAATCTAGGCTTACTCTATATGATTAAAAATTTCTATAGGATTTAGATCCGAGGAGTACACAGGCCATTGTATGTGGTCAATATTTTTACTTTTCATTGTGTCTAACTTTATTAATTTTAGTAATAGGCGCTACAGCTATTATGCTAATTAGGTTTTTAAGTATTTATAATAGGTTACCTATTATAGGTGGTACCTACTATAGGTGGAGAAAAAAAAGTTTTTACGGCATACTAAAACATATGAGTGCCGGGTAAGATTTCTGATTATGGTAATTTTTGACTATTAGGAGGTGACCTTGATCAGAAGTATTATGTCGAATGATATAATAATTAATCGTTAATTTGATAGGATAAACTTCTAAAAATATATTTCGCTTAACTAATAGCATAAAGCCCCCTGCAAATGTAGCAAATAAAAAATTTAAAACAAATTGACTTAACTTAATTACTTGTGTTGGTATATATTTTTCAGTATTTTGCATGGTTTCGCTGTGTTCAATATCATTTATTGATTATTTACTTTCTTTTCACTCCTATGAAGAACGGGTATTCAGCTAATAATACATAAATATACATAAATATAATATAATAATATGTATATATTATATATATATATATATATATATATATATATATATATATATATATATATATATATATATATATATATATATATATATATATATATATATATATATATATATATATATATATATATATATATATATATATATATATATATATATATATATATATATATATATATATATATATATATATACATATATTATATCATGAATAGTATGTAAATAAACATTTTTAAAAACTCTGAAAGCGTCTGAACGGCAATGAGAAAGAAATGTAAATGCTTATTTGTGTGTTGATTCCTAATTAGCAAAGTTTCAAAGTTTTAAAGAATCAAAGATAGCTCTAATTTTCCAGAAACGCCATATTTGTTTCCCTTTTTTAACTAAACCTTAACTTACTTAAAACTATTTAACTTACTTAAAAAACTTACTTTTGATAAGTGTTAATAAAACTCTCATTGTTCAATGACATCTGCTGGAGTTGTTTGGGAGGCAAAATAATATCTTCTTTTGATCACAGCTACCCAGCGGCCTTAATTGTTTTAAAATTTTGCTTTTTGAAAACTCACAAAAATGCTTTAAACACGACAAATAATATAAAAATTTAAGATTATTTAAAAAAAATAACATTCAAATTTCATATCTGAAACTAAAACTTTACTTACTTCTATTCTGAAAAAAGTTACATTCTTGATTGTAAGAAAACTTTTTTTCTAGTAGAATTTTCTTGTTCAGAAAAAAACAGCTATCAAAAGTTTGTGACAATCTTCCTTATGCGTCAAATCACTTATTTTTTTATAGTTAAATTTTTGCCATTTATTGAAGTGATTGAATATAAATAAAGCAATCAAAATATAATTAAAAAAAATCCAGAAAATCTTTTTTTCAGCCCACACGATTATATCATCAAAAAAGAGTGGTTTCTAATATTGTATCAATATTTGCATAATTATTTTGCTGATATAATCGTGTGGGCTGATGAAAAGGTTATAGCTTTTATTTTCCGGATTTAAAAAAAAAATTATCATTTTTTTCGGATTTTATAAAAAAAATTTTTTTATTATATATTTTTTCCCCCTAGTGTTATTGTTATTTTTCCTCTTCCCCCTTTTTTGTCTCGTCTGTAATTTTCCTTTGTTTTATCTTCATTTTGAACTTATTTTATAAGCTCTATTTACTTGCAGCTTATGCGCAAAAAATGAAACTTATTGTTTATCTATATTTTCTTCGTGTTTTTTTGTATTTATTTATTTTGCTGCATATATATATACTACTAAATATCGTTTTTGAGGAGACATTTTTTTACATTTTTTTTCTACTTAATTATTATAATATCATTTTAAAATTAATAAAAAGAATAGAGATTGCATGCTACATAATGAAACATAAATGGATATTTCTATGTTCTAAATAATGTATCAAAATTTAAAAATTGGTTTTAATGTTTTTTTAACCTAAGATATTATTTTTGAGAAAAATATTTCGTAACTAACATATTTTCTGATACTTAGAAGAAAATATATTCTTTTTAAAATTGTCATAGTCATAGAACTTGCATCAACTGAAACGAAAGGAAAAAATATTTATCAAAGAAATATCCCTAAGGATATTAAATTTAGAATTCTATTCAATGTCATAGTTTCTCAATAGAAAAACAGACGTAATACTGACATTTTTTTGTCTCGTTTGGATTATAAAAGAAAATTCTTTTCCAAGTTTTTATGGAATAAATTAATATAAAATTATCACAGGTGTGGTTTTAGTTCAAATAGTTTTCTTTTGTTTAGTTCAGTTTTTCGTTCGTAAAACAGCTATTTGTTCGAAAATTCAATTAATTAATATACATTGTTGGCAATTCAGTTCATTAAAGAATTACACAATGGACATTAAATTTTAGCCACATCATATGTTTATGCTTTCCCCCCCTCCTCTCCAAAAGTTTTCAGTTTTTTTTTATATTTAAATAGTTATTAATTAACTTAAATAGCTTAAGCGAAATTTAAGAATAAGTTATATGCTATACACTTTATTTAAAAATTGCATTTCATAAATAGATGCTGCTTAAAATTGCTGCCTGACTAATAGAGAGCGCTGTAATCATTCAAAGCAATTCTGATTATGTATCATTCGCATTGTAAGTAACGGATTGGTATGAAATGCTTTTTGGAGAACTTAAATAAAATTCTCACTTGCTCAGTTTAAGGTGCTAAGTGATTTTCTAGGGAGATGTTTAAAACAAAAGTATTTAACACACTTACTAAGTTAGGAGCTAATTTTGATGCCCTTAAAGTACAAAATTGTAGATAAAATATATAAAGTATAGTTACCTGGCATTTATATAATGAACATTTAATTATTATTATTTCCTTAATCTATTCAAACATTAGGACTATAGAAGAAATAAAACTCTTTACTTATTATAAAGCATTTCTTGTCAACAATTATTATTTGTAAATGTTGATTTTCAAGATAATTTTAGACTATTATAAAATAATTATAACTAATTTCCTTTTTTAATCATGAATCGATATATATATATATATATATATATATATATATATATATATATATATATATATATACACTATTGTATTAATATATTTTGCTTTGGCTTTATTGATACAATATCAGAAAGCACTCTGATTTGCGGATATAATCGTGTGGGCTGAAGAAAAGATTATATCTTTTTTTCCGGCTTTTTTAATTAACATTTAATTTTTTTTTAATAAAATGTTGTTTGTTATTTTTTTACTTATTATTTCCCACCCCCTTTTTTTCATATGTCTAAAATTTTTCTTTGTTTTATTCTTCATTTTGAACTTATCTAATGAGTGCTGTTTACTTGCAGCTTAGGCGCAATAAATGAAACTTATTGTTTTTCTAAACTTTCTTAGTGTTTTCCTGTATTTATTTATTTATTATTTTTATTATTATTATTATATATATATATATATATATATATATATATATATATATATATATATATATATATATATATATATATATATATATATATATATATATATATATATATATATATATATATAATTTTGGTATCGTTTTTATACTTAAAGGACGTCTTAACACTTTTTGAATTGAAATTGCTGAACAATTGCGAATTAAATATAATAAAAAACATATTCATCATAAATTATGCGACATAAATCATTTTTTTGTTTAAAAAAATCTATATTCACACAATACGTTAATCTGCTGATAGCTGATACTGATATTCCATTAGATATCTCTAATACAACAGTCTGAAATAATGAGTTATAATTATCATTAGTCATCGTAATAAGTAATAATAAATAACTATAAATATTTCTTGTTCTTTTTATTAATAATAAACACTTGTATCTATAAAACAATAAACATATAACGTATTTTATATGCGTTTTCATATTTAAAAAAATACCTTAGCACTTTTTTAAATTGAACTTTCTGAATAACTATGAGTAAAATACAATGAAATAGAAACAGACTTCTCTTATGTCATAAAATTTATTGCTTTTGTTTCAAAAAATATTATATCTACATTTATTAAATTTATTATTGTGTAGACAACATTGATACTGATATTTCTCAAGATATAGCCATCGCAGCATTTTCAAAATAATTTCGCAAATACCGACCACATAAAATGTGTAGATTTTATTTCCTAACGGTTTGTCCTTTTCCAAGATCAGCTATAAAACAAACAGGGCAGTGAACTTCTTTACAGGAAAAGTATGATGACTAAAAAATATATAAAATTGATAGCTTGGGAAAGATGGGAGATTTTCAAAAGTATTTTGTGATGTAAGATGACAGTAAGTTATCTTTATGAAATATGAAGAAAGGGTTGGAGGTCCCAAAATGAGTTATCACTTAGGAAGCTGTCTCAGACCGCCGCCCTCTTAGATAATAATTCAGAACCCGAATATTAAAAACACTGTTTTTTAATAAACAAGATTTTAAAGTATACCATACTCGTATTTGATTTATAAATCTATATTTTTGGCGTACAATATTTCAGAAGTTACATATGAGTCTAAAAAAGCGAATTTATATACAAAAGTATAAATTTGTGTTTCGTAAAGTTTTGCAATAAATTTTTTTTGTAAGTAACCGAAAGTTATCATATGTATTCCTCATTTAATTTTAGTACTAAATTAGTCACTTATGTGTATGTCTCAAATATTTATTGACTATGTTTTTTTTATCGTTCTCAAATATTGGCATTCAGTGTGAACTCAAGGTGAATGTGGAATGAAATATTTTAGTTAAATATCCCTGGATCTCCTTCTAAAACCTGAAATTACTGGCATTCGGCAAACACAAAAATAAGAACCATGGTGGCTCAGGGGATAGACCATTCGCCTTTAAATGAGGTAAACCGGGTTCGAATCCTTGCAATGGCTGGTTGATACGAATTCCACATCCGGCTCGCATAGAACACAGTGTTGACGTAAAATATCCTCAGAGGTAGAGGCATCATGGGTTAGAGTACTTTTGCCGTGAGGCTAACCGAAGGATGTTTTCGTGGTTTTACACTCCATGTAGCACAAATGCTGGTTAGTTTCATCAAAAAGCCCTCCACGAAGGCAAATTTCTTACAATACTTGATCCAGAAGTTCTTTCCTCTTTTGAATTGAGTTCAAAATTGCAAGGCTGCGGAGTTAAACATTCCCAAAGTTGGGTCGGCTTTTCAACGACAGTAATGAAATAAAATAAAACAATGCTCTGAAGTTGAATGAGGAGAAAATATTTTGATTAAATGTCTCTAGTTCTCCCTATAAAACTTTCAAATACTGGCATTCTACATAAACTGAAATTGAATGTAGATAAAATATTTTTTTGCTAAATGCCATTAGTTTTCCTTCTAAAACCTCCAAATACTGGCATTCTGCGCAAACTGAAGTTGAAAGTGGATAAAATATTTTGGTTAAATGGCACTAGTTCTCCCTCTAAAACGTACAAATACTGGCATTCGGTGTACACCAAAATTGAATGCTGATAAAATATGTTGGTTAATTTTCACTGATTCTCCCTCTAAAACTTGCAAATAAGGGCATTTGGCATGCGCTGAAGTTGAACGCTGATTTAATATTTTGTTGCATATCACTGGATCTCCCTCTAAAACCTTCAAATGATGGCATTTGGCACCTTGTTATAGGTTGAATGGAATGTTTTGGTTAAATATTACATTTCTTTATATATCAGCATTCGACTTGTATTATAAAGTTGAACATCATTATTTTATACCAAAGTTAGAAAATTTCAGTTCACATCAATAAAGATAACTTTGAAAGGGTTTTTAATTTTTGAATTAATATTTTAATTTAAACTAGCAAACTTTGACTTTCAGATTACCTTAAAGGGGAATAAAAAATTACTATTTTGATTGAATATCATTATTTTTCACTAAAACATGCAATTGTCGATATTCAGTATACCCTAAAGAGTAATGATGAATATATTAATTTGATTAAATATCATTAATTCTCACTAAAATAGAAATTTTCGAACAATGACCATGCTGTAATTGTGAATATTGAATAAATTGTTTTCATTTAATATATTTTTTTTTCACTAACACTGGCAAATGTATAAATTTAGTAACAGCTGAATTGTCAGTAAAAAAATAATAAGTTTTTATTTATTCACTTTCAGTGAAAACCGAACTATTTTGGATGAACAGTGCACAGAATTAAAAAAAATAATAACTCTCTATAACTTTTGATTTAATTCTCGGATCTTTGCGTGCTCTTACTCAGTCTTAGTGGCTCGTAGAGGTGACCTCAAATATGTTATGTAGGTAGTGCAGACCATATTTTAAGTTACTACATAAAAACGTATTTTCCCTGAATAAACCTTCTATTTTTTCGACCGATTTAGATTCTTGACTGCTCAAATGCAAGGGGCAGCCGCAATCTAGTTAATGTGGTCTCAATAGTTTGGTTAGGAGAACAGTTTAAAGTTTGGACACCTTATTCTTTATTATGCGTTATGCACATTTCATTACATCTTGAAAAAATTTTGCACAAAATTATAAAATTTGTTTACTCCAATTAGCTTTATGTAGGTCGAATGCTTCTTACTTATTGAAAAATTGAAACCAATCAAGTATACAAAACTTAATTAAAATAGAGAAATAAGATAAGGAAAGAGAGCATCATGAAAGACTCTTCTTTTTAATATTTTTTGAAAATTCTTCTTTTTTAAGCTTGAAGGGTTATTTTAATCGACCATGCCAACCTTCATCAATCAAAACGTACCTCAAGATAACATATCTTTTATACTAGTTAATTGGTATTTAATATTTATAGTGGTAGTTACGCCACATTACTCCCCTTCCAGAATTTTATCTGTGATAGAATTCGATGAACGAATACCACTTTTTTAATTTTATTTATTATTTTTTTTATTTGTATTACTATAGCGCTTTTTTTTCTTCTTCATTTCGCTTATAAGATTTCCCTCATTATTTTTCTTCTTCATTTTTTCGTTTATTGACCGGGAGACATTTATTTACTTCACCGTATTCTTCTTTTTTTTAGCGCTATATTTAAAGAAAAGCAACTGTTTAATGTGGACTATCCCTCGATCTTGGCAAGTTCATAACATGTCCACAGGTCACCATTGAAGGGTTTATTTTAATCGACCATGTCAACCTTCATCCATTAAAAGGTACTTCAAGATAGAATCAAGTTAACTTGTCTTTTATACTAATGAATCGGCAATTAATATTTATAGTGGTAGTTACACCACAAACTTTAATAA
Organism: Parasteatoda tepidariorum; assembly: GCF_982258835.1. Lineage (NCBI taxonomy): Eukaryota > Metazoa > Arthropoda > Arachnida > Araneae > Theridiidae > Parasteatoda > Parasteatoda tepidariorum. Next base: position 44,384,000 of record NC_141764.1, read on the forward strand.
GAATAGTATATGGAAATAATTGTTAAAATTTCAAATATTAAATGCTATTTGATTCGTAAATGTTTAATGACTTAATTTTTTTAATATAAATTGAGAGATAGAAATTTATAATTTAAATAGTATAATGCTCCACAACTTTTCGATCTATAACATTTGCAAATACGCTCCTCTGGTTTATTTTATAAATTATTTTGCGTTGTCAAATCAGTTTATTAAGTGATAAAATTATGCTTTTTTTATTAATTACCATGTTGACTTATAATTAAATTAAATGCAAACAATATACTTTTATAGAACGGTGTTTTTATTAATTACCATATTGAATTATAATTTTATTAAATGTAAATAATTTTTTTTATAGAGCTCTGTTTTTACTATTAGTCAGAAATTCTTGGTTATTTAGTTCTATTGATGGTTATGTAATTAGCGGTTGTTATGTTAGCATTGCCTTTTAGAAAACCACGTAAAATGTATTCTATTTTTATAGAAAAATAAATATCTTAGATGAAGAGAATAATATTTTATATAAATAAGAACAATCATAGTGTGCTCGGAACAATTACAAATATTAAACTAATCCACTAAGAAAAATTTTCATTTCTATGACTTTAAAACCCTAATTAAATATAATGTCGAATCAATAAGAACTGATTAAAAATTGATGAAATAAACTAATATTCTTTAAAAGGTAATTAATCTTCCAAGTCACGAAAATAGCTTCCCATAATTGTTTAAAACTCTTAAGAAAATTTTTAAGTCATACATTAGATTTAATAGTTTAAACCTTCAGTTTCAGGAAGGCTGAGGTGCATATGTACACAAGTTAAGCCATAATCCATAAATAGCTAAAAATTCCCAACTTTTAAGAGATACTTCTTGAAAGTTCATTGATAAATATTTTCTATGAGATGATAATAAATTAATGAAAAGCATCTATTATACTTTTATAAAGAAGATATTTTAAAATGCTATTACGTCGTACGATGTTATGTTACCTTATCTTTTAAAATGAAAATAATATCATTAGTTAAGATTTTTAAACAAGAATCAAAACCATAATGAAACAAAATTAATTTAGATAACATATAATGCATCGAAAACCATAAATGAAACAAAATTAATTTAGATAACATTAAATTAAATTTATTCTTTTTTTGTGATTTTCGAACACGTATTTATACACTGTAATAGATTGCGGATCAAATTACTCTATAAAGTACCAGCATTTTGGGAGTATCATCTGTAAGATTAATTTTACCGTAAAATCCTTTTGTACTGTAAAATATTAAGCAGTATTTACATTAATATTTATTTAATTAGAGTGCACTGATTTTACTGTAATTATTACTGAAAAAATTAAGGTGCATCAGATTTTGTTAGTCAGATTTTGATTTTTTTTTGTAGATTTTTGTATCAGAGTTTTGTGTTTTTTGTATTTTTGTACGAAAAGCTATTGTTTAGTTTTAGTTAATAGAGATAGTCTTTAGTTTAAAAATTTCTTTTAATATTTTATCCTTATTTCATTCATTAGGTGTAATAACTTCTAGCGACTCAAAAATTTCAGTTTGCTTTTCAGTAAATTATTTCATTCTGCGTGCATTATAAATTCAAAAGTCTTTTTTATTCACACTAGATTGCTTTGTCTTCTTTGTACCTCCCTGTCATTTCAGTCGTTTTACTTGTTTTGTTTTCTTGTTTTTATTTTCTAAAAATATGAAATACTTAATAACTATCAATTTTAACATTTGAAATGCATGTGTAAAATGATTATTATATCTCAAATGCAAATATAATATTTTAATAAAAATTATATTTTTCAGAACAAGCAATTTTTAATAAAATAAAATTCTTTTATTAAAATTTTAATTATTTTAAGAAGTAGAACGAAATTAAATTCTGAAATAAAACTCTGCTTATTTTCTGATAAATTAAATACATATTATTCTAAGAGTTCCATCAGCCCTTAAGCGACTATAAAAGTCTGTTAAATTTATCGACTTCATATAAAATTCTTTCGAAACTTCTGTATAAATAATAACTTACGGTGTGAAACTTTCACAACAAATAAGTCGGGGATAATTAGATCGTCTTAATGAGCTTTTTAAATAAACATTTCTGGTTATAATTATGATTTGTTTTTTCCATTAGATGAATGAAGAATAAAGGGTTGCTTTTTAAGTTAGAGCTTGAAATGATGAATTTATGATGTTCAATTTATTATTATTTAATAAAAATAGTAATAAATTAAACATAAATTTAATATTATTTCTAAAATTGAGAAATAAATTTTCACAAAAATGCTTGTGTTAATCAAATATATATATATATATATATATATATATATATATATATATATATATATATATATATATATATATATATATATATATATATATATATATATATATATATATATATATATATATATATATATATATATATATATATATATATATATATATATATATATATATATATATATATATATATATACATATATATATATATATATATATATATGTATAAAAAATGATAAATGATGCGTAAATGTAAGTTTTCCCCACTTTTGTTTCTTTCCCTCTGGGAATTCGAAATGGAGACTACAGCTTATCTGGGGGAGTGTTAACCTCAAATATTCATGCTCGGCTTAAATTTGCAGCTTTCCCGTAACTATTTCTGTATTCAATGATTTTAGTACGGGGTTCAAAATTTAGGGCATATTATAAAAAATTTGAATCAGTAACCATAAATTTGTGAATTTATTTTGTTTTACCTATACTTAAAGCTAATTTTATAGTGAATTTTACGCTTTTTAAATCATTCATTTCCTAATTGTTCCGTTCCTATTGTTGCGGTTTACAGTGCCGTTTACAGAATCGGGTCTTCAAAATTATAGTTCTTGTCACCACGCATTAAGTAAATTTAAACTGAATAAATGGATTTTCTCAAATGCTGTAAGGTTTCTTAATAAAATTATCACCTCTATCACATTTTATCGCATTTTATAAAACTATATTTCATTGTTAATTTTTTTCATTAATTATAAAGAATCTTACATTAATAGTTGAGTGACAATGTTAGTTACAATGAAATTGAAATTACTGATTGTCTTAGTATTTCAGTTAAAATTTGAGGTATAATGAACTGTTCAAGATATGATTTCATTATAACATTTGTCATTCCTCGAGAAAAAAAAACTTTACTGCCTAATATATTTAACTTTTCTAATAATTCATTTATCATGGGCACCATATAGGTAGCACAGCGTAACAGGAACAAATGGGTCTTTGCCCAAAGCGGGATTCAAACCCCGGATCCTCTTGATATAACTTCTGGATCACTTTACATGCCATCACATTATCTTCGAATCTTTAGTTTTTATTCCAGTTTCGCCAATCTTGTTAACAATCCCCAACAATGCGTTACGGTGAAGTTTCGAGTTGAGAAATTTTCGTCATATATTTGAGAGTTCGTGTTTTGTCACAAATCACTTGACTTCGTGATGAAATTATTCTTAAAATCAACGAAATACTGCTCAAGGATAGATGAATTGTCAAAAGTGAGAGTTTTACTTCTGAAAATGTAAATGTATTTCTTAAAATGTATTTCTTCCTCATGCTTTTTAGCTTGATTGGTGAGAGTCATTTTGCTTATTGTCTCTGTCAATATTTTTTTTGTGTGATTGTATTTCAATTGAATTCTTTTCATATTAAACGTTTAAGTGATTTTAGAGTTTATTTTAAAAAAATATTACATCACTGAATTACTTTTTATGCAGTACCGTTCATGATCTATGAAAAGAGATTTTTGTTAAATGTGTTCTAATTGAAAATTATTAGCAATGAGATATACAAATGCTTTAAATGTTAAAACTAGTTAGTATTTACTAGTTTAACAGATTCGCACGAACATCGACCAATGATTTGATACAGATGGAATGCCAATTTTAAAGTTGTCTGATATGGATATGCTACACCTTTGCTTTAAAATTATTTAAGTATATAAACTAAAAAATAAGGAGGATAAACAAATACAGGGTTTTATTACCCTAAATCAAACTGGTTTTGATTTCCTAAAATAACTTTCCTCCATTTTATTTTAAAGAGAATGATAGCATTTTTTTTATAGCTTTCTATTAATTTCCATTCCTAAAGAGAGTAATTTTGACATGAATTCTAAAATTACCAAACATTCTGTATACAACAGAACTAAATAACTCCTTTAAATTAGGGAAAAAAAGTCTTTATTTAAATTGCATATATGTGTTAGTAGAAATATGCATGCATTTAAATTAAATCAAAGAAATATAAATAATAGTTTCAGAGTATACAAAAATATAAATTTAAATATATTTAAAAAAATTATACTGCACAATTTCCGAATTTTTGATAAAATGCATTTTAATAATAACTATTGCATTTTAATGTGTTAAATTTATTAATTCAATTTATTATGTGTTGAATTCAATAAAGTTGTATTATTTTTAATTAAAAAGGTTAATTTAAAAGTGCCTTATCTTTAACATTATTTTTCAAATTAATTTTATTACAATTAAACGTTTTTATTGTGCAAAGTCGAGAAGATTTAATAGCTTTCGTACCTCATAAGTTGAATTATTTCCCCTTTAAACTGAAACAATTGGCGCAAATATCAAACATTAAATATAATAACTGACATGATGTTTTAACTTTTATTCTGACGCATCTGATTCTAAATCTAACTTAATTCAACTGTTACTTAATGTCTAAAATTAGATTCCTTTAAATTAAATAACATGGAATTGTGTTTTTCAGAAATAGCTTACAATACATTTAGTTTGAAACCCAATTGCATTTTATGGTGAATGAGGGGTTAATGAAGTGAAATTTTTTTGGTATTTGTAAAGGAATGCAAAGGAATTGTGTCATTTCAATAATCCAAAGATTCTTTACTGCTATTTTAATGTTACTTTTCTTTCACTAATGGGTTTCAAATTTCTTCATTAAGTTTTATTAAATTAAATCTATTTTGATTTTGATTTTTTTATCTGGAATTTATTTACTAAATACTCGTTTGTGAGTCTTGCTTTCAATATTACTATGAATTCATTTGATTAAAGCGTTCTAAAAATTTTTATTCTGATGCATGTGATTCGTAATCTTACTTAATCCACCTGTTACTTAATGTTTTAAATTAGATGATTCATTTTAATTAAGCAGCATAGAATTGTGAGTTTCAGATATAGCTTACAATATATTTAGTTTGATACCCGAATGCATTTTACGGTGAATGAAGTGAGTAATATTTCGCAGGTTCTTTTTCAGATTTTTCAATGTGAAATGATTTCACCATAAACCTTTCTTGGCATAAACGATTTTATTTAGATGCATTCTTATGCCACGGCACAAACATGAAGTATATAGAAAATAATAGTAATTAATCACATAATCAATGAAACTTCGCGCTCCATCATAGAACATTCCAGTCTTCTCCCACCAAGCTAGAGAACAGCCCCCAGCTTCTTTTTTTTTCTTAAGTTTTTTTTTTATCTCGCAGCGCCATCTATTGTCGACGATTCTTACAAGTCCCCCCAAAGGAAGCACATTCGTCACCTTAGAGACAATGCTGCTGAGAGAGAGAGAGAAACCTGAAAAATACAATAAACAAAAAAAAAAAAAACAGCAACACAGCTTCTATTCAGGTGATGAAATTCAAGTGAGAGCTCCAAAATATGCAGCTCCCAAAAATCATAAATATATATATATATAAGTATATAAAAAAAAACTATATTCCTTATGATAAATAAAAACATAAATATAAACAATTCAAAATATTACAAAAAAAATTATTATTTTTTTTTCTCCTTTTACACGTTATCAATGTAAAAAAAAACACTTTTTTTTTCTTTTAAACAACCCTGACATTTAAATTTTGTTCCGAGTTTAAGACAAATATATATACATGATTTCTTTAGGAATTAACTGTTAACCTTGATAATGCGTCGGCATTTCCATGTGAACTGCCCTTACGGTATGTTAAAGTCATATTGTAGCGTTGTAAGGCTAAGGCCCACCGAGAGAGTTTAGCCCCATGAAGGGTACTTCGGGTCAGGTAAGTAAGGGGATTATGGTCTGATACAATTTGTACCTTGGCACCGAAAATCCAAGTATCAAACTTTTTCAACGCTTCGATGACACAAAACGCTTCCCTCTCAATGGTTGACCATCGTTGTTGGCAAGGATTCAGTTTTTTGCTAAAAAATGCGATGGGCATCTCTTTCCCTTGTTCATTATTTTGAGCTAAACATGCTCCAATTGCAAACGCAGACGCATCAGTATAGAGTTGAAAGGGTTTATCGATGTCTGGAGTATGTAGTGATGGCATTTTAATCAGCTCTTCTTTAAGTTTGTTGAAGGATGCTTCTGCTTTCGAGTCCCGTGAAATATTATTCGGAACATTCTTTTTAGTAAGGTTCGTTAAAGGTAGAACTATTTCAGAAAATTTTTGGATATATTCTCTATAATAGCTCACCAGCCCTAACAGACTTCTAACTTCCTTTTTGGTGGTAGGCTTAGACAAATTTTGGATGACTTCTACTTTTTCAGGATCTGGAGAGTGAGTGCCAGAACCTATTATATGACCTAAGAACTTCACGTGACTCTTTCCGAAATCACACTTTTCTAGATTTGCGGTTAGACCAACACTTCGCAGAGTTTGAACCACCTGGTCGATGTGGTAGAGATGTTCATCCCAGGATCTAGAAAATATCGCCACATCATCAATAAATGAGCGACAGTAGCGTCTATGGCGAGCTAGTACTTTATCCATGGATTTCTGAAAGGTACTTCCAGCATTCTTTAAACCGAACGGAAGGACCTTCCATTGGTAATGGCCAGCATGAGTGACAAATGCTGTATATGGTTTGGCGCTTTCCTTCATCGGGATTTGCCAGTACCCTTTCGTTAAATCGATTACTGTTATAAAGTGGGCTTTACCTATTTCAAAAAGTAGGTCTTTTGCGATCTTCATTGGATATGCGTCAGGAACTGTGAAGCTATTCAGAAGTCTAAAGTCAATGCACAGTCTAACGCTACCATCCTTTTTTGCAACGCATACCACAGGATGTGCCCATTCACTGTCACTGGGCTCTATTAGATCCCATTCTAGTAATTCTTTAACTTGGCGATCAACTTCGTCTTGTAGCGAAATGGGGACACGATAGGGTTTTAATCTCTTCGGACTGCAGTCTGCTGTAACTTTTATGTCATGACCATCGACATGGGCTTGACCTGGTTTGCTACTAAAAACATCGGTGTATGATTTTAACACATTGAATAGTTCCTTTCGCTGGTAATATTTTAGGTCACCTTTCATATTTTGCAAGTGGGTCCATAAGTCTTCAGTAGATTTGTCCATAAGATCCGCTGGTGCATAGTGGATATCTCCAAAGTCTTCATCTTGGTCGAAAATGATACCAATATGATCCACTCGAACAATATAAGGCCTTAATTTATTTATGTGGAGTTCCCTTATACTCCCGTTTTCCATTTCGACTTTGGCAGAGTGAGGTCTGGTAAGTTCGATTACAGTAGCTGGTCCTTGCCAAGTACTGAGCAATTTGTGAGATGACGATGGAATTAGCACGAGGACTTTGTCCCCAACATTCAAAGTCTTATCCTTAGACCGTAAGTTGTATCTTGATGTGTATCCGTCTTGAGAGATTTTGGAGTTTTCAGCTGCAATGTCATGAGCTTTTCTTATTTTTCCGATAAGATCATGTAGGTAAGTTTCAATTGAGCGGGATGCAGTGACTGGAACGCTACGTTCGCCTGTCCAGATCTCTTTCAATAAGGATAAAGGTCCCGGTGGCAGTCTCCCATACACCATCTGGAAGGGAGACAAACCAGTGGTGCTATGTGGCACTTCCCTGTAGGCAAACAGAAGATAGGGAAGGTGTAGGTCCCAATTTCTTCCATGTTCCTGGATATTTTTATTCATCATTTCTTTTAAAGTCCTATTCCATCGTTCGACAGCACCCATACTCTCGGGGTGTCCGGGAGTGGAAAATCTGGGACATACGCCAAGTAAGTCTTCAAAAGATCGGGTGAGTTTGGCTGTGAAATTAGTTCCCTGATCGGAACAAATCATTTTCGGAAATCCGGTTTGAGAAAAAATCTTCATCAGGACGTTGCATGTGGTCTTTGCACTTATTTCTCTAACAGGGATGGCTTCTGCCCATCTAGTGCATAAATCAATTGCACATATCACAAACCGATGACCTCTTCTGGATGGTGGTTCTAACGGTCCAATGCAATCAACACTCCATACTTCAAAGGGTTTTTCTGGTCTGACGATAGGTTGGATTGGAATTCTATCTTTATATGTGATTGTTCTCTTCAATTGACATTCCTTGCAGCTTTCACAGAACTTCTTAACGTCTTGTTTGATAGTAGGCCAGAAGAATGAATATTTAATTCGTTGAGTTGTCTTTTTCTCACCGAGGTGACCAGCAAGAGGAATTTCATGAGCCATTCTCAGAACTTCTGTTCTTTTCTCTAAGGGTAACACAACTTGTTTGATGTTTTCGCCACAAATATTCTCCGAGTGAAGTAGAATTTCGTTTTGAACTGTATAAGCATTTTTGTTCCTTTTCGCCCATTCAAAGCATTTTGCTAGACTCTCATCTTGTTCTTGAAGAGTCTTAAAATCCAATTTAGTGTCATTTTCCATTCTTGCATTCTTAATGTCTTTTTGTGAAATTTGGGTAATGACAGCACAATTTGAAGTATTTTCTTTCAATTGTGATGGTTCGTCGCTAGAGTCTTCCCCCTCTGAAGAGGTATTCCATTGAAGATTACTGTGACAAAGCTCAATATTTTCACACAGTACCTCATAAGCTGAAGAACTTAGCAGCAAATCGGTTACCAGCTTCTTTGAAACAGCACAGGTGATAGGTACACTACCATGAAGTTCGTCATTTATTTTCATTTGGAAAATTTTCAGTGGAGTGACTTCGCTTTCTCCGAAAGCAGAAGATATCTCTATTTTACTTTCTCCTTCACAAGGTATGTCGGCGACTAACTTCTCGCGGACTACCGATATCTGGGCTCCTGTGTCTACAATGCCATTTAGAACGACGTTTCCGCATTTAACTCTGACGAGTTTTAAATCATCTATGTTTCCAGATATATCCACGGATTTTGAGACAGGAATAGAGATCTTGGCAGTTAGCACTTCTGGTTTTTCTTTTTCTAAAGGGAGTGGTGACGATTGGATTAGATTGTTTTGGGCATTTGTAGGAGTGTTTCTAGGTTGCCGATTTTTAAGGCAAAATCTGGATGTATGGCCTTCTCTTCCACAAGTATAACAAGATAGTTTGGAAAACGACCTCTGTAGTTCATCACTCTTGCTTCTTCACTATGCGCTTGAGGAGCCCTGTTTGTAGAATTTGTTTCTTGAATTTCTTTCTGAAGGTGGAGAACGAGGTCGCCACTTTTCATTAGTTTTGTCTTTTGAGGGAGTTCCAGTTGTTTTCCTTGAATCATTACGTACACTGTCATATTCGTCAAGCTTATCCGCTAATTTGGTTGGAGAAACGAAATTTGCCCACTCATCAAGAAGGTGGTCTCTTACTTCATGAGGTACCTTTTTCTTAAGTTGATCAGTGATAATGAGATTTTTTAAACTGGCAAAGTCTTTGATTTCAAGTCCATCAATCCACTCTTCGAAATAATTCGTGATTTCATAACAAAAATCCCTCCACGATTTTCAGTGCTTTTCTGGTGCATCACAAACTTTTTTCTAAAACTTTCAGGATTCAATTTAAATCTCTTTAATAAGATGGCCTTAATGTATTCGTAGTCTTCAAATTTTTCTTCAGATTCTCTACCAATTAGTTGAATGATTTCAGAAGGCAATAAAGTTAATAAACATGACACCCAGTCTTTAGAATCAATCCCTGTTCTTTTAGCCTGTCTTTCAAATAAAGATAAATAAATCACGATATCATCATCCCTTAACTTGAATTTAGGAATGAGCTTAATTAAGTCAACGTTATGTTGTCCGTTTCCATTGGGCGATGAAGTTTGAGTTAGTTGAGTACGGGATTCAATTTCAAGTTTTTTCAACTCAAATTCCATTTGTTCTCTTTTCTGCTGAGCTTCGATTTCGTCCTTCCTTCGCTGTTCCTCAATTTCTTCCTTCCTTCGCTGTTCCTCAATTTCTTCCTTCCTTCGCTGTTCCTCAATTTCTTCCTTCCTTTTCCTCTCTTCCACAATTGAGAAAAACATTTCTCTGGCAAACGCTTCATCATATGTGTCATTTTGTGTTATTTTGTTTTTTAGTGTTATAATTTTCATACTTGGATCCACATCAATTTCTAATTCGGTGGCCAACGTTATCAAATCCTCCTTTTTACCCTTTCCCAAAAATGCCATGGATTAAATTTAATAATTCTCAATCATAAAAAAAATTAACGAAAAAAATTGACTACTTCCTAATTAATATTCCAATAATTTCTTAAAAGAAACACATAAATGAACATCATTCACAAATCTATAGAAAATGTCTATTTTTGACAACCTCAAAACGAAATTAACAACCTCAAAATACTGAGAATACTTTGTAATATTCAGTTATCGATTTGTTATATAATAAACCTTATATAACAAACCTTAACACTTATGAACATTTTAAATCAATACTTTGTGTACACTAGATATAATATATACTTTCCTACAAGTTCACAAATTCAAAACATAAAAATTATTTTAACCAAAATAATTATTCTTAGAACAAAAATCAAATTCTACGTGAGAATGAAAACTTTAACTGAATATTTTAAATCATTAAATGCGATAAGAAATTTATAAATAACTTTCGTATAAATTTCTCATTAAAATGTACGAAAACAAAATATATCATACGTATAAAAAAAATTCAACAATGATACAATTCAATATTAAAATAATCAAATAGAATAAAACAAACTCAGTTTTGTATTTTTTTTCTTATTAAAAGACACTTGCCTCTTCTTTCAGAAATAAAAAAAACATTTTATGCAAAATAAAAGAAACAAAACAATCGTTTTAGAATGAGACTTCCAAGGTTGGTTGACGCCAAATTATATTCCGTTATTTGATACAACCTATGCTTTTTTTTTTGTTTGGTTTAATAAATCTTATTTGATATAAATAATAGATCATTCAGCATTCTTTATTTTTCGAAATACGATTGCAACATTATATTTTATGCTGCTTCCAATAATTTCCCAAACAGAATTTAAAAACCACAATAAATTCAATTTTATCAAATAAAATTTTCAATTACGATACCACGCTATACGTTATGCACTGGCGTGCTTCCAACAATTTCCAAAACAGAACTTAAAAACCACAATAAATTCAATATAATGAAATAAAATTTTCAATTATCTGGGACGAAAATCAAAACAACAAGAACAACCAAATTCTTTTTAGAAATATGCTATCTACGTACTCTGGCGAGTAAAAGAATTCACTTTAGAACACTGGCGTGTTCGTACTCTGACGAGTAAACTAAATTAATGTTCCATGTCGGAACACAAACATTTAATTTCCATTTTGTATAATTTTCGCCCAAATAATTATAATTACTTATTTATGGGAGCATACATTTACAAATATAAAGTGAGCTCTCACCTGGTTTTTGGTTCTGCATCATCCTGCCGGCTGCGCCAGTAATATTTCGCAGGTTCTTTTTCAGATTTTTCAATGTGAAATGATTTCACCATAAACCTTTCTTGGCATAAACGATTTTATTTAGATGCATTCTTATGCCACGGCACAAACATGAAGTATATAGAAAATAATAGTAATTAATCACATAATCAATGAAACTTCGCGCTCCATCATAGAACATTCCAGTCTTCTCCCACCAAGCTAGAGAACAGCCCCCAGCTTCTTTTTTTTTCTTAAGTTTTTTTTTTTATCTCGCAGCGCCATCTATTGTCGACGATTCTTACAAAGTGTTAATGAAATGCAATTTCCTTGGCATTTGTAGAAGGCAAAGGAATCGTGTCATTTCAATGATGCAAAGATTACTTACTCCTGTTTTAATATGACTGTTATTTTGCTAATAGGTTTCAAATTCCTTCATTGGGTTTTAGTAAATTAAATCTATTTTGATTTTTTTATCATTAATTTATTTACTAAATTCTGGTTTCTGAGTCTCGTTTGACAGATACTGTATGAATGATACTGAAAATACCCTGTATGAATGACACAGAAACTAAGCTAACCATAGTTCAATTCTAAAAAAAATAAATAGTAAAATTTCCAAGCAGTTGTTTGAAAACTCACTGTTTTACTATTTCAATTATTAAAAAATTATTTCTGTTAGAGCATTTGAGTGAGGAATTTCTGTTCTCAGAATATTAAATGGGGAAGGTAAAACAATGAGTTTTTAAGTGTACGTTTAAAATGTACGACAGTTTTTTAGTTTTGGTAGGATACTGGCCAGCTTACTAAGACTCAAAAATGTATATTTACTTTGTTTCGATATTGAAGAAATATTCCTCTAGCATTTACTTTTATTACTTAAAATTAGTTAGTAATTTAATTCTTCTGTTTCTTTTCAATTTACAAGAGCAACTGTTTGCTTTAAATATATATTTAATATAAATCTCTGCAAGAAATTCAATGTATAAAATTTATAAAAACATTTTATTAAAAAAAAAATGTCTCTAAGTTTATAATTTGATTTTATGTTTAAAACACTTCAAAACCAACACGCATTCAAAATCTTTTATTTTCGATTTTTTTTGTACTTAAAGTAAGGAAACAATTTGATGTTTAAAATTAGAGAATATATGACAATTTTAAAGAAATTGGTGCGACTTGTATACATTGATGTATGTTGGTATACTTATCTGTTGATGTAATACAAACTAAAAATGAGCATGTAACTTTTACATTACATACTCATAAACAATTGTAAATATCGCGGAAATGAGAAAGTAAAAAATAATAGTTGTAGAACGGAACAATAAAGAACTAGTTTGGAGTCCCTTTCACAGATAAAGTGGAAACCTTTGACAGAAAATCGTGGTTTCGTGTTGGAAATGAAGCAGCTTTAGAGTGCCTATGACAATCAGCTCTTCGACTACAGGAACTCGATTTTCCGACTTGAACAGCGTACCAGAGAGATTTTTGTTTTCTGCAGCGTCCTAATCATGCTGCTTAAAGTTAAGATCTGGAGATGTCGAGGGCTAATTTATCAGTTGGATGTCGTTAATTTCCAGAAAGTTTTTGACAGCAAGATGAGTTCTATGAGTTCATTCGTTGTATTTCGAAATATTGAGGGTCAACTGCACTCCTAAAAAGTCAAACACCGGGCTCCAAGACCCTTTGGCCTGGCCTCACGCTTGTTAAATGCCTCTTTGTGAGACGTTAAGGGATGCATGACTACTAGAAGTTCAAAAACTAACAAACCTTATCATCCATAAGAAACGACATTAAGGTGAACGAGAACAGTTTGTGGATTTTCAGTACAAATGATTTACACTTTAAAACGAAAAGTGATCGAGATCTGCTTCTCCCACCAATGACCAAAAAATAGTATATTTTAGTAGCAGAAGTTTGGAGGGCTGAGCAGAAATAATGTTGAATACCCGCATACGCCTCCATGCCTGTGGAAGTAGAATTTTGACTCGTGCAGGGAATCGGAACCTCCACGAACCCGGAACTCCGGTAAGAAGTGTCTGGAAGCTCTGAGAAGGACAAATGAAATTTGCAATCCCTCTCTGATAACCATCTAGGGACAAAAAATGTCGTTGCTGAATAAGCTGTATTATTTAGAGTATGAAATATTTCTAGCAGTCTGTATACATGAAAGAAGAAGCCATATGACATATTTTCCAATTTTTTTTAAAAATTTTGTAACTGCATTTTCGTGATTTACCATTCAAATGATATTTATGCAAATATAAGTATTACAACTATAGAAAAGTATTATAATTAATTCTTTCGCCTCATTTCAGCTAATATCGTAACCAAATTTAATTACAATCCGTCAAGTAGATCTAGAGATAATTGATTCATTTTGAAAGTTCTTCTAATTTTGAATGTTAGTGAAGGCATGATTAATTTTTGACAATTAATATTTATTAATTAGCTTTAAATAATTAATTTTTTGTAATTAATTTCAGCTAATTTAGTTTTAATTAAATAATTTTAATAAATTAATTTAATTAGTTTTTATTAGTTGATTTCAATTAATAAATTTAATTAATAAATTTTTATCAGTTAATTTCTATTAATTAATTTAATTAATTAATTTTTATTAATCAATTTTTATTAATTAATTTAATTAAGTAATTTTTATTAATCAATTTTTATTAATTAATTTAATTAAGTAATTTTTATTAGTCTATTTTTGTTAGTTTATTTTCATTAATTAGTTTAAATAATTAATTTACTTTCATTAATTAATTTGTATTAATTAATTAAATTATTACATCGTATGTCTTCCTGCTTAGTATTATCTTTCATTTAAAAGTTCTTAGTCATTAAAACATTCTGTCAAAGTTATTAAAACTTATGAATTGTGCTGAGTTTTGTTTTGAAATATTATTGATTTATTCCACACTTATTAACTATATCTCATGGCATGTATTTAAAAATAACTGACATTAGGTTTCATTTTTCATAATTTTCGCCAATAATTTGTTTAGTATAAAATTAGTTTCATTTCTGTGCTTTATTACAAGCATATCGATAATAAAACATATGAATGAAAAGGCTGAAAAGAAAATAATTCAAAGGTTAAAATGTCAATAACCTCCAATAGGTTTTACTTGACATCACAATCGGGTGAAATTGAACCATGAAACATTAAAGAGAATAATTACCTAAGTAGGGTATTTAGTATGCATCATTTGATTCGAAAGTTTCCTTTCATTGATATTCATTAATCCTTGAAGCAAAGATTTCTTTACTGATGATACATAGTAAAATCTATTTTACGAACGAAGAAGTATAGTAAAGAAAACTCAAGCGTGTAATTTAATACATCTCTGTATTTTCAAGTGTAAAATTTTAATTACTGGGATTAATATATTTAATTCTTTTAATATTTGTTTTAAATGTTGGTAGTAAAAATATTTACTTATCTTCGTTATAACTCATTTTTTAAACTTCTTTTAATACTTTTTTAAAAAATTTTGCAATAATTTTTTACGAGTACATAAAAAAGTAAAGGCTATTTTTATTATTGGGATTAATATATTTAAATCTTTTTTACATTTGTTTTAAATGTTGGTAGTAAAAATATTTACTTATCTTCGTTATAACTCATTTTTTAAACTTCTTTTAATACTTTTTTAAAAAATTTTGTAATATTTTTTTACGAGTACATAAAAAAGTAAAGGCTATTTTTTACATCTAGAAGAGAAAAATATATTTTTGTCAAAATATGTACTCATTGTAAATAGTTAGAAAAATTAGCATAAAGAAGTTTTCGAACGTTTATGAAAAAATACTATAAACAGTAATTTTGCTTAAGAGTTTAAAAAAAATGCTCGATAAAAACGAAATCTTGGCTTCATTAAACAAAATTTTATTAAAAACCCATGCATGAAACTAAGTACTTTTAAAACCACAGTTAAAATAAATAAAATAAATAAACAAACTTGTTAAAACACCTTAAAAAAGAAATATGATTAAAACAATAAGTATATGCTTAAATTTACCGTGGTTCTGGTTCTATGGGAAGACCGTTAAGCGAAGTGCTGTAGTAATGATTTAGGTAGAAATAATAATAAAACTTGGCAAATGGGGTAAATTTTGATAATTTTAGCATTATATTCCTCAGAGCATGGCAAAGAAACAGTTTATTCAGTTAAATTCGCTTTTCAGTTTAGATTTTTTTATTAAATGTGTGGTAATAAGAAATATGATTTTGAAACCAGAATTTCAGATTAACTGTTACCATATGGACGGAAAAATTACCAAATAAATGGTTGAATTCCGCTTTTTTTTCTTAACCGGTAAATTAAAATTAATTAGTATGATAATTTTGCCAATTATTTTACGTGAACTTTTGAATTGTTAATGACTCTGACTTACATTTTATTCTAGGTATAATTTTTTAAACTAAATAACACAGCTTTTATTTTTACCTTTTTTTATTTCTGATGTGGCAGTCAATTCTCGTTTTTAATAAATGCTTTTTTCCACCACAATTAATTATGTGACTGCTGAAACGTGCATTCCAAGGAATTGCACAATTACTAATTTACAATCAAACACCACTTATAATTTTTTTAACAATGCTAACGTAAATGGTGTAAAAATTTTGTATCTATAGGTGTATAAACTTTGCAATCGAAACATTTACAAATCATAATCTGTTAAATATCAAATTACCTTTGTATTGGTGAAAATGATTGTATCTTTGTCATGAGAAAAACAAACTGAAGAATAAATACTTCAGTTTTTTGCACTGAGAGAAAAGTATGGTCAAAGTTACCAAATTATGGCAATTTCAACGCGGTTCTGGCTCTATGGGAAATCCGAAAATCTTGGTAATTTTTACCAAAGTGTTTTGGTTATGATTTTGGAAAAATTATCCATGAAAAATGGTTTTATAATATGCGATAAAATTTTATTAATTGTAGAAAAATTTTGTAATTTTTAATGATACTTCAGAGCATGGCATAGAAACCATTTATTCCTTTAAATTTACTTTTTGTTTTGTTTTTTGAACTAACTCTGTGATAATAAGAGCAATAATTTTGAAAATCAGAAATTGCAGTAAACCGTTACGATATGAATGGAGAAATTGCCAAATAAGTGGTTTAAAAACAGTACATATTGCTTTTATTTAGTAGAAATTTTATTATTATTGTTAGTTTTACCAGAAGTGCCATTACCATGCGATACGAAAGTTTTACAAAAAAAAAAACTACAACTACTAGGAAGACTTTATTCTTCATATACAAGGAATTAGTGCACAAACTTTTGTAATCTGAGATTTTTTGTCATATCACATTAAGAATTCATCTTAAAAACATTATTTTGTAAGTTTTTAAATGTTATTTCATTTTTCAATGTTAAAAGAAATCTTAACTGCTGAGCATTGGTTTTTAAACTAGCGTTAGTTTCTCATGGCGTTATCGAATTAGTGATTTTGACAATCTGAAAATAAAAGCATTGTTATTTGGCCTTATATTAAAAAAAAGAAGTGGCAATAAACTAGAGAAAGATACGCTTGAGGTCATTTACCTTCTCCCAATAAGCCACAACAATACTTAATCCAATAACACCGCCAACCATAAATCGTAAATTTTATTGAAGCCAGGCAGTTTTGTCTCTTTCTGCAGTTAGTGACAGGATTCTAATAAAGAAAACTGGTGAAAAATAGTAGTATGGATATGTTATTGGCGTTTAAATTACAAAATCAGACGGCTTCTTTGCACTGAATGAGTTCCTTTTTTATGATTTCATTTTCAAATACAGTTTTGAACAAATTAATCATTTAACTTCGTCGTTAGTGCTTAGAAAATAAAGTAAGTACTTAACGTATTTGTTGTATTTTCTTCTGATGTTTCATTCAGAATTAAGATTACAGTTCAAATTTCAGTTCAAATTACTTGATAAGTTTGAAATAATTATTTGCCTTTTTTGCAAATTTAAAAAAAATAAATAATAATAATTCCCCATTAGCTCCTTTCTCCTCTACGTGGCTCAAGACAAGAACAGTAAATATTCAGTGCAAGGCTATTAAATCGATTAACAAGATTGTATAAACGGGAAAGTCAAACTTTAAACTGATGAATTATTAGACTTTGTCTTTCTAGAAGCAATGCTTTGTCTTAAACATTTGTTTAGAAATTAAAAAAAATGTTCCTACTAGTCCCTTTCTCCCCTACGTGGCTCAAGACATAAACAGTAAATATTCAGTGCAAGGTTATTAAATCGATTAACAAGATCGTTAAAACGGGAAAGTCAAATTTTAAAGGGATGAATTATTATACTTTGTTTTTTTAGAAGCAATGTCTTAAGCATTAAAATATTACTGCAATATTCGTTTCTTCAAAATAAAGAAAAAATTATACACAAAACATACATTCAAAATACTCATAGGAGGTCATAAAGAAATACTTAGGTGAGGATATAATAAAAACTCTATCGTAATCTAGGAAATAGCTTGAAAGTGAGACTGAATCAAAAACATCAAAACCAGTTCGAATGCCTGATGCTTAGAAATTGTGATGTAATTACATTTCTTTTAGTGATGAACCTTTTCTTGTTGTTTAATCTCTTCATATCACAATAGTCAATATATTACGATGGCGTTGTTTATTTGTCTTTGCTTAATCATCACTACATCATTTGAAAAGAATGTACCCCCGAACTTTTTAGCAAGTGATGAGCACTATCTTTTAGGGTAAAATCGTGTTTTGTATGAAGTCTGTTAGAAATTATAGCCCAAAGATTTATCTCTAATTTTTGCAATGAATAATTTAATAAAATAGGAAAAATAGTAGTAGGGTATTATTCACTCAAATCAATATAAATATTAATTTTGTAGTTGCCAGTTCCCTTTATCTATACAAATAATAAAACTAAAAATTTGTGTGCGTGTCTGTACACCAGATTGTGAATAAATT
This sequence comes from Parasteatoda tepidariorum, assembly GCF_982258835.1. Classification (NCBI taxonomy): domain Eukaryota; kingdom Metazoa; phylum Arthropoda; class Arachnida; order Araneae; family Theridiidae; genus Parasteatoda; species Parasteatoda tepidariorum. The sequence continues at coordinate 44,402,628 of NC_141764.1, forward strand.
TTTTGGTGCCATTTATTTCTTCATTTTTTGTTAATTGAAATCTTAAAATACAGTAATATAACATCTTCACAGTTCTTTTTAAAATTTTAATGTTATAAGGCGACATTAACGGTGAATATTACTAACTGATGATTAAGAAACCACTAAGAGTATAAAAAATGAAATTAAACAAAAATGAAGAACAAAATTTAAATACAGTGAGTCAAAATGGAAAAGCACTAAGGACAGCACAAAAACAAAATTTTCTTTAGTGCGCATTTTAAATAAATATACGAGAACCAAAATAAAAGTCAAACGAAATTTTAAAAATAACCCCTGTTATATATTTCTAATGTGAGTAGATTCCTATAAATTGGTAAAAGCTGTGGCTAAACGTATTCAGTTTTCGAGAATAGTAATGAACGCTTTTAAAAATGTAGACCAGCTGTACTTTGTAAGTCGCACGCGAATTATTTATCAAAATGCGTTCCTAAAAATGAACCATAAAAAACAAAATCTAAGAATAGAATATATATAGGTGCTTTTTTTAAAATTTGAATAGGTTTATTTGTTTACTTTAAATAGAAAGCTTACCAAAAGTATCTTTATTCAAATTAGAATAAATTCATTTAAGCTTCATTAATTTAAGTAAATAAAGAGGAAATCTGAATTGTGTTCCTTCTTTTGAAAGTACACGCGTCTAAACAGGGTATAGATTTCTCAGATCACACGTGCGTATAATGATAGATAAATATTCTAAGATATTAAACTGCCGTATCCTGTCAATAACAATGGAAATCAATTGGAAGATAAACTCACCCGTGCGGAAGTTCTGGGAAAAATTTAAAAGTAATTAGTTTGGTAAAATATCTCATAAGTATACCTAAGAAGTCTCATAGAAGTCTTATAAGTATACATTAAAAGTACATACAAAGATAGTAATTTTAAATATTCAATATAAAAATTCGTGCTTTTCTATATTTAACTAAAATGCGATGTTTAAAATCGAGTTTTAAAAAAAAGTATTATTGTAAAAAGCATTATTATACTTTTGAATTAATTTTTACTTTCTACACGGAGAAAATATTCTAGAAAAATTATCGTATTGTATGATAATGAAATTTCTGATAAAAAACTCGAATTTTTTTCAATAAGTAAAACCAAAATATGCGGTACTTAAATGATTCATTTGGTAATTTTTCTACTTATGTGGTAACTGCTTACCGGAAGTTTTGGTTTTTAAAATTATAGTTCTTATTACCACTCATTTAGTTTAAAAAAATTGCAGAACTGAAAAATAAATTTATTGGAATAAATAGTGTTTATGCCGTGCTCTAAGGTATCATGAAAAAATTACTAAATTTTACTATAATTGTCGAATTTTATCACATATTATAAAACCAAATTTTATTAATAATTTTCCGAAATTCAATGAACTTCTTCTTTAAAAATTCCCAATATTTTTGGTGTTACCATAGAGCCAGAAACACGGTCATTTTTACAATATTCTGTTACTTTTGACCAAATTTTTTTCGCAGTGTAAAGATCTTAGAACATTGTGGATACATTAGCACGAGAAGCACTGCATTAATAAGATGAATTGATGCGTTAAAAATTGGTAGACAATTAAGAGTGTTTTCTGACTTAACGAAAGTAAGACGCGAATAACGTAAAATAACTCATGAAAGTATGTGTAATTCTTTCGATTTAAAATTTTAATTAAAAAAGATTTTTTTAACTCGAGAAAGATACGTTCTTTCCAAACTATTAACCCTTTCATTTTAAATTATAATTGGTAGTAAATAACAAGCAAGCATATAATATTGTAAAATTTAAAAAAAAATTTTTTTTTCGTTTTTGTACCTACTGATATGTGTTCTACAGTTCTTTAAACACATTTTATTCAATTTCTTTATAAAAAATGACGTATTTTGCAAAAAGATAAAAGGCATTACACTGTAAAAGATTCCGGATCAAATTACGGCATAAAGTACCGGCACTTTGGGTGCATCATCTGAAAAATACATTTTACCATCATAAAATATTATACCTTAACTTTTACAGTAATATTCATATAATTAGAGTATTTCAGTGATTTTATGGCAATTAGTGTAAAAACTATGGTATATCAGATTTTTGTTCCGTAACATGTTCCTTTAAGAATTGATTCTATGGTAAAAAAGTATCAGCACCCTGAGTGTCGGTACTTTTTACCGTAATTTGATCCGTAATTGTTTACAGTTTATATGTGATGTCATACATGAAAACTTTCTTAAATTTGTCAAATGTCTTTCGACTATTTTTTATATTTCTAAGTAAAAAGCAGATGCATCGCGGTGTATTCTTGGTAATGCTAAATCTACCACAGCAATCGACTCTACGTCGCTTACAACTCAGGGATTACACTGAACAGCTGTGAAACATTAATTGGAACGGAACAGCCGTTAAGTCTTTAATTAGAAAAATAAATATATCTCTATATTACATAAAAAAATAATGGTCTAACACAGTCTTTAATTGTTGCTGGTGCATTTTTATTGGACGGAAAATCACACGGTAGGATCCAGTTTTTCCTCATTCATTTCAATATTGTTTTGGTAGTCATCAGCATAAAATTAACAAAAGTCGTAAGGGTATTATTTTCCTTTAAATATTTTTGTATCCCTAATTTAAAGTTATATCCAGTACTGCTAGTATTAGCAAAAGTATTAAATTATGGTTATTATGGTTATAATTACTCATCAAATTTTTTTGAACAATATAATGTTATAAGAAAATAAATGTTAATTTAAAAAATGATTACTTCGAAAAATCACTTCTGTTCACCAAGAAATCTAAATGTTTATAATACTAATAGATAGTAATATTTGTAAGTGGGAAGTAGAGGCACAAGCGTAAGCAAATAGAATTCCTTTTAGTACATATATGTTAGGGGAATAATTTTAACTTTCGTAGAAAAAGTGTTTTCTGCCAAGAAAAGAAAATTATTGCGAAGCAATCATCGAGGTTGGTGAGCGGTAGCGAACAGGGGAGGTATATAGTCATAGGGGAGATATAGAGGGGAGATATATATATAGCCCCCTAGTTAAAAAATAAAAAGATAGAAGAATCTATCTGAGATTAAGATCGTGAATGTTAATGATTTTGCTTTTAAAATCTATACTTGGTGTAAATAGAATTTGACGATGTAAAATAGTAAATAAATTTTCTTAAACTATTGTTATTTGTTATTTCTCGAGATTAAAACTTGAAAACTTGGCAGGAGTGAAAAAGAAGAAGAGAAGCAAGCATAGCTTTAATAATGAGTTTCTTTTACGGGTGTAATTAACGGGTGTGATTAATGTGACATTTTCGCTTGAATGATTATTCAATTTGTAATTTTTTTTTTAAATTGCCGTTGGATACTCAGTATTGACAGTATTAATGACAGAAATTAATTAAATCTTGGATATTTCTTTTTTGAAGTATATTTTGTTAATTTGATAACTGTGGTTATTTTGACAAGATTTAAACCTTCAAACATCTAAGTAAAATAATTGCGTACTTCTCTATCAGAGGGAAAAAGAAAATAACTTCTACAGTTGAGGGTGTAATTAAAGTTATGATGTTTAAATGTATGTAAATTGGAAAATAACTTCTACAGTTGTAAGTGGTCATAAAGTTATAGTTTAAAGTGTATGTGGAAAAAAAGACTTCTACAGTTAATTATGAATTTAAAATTGTGGTGTTTAAAGAGATGTTAAAAGGAAAAGGACTTCTATAGGTGGGAGTGGACTTAAAATTGTGGCGTTTAAATATATGAAAAGGAAAATGACTTCTATAGTTGGGAGTGGACTTAATACCAAAGAAGTATCAAAAATTCTAAAAACACATACATATGCTAAAAAATACTAATAAAACATTTTCTAAAAAAAATTATTTTATCCTTGTCATTCTATATAGTGAGAACAGTTTTATGGAGTATGATTTTTTTAAATTATTTTTTGGCTCAAAACAGAATTTTGATAAATATATATCAAATTAAAGGATAGGTATCAAAATTTTTAAAATTTTTTAAAAACATATTCATATGCAAAAAACATTTATAAAATATTTTAAAAATGTTTTATTTTATTCACACTGTATAGTTAGAACTGTCACACTGTATAGTGTATGTCACACTGTATAGTTAGAACAGGTGCCGCTAAAATTAATGATGATGCAGGCTCAAAACTTCTGTGTAGCCTACTTTTAATCTAAGTAATAGTCTATGTCGGTCTCAATCATTGCTCTCCTTTGTTTTCTAATTATTATTACTAGTTGCGCTTGAGGGGGCTATTTGGCGGACAATTTAATGATTTCTCTTGTAATTTTTTGGTTCAAAATAGAACTTTGATATTAATATCAAGTCAAGGTTTCAAAATTTCTAAAAACGTAAACATATACTTAAAAAATATTTAAAAAACATTTTTAAAAATGTCTTTATTTTGTTCTCGTCCTCTATATAGTTAGCACAGGTGTCGATAAATCGATGATGATGCAAATATGTTATGAGGCGGATTACAAAATTCTATGTAGCCTACGTTTAATGTTTACTATTGTCTGTCTTGATAATAGGTATTTAGCATCTTTGATTTCTAATTATTATCAATAGCTGCGTTTGAGGGGGACATTTGGTGGACACTTTAATGATTTTTTATTAGTTTTAGGTTCAAAAGAGAATTTTGATGTATATATATCAAGTCAAAGGACGGGTGTCAAAATTTCTAAAGACATGTACATGAGCTAAAAAATATTTATAAAACATTTAAAAAAAAAATATTTATCTTGTCCTTGTTATGTATACAGTTAGCACAGGTGCCGGTAAAATCAATGATGATGCAAATATGACATGAGTCTGGTTCGAAAATTCTGCGCAGCCTACTTTTAATGTATGTTATTGTATATTTCGGCTATAGTTATTGCTCTCCTTTGTTTTCGAATTAAAAATACAGGCTGCATTTGAGGGGGCCATATGGCGGACACTTTAATGATTGTTTATAATTTTTTTGGTTCAAAAGACAACTTTGATAATAATATCATGTCAAAGGGTAGGTGTGAATATTTTTAAAAGCAAATTATTATTAAAAATATATTCGGAGAAAATTTCAAATTGAATTGGAGCGTGTTTCAAAGTTTATCAAAACTTTGAAGCATCTAAAATATGAAAATCGCCTTGACTTTGATGATTGATTATCTGAACTTCAACCTTTAAATTCCACAAAAATATAACGTAAACAATCATCATGCAAATTAAAGCTCCAAAAATATCACCTCAAGTATTTTTCTAAATTAATATATAAAATGTAAATTGAAAATTCCTAAATGTCACGAAATTTTGCACATAAATGATAATAGTATTTCCTCTTCTAATTAAATTTCTTGAGTATATATAATAAAGACAAAAATAAAACTAATTAAATATCTATAACAAGCAATTAATAATCAATGGTTTTCTTTGTTATTACATACTTGCATAATTCCTTTTATTGAAGAGGTAATGCAATTTTATACACAAGAATGATCGGTATTATGGGAATCATCATATGCTAGACAAACAGAATAAAAGCATCAGACAAAGTAAAACCTGATTATCATTTATCGACTACTCCCCTTCATAAATTATTCAAAAGAATTCTTTTCGGTGCCTCTGATAAATTGGTATCTTAATAATTCGATATAGAGCATAGTTATATAAAAATATTGCTCTTGAAAATAATAGTTGAACATTTCGTAAAACCTTCTTAACAAAAATATTTTATTTTAATGCGTTGGTAATTTTAAGACAAAATTACTTTTATTTTTGAGATTTGTATTGAACATATTATAAATAATATACAAATTTGTTTTTGAAAGAATCATATTTTGCTGTTATTGTAAAAGTAAATTGTAATTGTAAATTGTATTGTAGTTGTCTAAAAATTCAAGTATATGAATATTTTGAAAGATTCATATATTAAAAAGAAAGGTATTTTTATAGCAGTTTTTTTGTTCTTGTAACATTCCGATAAGAATTTATATAACGTATAAGAAATTTTGTTTAAAAATTATTTCATAGTAAATTTAAAAATTTAATTAATGCATGAAAAATTAAATATACTTCAGAAACATTTACTTAAGACAAGGTTTTCTTTAAATAATATTTTTTAAAGCAAATTATTTTTTTAACTTTATGAAATGATAATATTTAAGTGATTATTACCTCTGGTCCAAAATTTGTAATAATAATTATTGCTCTTTTAAATTCCAGGGAAAGTAAGAATTTTTTAAAAAAATTATTATATTATTTCTGCTTCTAACTTTCCATTTAAAATACTATTCTTGTAGTATAAATACGAATATAATGTAAGGGCCGTTTTTAAAATGTATATTTAGAACAAAATCCTTAATAAAATTATTTATTTAAAATAGTATGCATATTCAAGATCGCAAGCATAATCAATAGGGAAAACTAAAACAAAAATGCTATTAAAATTTAATGAGCTATTATTCGGGAAAGCAAGGCTTGCTGAAATCTGGAAGAAGTTGATTATTTAAAAGACTTCCAAATTTCATCATGTAAATTTAAATTAGTTTTGTTCTTGTATTCGTTAGGTGTATACTATTTTTGTTTTAATGTTTATAAAGGATTCTAAAAATACATATAACTGAGCCGCGATGGTTCAGGGGATAGAGCGCTCGTCTTCCATTGAGGTGAACCGGGTTCAAATCCCCACGATTGTTGGTCGATGAACCCGCATCCGGCATGCACCGACCACAGTGCTGTCGAGAAATATCCTCAGTTGTAGACGGATCATGGGTTAGAGTCCCTTTGCCGTCAGATTAATCGTGGGAGGTTCTCGTGGACTTCATCTTCTTGCAACGCAAATTCGGGTTAGTTCCATCAAAAAGTCCTCCACAAAGGCAACATTTCTCAAAATACATGATCAAAGAGTTCCTTTGTCTTCTGGATTGGGTTCAAAATTACAAGGCTACGGAGTTGAACACTAGAAGTCGTAAACCCAAAAATTGGGTTGACTGTTCAACGACGGTTGTAAAATAAAATACTTTATAAAATTACACATAAACTCAACTAAAAAGATTTTCTCAAAATTTGAATTGAATTGATGCCTATGATTTTATATTCTTAAGCAGAAAACGCAAATAGAATGCCCAAGACGTTAGCTTTATCTTTCAACAAATAGCTTTAAAAGACTTGAGTCAGATTTAGTATTTGTGTTTTAAAGAGATTTACAGACACGAAGGTAGAATTAGGCGAATTAAAGTTAAGCGTCTTGCGAGCTTAAAAGGCGAAAGACAAATTGCATTATTTTTTCCTTAGAATAAAGAACACTTTTGTCACGAAAAAGTTATTTTTGTCGTTGATAGTTCCTTGTCTCAATAATAAGATTTTAAGATAACAATGCAAAAATAATGATATTTTGATGTTTGAAGCAGACATGGAAAAATAAGAAGATAAGTTCTGATTTTCTTTAGTTAAAAATACATTTCTGTTAGATATTATTTTATGACAATTTAGAGGTAAAAGAACTGTAAGATTTCTTTCTAAAATTATTTTTAATATATAAATTTATTCTAACTCGGATAATATTTAAAAAGTTTTGTCTTGGAAACTATTTTTATCTAAAGTTTAATTTCAAACTTTAAATATATTAATAATTATACACTGAGAAAAAAGGTATGGTTAAAACTACCAGAAAAAGGTAAAAATCGCAGTATTTTTGGCTCTATAGAAACACCATAAAGCTCAGTAACATTTCACTTTTTTTAACTGCTAGTACCCAATCACCCGTTATTTTAAAGTATTTAACTTTGTAGAAACATGTTACATAAATTCAACTATAAAAACGTGATTACTTAGAAGTACTTAAATAACATTAGGAATACTAATTCTGTGACGTAGCCCTTACATATCATCCACGTTAATCATTAAGGTAATTTGACCTACCGAATAAAAAATATTTAGATTATAATTAATATATATAATATATTAATTAACTAACAGGCAATAAACTTAACCTTTCTGATTGAGTAAAGCTGCTATCTAGCAAACATCACTGATTTTGTCTTTTAAATGTTCGAAAAAGTGGATCAGTCAGCTGTTTAATTTATGAAAATTTATAGTTCTAAGCCAATGAAAGGATTTCTTTTTTCAAATGTCGCTTTCGGGAGAGGAAATGAAAATTTCTGATCTGTTTTTAAAGTTGAGGGAAAAATTTTGCCTCTTACACTCCTGTTCAAACTTCAGGACGCTAAAAAATGGTTACGAAGTTATAAGAGATCATACTCAGAAATGAAAAGCTCACTTTTGATGCTTCTGCAATCCCTGAGCGGTATTTATTTTATTCTGAAAATCATTTGGTCACGAAATCTCACGTGATTTGTGACAAAACACTCTCATATGTATGAAGAAAATGTTTTCTCAACTCGAAACCTCATCACACTACATTATGGTAGATTGTTAACTAGAATATCGAAATTAAAATTAAGACTTTACAATCGAACATAAAGTGAAGAGTTAGGCCGACTGTGCGATATGGTTGTCAAGGAGTTGACCTCTTCCTGAGCAGATCCGGGTTTCGAATCTCGTTTGCGTCATGGATGTAATTTATCTTTCTGCTCTATTTGTCTTTATTGTGTTGTTTTAAAGATTCATATATTAAAAAGAAGGGTATTTTTATAGCAGTTTTTTTGTTCTTGTAAGAATTTCTTGTAAGAATCTTGTGGAAATTCTGTTGAAGTTCTTCTAAGAATCTTGTTTTGTTCTTATAGGAATTTATATTGCGTATGAGAAATTTCGCTTGAAAATAATTTCATGGTAAATTTAAAAATTTAGACCATGCATGAAAAGCATGATGCCTACGATAAAGTGATCATTAGAAAAGTTAGCATTACGATGGTTTCTTTCTTTCTTATTTTTTGGAAAAAAATAGAATGAAGAAATTCATTCCATAGAAGAAGTGACGATAGTTATTATGTTACATTAAGAAAATATTCGTTCGGAGCATATACTAAGAAATGGTTTTGTCAAAAACGAAGAAAGTTTTGTGATATTTGAGTAACTATTTTTTACAGGGGTAGAGACACATACAGATAAAATCATTTTATTATTTTAGATTCTTGAAGAAAAATAGTTTGTTCAAACACTATCGTTATTTTTATTTATTATTATACATGCAATAATGACAATACCGTTATTAAGTTAGACAATAATCCTATTGAGATATCTTTTTCTCAATTAGATAATAAATTCTCATCACGATTGATTCTAAATATAAATATTTTTTCTCCAAAAGATTTCCATCTAATCACAATTGATTAAAAATTAAAGATACAGCGAGTAAAACTCTCGTGAAAGGTGTACTTATATTCCAAAAGTTATTTCCAGCTTTGAAATTGATTTCCAATCTGTTTCAAACGATATCTTGCAGTAAAGGTCTTTGCTCCGTTTTAAGTACCAGAAATTTTCCGAAGGCAACCATTAATTCGCTACCACAGCGGGTCTCTGAAATTTCTTTCAGAAAGTTAAACCATTAATCAAATGTTACCGGAGACGGCAGTTTTGCTATTTTTAGGGTCTTTTATCATTGTTTAGGTTGTTATGTTATTGGAGGTGAGAGAAAACATTAAATATTTAGAAATAAACTGAGAACTTCCGGATACAGTTATTTTAGATAGCGGAGTGTTTAGCGCCAATTAAGATAATTGCTTTGTGAAATTTTTATGATGGAAATAAATTATATTTTGTGTTTTCTAATAATGGGTAGTGCAACTGTTTAGAATAATGTATAAACCAATCATTCATTTTAATAAACTCATTTTTTTTCATAGACTTACGCAAAGTAACATATTAGCTTAAACTAAAGCAAGTAGAATTATTTTATTACATAACACAGGGGAACTTTCTCAATTTCTCAATCACGCCATTAATATTCAAATATTCAATATAGAATTATTTTATTACATAACACAGGGGAACAAAAGTTTTGAAGTATTTATATAAATACTTAATCTTACCTAATTTGGGTGAGGGGAATTCAAATCAGAAGTTAGTTTTGCTCTTTAAGCTATAGATTTATTTTTAAAACAAACTTTTTTAGCCTTTTTTTGTAGAAATGCATGTTTAAAAACCCTATGTATAATAGGGGATCACGTAAATGTTGCAATAAACTTCTAGAGAAGTTAGGTCACGCCATTAATATTCAAATTGCATAAAAACTCATGCCCGGAAATGTTACTGTACGCTGTTAGGGGAGGTTCTCTATTATGAACTGTTCAGAAGCTCAAGAACAAATTCATAATAGAGACATAGCAGTTCATATTAGGGAAGCACCCCTAGTGGCGAACCATGAAATTTCCGAGCATGGATTCCTATGCAGTTTTAATCCGGCTGATGTGCCCGAACATCCCTGGAAGTTAGTCGCCACATTTACGTCACTGTCTGTTATATGTAACGTTTTTAAACTTGTATATTTGACAAAAAATATGATTAAAGAAGCTGTAGCTTGGAAAGAGAAACTGACTGCAAATTTTAAATCAGTGACTTTAAAATATCCACTATCCGTTGAAAAATCTCATGGTTCAGAAATTTTTTTTTCAGTAGGCTAGAGTGGGATCAATTGTAACAGGGTACGATTGTAACAGAGCAAAAATTTCGAGTGTCGGGTCCTAGATTTGGTTCCTAGGTGGCGCACAAGGTGTATTTAATAAGTCTGCATGTACACCCCTACTGGCAATCATATTTATGTACTTTTGAAAGAGTTACATCACAAAAGATATTTTCACGCTACGTAAGTACTCGTCTGGTATTAGAATATTATATTGTAACAAAGTAATTTTGTTGAATCAAATAAAAATTATTAACCGAATATGTAAGTGGACACATTAATCAACATTTAAAAAAAAGATTAGTTTTGTTAATTAACTAGCATTGTTTTTAACGAATGAAGCTGAAATGGCGTCTTGGGGACAATTGTAACAATAAGTAAAGGGACGATTGTAACAGTTGAAAATAAATAATCTTATGTTTACAAACCATTACTTAACTCTTTAAGAACCACCAATAGTTTCCTATAGCATTTATATTATGTTGCATGTGCATTATTTTATTTGTCACCTTTCACAGCATAAATTAAAAATTTTAACCCCTTAAAGTTAAAAGTTTAACCCTTTAGGTCTCTGCTCATTATTATTTTTACTCCTAAAATATCACTACTATTTTGATCAATAAAAAAATATATCACAACTATGATAATATGTATAATTAACTATGTTTTAGTTGAATTTATGAACTGTTACAATTGACCCCGTAAGTGGGGACAATTGTAACAAGTGCACGACTGTCAAAAATTGTTAATAACTAATATAATAATATTTAAAATCAGGTATTTATTTTTCTTCTAGTAGAGGATAGTCTACTTTACACGTCTGTCAATAAATACTAATAATATATTGGATTTTTTGTTAGTTAAAAATAGTTAAGTAAAAAATGTTACAATTGACCCCGCTCTCCCCTATAATGTAGCATGCGTAACAAAATTTTGCCTTACATTTTAGCTTAATAAAAGTAACACATTTTAGAAGTGATCATTGTTGTTGTTGACGTATGCCTGTTTAGGCAGAGGGGGTGTGATTGTTCTTGTTTTCCAGTGGCGCCTTCTATGGCCAAGAATTCGACTTCTGCCAAGAAGTGATCATTACCTGTAACAACCATTGCATTTCATTGCTTAATTTGTCCAAAATCTCGAATCCAATTTAATTTAAGTTGAATGCAATTATCTCCTACGCATTATTTTGTCTGGATTCATAAAAAATTCTCTTATTCATAAAGCGTTTTCTTGTGCTCTTACCGAATAATTTAATAAAAAATGCAGCTTAGAGAATAAGATGCCGTGATCAAAAATCAAAACTAAAATTTTCTTGAGCAATTTTCTTTAAAATATACTTTTACTGATATATTATGACTAATAAATGATACAAAATAAATGGCAGCAAGGTTACAAGGTTACAACTTCATGGATATTGCATATCAGCACGGTTTCTTCTGTTGCTTTTTTTGCATTGAAGTTAATGAACTTTAGGCTTTTTTAATATAAGGAGACATTCAAAATATAGGCAAACATTATTTTTCGAAAATATAATTCAAAGTAAAAATATAGTTCAAATTTTCTCTCAAAATGTATTGTTCAATTTTTAGAAATATATTATAATTAGATTTAAGTTTGTTTTTATTGTCTCGCTAATAAAAAAATAATATCACTAATATAATAACAAATGTAATAAAACTATTTAAATTTCAGAATTTTATTTATAATAAGTGCGACAACAATTCGCATAGAATATATTTCAAAGAACGTTTCAAAGCATTGTCAGTTATGACAGAGTTAATGAAATAATTTTTTTAAAAAAGAAATAGTAAAATTCTTTCTTAATTTTTTTAACAATAGATAAATTTTTCTTTATATCCATACTGAATTGTATAATTTTCATTACACGTTTAGATGCTTTAATATCTTGAGAAAATATTTGCATTAAACGTATTTCCTAATTAATTATATTATTCTAGAAGGTTCAGTAAATTGTTAATTCACATAAAAATAACCTTTTCTTATTTTTATACGGTAATAAAACAATATTTTTATAACATTTCTTGCTTTGTGAAGTTGTTTTTGAATGATATGTAAAAAGTTTCAAACAATCCTCTTAAAAGGGAATGTTCTCTTTAAATAAATCAAGTTTATGTTTGCCGAAAATTTTTTCAAAATTTAATGTAGCTAAAACATGCTATTTTTCATTGTTATAAGAAGTATTTATTATATTACTTGTTGTTTTTTTTTTAAATTTTATTTTGTTGTTATATATTTATTTGTTTCATACGATCTTTTAAAGATATTTATTAAATATTCCGATATTTCCGATCCTGAATAGAACATAAATCATCATGCAAGAAAAAACAAGAAAAAAATATATTTCAAAATCTATTTAATTTTGAACTCGTAATCTAATGTTTATTTCCAGATTTCTGAATAGTTTTAATACTCCTTTTATTTGTAGAATAAAAAAAACAGTGATTTCTTTTTTTTGTATTAGAAGTAAAAAAAAAAAAAAAACATAGTTCCTTTAAAAAGCTTTATTTAATAAACTGTTTTGCATTGTTGCAAGTTGTTTGAAACTTCGTAATTTATAATCAAATACAAGTTTTTTCATATATGATCAGTTTTGTTTTCAAATATGAAATTTTACATATTTTAATAACAATTGCTTTATTAAGCGGAGAAAAGAAAATTCAGGTAAAAATTTCCGTACTGTATGGGAATGACATACCCGGTTAAAAAAATATAATTCTGATTACTTAAACCAAAATATGCTGTATTTATACCATTCATTCGGTATTTTTTCGGTTCCTATGGTAATAGTTTACAGGAAATTCTGGTTCTCAAAATTTAGTTTTTATTACCTTACATTTAGCAAAGAATTCAAAACGGTAAAGTAAATCTATTGAATGTTAATGAATGAAAACGAATGGTTTTCGTAATAAATGAATGGCTTTTATGCCATGATCCAAGTCATCATGATAAAATTTCCAAATTTTGCCTCGTTTACCTAATTTTATCACTGATTATGAAATCATATTTTATTGTTAATTTAACCAGAATCATCATCAAAGAGCTTGGGTAAAAATTTCTGAGCTTTTTGGTATTTCCATGGAGCCAGAAACGCGAAATATTTTACCATATTCTATCAGTTTTGACCATACATTTTTCTCAGTTTAAATGAGTGTACGGTAAAAAATTCCAAATTAAATTACTGTATGTATCCGGCATCATCCGTAAAATCAATTTTTCCAAAAAATCCGTTTACCGTAAAATCCGTTTTCCCCCTTAAAATATTATACCGTAATTTGTACAATAATATTTATTTAATTAAAGTGATTCAGTAATTTTACGGTAATTATTACTGTAAAATTTACGGTACATCAGTTTGCTTGTTCCATAACATGTTCTAATAAAAATTAATTTTACGGTGAAAGGTACTGACACCTTGATGCGCGTTTTTTAATTGTATTAACACAGATTAGGTTCCACAGGATAAGTCTCCGATTCCGTTGAAGAAAAAACTAAACATCATGATTTTGTTTTGTCATTAAAGTAATTTTTTACATTTTTTAAATTCATATTTTGTTTTTAGTTTCAATAGAGAGAACTTAAATGTTATTAGCCGACCAAATTATCTGGCAAATGTTCGAAAAAATAAAATTGCTGATATTGTTTTATAGTTTTGAAAGATATTTACTACACATTAATTTTCATGTCCTGAATACAGTTGTACATTTTCTAAACGAATGAAGTTTAAATTCAAGTAATATACACTGGTGGACAAAATTAAGAGATGGAAAGCATTTTTGCACATTCATTCGCACATGCAAGATACCCGCACACCGCTCCATGTGTTTGACAATGGTTCCGTGAATGCCCAGAGGTACAGGCAGGAGGTCCTAGAGCCCTATGTGCGTCTTTTCAGGGGTGCTGTTTGCTCTGAGCTCATTTTTATGGACGACAATGCCCGACCACATAGGGCTCTAATGGTTGATGAGTATCTGGAAAGTAAGGATATTCAACGAATGGATTGGCCAGCCAAATTCCCTGACCTGAATCCTATTGAACTTGCTTGGGATGCTCTTGGGAGAGCTATTGCGATGCACCAGCCTCCCCCCAGAACCATTCTGGAGTTAAAAATTGCTTTGGTGGAAGAATGGGAGGGTCTTCCACAAGTCCTCCTTAACTCCCTTATTAACAGCATGCATACTCGTTGTGCATGCTGTCTGTCTGTCAGGGGTGACCATACACCATACTAGAGGCAACACATACTGTACAAGTCTCAGGTTTATGGTCATCTTTTTAAGTTCAGACTACATTGGATTTATTGGCAATAGGTCTTGCCAGTGAATGACACTTTCATTTTTGTTTTGCATACTTTATTACCCTGGAATAAGCTATATCCATACCAAATTTCATTTATTTATATTCTGTATTTTTTGAAATATTCGGGAAAATGTCTCCTTTTTGTCCACCAGTGTAGCTTATTTCCTACTTGCAGATAAATCAAACACTGCAAAAATTCTAGGCTTTGATTATTCAAATTTTTCTATTTTATTTTGAATTAACCTTTTCATATTTAGAATAATTTGGCATAAAAAAATAAGTTTTTATTTTCAACTATTCAGCTTTTTCGCAAATATTATAAAATTAATTCCAAAAACTATTTCTATATTTGATTCCGACTACATTTTTTAAATGAGTTATAATACTATAAAGATAAGCTTAAAAAATGCACCACAATATCAACTACTAAAGCTTTGAGAAAAGTACAAAACGCTATGCTTTGAAAACCACGCAACCGAAAACTTTCGAGTTTTATTTTTTTTACACTGTTTCCTCCATGTCATTTTTATTTTTGAGAAAAGACGGCCAGACACTCTTAAACATATGGTAGCAGTTGTTCTTTAACTTTGCAAAAAAGTTTTAAAGATACTGAATACAAAGATAGGATCAAGGATTCAAGCAGGAAAAATTTGTCTACGTCCGCCCTTAAGTATAAGTAAAGATATTCTCTCTTTCTTCAAATGCTCATTCTATATATATCTATTCTTCCTCCAAACAGAGATTTTAAAGATGGAGAAATGTGAACACATTGTATATAAGAACGTGACTTAGCTCTGGTTTATGGAGAGAAATAAAAAGAAAGATAATATTTCACTTTACAAAGAAAGTTCTTTCGA
Organism: Parasteatoda tepidariorum; assembly: GCF_982258835.1. NCBI lineage: Eukaryota > Metazoa > Arthropoda > Arachnida > Araneae > Theridiidae > Parasteatoda > Parasteatoda tepidariorum. Next base: position 44,418,403 of record NC_141764.1, read on the forward strand.
AAAATTTTTGATGGCAAAGTAAATTTCTTTTTGCAGAAAATTGAGGGAATTTTTCCACTTAAGGAATTATATTTAAGTTAAATTGATTTTGGACATAAAATATAATTTATTGTAAAGTTGTTGAAAATGAATCGAAAGTAACGAAAAATTAGTAATAATTAACTTTTTAAACTAATCGTAAATATTATAACTAGCAATTATTTTCAGAACTTTTACGTAAAATTTTAAGATGGATAGCTAATGGATTATGATTGATTTTGTGCGAAAAAATAGATTTTTAATTGAAACTTATTAATTTTTTATTGACTCATAAAAACATAGGATAAACATACATTTTCCGTGAATGCAAAAGGTATGGAATAGCAAGACCGAATACTTTATAATTTTTATAAACTTCAATTCGCAATTTTGCTAAGTTTGGCAAAATTTGGAGCTAGTCATCATATAAACTTTGGAGAAAACAATCCACCGACATAAATTTCATGATTTAGATGGTGAATTCTGAATACAAAAATGGGAAAAGAACATGACAGAGGGTATGATTCGCTTTGAGCCCTTGGGTGAAATTGCATTGATATTTATGTGCTAAGATTGAAATTCATTTGACTAACATAGGGAAAACTGGAATTTTGATTAAGAAAAACATGTGGTTTTATATTCGGAAAAAGTCAGGATTAAAAATGGCAAAAGGACATAAAAACACTTCCTAATGCATTAAATGGTAAAATGGAAAAAATTCTGGCAAAATTACCGTACTGCATGGTACTGACATTTCTGGCAAAGAAAAATCATAATTCTAGTTGATAAAACCAAAATAAACGGTAAGTAAACCTTCCATTTGAGGATTTTTCAGTTTATATGGTAACGGTTTACAGGAAATGATGGTTTTCAATTATATGATTCCTATTATCACTTATTTAGTAAAAATTGCAAAACTAAAAAGTAAAATTTATCGAATAAATCTTTTTATTCCATGCTCTAAGGTATTGTGATAAAACTGCCATATTTTATTACACATTATAAAAACCATAAAAAATTTTGAATTTGTTACGTAGATTTCTACTGAATTTCCTTTTGTTACAGAAATATTATTCCAAATTTACGTAATTTTTGAAATTATATTTTTAAAAAATGTGCATTTAAAGTTTTAAAAAAATCAGTCAGTGGAAATTTAAAAAGAACACTATCTTTAAGAGAAATTCACTGTAATGAAAACTGTGCTCATTTTTACGATACATTATTAGCATTAATTAAGAGGTAGTGGGCGTTAAAAAACAAAAATAAAAAAATTTATTCGATCAAGTTTAAGATTTTAAAGAACGTAAGATATACATTAGTATATCATTAGTATAGTTACGTAAGAAGTTTGCGTATAAAGTTTTGAAAAAAATTAAAACTATTGGTTTAAAAGTTATCGGAAAAATCAGATCTTGTTATAGTTGATACATAAAAAGCTTCTTGGCTTATGAAGTTTATTTAAGCTTAATTTTTTTTAAAAATTTTAACTAAATGCGTTATTTATATTAGTTTGCTAGATTTATGTGCTTATTGTAACAGTATTGACTAATAACGTACATAGATGTTTAATTTTTTTGTCAATAAAAATTTCTTTAAAAAACCCATACATATATATTTTGAAAATTTGAAAGTTAAGGTATTGAGCTTAGCAAATGCACGTGAAATTAAACAAGAGACAGGAACGTTAAAATAGGTTAAGTGATTTATGAAAAAACTTTTCATAACAATACAATATGCATTTCTTGATAATTCAAAAAGAAACTTCCAATTTGAAAATGATTTTTTGCATTTTTTTTTATTTTCATATACACTTTTTTTTTAAATATCTCAAATACCAAACGCTAGATTTTATAAGAAATTTTCTCATACTGAACGTCGACTATCCCCTTAAATGAACAACATATACTCTTCCAAGCATATTAAAAAGAATTCAGTATTAAAATTCGAAGCTGCTTTACAGCTAAATATTCGTTCAAAAAATTTCTTCGTCAAGAAAAATTCGTCATGAAAATCAATAATCAGTATAGCGAAACGAGTTTCCTATCCTTGACTTAAATTTTACTTACCTAAGTAGAAAGTAAATTTTTCTTCTCTCGTTGGTTTTATATTTCCTTCAATCAACACTATTTTTTTTATAAGTTTCGGAAGTAGAATAAAATTTTCCATCAGGTTAAGTGAGTTCTTATTTATATATTTTTTTATCAATTTAATCAACTAGCAGTTAAATTTGAAACCCTGTTCTATATTTTTATCACATTCAATTACATTAACTTCAAAGTAACGTCATAGTTTCTAAATGGCTGTTTTAAATAGAATATTCTTGCAAACTTCGGATGCAGAATAGTTTAAGAATACTTAAGGAAGTTCTTGATAAGAAATTTAATTTACTTGACAGCGATAAATAGTTTAAAGCTGTTCCAAAGTTTTTTGTAGAGAAAAAAGTACGCAAAATTGTTAAGAAGCAAACTGTGCTGCGAAAAAAATGGTAATATTGATCTATTGGTCAATAGAAATGACACAGTAAAAACAAAAAGAAATCTGAAATATTAATTTTAGTTGAAAAAAAAAATAACCAGCAAGAAATATACCCTTTGCGATTTTAACCAATTTTAGTTTTAAAAAGGAATAAGGAACTAGCACAGTAAATAAATGATTGATTATTGGTCCTAGATAAATTGAAAAATCAAGTATTACAGTAAATAAAATAAGTGTGAACTGTAATGTGTATGTACTGTAATGTGAAATGTGTATGTACTATAATGATTAAAATTATAAAAATACCTGTATTATGAAGGCGCATTCATTTAGATTCACAAAGTAAAGCAGGGGTGGGGTATACAGATTGTACGTAAATCAGTAACCAGTTTGCATGAAAGCATTCAAAGTGAATGTTTAGTTGAGCTAAGGATGGATGCATCTAGATTAAAACACTATTCAGAAGTACGCATTGTTTCGGCAAAAGATAAACAATTAGAGACAACTAAGTGCTATGAAAATAATGGTTGCAATGAACGACTGTGAGCACATGACCTTAAAATTTACGTGAAGACTGGATAACATGATTACACTGAGATATAAGTGTGGTCCAAACTACCAAAACATGGGTTTCTGGCTCTACGGAAGCACCAAAAAGATCGGTAATATTTTCGAAGCATTTCAGTAATGATTTTGGTAAAATTAGCAATGAAAGATGATTTGATAATCTGGCACAAAATTTGGAAAACGTTGTAAAATTCGGTAGTTTTATCATGATACCTTAGAGCATGACATGAAATCTTTTATTCGGTGAAATGTACGTTTCACTTTTGCATTTTTTGCTGAATGGCAGGTAATAAGAACTACAATTTTGAAAACTAGAATTTTTGGTAAACAGTTACCATATAACGGAAGAACTTTTTATTCCTTGATTTGTTACAGATAATTAAAAAACAATTTGAGTTTTTTTATGCAAATATTCTTTTGGTCAGTATACTAAACTAAACTCAGTGGCACGACAGCCCATAGAGGGCTAAGGCCTTCTGCGCCCATCTAAGTTTTCTTGACTTTTGGGTTCTGGGGTGCAGGACCAGAAGTTCCTGTTGGGTGGTCAGCCTAACGCGGAACTCCCTGTCTTTAATTCTCAAGCATGCTTGGTACTCATTTTATCGACCCACTGAAGGGATGAAAGGCTAAGTCAACCTTGTCTTGCCCGAGGATTGAACTAAGGAACTGAGGCATGACAGTGCGAAGCTCTACGAACGTCTTGGTATAACGTATATTTAATATTATTTTTTATTGAGATAATTAATAAAAATATTCGTATCAACAATCTGTGGATTATGAGTGAAGAAATGTTACAAGTGCTTATTAAATCTATGTACGTGTGGAAGTGTTTTTATAAAATACTTAACGTATATTAGTGTGCTATCTCTGACAAGAAAAACATGACAGGTATATCAGTAACACAAAAATCCTGATGGTTGTAAGTATTAAGTTGTCATAGTATTCCATTTTTTAGAATAATATAAAATGATAAAACCTGAAATGTGATCAGGTTATAGATCATTTAATAATCATGACTTTTTTATAAAGCAATTATTACAAAAACTAAAATTTTAAATCGAAAACTTACATTTAAAAGTTCTGACAAATCTCTGGACGCATTGAATATTTTACTAAGCTTTTCTTTATTGAATCTTAAACAAGTGCATAATTTAGAATTAAATATTAAATTTTCCCTAAAATATATTTAAGAGAAAAGATATTTTTAGATTTAAAAGCCATTATAACTTTATATGAACTTTGTAAATCCTTCAAATATTCGACTCAAAATAAATCATAATCAGACGAGAGATATGTGTTAATAAAACAAGTACAAGCTATATTAGTTCCGTAGTTAATTAACTTTTGAGAAATATTAGAAAAAAATATTCCGAAATTTTTAATTTGTAAATATTGTAAGGAAAAAGTCAATTTTGTTCAAATTAGAATATTCCACTTTACTCTTGTAGCATAGTTTTATGTTTCTAAAATTACTAAAATATTAAGTAACTTTAGAATGGAATATCGTAATCCTGTTTTGCATCTTGCTTAATCTTTTACTGCGTTAAGTCATGTCACTGTTTTTGACGTGAACATAATTAAGAGAAAGGCCTTGAATAGATTTTCTGAGAATTATGAGTTTCTTTTATTAAAACTTGTGAAAATATTTTATATTGTTAATATTTTCATTCGATCTTTAGGCAATATGGTTTATAATCTAAAAAATTAAAATGAATTCTATCATTTTAAACGAGGTTTTGCCAATAAAAGTTTAAAAATTACGAGATAATAAAAATTACGAGAAAAACTGGATAGCGATTAAAAAACGAGATAATAAAAATTACTCTTAAATTATTTGTAGTGTTAAAATAAAATACAGCATAACGTTAAAAATGTCATGTTAATTCAATGTTTTCTATGTATATTGTTGTTAAAGGAAAATAAGTAGTTCATTAACATTAAAAATAATCATCTCGATTACTTTTTAACAAAGCAGGTGTAATAGATAAATAGTTCGCAGGGTGTTATTTAATAACGGCTCTTATTATATATTTTTGTGATTCAGATAAAAAAAAGGGGGAAAACACAAAAATAATATTTAAATCATTGTTAGTAATTATGAAAATAACGTAAAAAAGTGATTAAGCTACAAAATATTCAAGCAAAGAAATATTGAATTTCCACAAGGTTTAGGATGAAAATTGTACCTAGAAATTGAATAGAGCTTAATTTTATCTCTGCGCAATGTTTCAAAATTTAAGAATGTTTAAACTAAAATGCTTGAGTTCTTTAGTCACGATTACGATCACTGTTAAAATTTTATGAATAACAGGTTATTTTAATAATTTTTTGAAGCTTATAACAATGGTAAAATTGCAAGCATTAAATTTGGCAGAGCTTTTATTGTGAGTGGTTAACTTTTAATGGTTTCAGTGAATATGATAAAGGGATTATTTATATAGTTAAAGAGCGTTTCGTTTGTTTTATATATTAATATTAAGTCGTGCTTGTTTGATATGACTTTCGCATGGCAGTGAAGTATTATTGCAATAAAGAGATTTAGCAAAGCAATAAAGAGATTTTGCAAAGCAATAAAGAGATTTAGCATAGCAACTAAGAGATTTAGTGAAGCAATAAGGAGATTTAGCAATTTCACATCTCATTTTCAAGTTCATATACGCATGTTCTTCTAATTGCAGTTACTAGAAAATAATCTCGCTTCTCTAGAGAGCTTGAATACGTATGTAAATGTGCGGTATACTGCACGAAAGTGTTTAATATGCTTACTATTACGATGTCAAGTGGATCCTAGTATTGAACAAGTGTGTGCTAGTTGTTAATAAAGTATCACTAGTTATTAACAGCTAGTTGCTCACAGCTAAAAACAATTTTTTGATTCCAGACCCCTTTCGGCTATCATGAAGAGATAAAACGTTACTTTCAAGCTCTTCATTTAAGAAATTTTAAAAACTATTCTGAATGACTTTTAAATAAACAATCTAAAGAAACTGAAGCGGATTCATGAACTTCATTAAAAACTTTATTGGCTTCAAAAAATGCGAAGATGGTAAGAGTAGACATACTTCAAGAGCTTTCGGAAACATAAAGTTTCCACCAAAAAATGGAAAATATGGGTGAAAGCAAAACTAGAACAATGACAGCTGAGAGTGAAACAGAAAATGAAAAATAAATAAAGGTGAAAAACTAAACTAACGAATTTGCTGTGGTGAAGAAAGGCAAATCAGGGTAAAGTGTATTTTCACGAGCTATTAATTCATATGGAGCGAGAAACTCATGTCGTTAGCCAAGGAGTCGGCATTGAAATTAATGAAACAAGATTCCAGGACATCAAGATGAGCTGATGTGGTAGGGGTGTACATAATTTCGGCATTGTGAAGGTAAATTTATGAGCAAGACTCGAACAATGTGCTGCAGTACATCGCATTATTGATAACGGGGTTAGGTATTGTGTTTCTTCAGTTTGACTCTTAAAGCGAGTGTGGTTTGTCTGATGTTGCAAAGGTCGCACTGGCAAGATATGTAGTAAATATCCCAATGATTTTCATTACCGATTGGATTTTCAAGTAACTAACTTAAATTTAAGTTCTTTAGTTGGTGTGAAAATTATTTTGAAACCAAAACTGGATAGGATATAAGCTATTTTTTAGCAAATGGGAAAGAAAAAGAGTGTTGTAATACAGACCACTGAAGGCTTAGAAGAAGAGGGGGGTTTGTTTAAGTGAGTTAAGTAAAAGCTGAATCCACTATATAGTAAGGTCAAATGCAAGCGCAAAATGCTTGCAAAATGAAAATATGAGTTGTAGAAATTTTCTGCCAACTAGTATGATTAAAACTAACATAAGGGGTAAAAGAAACTGCAAAAATGGTATTTTAGACTCTGTTTTTCGTTAGCAACTTTACATTTTCTATTTCAAATAATTTTTGTTTTCCTCATTCCTGTCTGACGAATCTTGAGAATAGGCGCCTATTTTTAAGCGCTTGAAGCATATCGACTTTTATTACAATCTTCGTAATTTTTGAAACCAATTAAGTTTTTGATCAAGCACATTAAGAATGATCTAAAGGAATCATTTTTTAAAATTTAATTTTAGTTCTTTTTCTATATTACTCATAATTCCTTAAAACAACAATATCCTGAACTGGTTTTCCTGTTTATTACTACTCTCTAAGAAATTTCCATAAAATTAGAGAGTTGGCCTTTAATTTATACAACCAGCTCCCATCTTTGAGGAAAAAAAAGCTTGCTCAGTGTTTGTAATTGTGACAAACTTCAGCTTTAGTAACCAAAGCTAGTTAATAATGAAGTTAGTAATTAATCTTATTAATAATTGCTGTGTAACCCTTATCACAGTCGCTGTTACAGATAAGAATCTGGGCACAGAGGTCTTGGGTTCAATGCCTGCCGGCACTGAAGAGCATCACTCTCGAAGTCATTCTACAATGGTGACCAGGAAAGAACGAGCACACATCTTTCGACAGATGACAATCTTGCACCGTTTCACCGCGTTTCACGGTTCACTCTAATTCGTCAAAAAATTGTCTGAGTCTTAATTTATGTCAAGGACCGAATTAAAAAATTTTTTACTATCATTACGGTTAGTAGTAACTTATTTTACAAGAAAAAGTACGAGTTGACCTGTATTTTTTATGGTCATTTTAAACTTATTTTTACGCGTCACAATATGGCATTCATTAATAAAAATCTAAAGATGAAGTTTTTAAAGTGTACTATAGTATAAGATTTTGTTTATTTCTTTAATCAACAATGAGCATTTTGTTATAATTGAATATTTTCTTTTGAAATAAGAAAAATGTTACGGATTTTTCAAAAAGTTGGCGTTCGTATATGTTCACACAGTGCAATTATTACTTTATAAACTATACACGAAGGATTCACAAGAAAAGAAAAATCTTGTCGGAAAATATGTCTTGACGGAAAATTCAGTCGGAAAATATGTATATATTCGGCAGAAAACTTCCCTTCTAAAAATGTCTATTCAACTTGCTGCTGAAAAGTTTCCTTTCAAAAAAAGAAGTAAAGTAACTTACAACGCAGTCTACTTTAAAAGTTTAAGGAAAGTAAGCAATTTGAATTCAAAAATAATAGCATTTTGGAGATTGTTTTTACAGCAAACATTGCAAACCACAAAATATTTTGAAAAGAACCTCAATGAATTAGTAGATGGTCTTGAAGTGGTTCTGTCTGCAGCATTTCTCCAACTTCTTCAAAACAAAATGATAAAAATAGCTTCAAGTTGTTTTCAGAAAATTTAAGTTAAATAATCCAATAAAGTAACTAAAATTTAACGCTTTTAGCCAAGCCATAACATAGTAGCCCACGTCAGAATCATGCTTCAATATGAAATCCAAATATTTGCAGTATTTTTGCAAACTAAGATTTTAGGAACATTACATATTGTTTAAAAATCTCGCCCTAAGTTCCGTGCTGCATTTTTCTTTTTTAATTAACCTTGAAATCTTTACATCAACGATAACTGGTGTTTGTCGTGTTTTATTTTGATTTAATTTATACCTAATTTATATTATGATTATATTTATGATACCTACGGTACATAATATGATTTTAATTATTAAATTTATACCTAAGGAAAGCTGCAGCAAATTTGTACAGTAGTATGGCTCAAGGAACCACTATTATGACTTGTCCAACCAATTTTTTTACAGTGTACATAAGTTATTATGACATAATCTGAATTGTGGAAATTTAAGTTAATCGAAAAAAATATAAACGGACCTAAAAAAAAAACTTTTAAAATACCTGACTTGAACTCCGCGTTGGTTTAATAAACATTGTGAAACTTGGGTTTTAACTTGTAAAACTTGAGCTGCACATTCTTTGCACAAAGCCGTGCACTGTAAAAATTACGGATCAAATTCGAATCAAATTATGGCTTTTACAGATGATGTACTTTAGGTACATCATCCGTAAAATAATAATCCATTTTATCATAAAACTCCTTTTTAAAGTGAAATATTATACCTTAATTTTTACAGTAAAATTTATTTAGTTAAAGTGATTCAGTGATTTTACAGAAATTTATTATAAAAATTGCGGTGATTTGATTTTTTTGTTCCTTAACATGTTGCGGTAAAAATGGTATTTACGGTAAAAAAATACTTTCGGTGCTTTTTTTTCATATATTGATATGGGATTTTTTTCAGTGTGAGATGTTTTGATAAGATCACATGTCATTGGAATGTACTAGTAAATTGGAAAAAATTTAATCATTTAAATTTGTCTTATTCTTTAATCAATCAAAATCACTTTAAATTCATTATTTTTGAATAATTACAAATTTTTTTTTATATTAACATAATTTGAAATATATACGCTTGAAACATTTAGCCCTAATGTGTCAGTTAAAGCTTGAACAAGCTAGTAAAATACTGTATTTTTTGATAGATATGAATAAATAATACAAATTTTTGCAATTGTTTAATTTAACTTCTCAAAGTAACGTTTTCCTGCTTGCAAATTGGAAAATTCCTTTAATTTTCATCAGAACTTGTTTAACTTGTTGAACATCATGTTGATTTATGTAAGAAATGTTTGAATTGTGTTTTTAATTATAAATTAAAAGAATGAACAATTCATAATTAAAGAAATTTCCTCAAGAGCAACATTAACTTATCCACTTTATGAAATTTCAAGAGATAAAATCTAAATGGAGAAATAATGAAGACGGTAAAATCAACTCTAAAAACTATCAGAGACAAGAGAACTAAATAAATAAGTACAAATTAAGGGAGTAGAACGAAGATTCTAATTAGTTATTTCGTAAGTTTGATCTAAATTTAAAAAAAAAAAAAATTCGATGAAAATAGCGGGATTTCATGAATAGAAACTTCGAAGAAATATAACCTAGATTTTCCTTCTGAATACATAATGAATATTTCTTTGATAATATTATTAAATCAAAACATTTCGAAGAATTTGGAATGAAACATACATTAATTAATGCATAAATGCTCGTAAAAGTTTAACGAAACTTGATAGAAATTGAAAGATTGGAAAATTGAATTGTAAGAACTGCAACATCAAAGTCACGTAATTAGAAATTGTAGGCTGTACTGATTAAGATCATTTTGTCAAAATATTTTTTTTTCATCAGATATTTCGAATGTTTGTTAAATATTCCATTCCTGCAGAATATATACATACTTATGTAAAGTTTTCGATGAAAAAGAATATGTAAAAAGAACATATAAATAAGTCTGATATAAATACATAATTCTAGATGTAGCTACAGATAAAGGAATATAATTTATCTATTAGCACAGATGTTCAAGATACTTATATGCTACCGAATAGGAGCTTTTAGGTCTCAGTGGGTTTCAATTATTAAGTTTACATCCCCTGATGCCTACCTATCACTTATTATAGGAAACGTGGTTAATACTTCCTTGAACGTAAGCCTCCCCGGATTCATAGAAGAAAAAAGGCAATGCATACCTGTAAGTTATGAGGACCTATGGAGTTGATTATTCGCAATTGATCATCAATCAAGTGTCTGGCGAAATGTTCATTTATATTAACTCCTCAAAGATTATACTTCTGTTCTCTTTTCTTACACCAGCTGTTTTAAAATAGTTTTCAAATTGATAAGAAAATGAAAGAAATTCTTAGTGGGGAAGAAACATTGAGAGCATTTAAGATGTCATTTCAACTTGAGGGGTCTCATAACTTGTGTAGTCCAGATGAAAAGATCAAAAGATGCTGATGTCTGAATTATTTCCGGAGAGCAGTATCATTTTCTCTCCTTTCTTTACAAAGATAAGGCAAGGAGGCAAGAGAAAGATTGATTCCTTAGCAGTGAAATAGCTTAACAAAATTTTTAGTTATGATTAAGGCAAAAATTTTATATGCGTTAAAAATGGTGAAAAGTTGCATTTTTCCTCCCGTGCAATTTCAAGCAGAAATAGTTTTTGTTTTCAAATTTAGAAAAAGTAGTGTCCAGTTTAAAGAGATAGAAAATAACGCTTTAGGGAAAAAATGACTGACCGCGTCCGGTTAAGGGAGTGTCCGCTTTGCGGAGAATGTACGTAATGGTTTATTCATAGAAGATTCCGGAGGAATTAAAAATATGTCCGTATTGGGAAGTGTCCGTTTGGCAGGAGTATCTATAACAGGAGGTTTCCCTGTATTAGTAAAATCTCTGTTATGTGAACATTCTTTTGACAAAAAAATGCCCGTTTAGGAGAATTGTCCGTTTCCGGAAAGGGTACCCTAATAGCGTAAATTGTTTTTAGAAAAACAAGACCCGTCGTCACATAGTTTAACACATATCGTCACATAACACATAGCATCACATTTATAACGTCACATAGTTTAACACCGTAAATTGTTTTTAGAATATTTTCAAAGATGTAGAAATAATCTACAATAACTATTTACAAGGATATTTATTTAAACTTTCAGAAAGATAAAAAAAAATAGATAAAGAAGTTAGATATAAATTCATAATTCTAGATTTCATTTCCTATTAGCATAGATACTCAAGTTGGACATATGATACCGAATAGGAGCTTTGAGTCCTTATTTGGTTTCAATTATTATGCTTACATTTCCTTATACGTACTTATCATTTAAAAGGGAACATGGTTAATACCTTCTTGAAAGTAAACCTCCCATGATTCACAGAAGAAAAAACAATGCATACCTTTAAATCATGAGGACTTATGGAGTTGATTATTCATAATTGATCAACTATCAAGTGTCTGAATAAATGTTTCGTTTATATGAACACCTCAAAAATTATACGTCTGTTCTCTTTTTTTTTACCCCAGTTGTGTTAAATACAGTCTTAAATTTGATAAGAAAATTAAAGAAATTTTCAATGGGGAAGAAAAAAAAATGAGAGCATTTAAGATGTCATTTCAACTTGAGGGGTTTCATAACCTGTGAAGTCCAGATGAAAAGATCAGAAGATGCTGATGTCCGAATTATTTCCGGAGAGCAGTATCATTTTCTCTTCTTTATTTATAAAGATAAGGCAAGGTGACAAGAGAAAGATTGAAACTTCAGTAGGGAAATAGCTTAACAATATTCTTAGTTATTGATAAGGCAAAAAATTTACATGCTTCAAATATGGTGAAAAGTTGCATTTTTTTAGCTTGCAATTTAAAGTGAAAATAGTTCTTTTTTCAAATTTAGAAAGAGTAGTGTCCAGTTTGAAGAGATAGAAAATAATGTTTTAGGGACAAAATGACTGCCCGCGTCCGGTTACGGGAGTGTCCGCTTTACGGAGAATGTACATAACGGTTTATTCAAAGAAGATTGTCGGGGAATAAATGTCCGGGGATAAAATATGTCCGTATTGAGAGGCGTCCGTTTTGCAGGAGTGTCTATAACAGGAGTATTACATAACAGGATTGTTAAGGATTTATATATACACATAAATCCTTAGCAAATCTCTGAGAAGTGCAGTGAGAAATGTTTTAAAACTTTTGTCAAAAAGGTCTTGTCTGTTTAAAAGCTAAAATTACAAATATTTCTTTCTTGCTTGGGTCTTTTATGTTTCAAAACATTTCGATATAAATGCCAAGCTATATAACAATCTAATATTCTTTCCATGTTTTTTACTGCTCTTGATTTATATCAACTCAAACATTCAACTCATTATAAAATAAATATCTTTAGAGAAAAAAATTTACTTTTTCAACAGCAATAGATTGAAGCGAAAAAAAATGCACGAAAAAATACCTAAATTCCAATTACTTTTGAACAAATTGGAATTTAGGAAAAAAATATCTATTTAATTTCGTAAATAAAAACAGCTTTTTACCAAATCAAATTTTAATTTCGTAGTTGCCTTTTAGTGGGAAAAAGTTTAGCCCGTATATTTTTTACAACAATTAATTCTTACAACAATTTATAATTCTCGATCTAATCATCGGATCATACTTTTTTCATGCTATTGTACTCATTGTGCATTTTTGTGATGCTCATTGTGTACTCATTGTGAGGTATAGTAGGGGAGAGTGGGATCAACTGTAACAGGGTACGATTGTAACAGAGCAAAAATTTCGAGTGTCGGGTTCTAGATTTGGTTCCTAGGTGGCGCACAAGGCGTATTTAATAAATCTACATGTACACCCCTGCTGGCAACCATATTTATGTACTTTTGAAAGAGTTACATCACAAAAGATATTTTCACGCTACGTAAGTACTTTTTTGGTATTAGAATATTATATTGTACACAGCATAAATTAAGATTTTTAACCCCTTAAAGTTAAAAGTTCAACCCTTTAGGTCTCTGCTCATTATTATTTTTACTCCTAAAATATTGCTACTATTTTGATCAATAAAAAAATATATCACAACTATGATAATATGTATAATTAACTATGTTTTAGTTTAATTTATGAACTGTTACAATTGACCCCGTAAGTGGGGACAATTGTAACAAATGCACGACTGTCAAAAATTGTTAATAACTAATATAATAACATTTAAAATAAGGTATTTACTTTTTTTCTAGTAGAGGATAGTCTACTTTACTCGTCTGGCAATTAATACTGATAATATATTGGGTTGGTTGCATATTTTGTTAGTTAAAAATAGTTAAGTAAAAAATTTTTCATTTGACCCCACTCTCCCCTACTCACTTTGCACATCGTTATAAGAAGTTTTTAAATTTTCCAAATTTTGCACAGCAAAACAAAATGCAACAAAAGGAAAAATCTATAAAAAAAATTTGTGGAAAAGACTAAAATTTGTAATAAACTTAACAGAATTTTATCTATAGAGCGGTCTATAGAGTGGACCCCGTGGTTTTTTTTCGACCAGTTGTACAGTAAATGTAGAAAAATATAAATCTTCTTATAAAAAAATTATAAAGAAATAAAATTATATAAAAATGATTATTTTACTAATAGTAAATAATTTATTTAATTGTCCAAAGCTCTAGCCCAAAGAAAACTTATATATCCTGCATCATTTAGTAATCCGAATGAACAATACTCGTCTAAATCGTATTCCTTTATCAAGCATTTAAATTACTTCACGTCTTGAATAAGGAACCACCCAAATCAAGTTGTTCCCAATAGTCAAAGGAAAGGGTAATGCCTGTTCAATTACACCATAAACGACTTTAGTTGATACTAACTCTTTTCGTGGTACTATTAGTTCTTTTTGTCGTTCTTGCCTTTCCAGAAAATGATTTCACAAATAATATTTTTTCTCTTGATTAGCAGACTTTACTACATATTTGGAGAAAAAAGTTCTAATCCAGCTTAAGTTACATAACACAGATTTATCTATCTAATTAAGTTCTTTAATTAATTTTTTAGGTAATTTAAATCTTTTTTCCGAAACTGCGTGTTTTTTGCGGCTCTTGCTCTTCTCTGTAAAAAGTACTACTAAAGTAGTTGTCTAAAAATTTTTTAACCCAGCTCAAGTTAAAACTCTGATTTAATTATCTAAATAAACTGTATAATAAAATTATTCCATACTCCAAATTTTTTTGTGGTGTTATTAGATATTTTTGTGGCTCTTACCTGTCTCAAAAGAGTAGTTTTAAAAGAAAACAATATTTCAATGATTTTTTATTTATCTTTGTTAAAAAGTTTTCGAAATGCTCTTGCTTAAGTAATCTAACACTCTGGTTCAAGTATCTTGATAAATTATATATACTGTTCATCTAACATGTTTTAAAAGATCAAGAAAAGTAGGTCTTTAAGTACTTGCAATTACTTGCATATCATATGATGATCATACTTATTCACAGAGCGCAAAATAAAAAACGGGCCTACCCTGAATAACTTTTGATCTAATGATCGGATCTTCATGTTCTAGTACTCAATCTTAATGGTTGGAGGGGCTGACCTGAAATATGCAAATTAATTAATGCAGACGATATTGCAAGTTGCAGAAACAGACACAAAAATGAACTTTATTTGAATGAACATACCTTTTTTTCCCGACGGATTTGGATTTTTGACTTCCAAAATATAGGGGTTAGTCGCAATCTGGAAAATATGGTTCCAATAGTTTGGTCCAAAACTTGATGCCTTTAATGTTAATTTTTCTTTTTGCGTGTTTCGACTTATCTCCAGAACTTTTTAGAGAATTGAAACATTTTTGTACACAATTATAAAATTCATTTATCCACAGATAATTCCATGTAAAAATAGCTTTTAATAAATATTCATAATTTTTTATAATTTTATTTAATATTAGTGGAAATGTGACATTCAGGACATTCATCTTATTGTTGGCAAGGTCGCTCTTGACATTCATCTTATTGTTTGGATATAAAAATCACCATTTGAAAGACTTGACAGGATGAATTATGGCATTCTTTTGCCGAAAAAACCGGATTGGGTTTCGCTTCAAATGCCCTTAAATGAGCTTCTGACATTTTTTATTAATACGTAGACTTCATACGGTCAAGGGGAAAGACCACTTTAGGTTTACCACCATATCTGAAGCAGACCCATAGCATTTTTGACCCTCCATATTAAATTTTTTTTTAGAAAAGATTTTCTCATCTACTCTTTCGTTTTATATACCCTAAAAAAAGTATGAGTTATTGAAAACACAATAGGAATCATGTTGATAGCCTTCCACAAGCAAAAGCAGAGTATAGAATGAAGATAACTCAGAGAGTTTTGTGAGCTTTTGCAATGACATGGGAAAAGAAAAGGATTTCTTACCCATTATACAGATAGGTGAAGGCTCTTTAATTGTGTGGGAAGGTTTTAGATATAATAATAAACATAGCCACTTCTGTAGGCTATATGAAGGCTTCAGATAATAAAAAAATACTACAAACTCATTTATTTCAATTTGAGGAGAAAATTGGTAGCTCAAGTCGGATTTTCCAGCAGGACAATGCCACCAAACGCGGCAAAATCTTCATGGTGTTTGTTTGTGAATAATAGGTCACTTGCCATGAATCGTTTGCCCTTTTACCAGAACTATTAAAAATAAGGGTAACGTAAGGGCTATCCTCAGTAGGACAGTATATTCCAAAAAGTAGTCATTTATACTTGTGGCATGATTAAAGGCTGTCATCATTGAAACCTGAGATAATATTGATGTTAATGTACTCTAGGGCTTAGTATATTAGCGGATGGGACTTTATTTCGATAGGGCACTTGTCAGTCTTACGAAGTCATTTCCAAAAGTACCTCCTAAGCCAGGGGTGGCGAACCTTTATGCACCAACGTGCCATTTTTTCTAAAAAATTGTTTAATTTGGTCATAGACGTGCCGTCAAACAATTTTGACGGCACGTTATTAGAAAATAATAACACTAAATACTA
Organism: Parasteatoda tepidariorum; assembly: GCF_982258835.1. NCBI lineage: Eukaryota > Metazoa > Arthropoda > Arachnida > Araneae > Theridiidae > Parasteatoda > Parasteatoda tepidariorum. The sequence goes on from NC_141764.1 coordinate 44,434,752, forward strand.
TCAACTCAAAACTCTTTATTTACTATGAAAAAGAATACATTTCACAATGTCTCAGTTACGCGTAATTCAACTTAAAGTAACATCAGTGTGACTTCTGTTGTTGCAGATTAGATGACAAATAACTTATATTAGGTTGTAAGATGTTATTTTAAGCTGGTCTGTTAAAAAATTTTCTGCTAATTATTTATTGTTAGCTAGTTTTTTATGGTAATTAATTGTTTTTTGGCATTAATTGTAATATTTTTGCTAATAATTGTTTATTTTTTTATGTTTGCTTCTGTGAATTTTAATTTAATTGGTAAATTGCTTCACAGTGAACTTCGTGATCGGTGGCGTGCCATAAATGGCACGCGTGTCATTGGTTCGCCATCCCTGTCCTAAGCCTTACATTTTTTATTTAAAATTCTAAAGGTGAGGGGTACCACTTGCATCCCAAGGCAGAAATATTTCCTTTCCTGTTTTCCCTTTTAATTAATTGATCAAACATGTATTTCCCTGTCTTCATAAGCTCTGGTAATATTTTAAAGTGACAAATGAATTATAACCATTTTCATTCATTACCAAGCTAACTTTAACTAAAATCAACCAACTTTGACTAAACCTTACTCATCTAACATTTTGTCATTCGTTTTTACACTATCAGATATTATTGATTAAAATTAAACCTTTAGGTAACTAATAAACTACTTGTGACAGTTAATAATAACTGAATTTATAATAATAATAAAAACTACTAGTAAGGCTTTTTCCAATATTTATATTTATATTCTATACTTATTATTATAAATCTATCTCTACTTTACTAGAACTACAAAGAAAAATTATTATTTTTTCTATAAAACTGTTAATTCCTTTTTTAACAGAAACCTGCCATTTACTGTAAAACAGAATGAATTTGTACATATAGTGTTCGTTAGAAAAAATTAAAATTTAAGATTTTTTTTATCCTGTTTTTGGGGTTATATTAGATTGTAAAGCAGCTATTACTGCAATTACATTACTGCAATTCCTTAGCCATGCTGATGTACAAAAAGTTGCATTTGATTATTTTATTTTTGGTTTCTGTGCTAACTTTTGTACTCTTTGGTTTCTACGCTAACTTGATACTTTATCAAATCTCATCCATGGTACAAATCTACAGTATAACCACACGAGAATAGTATTTTTCTAACGTCACAATACTAGAGAAAGAGTTTAAGATAAATGATACAGTCCAATTATTAAAAATCCAAGAATTTTTATGTACACGGATAGGTAAAATTTGGCAAAATTACTAAATTGCATTGTAATAATATTTGCGGTAAAATACAACATAGTTATGGATAATAAAACCGAATCATATGGTATTTGAACCATTCATTTGTTAATTTTTCCATCCTTATAATAATGGTTTATCTGAAATTCTGGTTCTAAAAATTACAGTTCTTATTGCCATACATTTAGTAACAAATACAAAGCTAAAAACTGAATTTAAGAGAATAAATGGTTTTTATGGCATGCTCTAATGTGACATGATACAATTACCAAAGCTTACCACATTTATGGAATTTAATCACATAATATAAAATCACATTTTACTGTTTATTATACTTCAGTAAATAAACAGTAAAATGCATTTCAGTAAAACTATTTAGCTTTTTGCTGTTCCCATAGAGCTAGAAATACGGTAAAATTTATAATATTCTATAAATTTTGACCATACTATTATTTTCTGTGTGTACAATGCTATTATTCAAAATTTTCAGCGAACAGTAGGATAAAACTCTGAGATGTCTAATTAAAGTTAAAAGTGGCCCGTTCTGCCAAAACCAAAGAAAATTATCTTCTTTGGTTATCTATATTGGGTTTGTACAGACAACCTAATGCTGGAACAAAAGTTGTAGAATTAAAAACAGTTCTTTTATTAAAACAAAGAATAATAACAGGTCTTTCAAAAATAATGTATTTAATACTTTTAGTTCAGATGTTATTTTATTTTATGCAAAAGAATTTGAATTTGGAAAAACAAATGTGTGAGATATAAAAGTTGTTCCTTACATTCGGTAACAAAAAGACATATTGTGACATGGAGGGAGATTAATTTCATCTCAAAGAAAGTGGTGATTTTATAGATCAGGGCACGTTTATAGCCATGTATAATGCATTGATACAAATAATATTATGGCATTTTAAATGGTAACAATATAACCCATGACATTAATACTATTTGGAATACTTCCTCACCTACCACTGAAATAAATATTTATAAATTTTTTTCAAGGATTCCAATCTCTGCGATGAAATTTTAAGAGGATATTAAGAAAGTTGAAAAAACTTTTGAAATGGGGGTACAAATATTAGTATTAGAATCTTAAAAATATTTAGGGGGGAATATAAAATGCAAAACTTGACTGAATGAGAAATGTGTTTTTTCCTTCAAAATATCAATAAAAATTTACTAAATTGATGATGACTAATTGATGATGATTAATCTTCTTTAAAAAAGGAAATCATATACGATGTAAAAGTTTTGTACGTTTCACATTATGTATTACTAAAAGTAATATGAATTTAAATTTAAAGATTAAATGCTGCGTTTTGAACTGCCAAGAATTGAACATTTTACCCGCCAAATATAAAATATATTTTGAGTTTAGTTTTTTGTTGGTCATTGAACTTTAAAAAAAGAATGCCTTACGTATCGACATGATTTGTTTATTTTAGTACTGTCATTTTTATGGGAAATGTCTAAATTTATTCCCTTGTTGCACATATCTTGCCAACACTGTTTGGCCAATACGCGCATACAATTTGTGCATCTTTGCATATGAGATATATTTGGATATAAAGAACCCGGAAGTTTCTATTAAGATCAATTCTTCAAACAGCTGTGGCACTTTAGAAGAGCAATATCTGAAAGGAATAGAAAAGAGTTGTAGCGTGTTGGAATTTATAAGGCTATTCAAAATGCAGAAAGGAAAAATATATGTGTCTAGCTAAAAAATTAGCACATTTGATTCATGTGAATTTCAATCATTTTGAAAAATCTTGTTGTGCAGATTCAGAGAGATATTTCTTACATACCGCATATATACAGATTCATATATACAGATCACCGCAGAAAAGATTCTTAAAATGTTTTATCGATATTTTAGAATATGAAACTTGCAATAATTAAAAATTTAATTACTTAAGGAGAGAGAAAAATGTTAGTAAAATTATCAGTAATTCATTCATCTGGCATGGTTTACCAGAAATTCTGCTTTTCGAAGTTCTAATTCTTAGTATCATATTTAGAAAAACCAAACTGAAGAGTAAATTAAACCACATTAAAAGTTTATATATCATGCTCTAAGGTATTATGTTGAAACTACCTAACTTAACCTTATTTCTTACTAAAAAGTATGATAATAAAACCATATTTTGTTATTAATTTTACCAAAAATCATTAAGAAAGCACTTTGGTAAAAATTACAGTACTTTTCGGTGTTCCCATAGATGAAGAAATATTGCAAGATTCAACTATATTTTCATATTTTTTCCACAGTATAAATGTTATGCTTTAGCATGCAATGTAATTTTACTATTGCGCAATTTTCTGATAATTTAAACGATTTTTTGATTTAGTTTGTTTATTTTTAAGGAATTTTCTCTCTCTTTTAAGTGCACATAAATGTGTACAGAGTGTTTTGCAATCGCAACCTTTAATATATCTTTGTAAGATCATTGTCGAAAATAAAGTCAAAAAATTATATACCTTAAGGGTCTCAAATAAGTTTTTACGCGAGGTAAAATGAAAACGCTATCAAAATCTGTGCGAATCAATATTAAGGACTATAGAGTTCAAATTAATAAAACCAAATTTATATGTTATATAAAGCGTGAATTGCTTTCACCTCCTCTCTTTTTGCTGGACATATATATATATATATATATATATATATATATATATATATATATATATATATATATATATATATATATATATATATATATATATATATATATATATATATATATATATATATATATATATATATATATATATATATATATATATATATATATATATATATATATATATATATATATATATATATATATATGTATATATATATATATATATATATATATATATATATATAAAATAAATAAATAAATACAAGAAGACACGAAGAAAGTTAAGAAAAACAATAAGTTTCATTTATTACGCTTAAGCTGCAAGTAAACAGAACTCATTAGATAAGTTCAAAATGAAGAATAAAACAATAAAAAAATTATCGACATATGAAAAAAGAAAAGAAAAAAAAGGGGGGGGGGAAATAACATGTAAAAAAATAACAAACGACAGTTTATTAAAAAAAAATGAAATTTTATTAAAATGCATATTTTATAAATATGCATATTATTTATATATTTTATAATATTTTATATATATTTTATAAATATGCATATTTTAATATTCAAAACAATATTAAAATTATTTATTATATTTATGGAAAAGAAAGGATTTAATGCAATATGTCTGAACGAAACTGCTTTCTAAATTGTTCGAAAATATTATTCGTAACTTTTTAGCAAAGTCACTCAACTTTATTTACTTTTATTTAGAAATATGAAAGGTTCTATTTCATTTTAATTTACGACAAAATTAGTTATTTAAAAAAAATAAAAAGATTATGAATGATGTTAGAAATCCTTAAATCAATAAGAATATTATTTTCGTTAAATATCAAGGATGTTAAAATTATTTTTAAAAGATATTAAAAGTTCTAAATATTTTAAAGTATTCCAGTTCTTTTAAAATTGAGTTGATTAATTATTCAGTTCCTCAATCAAGTGCACTTAGGTGCAAGATTAATGAGTTTAATACTTAAAACTTAAAAGAAAGTATTACAAATCATTTCATTACAAAAAATGCATGTAACGCCTTGTCTTTTCATCTTAAAAAGCCTTTTCATCAAATTGTTTTCATTATAAATACCTTTCATAATACTTAAACTAATAAACTTGCATAAGATCAATGAACTTAATATTTTAGAAGTGAATGTACTGTAATTTAAGAAAAAATATTTTTTATGAACGTTTCAGTTCATATCGTTTCAACTAAACTTTTCATTCTGAAAAATATCCGGAACAAGGAAATAAAATTGAATCGACGCAAGTTATGAGAGTTTTTGTGTGGAAAAAACGAGATTTGAAATGATATGAAGGGTATCATTAATTTTAATAAAAGAATCAGGATATTAATGTTTAATACCACGGAAAACTTACTTCGCTGTAATAAAACTGTCATGAAAATTTCTTTAACTTTAATATTGGAATTTAAAAATCATATATGTTCGTAAAATCAATTTATTCATTCACTAAAACGGTGGCAGTACATTATAGCTTCACTTTTCATTACACACAGGGATAAAAATGTCCAAATGATTTGGAGTTCTCGTTTAGTTTAATGTTCATTCCTTGTGTTTGATTTTTTTACAGATAAACGAAATGCCGGAAACATAATGAGTTGAAGTTTAAAATGATATATCAAATTTTTTCTGTCAAAGATAGGATAAAATGGAAGGCGGCAGAACTATTAAAAAATTTTAATCCGTCGGTTATAATGTCGGTCATTATACTCCAGTTTTGACAAATAGTCTAATGTATTAATTAGCTAGAAACTTTTTATTTAAGTACCCTAGAAATTGTTATTTTTTATTTCTGATAAGATTATTTAAAATTAATCATTATCAGCATGAAAAGAGTTTTACAATATTTCTTGTTAAAAGAGTCTTAAGAGAGGGAAAGCGAATTCCTATAACTGAAACTTTTGGCGAATTATATATATATATATATATATATATATATATATATATATATATATATATATATATATATATATATATATATATATATATATATATATATATATATGAAATAACGGTGGATCCACACCGATATTTTTTTAGTTAATTAGAAGTCAAAACAGCATGATTAAGGAGTCCAGATTCGGCATAATCTTTTATTTTACTAAACGATGGTGAAATAGCAGTTTCATCCCTCTCCAGACGGATAAGGAGAGACAGATTTTCAGTCAGATCTGAAGGAGTTTAGTTTGTAAGCATGAAATACCAAAAAGCACGCAAAAATCATTGCTCCTCTGTTTCATACGATAATTAAACTGTGTGAAGAGGCTAGTCATATTGCCTTCCTTGTGTATTCTAACGCCTCATCAAATTATTTATTACTCATAGAAAATCGTTTAATCCTTCCTTATATGGAAGTGAAAGATCTTAAAATAACTTCTCTTTTGAAATATAAATCTAATTATCATTCATTGGTATGTTTTCAACCTTGAAGTCCCAAAATAGAATTTCTACACTTATCCTTTACCAAATATATTTTATGAAAACGAAAGAATTTTAATGCGTTTATTAATACAAAAGTATTTATAATTTTTGTATTATATATATATATATATATATATATATATATATATATATATATATATATATATATATATATATATATATATACCCTTGCAGCAAGATAACTTGGACACTCATTTGGGTCAATATTCATGAATCTTGGCTCTGGAATGGTTCAAAGGGCGTTTATTTTTCTGACATTGGGCTATTACAGAATTTTCCGATTTATCCGATACTTCACAGCCATTTTACAACCGATATCGGTCCTATATAGAATTGTCAGATTAACCCGATATTTTATATCCATTACTTAACCACTGTAGGCTCTATATTGGTCAATGTAGGCCCTACATAGAAATTCTAGGAACAATATTAAAAAAACTAGACAGTATGGTAATTCGTTGCACGTTCTTATAGGACTCATATTTGGTCGATTTTAAACCCAATTGGGTAAAGGTAAAATTGTTGCTAGGTTAATATATATCTATACAATATTATTACTTTGCGCACATCCATTTTCAGGCCTATCGGAAGTAACTAACAAATTGCACGCGCTTCAGTACTGCAGTAAAAACGAACCTAAAAAATATCCCACCGTTTACGCTTCTTTTTTCATATTTTTTAATCTGGCAAGCTTATAACGAATGTATTTAAAATCATTTTTGAAACATTCCGGAACGGTTTATTTAAATTCCCTACCCACTTTATAAACTACATTTTGTATTTTTTTCTGTATTTTTGTTGCATTTTATTTTCTATTTTTTGCTTGATGTGTTTCATTTCGTATATTTTTAATTAAAATGTTTTATTTTGGTTTCAATTTTTTTGGGTGCTCCTTACACAATTGTATTGATATATTTTACTTTGACTATAGTAATGCAATATTATAAAACACTCCTATTTGTGGATATAATTGTATGAGCGAATGACAAGATTATGCTTTTTCATTATTTCGTTTCCCAGCCCTTTAATAATTTTTTTAAAATGAATTTTTTTTTAATATTTTTAAAATGATTTTATTTTAAGAATTTTTCTTTTTCACTTTTTATCAGTATTTATTATATTATTTTGAATGTTTTACCTATGTTTTTAAATTTTTAACAAAATATATAAATACATTAGCGTGAGGAGCACTATAAAAATTTTTTTTGAAACAAAATACAGTAGAACACGTGAAGTAAAAATATCACATGAAAACAAAAATTAAAATGTAAGGAAAAAGCAGAACAAAACATGAAACTAAATCTATAAAGCGAGTAGCGAATTCAAATGAACTTACACGAACGGGACATTTTTCAAGGATGATTTAAAATAATTTCGTAAAAAGATTGCCAGATCACAAAATATGAAAACAGAAGCGCAAATTGAGGTAAAAGCGTAAATTGAGGGATTTTGTTTTGTAGCGCGTTCTTACTGCAGTACTGAAGCGCGTTTGATTTGTTAGTTACCAAGGATGGGCCAGAAAATGGATGTCCTGTAATTTTATACTAAATAGGAAATATTACACTGGATAATTTAAAGAAGTTTACAATTAATAAGGCTGATATTTAATTATAAAATTTTAATGATTTTAGAAAATTAACTTTTATTTAAGAAAAAAAGAGCGAGATTTTAACAATTATCTTTACAATGGGAAAGATATTTTTCTTCAAATTGATGAAATACCACAAGAATCTAATTTTTCATATCTTTTAGTTAACTTATATTTGCAATATTATAAAAAAAAATTATACTCTTAATATTAAATCTGTTATTAGATTTATTGATGATTTAATTATCTTTAATTTTCAAGATTATACAATTTTATTAAATAATATTTATCCAGAGGAATTATTCTTGCGCCGTAATCATGATGATAATATTAAATTAAATTTTTTGGATTTGGGTATTATAAAAGAAGAAAATATCCGCTTTATCGTTATATTATACGATAAAAGAAATGATTTTAATTTTAATATAATATAACTAATTACTTGGAATTCTAATGTTTCTAAAAACATCTATTTAAATCCCATTTTTAATCAAACGAATAGAATTAAAGGAATATGTATTAATGTTTGTTTATCCAAAAAACAAATTGACAAACTCTTTCAAAATCTGATAAAAAACAATGGATACCCAACTAAAGAAATTAAATTCGGTATAAAGTCATTGACTTAATTGCAAATAAATTTACTAAAAAACTTCTTTGTTAATTTATATATTCATGTATTTTTTGCCATATGCAAATCCATTTCAGGCAAATCTGTGGCTCAAATTATTTTCAAAACAGGCAATTAATGTTTCTTTCTTTCTTATTCAATAAAAGTTAATTTTCTAAAATCATTCAATAAAAGTTAATTTTCTAAAATCATTAAAATTGCATAATTTAATATCAACCTTATTCATTGTAAACTTCTTTAAATTATCCAGTATAATATTACCTTGATCACATCCGCTTTACTTAACTTTTTACTTAAAGTGTTCCATACTATTTTGCTTAAAAGAAATTTTTTTTTGATACAATATTAGAAATCACTCTTTTTTGTGGATATAATCGCGTGAGTTAATGAAAAGATTATATATTTTTTCCCGGATTTTTATTATTATTATTTTTCTTTTTCTCTTCATACATTGTTTCATATTTTCCCATTTTGAACACATTCATATATATATTCTGAAGAATAAAATAGATTGTGATGTTTTTAAACTACTATAAGTATAATCCTTTTTAATTTATGACAACGATTAATTATCGTATTTAATACTTGTTTTTATGCAATGATCTAATTGAAAATATTTTTAACACGAAAGTACTTTTTTTTGGTTTCGATTTATTCTATGTTTCAGGAAGTGAATGTAGAAATTATATTTTTATATGCCTACTCTATACTTCTCCTCTTATATTATATAAAAAGGTATACTTTATTTTACATTGATTGGGCGGATCTTAAGAAATTCACTCAAATTACCATTTACCGTTTGATTGTTATTTTGAATTAAATGAATCAGTAGTTTCTTGTCGATTTAATCATGATTTAACTTTGAATAATCTGAGCACTTTTCAAAGGAACAAATAGCTGCTTTAATACTTCTATAAGCTCGTTGAAAAAATTAAAACAATATCAACTCGTGTCAATTTATACAAATATTACAATTTTTCAAGAGCGAAATAAGTCATCCGGTAAAAAAAAACAGCATTTAGAACAAATTAAGTAGCTTTTCAGACCAAAGCAGATACTTGAGAAACAAAATAATATTTTTGCCGAAAGAAGTATTTGGAATAAATGAAGTAGATTTAATGCCATTATAGGCATTGCAAATTTCCTAGTTTTTTTATTTTCTTTTTTAAGAAATTTCTTTAATTTCATTAATTTAGTGTTTTTTAATTATTCTTAAGAGCAATTGTTTAATTTTCATCCCATTTTCAAAAGCGAACACAAATATTTAATTATTTTTTTGAACTATCTACGTAACGGCTGACTTTTTAATTCAGTACAAGTGAATAACTCATTAATTTGCTCTCTTGATTATTCGAATATCAAAACCTATTTTTTACCTCTATTTTCTTTAAGCTGCCTTATTTCTCTAATCACCAAAATCTTTTGATTACAGAGCTAAATTCTCGCTGTATTTTTGGTGCTTACGCTGTAGTCAGATTATTTAAAACTTGATATTACTAACGTGGGGTTGGCTTTATTTTTGGCTATATTATCTATCGCTAATTGGCCAACTTTGAATTTTTTTCCATGCTACTAAGAGTCCGTTAGTATAAATATTCATTCACTGGTAATATAAAATTCTTGCCGTTAAGACAAAGGGTTTTTGAATGCCTGCTGACCTATCAGTCTGAGCGTCAATAGTTACAAAAAGGTTTTTTAAAATTGTTTTGAAAAATATGTATCTGTCTTCGCCTTGTAAGGAGGTGCTGTTTTATTTTATTTTTGTATTTTCTTAATAGGGATATATTTGTTCCTTTTCAAATCCACCTTAAATAAAACAAGTTTGATATATCTAGACAGTAATCTCTCTTCACTAAGACGCAAAGTACCGGAAATTTCTACTATATGAACAATTCTTCAACGGTTGTACTTATACCATACGAAGTATTTGGAATCTAAAAAGTAGTACTTGGATAAAATAAAGTTTTTGAAGTAAACAAAGTTACATTGAACCATTGAAAACATTTAAAATAAAAGAAGCGTTCCTTGGGTCATAGGAAGAATTTGGATCCAAAGGCATAACATTTTACTATATATAAGCAGTATTTGGGGTATATGAAGTAATACTTGGACCATAGGAAATATTTGGATCTTTGAAAATATTTGGAATATGAAACGTAAAGTGAACTGTAGGAAGTATTATAGTAAAAAATATAGTATTTGGATCAAATGAAGCATTAGGAAAAAAAACATTATTATTTCTCAGAATTTGATTGTTTGTCTCCTCTAGGAATGGAAGTATGAGAAAAGCAATTGAGAATAACTTACATTACTTTAACTGCCATGCATGACTTTTATGAAACTGTCAATGCGTGCACTACTTACGCTCTTAAGGTAGTTTTTTACAGGATCTTGGTCGCATGAAATAATGTTTATTAGCAAATAATATGCATTTTTACAACAATTATAAATAAGTGATAAGATCAGTCCATTTTTGATCAGTGCTTTTTGTGCTAATTATGAGAACTGTTTAAAACTTCATTATAAGGAAAGGCCATTGTATTGTGAAAAAGAAAAACGTTTGTGATTTAATTTTTTACAATTTAATATTTAACTTCAACTCTGTATTGAGATTCATTGATTTTATGTACTTTTCCTCTAATCAGAACTTCTCGCTAAATTGCTACTTTTTAAATATGTATGAGATATCTTTAAGCTATTCGCCCTCTTTAAAGTCCAGAAAATTTTTAAAAACAAGATGGTATTTACAGTAGAAAATTAAATCTAGTAGTGTTTAAGGTGTTTAACAGTTGATTGTATTTTCCTTGTTGAAAATGCTTCCTATAGCACTCTTCCAAGAGCGTGATTTACGGACACATGTTCTACAACTATAAATGCTTTTTCTCTTCTGTCTTTATCTGAATTTTTGCTATATATTTTTTCGATTATATTATTTTAATATCATGAGTCTTAAACACTACTAATAAGTTTTTTAACTCTCCGTATTTCTAGCTGTTAAATAATATGTTGAGTAAATGCCCCCTCTAGGTTATAAGGTTTCCTTAACGAAAATTAACGACTATACTGTTAACTCTTAATCAAAAATACTTTCTATGGATGAATACTAACTTAAAATAACCATACACCTTGTTTCTTTTCACAAGACAAGAAAAACATTTAAAAATACACGGAAGAATTTTTTATTAATCCTTTCCGTACAATTTCATGAAAGTGGTCTGAGAATTCCGATAATAACGAATTACATAAATTCTGATGAAAAATACTGATGGAAAATAACTAATGCACACTGTATAAAGTACTCAAATTTCACGAAACTTCCTTCATTTTTGATGAAACTCTTTTCTAGTATATGAACCGATTGAACATTTGTCAATTCACTTCTTCGAGGAAACGAATTTCTTCAATAGTAAAGAAATACCTCGTTATATTCTTTTTTTATTATAAAATAATAATAAATCCTCCAATGCCTAATGTGTGCAACTTTTCCAGAACAGAAAAATAATTTCATCCTGACCTGAAGCGGGATTCGATTTCGGGGTCTTTTTGATACGAGGCTCCTTGACCAACTTAACTCCTTAACCACCATACAGGCCAGTCAACTTAGCTCGTCACTTTATTGTTAATCGTGTTGTCTTCATCGTAGCTTCATAGTTCTTGTTAACTATCTTCAACAATGCACTGTGAGGAAGTTTTGAATTGAGGAAACGAATTCAACATACCTTTGGGGTTTCAAATTTCGCCTCAAATCACATGATTTCGTGACTCAAAGATTGCTGAATCGTCAAAAATGAGATTTTTATTTCTGAGAGTGATAAGATAAATTCTTTTTAAGTTTCCATCCATAGCCTTAAAATACTTAAGTTAGAATTCAATTTTCGGAATTAAAAGTCAAAAAAAAAAAAATATGCTGGTATTTTTCGTAACTATTACTTAAAATATTAAAAATTATATTTCTCATATTTTCTGAGCTATTAAATAATACACCTTTTGAGGAAACTCCTACTCATTTAAAAGAAGAAAAAAAACTGATTCTAAGGCATCAAATTGGGGTTTAGACTGTACGTCGCCTACTTAATATTTCGCTGTGATTTTAAGCAACTCACCATATGTTTTGAAATAAAAATCTTGATAAGGTCGGGCACCCACGCACCATTCAATCAATTCTTGAAAATTTCACCCCACATTTCATCCGTCAGAATAAAAATCACTTTTACCCGTTGCAAACAAGTGCTTTCCAAAATGTACCACCAAATCCTTTCACATCCACCCACCGTTTTTCAAAAAACGAATATGAGTACAATTTCAGATTTTCGAGATTTGTACGTTGTCATCGAGTTATTTTTAGAAACATAAGAACATGGAGTTATCACTCCGAATAAATTTAATGAGGTAAATAATGAAATATGAAATAGAATTTTATAATCCTCTCAAGACGTAATAATTTTATGCATAACGATCACAAAATCAGCTCTTTGTTAAGGGTCATGAATGGTATTAGACGTTTGTAAATCATACTTGCAAAATAAAATACCGTTTATTATTTTATTTGCTTGTATTTTGTGACTAAAATATCGGAATTTAATTCTAAGTAAAAATAATAACAGTTTTTATTATTTAAAATTTGAATTAATAATTTTAAATTTCTATTTCTAGAAATCTACTCTTTTCTCAGTCTTTTTAATAAATTTGATTTATGCTTTTTTAACATGGTTCTTAATTATATACACAATTTATATTTTGATTTGTACTGCATACTCAAAAAATGAAGAGTTAGGAATATCATCTATTGTTGTTTCCACAGTTGATGCACGTTTCGTTTTCTAATCAATACACAGCAAATGTTATCTCCTTTTTTATTGGATGTTTTTTATTAGATGATTTTCATTAGATGTTTTTATTAGATGTTTTTATTCGATGTTTTTATTAGATGTTTTTTTATTAGATGTATTCCCCAAATCATCGATCCTTTTTAGAAAACCCTATATGTCAATTGCTTATAAAGACTCTTCGCACTTGAAAAAGAATTTTTTGTAGCATTGTTGAATTTCCCAATGTTCCAAATAGGAAAATATGTGAAAAGCGCATTTAAAAGATTGCCTAACAATAAGATTCAAATAAATTTCGCACTGAAAAAAATGGTTAAAACTACCAAAATTTCGTTATTACCCTGTTTCTGGTTCCATGGGAACACCAAAAAGTTTGGTAATTGTTCTCGATTAGCTTTGGTAATGGTTTTGAAAAAATTTGACAATGAAATATGGTCTTACAATATGTGATAGAATCTGGTAAATGTAATAAATTTTGGTAATTTTATCATGATACCTTAGAACATTGCATAACAACCGTTTATTCGGTTGATTTAACTTTTCAGTATTGTATTTTTACTAATTGTGTTGTAATAAGAACTAAAATTTTGAAAACCAGAATTTTCGGAAAAACCGTTATCATATGAAGGGAAAGATTAAAAAATGAATTGTTTAAATATGTTATGTTTTTTTATCAGAAATGTCATTATCATACAATACGGTAATTTTATCACTTCTTTCTCCATCTAGAAGAAAGTATAATTAAAGAATATGTTCCAGTCACTAGTATATTCTTGATTCAGCTTTTGCTCTATTTTTAGTAAGCTAACAAAAACATTAATTAGAAAGCTAATTAAGTTTCCTTTGTATGACAATTGATCATTCAACATTCATTTTGATTATATCTTCATTAATACATCAGAATTCCTAAGTATATTAAACCTAGCAAGACCTCTTTGAATAAACTTTCTATTATTAGTTTACTTCTTAAACCATGGGATGTTTACATTATCTTTACATTTAATCAAGTACTTTGCATGTTGCTTATTTGTTCATATTTTTCTTTTGAAAATATGATTGAAAAAGTCTACGTCCTCATTGATTTTATTTTTTTAAATTTAACTTCATCTTTTTATTTTTTATTTTGCCATGTCTTTGCCAGTTCCTTTTATCTTCAGACTATTTTTCAACATACTAACTATATTACTTATGGGAATTACCATGTCTTGAGATTGAAGTGTAGAAGACTATATGGCGCTTAGAAAATTAATCCGGTACTTCAAAAACTATGAATGTAAAGTGCTCAAAAAGTAGACGGCAAATTCTAAAAGACTTTTGATCTAATGATCGGATCTTCATGTTCTAGGACTCTATCTTAAGGGTCCGAGGGGTTGATCTCAATATGCCAATTAATTACTACATACGATATTTTCAGTTAAGAAATCAGACACAAAAACGTACTTTCTCTGAATAATCATGCTTTTTTCATAATGGATTTGGATTTTTGACCCCCAAAATGTATGAAATACTCTCAATCTGGGAAATATGGTCCTGGTAGTATGATCACGAGAGTTGTCGAAACATTGGACTCCTTAATGTTAATTTAACTTTTTGAGTATTTTGGAAAATTTCGAGAATTTTTTAAGCAAATCGAAAACTTTTGCTCTCAATTATAAAATTTCTTTATACCTGGAGAGTTCTATGCAAAAAGACTAAGAATTTATTATTTTTTGTTATTTTACTTTATAACAGTTGAAAAATTTAGTATTATAGGGCATGCAATTTTTTGCATTCTTTTAAGGAATGTAATTTTGCATGGCAAAAAAACAAAAACAAAAATTGGGCGTAATTGGTCGAATAGTTTACGAAAAAATGAATTTTTGAAATTGAACTTCTTTAAAATTCGATTTCTCAGAAACTAGTTAACTGATTTCGCTCAAATTTTGTATTTTAGCATGAAAAATTGCATTCTCTAAAATGATGTAAACATTTTGTAACTTACAATTTTAAATAATTATAAATAAATAGAAAGTACTTAACAAATGTGAATATTGTATGTACTTTACTTTTAATGTAATTTTATTTAATATGATGCAGCAAATAATTTTAAATACGAAAAAGCATCTTATATAATATTGCAATGAAAAATAAATTTGTTATTTAATACTTTCCTGCATTATAATCTAGTTTAAATATAGAGTTTTCAACTATGCATTGCAAAAGAAAGAATACATTTGAATCGAAATTTGAAAACTGCTATCGAGAGATTTATTTTACGGAAATTTAAGAAATTTTGCTGTTTTGATTTTAAATATACGTATCATACTAGTGAAACAAAGCGTTTTTTGTCGAATAAATAACGGGAAAAATTAAATGTCAGGATTCTGGATCAATGATTCATGAGTCTCGTTTTCTGAAGATTTAAAAAGCTATGTATTTTGAATAAGAAGCGAACAGTTTTTATTTGAAATATATAAAATCTAAATATAACTCAATTATTATAAAAATTTCCGACGTCAGCGTGCATTATCAATGAAAGAAAATACCGATGAAGCAAAAGAAAATGTTTCGTCAAGATATTATGCAGACAAATATTTTAAATTTTATTTTGCTTGAAATTATTCAGTTCAGTTATTGAACAGATATACCTGGAATATTTTAAATGAAAAATCTACTTTGAAAAAATTATAAATTTGTTTCATTTATAATAAAGATACTTAATTAACATATATTTTCTGCATATTACATAGCAAAGAATTTCTATTTAGTTTTAAAACAAAATGTTTTACTTTTAAAACTTAATTTTATGAAAAATAGCATTCAGTGAACTTGTATAATTAATCGAATGAACACAACGATACTAAGTTACTATGTTGAAATTCTAAAATGATACTAAAAAGCCTTTGTACTATTATTTTGTTTGAGCTCTTTGTACAATTTCAAAATAATTCATTTTGTAAAAGATCTTTCACAAGTTTTTATAGCTATGAAAATTTAAATAAGAATTCCAAAAAAAAAAAAATTCTGGATGGAGCTGTAATGGTAGCCAAATTATTTCTTATGAAGAAAGAAAATTCATTCAAATTTTATAGTGCTCCTTACACTATTGTATTGATATGTTTTAATTTGGCTATATTATTATAACAGTAGAAAGCACTATTTTATTTCGGATATAATCATTCGAGCTAATAATGAGATTATATCTTTACCTCATTTCATTTCCCCCCCCCTTTTTTTTTACATTTAAAAATATTTAAAATTTGAGTTTATTTTTTAAATACATTTTTGAATAAATTTTTTTTTCTTCTTTAAAACTTCTTTAAAACTCTTTCCTTCCTTTCTCTACATCTTTAACTCATATAGTTAGTGTGTTTAGCAGCGACTTCTAAATTAGTTTGCAAGACTTGCATACTAGATTCGGTTTTTTTTTTGTCATAATTGTATTTCCTATCAATTGAGCTAATCAGACAAGGTGTTGATGTTTTTTTATTCCATGTCTTTTCAGTATTCTATTCCTAAAATTTAGAATAATTATCTAGCTTATATAGAAGCTTTTCAGATGGAGAAGGTAAGTAGTTTTGATCAGGAATAATTGCAGTAAATGCTGGTGTCTATCTAGCTGAGAGAGAATTGCGATTGAACTTGCTGTATCTGGGTATCAGGAGAGTTTTATTTAAAAAAATAATTTTTTATAACTTTTAACTAACCAAGCTCATAGTTTTTTAATATTTTTTCTTCCATACAATGTCAACTTTTTATTGTACTTTTTATTTAGCACATCTAGTTACCTTATGAAGAAGAAAAAATCTACAAGTTATTGAACAATTTATTTGTCTTTTAATTTCATAAATAAATATCATGCATATGAAATATATCTAACCGTAGCTCAAAAAAATTAATTGCTCAAAAATATTTCTTTCTTAAGTTTAAATAACCATCAAATCAATAGCTTTAAATACTTAAAGTAATAATTATGATTAAATTAACCAACTTAAAATAATTATAGCTCAATATGACGCCTCTGTTGCTGATCAAAACAACAATAAATTTAGGAAGTACTGCAGTAAACCTTATGTATAAACTAATCACAGAGTTTTTCTTTATCTTGTGAAAAGATGTTTTGAATTCTCGCAGGAATTCAAAGATTTGAATACTTAGTGATTAAATATCTAATTCCTTAAAATCACTGTCAATTTAAAATACGCTTAATTATTTAGCTCGCTATACACTAAGATTTAAACACATTTGTTACCAATAAGTCGCAAAAGAGATTAATTATAAGAAAAATATTTAATTCATTTACGATTAGGTGCAATTCCATTTCTAATCAAGGCTACGTGAATGGAAATTAATTTTAACAATTAACCTTTTTTGAATTTCTTTTTAATGGAATAAGGAAAGCGGAAAATACCCTAAGTTGAAGAACATCTCAAAAACGACATTAATTTTTTTTCCTGAGCTATGTGTTTTAAAATTGGTTTTGAATAATTTGTCCTGATTTTAAACTTAAATTTTCTACTCCACTTCAAGATTTGTTTTGTTGTAACAAAAATTATAACAGATTCCGGAAAATTTCTGAAAATTGAAACCGAATTTTTTTTATTAAGATTTTTTATTTCAAAACTGATGGTTGATTGGTTGTGTGTGTGCGGTTGTCGTGTTATGGACATGTAAAATAAATCAATAAGACATTACATACGACCAAAAGTCCTATATAGTGTCTTATAGTGGACCAAAGGTCCTATACACTGCTTCAGCTATATAATGGCAAATAACCGAATAAAGAACTTCTTGTGGACAGACACTAATCTGGTGTAAGATGGCCAAAATGGCAGGACAGGAGAAGAGAAGTTCGGGTGATAGTTTTGAGTCAGAAACTTTGCAGTTCCATCTATTTGAATTTTCATTACTCTCAGGGGGTATGTTCTGAGTCTGGTAAGGGTGTTCTCCAGGGTCCTACTTTGCGTCTAGTTCACAAATTGGATGTTTAATTTTCACTGCCCTGTCCATTAATCTTGAATTTGCCACTGCGTTAATATCATTAAATGTAACCACTCAGGGCAATTTATCATAGTTGAGAGCTTCCTTGCCTCTTTTGCCAAGGCATTTGTGGTCTCATTCTTATCAATTCCAACATATGCTGGCACCCACTGCATGATGCATTTTTCTTATTTAAGCTGATGATTTTGTGCAGTGCGTTGCGTATGTTCAGCACTAGTCCCTAATCTCCTTTTTGAATTGCTTGAAGAACAACTTTGGAGTTTCTGAAGATAAGTTGACTACTGGGTCATATTTGGAGCAGAATTCAAGAAGATAAGTTTTAATTTCTGTGTTTTCGGTAAGTGTTAAGTTATGCATTGGTACCTGCAGGATCACATACTTATTGTGTTCAAATACAATCTTATGTCTAGTTGTTTTATCAAAGTGCAATGCTGGGAATCATTTGAGTCTGGTACTTTTGCTCCAGATTTGCTCCAGCTCCAGGTCTCTAATCTTGCTCCAGTTTTATACTCTTGCTTGATACTTTTGCTCCAGCTTGATTGTCAATGTGATCTTTTTCACAACTACTGATCTTATTAGTAAAATTGATAACTTAAAGCTTCCTTCTGCTTTTGAGTAGTTGTAATTCACATTCTTGCTGCGACTTGACATTGTCAACGGAACAAGAGCTTTTGTGAGGATTTTTGAAGCTCTAGTCTGTATGCTATCTATTTTTGCAACGTAGAAATCGAAGCATGGGAAAAAAATCAGCGATGCATATTCCATAATGGGTCAAATTATCGTAGTATATGTTGTTTTCAGGTTTTGTGATTTCCTAATCTCACATACACATTTCAAGATTCGTAACTTTTTAAAAGATTTATTGGTACATTTCTTGACATGTTCAGAAAAGTTCAGTTACAGCATCTTAAGCTAGTCCTAAGTGAGCAGGATTTTCCGTCTTTTATAGCAATTAATTTTTTATGACCAAGTTTGGTAAGAATAGATGTCTGGGTTTTCTGTCTGCGGCAAAAATGTTATCTGATGTTTTGTGCCGATTTAATTTTAATTTTATGGAGTTTGGTCACTTCAACATTCCTTTCAATTAATGGTTGAGAAAATATTCGGATGGCTTCAGATCTTCATCAGAGTGCCATATAGTAATATCGTTTGAGTAACATACCAACTTCCTTTCCTTGTAAAGATAAGGGTGTATATTGTTGACGTAAATTAGAAATAAATGAAAACTGAGGACAGAACCTTGTGGTACATCTCCCCAAGTCTTCTTTCTTTCATGCAAGCAGACAGCATTGAAGCGTACAGTTTTTCCTGTTCCTAAGAAAATCTGATATCCAAATTAAGGCATTGCCTTGCATATCCATTACGAGAGCGGTCTCTATGAGTTTCTCTCTCCACACAGTTTCAAATGCTGAGGTCATGTCCAGGAAAACAACAGTAGTCTTCTTGTGTGGTTTGTAGGCCGTCGATGATGGATTGACTGACGTAGAAAAAGTTGATTTTCTTTTCATTTTAGAGTTCTGTCAACACTCTGTTCTGAACAATTCGTTCCATAACTTTACAAAGAATGCTTGTAATCCATAGTTTTGCAGACATCTAGTTTTTGCATTCTTCTGGAGATTTCCCAGATTTAACAATAGAAGCTATGAGGGAAGTTTCCCACGTCTTGGGTAGTTCTTCCATTATCCATGATATATTGATGATATCTAGAAAATAGTTTCTGATGCTTTCTTCGAAGCGTTCTACCATCTCTCCAAATATTAAACCTTGTTCTGGTGATTTCCCATTGGGGATTTGATTTATTGATGGTTCCAGTTCACTCTTGGTGATATGTTTGGAGAAGCTGTCAAGCATTTTTACGTTCTTGCTTTAAAATTAATTCTTCTAACAGTTTTTCTTAGTTTTTTGTCTTCTGCTTGGAAGTGAAGTCTGCTCATCTTGGAACAGTATTTAACTAAAAGATTAGTAGATTTTTTGTTGGTGTCAGCTAATTCATTCTATGAAAGGATAACGTTTGAAGTTTGAATCTTAGTATCGATCAAACCGTAAATATTGCAACTGATAATATACTGATACCAAAACTGATAATAAGCATAAATGAGATAAAACAGGTTGTTGGGCATTATATAACCTTGAAGAACAGAACAAAGAATTTTGCACGAATTTAATGCTTTTTTTGTGCCCTTTCCTTTTTTTCATTTGTATTTATTTATTTTTCAGTTTAAGCAAAGGCACATCTGTACTGTCTTGAGATTTCTCATTAATTGAGATTTAAAATTTTTGCTCACCATTTGATAATTCAAAAACTGAAGTTTCATGCCACTTGATTCACAATAGCTTTTACAATCTGATAGGATATTTGTGACATTTTTTACATATTTCTAGAACTTTCGGTACATGCTTCATTTTTGATTAAGCGTATTGGTATAAATAAATTTTTCGACTTTTTTACGGCTTGCTGGTTTTTTGAATATCATAAAAATATTGAAAGCAATACAAGTACCTGTCTATAAATACATTAACAATGTAGTAATAATTTTTATTGCAATTTCTTAAGATTGCAATTTGCATTGTAATGAATGTTTTCAGTATACTCCGCTATAGTGATGCAAATCAACGCTGTATCGGTAGCTGAATTAAAACAAAAGCTTTTATATTTTCAATTTTCACTAAGTTAACGTTCAAAGATAATTCATGTAAATTAATTTAAATTTATAATATTGAAACAAAAAATTATGCATTTATAAATTTATAGAATCATATTCAGTTCATATTTGATGTATTTATATAATTAAAGAGATATAACGTACTCAAATAAGTTTTTTTAAATTCTTTATCAAGTAGAAACAAATAATACAGCATATCATTTGATGTGAATTTTTAAATGTTACAGTGTTATTCCACTGGGAGATCATTTTCGAAATACTTGAAATTGAGTCACAATTTCCATTAGAAACTGCAAAATAAATGTAGAATAGTTAATATAAATATTTTTATCTTTCTTTTCACGTGGTTACTCGTCAGCTTGATAACTTCATCAGTAATTCTTTTTTCCACCATAGTGTTCATGAAAATAATTTTGCAAAATATTTCTATTTGCGTTGTTATTTAATTATATTCTTGTAAATTAGTGCATATTCCCAGTTTAAAAAGAACTGTTTCGTAAAATACTTGTTTGTTTTTAAGAGTTTTAAAATATGTTTAACGTAAAATAAAATTCCACTGTGAAATTGTTTGTTTTGAAAAACAATAAAGTACAGTTGTAAGAATTAAAATAAAAAATAAAAAATTTTATGAGCAATGAAATTTATTTTAATTAGGAAAGAATTAGAAGAAACTGAAGTTTTAAATTAAACTATTGTGAGAATTTTAGACGTGTCGAGAAATGTAATTTTTAACAAAGTATTCTAAAAATGTTATCAAATTAACTAGATTCAACTCAACTCTGCGTTACATATTTGCAGATAAAGGGGTTTATGTTCAAGAATGGTTTATGTCCATTTTCTACCCTCTATTGTATTTTGAGGATTAATAAGTCTTGACAAATCAATAACGTAGAAAACCAGTTCTTCCTGAGAGTTATTACACAGTAAAAATAGGCCATGCTTGGGGAAAATGGTTCCTGCCCGTATGAATGGTGAGGAATGGTTTCTGTCCAAAACTCGAAAACGCCTGCGGCTATTTCGCATGAAGGCATTGCATTATGCAATGGACGTTTACATAGATTTTACATAAAAAATATACATTTCTGACTTGGCCTATAAGGATACCTAAGGTGAGTACAGGCGACTCCAGGATATCCTTCAAAATGTTTTTTTTATGGTGACTGTATACCTGCTGGAAAAAATAACGAGCTGCTGCATCTATCAAGCCTTTACGGGGTGTAAAGGAGTGGAAAACCGGATTAACAAGCACGAGTAACAGGAAGAGAAATTATCCACAAAAGAAAACTTGACAACACTAGTGACATCATAAGGATCTGATTTAAGGATTTTAAAAGACCCTAAGATCCACGAAGTGCGTGTGATATACGTGTTTCTGAAATCTGTGAAATCGAAAGTCCTGAGGTCGGTCGGTAAGCATTTCCATGAGTGCGGGGATCCAGAGAAAATGTCATTCCCCTTCTGACATATGTCTAAATTGTGGAAGTAGCCAACCAAATGAGCAATGCTGCCCCCTTTCCAGATGATTTTGAATCAAGTCGCACTTTCACTCTTGCGGTGTTATCTTAACAAACGATAGGCGCTCCTTCCAGGCGTCATTCGCAATGCCTCCATTCGGCGAGTTGGCTTATCTAAATGTTAGAAACAACAGCTGAAGCAACACAATTTTATACCTTCTGCGTGTACAAATAAAATATTAAAATTCATCCAAGGTGCATTAATTTTCCAATAATTTATTTCCTTCAAGAGTTCAGGTTGGTACTAATAAAGAAATCGTTAAAAAATTGATCACTCAATCAAAGACATGTACTCTGATGAAACTAATTAAATTAACGGACTAAGGTACTTGGATGAAATTAATCAAATCAACGGCCTCTGGAAAGTAGTTAATTTAAATATAAGCAAGTAGCTTGCTATGCGGTCCTGTCTAACTAAAATTTTATGCTCTTGAAATTAATTTTCTATTTTCGATATCTCACATATTACTGCAAAGAATGGGAGTTTAGCGTTACGGTTTGAAACTTTAATGGCCAAGACTAAACATGTCACGGGTTAGGTCATTGTCCTTTCAACTCAATTACGGAACAAAATTGTAATCCTTCCGAAGGAGGGAAAACTTAGACGGTGAAAACTTGAGATAATTTAATCAAAATAACATTTGGATCAGGCTGAAGCTGAACATAACACTGTGACAAAATTAGAAATCATTATGGAACGAAGCTTTACTCATGAGCGAATTGATAGTGGAAAGATAGACAGAATTGAATTAAAGGAAGAGGGCAGTGAACCTCTCCGTTGACCATGCTTCACATTTGTATGCTGAACTTTGCTTTTAAAATAAATTTAAACATAATTAAAGTCATCTGTTTTAAATGAATTACCAAGAACTGTCATTAGTCTTAAATTTCTTGAGAGCGACTCGTATTCTTAGCTCCTGATCCATTTTTATAGTATGCACGGCTTTTCCGGAGGTTTCCGCTATTTGTATGGGAACTTTTAATGATGGGGAAATATTATACTGGGAAATATCTGAAAGAAAAGATAAAAGGTTTGTCTCTGAAGGATTCTACTCATAACAGTCATCAGGAGCAAAAAAAGGCACTTAGTCAAATAATTTTATATTATAGTACAGTAGGATTTGGATAACAAAAATAAATTGATTGGATAAATAATAAAAATTACATTTTGAGTTTAGCTGGAAAAAAAATCTTAATGGCTGTGGTATTTTAGATGTATATATATAATTTAAATAATTTAATCTATATCAAAGATAAATATACTTCTGTACAGTGATTTAGTAATGTGACTTACTGTACAGTGATTTAGTAATTTAATATTATTTTAGTTTGTAGTAGCAAGGACTATGTACGTGCGGGAAAGAATAAGGGAATAACTTGTGATGTTAATCATTATAAAAGAGTGAGAATCTAACAACAAAAATTATTTAACTTTTTTCTCTTTGAAAAATTTCCTTCACAACATTATTTATTTTAAATATGGAAATTGAAAACGAATATTAAATTTAATGCTTTCGTATGAGAGCTTTATGAGCGTATGTAAATGATATAGAAAAGGATGAATTTTATTCTGTATTTATTTTTAAGCTTGATATATCACTTCAAAAACCGACCTTTGGCTATTCCTCTTAGCTGAGCACCATTAATTTGTATTTCACAATTATTTGTGTGCATGATCTAGCAAGATCTGGGGACTAAAGAAACATCTTTGTGAAATATATCGGAGAAGGCCAGGGCTCATTCCGGGCTGTTGTGTCAATGAATCTCAGCGATATTCTTTCAACAGTCTCAATTGTTGGCTGCTTTAAGAGATACTATTTGAGGTTTCTAGATCATATGTTCGGAGCACATTTACTTTGATCATAATTAACGAAATAACTCTACAATTAATTTCCTCTTTGCTATGTCTTATTTTCAATTATACTTTTCCAAATTTATTCTTTACACTTTAATTTGGAAAATGCTAGTAGCTTAGTATAATTATAGGTAATCGTATGAACTTTTCAAGAGCTTTTCTGCAATTTTTTTTTTAAAAATTTGCTTTAAATAATGATTATTCATCAGTTGTTATAGAAACTTTAATTTATTTCCCTCTGCATCTTTGTTTTGCAAGCTTGCGCTGGGATTGATGTCGAAAATAAAAAAAAACAATAAGAGAAAGAGAGCAAGTAAGAGAGATATTAAATGTTGCCAAATAAATAATATTATTTTTTTAAAGAAAACATACAAAACGTAATTGAAGAGTCCAAGAGACAGCAGTCTCTAATTTGGATCGATTTAATGACATAAAGTTATCGTTATTCATTATTAATTAGTAAAATTACCTTGCTTTCATTTCTTCTTACTGTAACACACATTCTTTTTCTCGGTGTTTTTTTTCTGTTTAAAGTACTAGTCTAATAATACAAATCTAGGAAATCATTCATTTCGTTATGATCAACATATCAACAAACACTTTGTAATTATTATCCTAAAGCTAATTAAGATATAATTTTAATAGTTACGCTTTAAAAAATTCCCATTTTACGAAGATAATACTAGAGAACTTTAATACAGCAACTATTTATTTACAACTTAGGCAATAATGATAAATGTTAATAAGTTTTACTGTTTTCTTTAATAATCATCAGCATTATGTATAGTACGAAAAAAATAAAGGCACTACTATGCTCAATAAGAAAAAAAAATAATGGAATGAAATTTAAAAAACACGATTTTTTTTAAAAATTCTTTTATTTCAAATACGATTTTTCAGGAACTGTTCTGTAGATTTCGCACAAATTTTGTATTTTGCCATGTAGAATTGTTATACCTTACGATTTATAATTGTAGAATTGTTATACCTTACGATTTATAATTGTAGAACTGTTATACCTTACAATTTATAATTGTAGAATTGTTATACCTTCCGATTTATAACTGCAGAATTGTTATACCTTACGATTTATAATTGTAGAATTGTTATACCTTACGATTTATAATTGTAGAATTGTTATACCTTACGATTAGGATTTTTTCGGGCCATTATTAAATAAAATAATAAAACATTATAAATATTTACTAAACATTACTTTTTGCATCTAATTATCTTTGGATAAACAATTTTTTAAGTGTGTGCAAAAATGTTCCAATTCATTGAAATAAGTTATGGCAAAGAGGACAGCTCTTTTGGGAATATATTTCCCTGATTGTTGCTAACCCCTATATTTTGGGGTTAAATTTTTGAATCTGTTGGGAAAAAAGTATGTTTTCAGATAAAGTACGGTTATGTGTATGGTTTTGTAACCTGAAATATCGTCTGCACTAAATAATTAGCCTCTTTAAAGTCAACCCTCGAACCATTAAGATTGAGTCTTTAAACGTGGAGGTTTGGTCATTAGATCAAAAGTTATTTAGAATGGAATGTTTTTCTTTGTTGGGTGCATTGTACAACTCTTTGTTGGCAATATGCAAGTCGTGAGTGACTTTTTTCCAGCGAGTATTTTTCTTGTTGATTGTTCGAATGGAGTGGTCCAAAGCCTGAATGAATGTTATAAAGAGTTGCCTTCTCTTAAGAATTAATTCCAAGTTAGTGGGCGAAGGACCAGGGACATTGTTGATGATATAGCTTTTCCTTGCTTCATCTATGCATTTCTTTTTCACTAGCATTAGGGTGATTTGACCTATGCATCTCTGTCATATTATATAGCATCTATATTAAAAATTTGACCCATGGCCTTGTCAGTATTCTGCAAGGCAATAATGACTCTCTACAAGACTCTTGAAGATCTTTATGACACAGTCATGTTATATAATTTCTGAGACAGTAAATCTTCATGCTATTCCTATCTATAGTCCCTAGTGTAAAAATATCATGGTGACACTCATTCGACCACCAGATAAAAAAAGCTATTTTTTTCTTTTCGTTTGTGCTTACGAGGGTGATTTTAGAAGGAATAATCTATTTGTTTTAAGGTAAATAGCATATATCTGTTGTTAACCTGGGGTATAAACTATATTAATCGATTAAGTTGTATCGCTACTCTACAATAGTGCTATCACTTTTAAAGTTCCAATCCTTTTACTATAACAAATTTTAAAAATACAAGAGATTTTTCAGGTTGTTTTGAAGAACGACCCCGCTGAAAGAAGAGTCTTTCTTAATGCGTTTTATAAGAGCATAAATAAACTACATAAACATTAAGTTAATTGTGTTGCTAGGCACGAAGCCACTAGTTAATTTACAGTGAAAATAAATATGATTTTGCAGTTATACAATTAGTTAGTTACGATTAAGATAAAGTTTATTAGGCTCCTATATAGGAAACCATTAGTTAACAGATTAATTCTGCTAAAATTATCGTAATCATCAATAATGACATACCTGGAAAGAATTCATAATTTAGGTTAATAAAATGAAAATATAATGTATTTAAATCATTCTTTTGATAAATTTTTTATTTGTATAGCAAAGGTTTATAGGAAATTCTAGTTATAGTTTGTATTATCACTCATTTAGTAAAAAATATTAAACTGAAAATTAAATTTAACCAAATTAGCGATTTTTGTGCCATGCTCTAAGATATCATGATAAAATTACCAAATTTTTTTCACATATTATAAAACCATATTTTATTGTTAACCTAAGTTATTTCTAAAGCCCTTCGGTAAAAATTACAAAGCTTTTTAGTGTTCTCATAGAGCCAAACACACAGCAAATTTTTCTATATTCTAGAAGTTTTGTCCATGCTTTTTTTCTCAGTATTAATTGAAATGAAGATAAAGTTGATTATGTTACCATATTTGTGATCATTATTTAGCTACAATGAAGACAAAATTGATTATGTTGTTATATATGAGACCAAAATTTAACTACAACGAAGATAAATCTGAATATGTTGTCATAAATGGGACCATTACTTAGGTGCAATGAAAATGGAATTGATTATGGTGTTTTATATGAAACCATTATTTACCCGCGATGGAGATAAAGTTGATTATGTTTCTACTTGACAATACAATATTGATTGTAATAAAAAAGTTATTAAGCTCAAGAAATAATAATTTAAAAGCTAAACTCTTGCAATAAGAAGTTTTCTTTTACTAATTGTACCTATATTCTTTTTAATATTTTGTGTTTCCCAAAGACAAATCTCTTTGTACACTAACAAATATTTTTTTAAAAATAATTACTTAATTTGTTTCAGACAAAAATTTAATTTTAAAGTTATATTTTCATAATTCTTTCCTTAAAGCAGTTCTTACTAGTCAAAACAGTAACATGCATCAAACAGTAAATTGTAACTGTAATTTCTATAAATGTACCGTTACATTCCGAGACTCCAGCTAAATATAAACTCATTCTCGATGATACCGGCTCAGAACATACTCCTAACAGCCATGATAGATCCTGTCAGCGGTGATGTTTCAACTCAACATTCCATCGGGCACGATCCGCACTCCCGTCGTACTACTTTTTCAGGCACTCCCGTCTTACTACTTTTTCAGGCACTCCCGTCTTACTACTTTTTCAGCTACTCTTCACGCCTCTTATACTTTTCTCAGCAAGGCGGAATAATTCATACTGACCTGTTTACTCGCTCAAAAGTCATCCCGCATCCAGTGGACGTCAGAACAAAAAAAAGATCCACAAGAAAAACCAGCTACAAACCCACTAATACGCCATAAAAGTGATAATCTAAAGCTCCTTAAATATCAATACAATTTATATCCACAATCTTCCAATAGAATATTTATCTGCGAGTCCATTTCCTCACGTAAATTGTATGGTACCCTATAAGCTCTACGTTTTACCGGCACATTATCAATTAGGGGAACCCTGTGTAGCACGGTATCACAGCCCGGTAGATCTTTAACTGAGGCCGCGAACACATTCTTGTTTTCCTTTAAAAATTTTATTAACCTATCTTTAGTACTATTATCTAGATGGTCTAACTTAAAAGTTTGATCAAATTCAAGATCGGCCTCATCACACTCACCGAAATTTTCATGAGCTTCGATATTAAAATTAGGTAGATTGCTATCACTTGATGAAATTATTTTTTCCAGCTTAACTAATTTAGTATTTTTACTTAAATTTATATCATTTCCTGTGGGATTTAACACTAAAACTGGAATACTATGATTACTCTTAAATTTGTTAACTGACCTCGCCACACAGTATTCCCTGTCGTTAAAAATAGGTTCCACCAAACACAATTCAGAATTAAAATATTTCTTAATGTTTACATTTACTATCGTTTCAGAAAAAGGTGCAAGGGTATATTTTTTATTTAAATAACCGCAAATATCTTCTTTCCAAGTTTGTTCAACTACGTTTACCACCTTTCCCTCTTCACAACATAACCAAGGTATTATTTCTTCACCTATTTGAATTTTATTAGTTTGATAATCAATTAAGCATCTATGTCTGTGAAGGAAATTACTTCCCAAAAGCATAGAAAAATTCTTAGATAATCTAGAAGGTAATACATAAAAATCACATTTACACTTGTACGAGCCAACTTGAATATATGAATTTGAACTTTATGCTGTAAAGCAATCCTACTGTCTGCCACAGATGAAACACACATATTGCAATTTTGACGCTTAATGTTAGAAGGTAGGAAAGATTCCTCAATTAAATTAAGAGCTGTTCCTGAATCAACTAGAGATAAGACTTTTAAATTCTGAAAAGTCACACTAATAATGGGAAGGGTCCCTACAGTTTCATTAGTATAAATTTGCACGAACTTGGGCATACACGCTGTCACCTGTGCCTGTGAAGCACCCGCACTTAGTTTTCCTGTCGAATATCTCCAACTGCATTATCTGCAGGTTGACTTTGGACATTTCTACTCATTCTCTGCCTGGCACGGCAGTATCTAGCAATATGCCCAACTCTACCACAATTGTAACAGGGACCTATCCTCCTCTCATTACTTCTACTATCTCTAAACGCTACTGCCCCTCTATCATGATTTCCCATATTTCCAGTTACTCTAGTCTCTAGTTTCTCTACCTTTTCAGTTAATTTCTCTATGGTGGATGCCAGGTTAGCACAAACAGCAGCTAACCCATTCTCATTTTGTTCAACTTTAAATATCTCTGTTGGGAACTGTAAAAACGGATTATTCGTGGCCTTCACAATTAGCCAGGCACTCTCCTCCATAATAGCTAACTTTTTTAACTCCTCCAAGCTTTGCGGGTTTCGAGCCAAAACTCCTCTCAGAATATTAGGGTGTAAATTTAACTTTAACATACTAAATAGCATATGGTTTCTTTGTGTCTCTTTTGTTTCAGTGTCACATTGACCAAAATCCAAAAATTTGCTTTTTTGCACGGCCTGTGCCAAATATCTCTCAACTGGCATATCTACGGGTTGCCTGAAGGCCATAAACTCAAAAAGAGCCGTTGAAGGAGAAACTTTTTTACCATATAGATTAAGCAACTTATCTTTCAACTTTTTAAAATTGTCAATGTCTTCCCCAAATTCATTTATACAGTCTCTGGCTTCCCCAAACAATCTATCCTTGAGTGCAAAATACTTTTCTGACTCTGTCCAATTCCACTGCGACGCGGAAGCTTGTAGGCGCTCAAGAAATTCCTCCACCGATACTGTAGAGTCCCTTCCTCTAAACGTGGGGAGTACTTGCAATGTTAAAAGGGAAAAATTACCAGGTATAAATACACCCGTTTGACCATCCTGTGGCGAAAGCTTATCTTTAGGACACATATTCGATTATAATTCAAATTTCACAAGCACACTATTAATTGAGTAAATCCTAACTTGTTTACGTCTATTTCAAAAACTGGGAATACATAAATACACTCAAAAATGATACAACTTAAAACACATAAAAAGTAAAGTCAAATGTCAACATCTGGAAATGCAAAAGATTGCGGCACTAATTTGTGCTCTTTCTATTAAATTTGCCTATCCTGGTCACGGCACCAATTCTGTACCGTTACCCTTCAAACTTTGGCAAGGCTGTGATTTATTAATTGAATTTTGGTAATGGTTACCCAGGTTCAAAAATAGACACTTGACTAATGAAGTACATGAAACTTTTAACAATAAAAAGTAAATTTTATTATAACTATAAATTAACAACAAACACAATACCGATCATTTCCAGATGCCTTCATGTGCACTCAAAATTTCAATTTATACACTTTTAAATTTCCAAATGGTTATTCTCAAGATAAAACTTTTCGATAAAAAGCACTTTTAAATTTCATATGCCTAACTTACAATTAATTCACACTAAAAGAGACATTTACGAAATAACAATACTAACTCATTCTAAATTTACAAAAACATTTAAACTTTAAGTCCTTGTATTCCTACAGCAGATAATTAAAATTAAATATCCAAGGCTCATCTTAAAATAGGTATCTTAACATCGGATAGAAATAATTTAAAATACGGAATAAAATGCTCTTCTAAAAAGTTACTAAAAAGGCAAGAAATTAGAGTTTATAAATACAAAGGAACTTGCAGATCACCTTCTGGAACGCCCACCGGGCCTGTAGCTAGACTTGTGGACTAAGAGAACCTCGACCTTCCGACCACCATTCAGCTCTTTAGAAACACTCGATTTTCTGCCGAGGAACGCTCACTTCTTGTCAACCGTCTTGAATTTAGCGACACTCCGTCTATCATTTCTAGTCAACTATATGAGGCTTCAGATCAACTTTCTTCCAGGCAACAGCTCATCAGATCAAGGTGGCGTACTTAGTCGCGGTTTCCAGGGACTCTTTCCAAATATCAACCTTTCAGCATTTCCGCCTAGAACAACTCATTCCGAGACTCCAGCTAAATATAAACTCATTCTCGATGATACCGGCTCAGAACATACTCCTAACAGCCATGATAGATCCTGTCAGCGGTGATGTTTCAACTCAACATTCCATCGGGCACGATCCGCACTCCCGTCGTACTACTTTTTCAGGCACTCCCGTCTTACTACTTTTTCAGGCACTCCCGTCTTACTACTTTTTCAGCTACTCTTCACGCCTCTTATACTTTTCTCAGCAAGGCGGAATAATTCATACTGACCTATTTACTCGCTCAAAAGTCATCCCGCATCCAGTGGACGTCAGAACAAAAAAAAGATCCACAAGAAAAACCAGCTACAAACCCACTAATACGCCATAAAAGTGATAATCTAAAGCTCCTTAAATATCAATACAATATATAAAATATCAATATCCACAATCTACCCCAAAAATACAATTTTAAAAGAATAAATAAAAATTTCTCATGAAATATCATAATCTTGATTGCATTTAAATTTTATCATAGTGGTGCCATCTATTGAAAAATAACCCTTCTTTAAAAAGTATTGATACAAAAAAAAACTCCAATAAATTCCTATTTATTACATAAACAGTAAACAGTAACTATTTCACTTTTTAGTTTTATATTTCTCGTATAACAATTTGTTGTTATTTTATGATGCACAAGATGTCTATGTGTTTTAGAAGTTTATGAAGTTGTCTGTAATAATTTAAATTCGTTCTAAAAATACTTTGTTTTCCTAAAACTTAGCAATAGTCCGTAACTAAATAAACTCAAAAGTTTTAATTTTTAGAGACGTCTCCATGCTTTCAAATGATAAAAACATCCATTATTTTTCATAGACGATAAAGAACATTGAGAACTATATGCTTGTAATTCAAAAGTTTCTGCATCTCATTTTTTTTTCATTTTAAAAAAATTCTGCGATGCTTCATACGTTTAAATATATCTTGGTAAAAGCGTTTTTTTATTTACAGTTTCACTTTTTTAACCGAAAGATATATGTTTTACATAGTATCTACTTCCTGTGAGAATTTAGTTAACCAGTATTTACTGCAAAGATACTTCCGGGTTTTCATGAATAGTAGGTGAAAATGTGAAAACTTCGAAATTCCCAACTGTCTCAGAGCACATTTGAAGACACTTTTATTCCTGAACTTTATAGAACCTTTAGAGCTCATAAACTTTTTGAGAAACTATTACGAGGAGCATAACTTTTGAAAGTTAAAAAGTGAGCAGCCTGGGTTCCTTCAGTGAAATTTTATCTTCAGATCATAGTAGAAAAATATTTTATGATCAAAAGATTTGATATTTTTTTATCGTACTTTCACTTATAGCTCAAGTAGTAAAGATTATTATTGTTATTTGCAAAGACACCTAAGATCGTTCGCAAAGTTCGTTCACCTCCACAGCCTCATAAAAAGAAACATACTCTTTCGGGTTCTGGTAGATTTGCATATCATATTTTGTAGTTTTTCATTATGCAGTATTCTTATTTGCAGATAAACAAGGTCTTGGCTGTGTATTTAAAGTGAATGAGGTATGCTTTATGAAAAGATTGAATATTTTACGACCCTCTCGTAAAGTCTTTGTGTTTTTCTCCCTAATGTTTTAATTAAAAGTAGTACCGTTTATCTTAATTGAAATCAACTACAGAGAAAACAAATTCTGGGTTCTGGAAGTAGATTCTGGAGTATTAAATAAACATAAGTTGATTCTTTTATGACTGAATAAATTTTAAAGTACACAAAATACATAAATAATATCTCTAATAATAATGCGTTCAGCAAATGGGTGAAACAAATAGATTAATGTTTGGACCATTTGAGCAGGGGTTGGCAATCTGTGGACCAAGGATAGATAGTAATTTTGCTCCCTGCCCTTTTTAACCAAACAGCTGTTTGTAGCTTTTAACTTAGCTTTTTTAATTTTCCCAAAGTATAATAATTTTTAAGCATTTTGCGATTTTTAGCTGTTATGTTTTTCATTAGTTTGAAAAGATCAGAGATCAGTCTTTTCATTCAGAAAATAATAATAAATGAAAATTTAAATTTTTTGTTCCAGACTGAAACCTCTTTAAAGACATCAATAGATATAGAGTTAGTTGACCAGAATGTAAGTTGTATCTAAAATATTTATTTGTAAAATTTACACACAAAAATCACTTTCACATTTTAGCAGTTTAAAAAAAATTTTTTTGATTACAAATAAATTTCTTTTCTGAACCCCTGTTATGAATGTAATTTTGTACATAAGCTAAAATACAAATTTCAGTCTTTTGTTAAATCTTCTTGACATAAAATTAATGTGGACATCAGTATATGTTCCATCAGATGAAATGGCTTCTCATGGATTGAATATCACTAAGACTTGCTTTAGAGAACTAGTGAGAGGTTTTTTTTGTTCTTGCTCAAAAATAATATTTTATAATCATAATATAAATATTAAAAAAATCAGATAATGTCTTACAAATGTTATTTCGAAGTATAAGTACTCAAGCTAAAATAGTCAAAAATATTTTATTTTTATCTGTGTTAAAAAAAGGGGGCCAAAAATTTTAATTACTGAAAATGTACAATAAATTATTAGTAAATTTTGTTATTGATTAAATAAAAATGTAATTTTACAGAAGTTGAAAATGTTGCCATTTTAATATTTAAAAGAAAAGTTATCGCCTGCATTTAAAATTAAAGCAATCTGTAGTACAAATTCGATGAGAAAATGTTTTTCTTATATATATCTCTCTCTAACGTTTTAAAGTTTCATATTAAGTCAATTATGACCTTTCATGTGTTTCAAACAACCAGTGTGCCAAATTATATTACAATCAGTTAATTGTTACAGAAACGCAACCAGTACAAATTGACAGACATTCAGAAGGAATGTTCTGATAACTTACAACGGGAACCTAATAACGGAAATAAAACTTCAAGCAAACTCGTCTGCTTAATAATTAAACTGGAAAATACATAAATGTTTAAGCCATTCAAAATAACTTTTTACTTGTACATAAATTTAAATTGATTTTATTTATTCTTTAAATCCACTAAATGAACAAAATATGACATTTTGTATTTCAAAGTATTCACAAATGAATGGAAAGACAATTTACAAATAAACCAGCTGATTTTGGTTTGTATAATGGTAAAGCTTAACATTATAAATCGTTTATTCCCGAAGAATTGTGTTATTTTAAATATCCTAAATTATTTATTTATTTTCAGTGATATTACGTTAATTTGTCATTTTGTCGAAATATTCGAGTAAAACTGTTTCGTGTCACTTAAGCCAAGTTAATAAGTATTAGTAATATTATATTCAAATGCAACTTTATTATTTAAACACTGGCATTTAAAAACAAAGCTCATTTGGTTATAATTTCAGTAAGTTTTTTAATTTGAATAATCTGAAGACAGCCTCGAAAATTGGAAAGTATATACAAATATTAAATAAAGCGATAAAGTAATTTTCTAAATTGACAATAGCTTGCCTTGTTAATTATTTAAAAGTTATTATATTCGCCATATATATTTTATTTTGAATACTTAAGTGGATTTAAATGTTTCAGAATTAATATAATATTTATTCGAAATGTATTTTTCTTTAGCACAGTCTAATAAAAACACACTGTTGTGTATGGTCAATGGTAAATGTTTAAGCATTTAATATTAGTTAAACTTTTCAAAGTACGTGTGTACGAATTTATATTTTCATTCGTTTTCACAAAATTTTATATTCTGTTCTCATTAGATTTTGTTCCCACGAAGTTCTGCTTTCACGAGATTTTATTCTGTATCCTCGTTAGATTTTGTACCCCTCGAGTTCCATTTTCACACGATTCTATATTCAATCACTATAAGATTTTTCCAATGGAGCCCTGTTTTCATGAAATTCTATGTCCAATCATCGCAATATTTTTTCCCATTATGTTCTGCTTTCACGAGGTTCTATATTCTATTACCGTTAGATTTTGTACCCACCAAATTCTATTTTCACCAGATCCTATATTCAATCAGCATAAGATTTTTCCCATGGTGTCCTGTTTTTACGAGATTCTATGTTAAAACATCGTAATATTTCTCCCAAGGTTGTAACGAGATTCTATATTCTATCCACGTAACTGTGTTCAAGCGAGATTCTATGTACTATCTTAATAAAAATTGTTCCCAAGAAATTCTGTTCTCGCTAGATTTTAAATACTGTCATCGTAATATATTTACCCACATTATTCCGTTTTCGCGAGTATTTTTTAATAGTTTTATTAGCCCACATAAGATTTTTTCCCTTTAAATTATTATTCCTTTTATTTCTCTTTATAATCAAGGGTTTTATCCAAGCGAGGTTGTTTTTTTTTTCTTAGATTTTGTGTACGCCAGATTTTATTTCTATGAAATTTAGTTAATTGTATTCTTGATGCACTGCATTATTCCATGTTAGCAAAAATTTATTAGTAAGATTGTACGTCACAAGAGTTTTTCTGTATAAATTTTTTATCGAGTTACTCTTATCACGATTATTTTATCGTGGCCCAAAAGTGCAATAGGCTCAAAAAAGCAATTTCGTCAGTATTTACACTGTAAAAAATTCCGGTTCAAATTCCGTACTCATGGCACTCAGGAGCCGGTATTTTTTACCGTAAAATTCCATCTTACCGGAACAGAAAATCTGATATACCATGATTTTTACAGTATTAATTACGGTAAATCACTAAATCGCTGTAATAAAATAAATATTGCTGTAAAAATTACGTTATAATATTTCATGGCAAAAATGGATTTTACTATAAAATGGATTTTACGGATAACGCTTTAAAAGTGCCACTTTATACCATAATTTGATAAAGTACTTCTTACAGCGTCTACTGGATACAAAGTCTTATATAATGTGTAAATATGCGTTTCTATAAAAATTGTATAATATTTTATGCCTCAACATTAGTATAAAGACAAAAAAAAGCCTTTATTCGAACTAAAATTATTTTCTGATGTTTAATAAAATAAAACATCAAACTGATTTATCAGAAAAAAAACTGTGAGTAATTTAATCGTTAAAACGTCATTTCACAGGTCTATCTCCAATATCCCCTCTTACATCACACTTCACTCAAATCAATCCATAGCTGCGTAAAGACATACAAATCGATATGCTGCGCATCGGCTGCTCAGGGTTGTTAGAGTGTTAGAATTTAGTTTTGTCTGTTACGGTCTTCAAATAATGGGAACTCCACGTGTTTATGGGTCTCGGGGGCAAAAAGAGTTATTAAGCTCGTCAAGGGATTTCGAAAACCACCTTAAATTAGTTTGCTTTGGTGTTAAGAAGGGTAGCAGTGCTTTTTGTTCTTAAAGATTGTAGGGAATGATTAGAATTTCTTCAGTAACCGATAACCACTGTTGTTAAATCATTGCATTACTTAAATACTATTACATAAAATACAGATTGATTCATTTTATGCTGAAATAATATTATTTTAAATAAAGTACAGTACATATTATTTTAAATAAAGTACTCGTATTTTGCTTTTGAAAAAGATTTCAGAATTATTATTGATTCTTTTATTTTTCTAAAATTTCTCTTGAAGTATTGATAAGTTACGTATTGACTAAAAGAGAAAATAACTTACTGGAATTTAATAAAAGCAATTTTAAAACACATTAGTTATATTTGCAATAGTTTTATTACTTAAATAACAATGAGAATTAAGCATAATAATACCACAAAACAGCTATACTGTAGTTTTGTTTCTATATCTTTCCCCGCAACTGCTAATTTTAAAATCTACTATAGCTTTCTCAGTGATGAAATAAAGAATGAGGGAAGAAAACTCTTAGATGCAGATTAAAAATTACAAACAAGTTACAACATTAAGGTATAGAATGTTGAATAATGGGGTAGGGGAAACAAAGTCTATCAAGATAACCTAACTAAAAAAGGGGAAGCGAAAAAAAAGTGTAGTAATATGAAGAGTACTGTGTTTGAGTAGTGTGCGATGCATACAGTGTGCATGCATATAGTGCACAAATATATTAATGAATACTTACAGTGTGCAGGTGTAGTAATATGAGAACTTTTTTTATTTACCTCCCTCTTTTTTTGTTTTAACTTGTCTGATCTTGTCCTCCTTCTGTATCAGACAACTTCTTTTTTTCCCCTTATTATAGCTTGTTTGCTATTTAATTCCATGCGTTTCCATTCACTGTGTTTCCCTCTTTCATTCTGAATGATGAAACTGAAGTTTTGACACATTTTAAATGTAGAACCAAAACTGTAGTATGTCTGTTTTGGTGTCATTATTTGAATTTTATTCCCATTGCTTAGTTTAATTTATACTTAGTTTATTCACAAAGTGCACCATTTCTTAATTTTGAGTTTTACTAAGTATTTAAGATTGCTTTTTTTATCGAGTATAATTGTTCTGTTAATTTTCCTCTTTATCAGCTGTATAAGTATACTTTTTGAAGAACAAATGCTTGCAAATTTCAAATGTGAAATGAAAAGCTTTACTTTAAAGCACCACAATTTCATTTTTAAACATTGTTTTAAGCTTAGCTGAAAAACACAATTATGAAAACAATTATGAATTACGATTTTTTTAAACTTAACTGTAGTTAAGAATTAGTTTTTTCTGATGTATAAATAATTTTTCGGATGTCTTGTGAATTGGAAACCTTTACTATAAAAGATCAGCATTTTTTTTGACCGTGCATTTAACATTTCCTAATAGACTGAGCTTAAAATATGTGAAAAGAAATTTATGCCTGTATTAATACTATATTTTAACTTGTAATATGTTTTACAACATGTTTAAAATTCTTCTTTCTAAGTAGAAGAACTTTATAACTTTTCAACTTTCTTCGGCTAAATTTTTTATCTGATTTATAAAAACTTTGAAAATGTAGGAAGACTCAAGCTTTCAGTGAAATGAAAATGTTTACTTTAGAAAGCCACTGTTTTGTGTTTTGAATATGCTTTTAACAATTTTTATGAATCAAATTTAACAAAAATGTCAGAAAATATAAATTTTAACATAAGTTTAAAACTACTTTTTACAAAGAATAAACGTTTGTGTGTTTTCTTTTTCTAATGAATGTATGGTATAAATATTTTTTTAAACGTAGAAACATTTAAGTATCCTGTAACATGTAAACTTTTGCTTTCAAAGACCACCATTTTACGTTAAGGATATAAACTAAATTTGAAAAAGAGTTATTTATGTCTAAAATATGATATACTACATATGCAGTATATCAATATCATTACAAATAAATTTGTACACGCTATTAACATTTTTTATAGTGCATTTAAAACTATTTTTTCAGGAGAATAAATGTATTTATATGATTATGAGAGAATATTTATGGGATTGTAATTTTAATTGTTTACGAAATTTTTTCTTGTAATAATTTTTATATGAAATATATATACAAAATATTCCAATACTTTAGCTTTGTTAAATTAGAAAAATTGCGCATTTATTGTTGCGCATTTTATTTTTTCTTTTGTACGGCAAAAATATCTCTACACAATTAAACGAACAGAAATCTAGTGTCATTCTAATTCTTATCAATTGAAGGCTTTCAATTTGGGACTGCTTTGTAATTAAGTCTTTAATTTTCCCTGAAACAGAAACCGGTAGATTGCAGTTCTAATTCATATGTCTGAGATTACATTTGATCAAATAAAATGCCTTTATTATTAAACTTCTTTTGCAAAATTAATTAATGAAATAAATGTATTTAATGTAAAAATATTTTACTTTGAAGGCATGAAAAAATGACTTCTTTTTAAATTTCATTTCAGTTGCAATAGATAGAACTTTTATAGTTGAGAAATTAAAATAAATTTTAAATATAAAAGGATTTATTGTTTGAGGTAAAAGGTAGACAGGAGAATACGAAATAAGTAATTTTATTGAAGAATATAATAAAACAAGCATGAATCCTAAATTTGTCAAAATACATTTGTTGAAATGTGTTAATATGCACTACCGGTCTAAAGTTTAGACTCACAAGCATTTATTTCAAATTTTTCAAAAATAGTTAAATGTTTCTGACTTAAACATACAATTTATTAAACATAATCATAAACAAACATCTCAAAACTCTGTTTTCTTTTGAAACTGTTCATTATTTTTTCATTCTGTATCTATTCTGTTGTTGATAACGAAATGAACGAAAGTGCATGTAAGTACCTATTCTAAAACAAGAGTAATTTATTTCAAAAGTTTTATTAATTCTTAGTTTATAAACAATTTACTTCTCATCTTCTTTTATGGAGTTAATTATAAGTAATGTTCATGTACATGACAAGTTTTAGATATTGATATAATAGCCTTAATTAGCCAGAATAACTGGTATATATTAAAAACAAAAATTAATTTTTTTATACAATTTATTACAGAAATATGGGTCAAAAACGAGAAATAAGTGTGGAAACACGTGCAGTTATTATTGCACTTCATGCAGAAGGCTATTCAAGTAGACAAATTGCTTCTAAAACTAATGTTTCTCAGACCGCTGTTGTCAGAGCTTTGCAAAGGAAGAAAGAAACTGACCAAAATAAGAGCAGCCAGCTATCAGGGAGACCTGGAATAATGTCCAAACGTGAGGTTAAGTTTATCCGCATTCAAAGTAAGTGGCTCGAACAGCACCTGAAATCCGTAAGGAATTGAATGTTACTCGGCAGAAAATTGTGTCAGTATCTACTGTACAACATCGACTTCGTGACTATGGTTTAAAAGGTTGTGTAGCTGCTAGAAAACCTCTTTTGAGAAAACAAAATAAAGTAAAACGACTGAAATGGGCTAAAAAACATGTTACCTGGTCTTTAGATCAGTGGTCAAAGGTTTTGTTTATGGACGAATCAAAATTTGAATTGTTTGGAAGCAAACGAAAGCAGTATGTTCATCATTTAGTTGGTGAACGTATGACAAGTCAATGTTTACTACCAACTGTGAAGCATGGTGGAGGTTCAGTCGTGATTTGGGGATGTTTTGCCGGTGATAAAGTTGGAGATCTTGTAAGAATAGAGGGTATTATGGATTAAAATTATTACCTCAGAATATTGCAGCATTACCCTTTTCCATGTGGACAGAGAATCGTTGGTCAGGGATTTGTTTTCAGCAAGATAATGATCCAAAACATTCATCGAAATTGTGTAGAAACTGCATTACATTAAAAGAAAAGAAAAAAGTACTGAAATACATGGATTGGCCCCTTCAATCCCCTGATATTAATCCTATTGAGCTATTGTGGGGTGAACTCAGTAGAAATGTTACAAAAATGAGATGTACCAATCAAAACTAGCTTTGGGAATCTTTACTTAGTTGCTGGAACCAGATATCATCTAGAACATTACAAAAACTAATAGAAAGAATGCCAGAAATATGTGCTGCTATGATAAAGGGTAAAGGAGGATATTTCGAAGAATCCAATAGATTGGACGGAATTCATAAGTTATGCATAAAATTATAGTTCTTACCATATAAGCGTACCTACATTTCTCAAAAGAAAGTTAATTTAATGTAATTTTCAGCTTAAAATAAGTATTTTAATTGCTATTCGCCTATTTTTAAAAATTCAAGAGTGAGTCTAAACTTTTGACCGGTAGTATATATATATATATATATATATATATATATATATATATATATATATATATATATATATATATATATATATATATATATATATATATATATATATATATATATATATATATATATATATATATATATATATATATATATATATATATATATATATATATATATATATATATAACCAACATATGCATGCAAACAAAATGTAGAACCAAACACAAAACAAACTCTACAAACCGAGTAGCGAATTCAAATAAACCAACATGTACTGGAATCTTTCAAAAATGATTCAAAATATTTACATTTTATTTTAAGTCTTTTGCTTGATATATTTTTACTTAATTTTTACTTAATGTGTTTAAATTATATTTTAGTGCTCCTTACACTATTGATATATTTTGCTTAAGCTATATTGGTACAATATTAGAAAGCACTTCTTTTTTGCAGATATAATCGTATGAGAACCCTGTTAAAATGTTCAAATCTAAAAATTTTCTCCTAATATATTTCTACTGATATTATATAATATATACAGAATAAATATATACAGACATAGTTATTATAAACATTATTAGAATAAATATATATTTAAACCACATAGAAACTATTCCTTTGAGATCACCGAGCAATTCATGTTAGAAATTTATATTTGTTTAGAATCATATGGGTCAAAATTATGGAACACACAAATTTAATTTTACTAAATAATATAAGTTAATTGAATCGAATAATCCTATATGTCGTTTATGTGGAACAACAATTTAGAGCGTTATCTGGAATTTGAATGACATCTTTCAAGTCATTAGTCTAGATTAATTAGTGTAAAGGGTTCTGATAATTACTTATTGAATCAATTATCGCTGTTTTAAAAGGGTTTTTAATATATCTAAGCATTAGTTAAAGAATTGCTGAATTTTTACGCAGTGTTTATTTGCTTCCCCAAATTAACTCAGAGAGTAAACCTTATTAAAAAAATTTTAGATTTTATCTGACCCCTCATTTGGTACCTACACGATTCTAGTTTAAATAATTCATAATTATAAATCTCAATTTCCCCCATACATAAACGATATAGTTTTCTTTTGTTGTGAACGCGAATTTTAAAAATTAATTCAATATTATTTAGTCTCTCTCTCGATCTTTTTATACATATATATATATATATATATATATATATATATATATATATATATATATATATATATATATATATATATATATATATATATATATATATATATATATATATATATATATATATATATATATATATATATATATATATATATATATATATATATATATATATATATATATATATATACATATAAAGATATCTACAACCTCATGGGCAGTCAAAGGGCATTAAAGACGAAACTATCAATAATGTATTTTTAGAATTTAAAGTTAAATTAGAGAAAAAAGTTATTAAACAAAAAACAGGCATCTCAAATAAGCAAACCTCTTCTCATCTTTTAAAACTAACTCATTTTTATGATATATGCATAATTTTTATTATAATTGTTTCTTTATTTAAAATAGTTCTATCATCCATAATTGATAAATTTGTTATTACACATAATTATATTAGTAGGAATAATTTCTATTGACGCTAAATTATATTCATCTATGCAATTTTCTTGACGCTAACACAAATGGCATTTCGGCATACATAAAATAAAAATAAAAATGTAAATTCAAGGATAATTTTAAATAAAATCATTGTTGAAAAACTTTTCCATTTTTGTAAGATATAGATTTCACAAATTTTGAATAAAATCATACAAATTATATTTTGTGGAATTCTTTTTTTCTGTTAAGTTATGCAGAATGCTTTTTTTAATTAAGCAGGTTTTAAAAAAAAAATACTTACATTTTATTTAAAAAAGTCTGTTGATCTACCATTTTCCACAGAAAACAAAAATTTAAACCAAAACTCTCTCAAAATTTATTTAGTACCTAAAACTAAATTCGTATGTACATGGAGTAAAAAAAAATGTGGTGAAATTACTGTTCTGCATAGTTATGATAATTCTGGAAAAAAAAACATAATTCTGAGAAAGAAAATCAACTTAGGGGAGAGTCGGGTAGCTCCGCTCACTTAAGGAGTATTGCTTATATCTCTGTATAACATTGAGTAATAATCAATATTTTTGTATGTTTCTATTGTTTTATCATCTAATTAAATAATGCAAAAAGAATAAACCAAAAAAATAATAGTTTAACTTAAAAAAAATCGAAATTTAAAAAAAACATGTTTTTCAGCTCTTTTCAAAATGTGTCGGGTAGCCCCGCCCAGTTGCAAAAATTATGTTTTTTGACTGTTTTTTCAAGTGTAAGTGAGAATGACCAATGTATTGACAATAGACAAACCTCATTTATCATTTTTATCACAAAATTATTTTATTTATTACATATTTATATACTTTTCTAGTGAATTCTATCATTTAATAACAACAAATGTCATACTTTTTATCATTATTAATGTATATTAATATTTTATAATATTAATATAAATTTATATTAAGTATTTAACGAAAATAATTTAATTTAAGTAACAATAATTAATAACAATAGTTTTTTTTTTCAATATAAACTTATTTGGTTGATCTCTTCTTATAAACTCAATATAAAATACTTTTTAAGAAATTACAAATTTACTTTGTATTTTGATTACTTTCAAATGCTTCTGTAGACTGATTCGTTCCCAAATAAGTGAATATAAATAAGTAAGCGAATAGCTTATCATAATATTTATGATTTCTTGATATTAAATTTAATTTGGATATATCAATTACATTTTAAAAATATTTCATTTGCATTTTTAAATA
This sequence comes from Parasteatoda tepidariorum, assembly GCF_982258835.1. Taxonomy (NCBI): domain Eukaryota; kingdom Metazoa; phylum Arthropoda; class Arachnida; order Araneae; family Theridiidae; genus Parasteatoda; species Parasteatoda tepidariorum. The sequence continues at coordinate 44,478,503 of NC_141764.1, forward strand.
TATAAATTTATGTTTCATATAATATTAAAACATATATTTGTTGCTAAAAATGCATATAACATTCAAATTTGAAGCAATAGAATAATAATCTTTGCAACCGTACATTTATCGACGAAATGAAATTGGGCGGTGATACCCGACATTCCTGTGAGCGGGGCTACCGGAAATCCAATTTTTTTGTAAATTTGTAATTACTCGAACAATTTTTCACATATAAACTTCTTTCTTTGTGCAAATTAAATTTAAGACTACATACTTTAATGCTGTACGCATAGAAAAAATTATTTTTTTAGTATTAAAATGAAGTTTAATCTAAACATTCAACCAATTTTTTTTAATTTCAAGACTACTGCTTTCAAAATATTTTCAGAACTATTGTTTACCATGTGTCCAGCTGCATAAATACTTGAAACTTTGAAAATAATCTTTTTTCGATATAACAATTAATGTCCGATGGCCCATTGACTTGAAAAAATATTCTATACATATGAAATTGACAGTGGGCGGGGCTACCCGACTCTCCCCTATACTGTATTTAAACAATTCATTTGGTAACTTTTTCTTTAATACGGTAATGGTTTACTGGGAATTTTTGTTTTTTAAATTATAGTTCTAATTACCACACATTCAGTAAAAAATACAAAATTGAAATTCAAGTTTAACCGAATAAATGGCTTTTATGCCGAATAAACTGAAGGATAAAATTACCAAATTTTACCATATTTATCAAATTTTGTCACTTATTATATTATATTTTACTGTTAATCTTACCAAATCTTTACCAAAGCGCTACGGCAAAAATTACCGAGATTTTTGTGTTGTCATAGGCCCAGAAACACGGTAAATTTTACCATATTCTTGCAGTTTTGATCGCTTTTTTTTACTCAGTGTAGATCTAAAGTATTATTATATTCAATGTAAATTTTCACAAAAGTTCACTCACAAACGCAAAAACTATTGAAAAACCCGTGCTTTATCTTTTTAAAAAGATATGTTATAAATTGAATACAATCTTATCATCTTACGTTTTCTTAAATTTAAAACAAAATCAGTATATTTTAACTGTTATGTATTAAATTTAGTCATTTTTTACAGTAATCTGTTGTAATTACACTAAGAAAAATGGTATGATAAAAACTACCAGATTGTGGTAACATTTACCGTGTTTCTAGATCTATGAGAACACCAAAAATCTCGGTAATTTTTGCCGAAGTGCTTTGGTATTGATTTTGGTAAAATTAAAAATAAAATATGATTATATTATGTGTGATAAAATTTGGTAAATGTAGTAAAATTTTATAATTTAATAAGGGTACCTTATGAATAGCATAAAAACCATTTATTCATTCAAACTTACTTATCAGTTTTGTATTTTTCACGAAATGTGTGGTAATAAGAACTATATTTTTGAAAATTAGAATATCTGGTAAATCTTTACCATATGAACGGCTAAACTACCAGATGAATGGTTTAAATAGCTTATAATGTAGTTTCATGAACTAGAATTATTCTTTTCCTACCAGAAACGTGATTATACAATATAGTACAATACAATATAGTAATTTTGCCGAAATATTTTTCTTTATGTAATTTTTTTTTTTAAATTTCCAATGAGCTGCAAAATCGGTCTTGCCGATGAGCAGACCTAGTGCTTTCTCCAGAGGTGGTATCCACTCTTTCAGGACCACCACAATGGGTCAGATACCGTTGGTCATGTTAATTAGGACGCCTAGTTTCTGCCGCACTAGATGGCAGCACAGAGACTCTATTTGAATGCTAAAGTGCACTAGAAATTTAATTTTGCCGGAAATGCCAAGAGCCAATAAGGCACTCCAGGGATCTTTTACAAGCCGCATAATCATACAACATGGCCACTGAGGATTTTCTGCATCTTTATGTAATAATAAACTTAGTAATACAACTATAAATATAAATTAGTTAATAAATGCAAATTAGTGCGTTACGAGCTGCTTTAATAATAAATTTTTTTTTTAAATGAGTATAAGAACTCTCTAACACAACGAATAAGATTTTCAGTCATTGTCAAAATTTATATCATGAAGATTCCTTTCAGAACAAAATATTATTGTGTAAATACATATGTGAACATACTTTTTGCTGGCAAATCCTCTTCAAAAGATAGAGAGCTCGATAAAAAATTGCTTTTTCTATACTTTCTAACAATTCTCTTTGTGCTATTTTTAACTTGTCGGATCTAATCTTTAACGCTAAACCCTTAGGGAACAGGAAGCCTGGATGCAGTCCCAATTCATGTTTAAATCTAACAACAGGTAACTTTTAAGAGTACTTCATAAATGTGATGATGATGCGCGATTATGATCAATATAATAACAACACGATTCGATCTAAGAATAGAATTGGTTTGAAAGAAATATTTTCACAGAAACTATTAGTTTGAAATGATGAAATTTATAAACTAGTACATCAAAAGTTATCTTATTTGATATTGAAATGGTAATATCATTTTTATTTTATTTTTTTTAAAGAAAGAAAGAAAGACATTAAATTTTCAAAACCCATAAAATACTCACTCATTTTGATTACGCGACTCGTTCTGAAAAAATTATTTTTCCAGAAACTATTACTTTGAAAGAATTAAATTTCTAAAATAGCACATCAAAAGTTAAGAAATATTATTTGAAATTATGGCTGCAAATATCAAAGTTATTCTTTTTTCAATTTTGGTTCATAAATAGGAAAATTTAAAAAAATCATTAAATAGCTCTTTTATTAAATAACTCAAACAAGGATTAAATAATAACGCATTTCGTTAACACGATCCAATCTAAGAATAAAATAGCTTGAAAGAATTAATTTTCTAAAAACTTTTTGTTTAAAATGTTATATTTATTAAATAAAAAAAAATGTCAACATTTTTATTAAATTATGTATGGGAACATCTAGGTTTACAATAACAGCTTTGGAATTTTATTTTTTCAATAGTAAGAATATTTCAAAAATCAAATAAATATTGGTTTATTAACAATTAACACAAATTTATCTTTGATGCGTGCCATTATAAATAAACTGAATATTTTATGCCTTAAGATTTTTAATGTATTTAGGGGCCATTTTATTATGAGCACAAGACAGTTTCGGGTATATGGTGCAATAATGTTCCAAAGTGCTGTCGCTAAAGGATTATAGTAGAGCCAACATGTGTTTTTATGAAATTTATTTTGTGAGCACAGTAGATATGAAATAGAGTATATGAAGATACGAAACATTCTGTCTGCCATCTGGTAATTTATGCATTTTTATTTCAATTTCCAAGATTACGGTATTTAGTCTTTGTCTGATCTGCTGTTATTTTCTTTTTGTTTCTTCTTGGAGCAGTCTGTATTGTAGCTCATGGTTGTTTGAAGTAATTTACCATTAACCGCACAAAATGCTCTTATATTGGCTGCATGGCAATGCCCCCGAATTAAGCTGCCATGCAGGTCAGTGCCTCCTTTTTTTTATTTTTTTAGTATTTTAATTTTCGATTTTCTGGATGTTATTTCCTGTAACAAATTCTTCGGCTTTTCCTGTTGTGGTAATATACATCTATATATATATATATATATATGGGTGATTCTCACGAAACATGACAATTCGGACCAAACAATTTCTTCAAATTTAAAGTCTTTAAAATAAACCAAATTTTTTTTTTGTATGCTTCTTTAGCTACACTTATTAATATCTTATAGACAGCAGTGTAGTTTATTGACATTTGCTCGAGAAAAGAAATAAAATAGAAATTCACCAAATCTTGAATGCCTGGAAAAAGACATATTACCTTAGAAGTTTAAAAAACAGTCATTTTAAGTTAGTAGTAAGTAACTCAACTTAAGCCTTTATGCTAGATGGACCATAAATTGCTTAAATTAGTTCTTTTTTTCCGCTGCAGAAAGAAACAAAAACATTTTTGTTGCTGATATATACAGAATAAAATTGTGTATAATAATCAATCATTAAATAATTTAAATAACTTTCATTTCTTCCAAGCATATTACAATCATACATAAACTTGGTATTAGGTAAATATTTGCTTTGCCTCTTTACAGTATTAGCAGTTAAAAAGAATTTCTGGTAACACCTCAATGTCCTGGCATTCATAAGCCAGGAAAATGACAGCCAGGATAACGACAAATTCGCCATTTTATAGCATATAACTTTAATTTAATATTTCGGCCGAAGACGCTTATATTCTGCAGAAAACAACAGTATTTCTTAAAATAACTCAGATAAATCTATGTAGTTTTTGTTATTGATGATTTCAAGAAGCCAGGAAAATGACAGCATAAAAACCTACTCACCTTGAAAATTTTTTTGAAATAGATTTTGAGCCAGAAAATTGGTTCTTTATTCATGCAACAAGACATGTTCAGATAAGTGGGTGTCTAATCAATCTACTAACATAAGATCTTGATTCCTGGCGCTATCTATTTTGGTTATAAATCACTAAATAAAAGTAACCAGGAAAATGACAGATTTTATATATATATATATATATATATATATATATATATATATATATATATATATATATATATATATATATATATATAAATTGTTTAGTTATCCTCTCTTTCAGAAAATAATTAATTCCCATATTCCATTGTCATTTTATTTCTTCAAAATTTCTTTTTTCTCTCTTCTTCATATTAAGTGTTTTTCAAAAATGCACTAATCGATCAGTGATAAACCATTCTGAGAAACCTTTATTCGCTTTTAAAGGCACGGAAAGTCTATGTTAGGGAAACAAAGATTCCAATACCAAATTTCACAAAAAAGAAAAACGGAATCATTCTACGAAAAGGCATTTAATCTTTTAAGGAATTAATTTTATTTATGCAATTTATTTACGAACAAGTTAATTTTATAAAGAAATAAATCTCTTCCTAGAATTCAGTTGCAACAAAGAATGAGATTTAATCTCACTTTTTTTGTTATCATTTGACAACTTTAATTTTTTCACAATTTGAGAAAATAATGCAAAATTAACTCTGTTCTTTAATTCAGCTATTTTAACTTCTTTTTATGTCATATGCACTGTTGGTTTAATTGAACGAAATTTATGTGTCACACTCAGAAAAAAAGTTTGGTAAAACTAACAAAATATGGTAAAGTATGCTATGTTTCTAGCTCTATGGGATTACCAAAAAGCTCAATAATTTTTACCGTTGCGCTTTGGTAAAATTAACTACAAAATATGTTTTCATAATATGATTCAAAATTTTGTAAATGTGGTCAAATTTGCTAATTTTTTCTTGATACTTTAGAGCAGTGTTTCCCAAACTTATGACTTTTGTGTACCCCTTCTAAATTTATCTGAACGCTGTGTACCACTGACAAAAAAATGAATGTATTTTTTATTATAAAAAAAATTGCACAAAAGTTAAGAACCACAGATGTTGACACCACTAAATATTAACTCTGCAAAAAATAGCCAATAGAGAAATACGTAATTTCATGGCTAGCTTTGTTTTTGAATAAAATTTGAGACTGTTCATAGACTGCTGCAAGATATTTCGCATAAGAACGCGTACCCCCTCTAAACTGTTGCTGTACCCCTGGGGGTACGCGTACCACACTTTGGGAAACACTGCTTTAGAGCATGGTATTAAAACCATATATTCAAAAAAATTTACTTTATAGTTTTGTGCTTTCTACTTTCTGTATGGTAATAAGAGCTGTAATTATGGAAATCAGAATTATTATCGGTAAGCATTTCCCTTATTAAAAGAAAAATTACCAATTGAATGATTTAAATACCTTATATTATGGTTTTATTAGCCTGAATTATAATTTTTTTTCAGCAGAAATGTCATTATCGTACAGTATAGTATTTTTATAAAAAAAATTTCTGTGCATTTATAAAGAAATAGGCGTTGGAAACAAGCTTGAATGTTTAAAAGTATAAATGTTATAAACTATAAGTTAAAATGCTATAAACATGACATTTTGTGTGCATCGTTTTTGCAGTAATCATATAACAATCATCTCAAATAATGCAATTCCCCAGAAAAATATATATATATGTATTTAAGAAGAACTGGAAATAATAGGAAGAAATGGTTTAAAAAGAAAGAGGAGAAAACAAAATCAGTAAAAATTAATAAGCAAAGATTTAAGACAAAAACTATGTAGTGTAAGAGAAATTTTTCTTTGAAATGTATGGCATTTAAACTAAATGTCATACTAAGAAAAAAAAATTTTACACATGTTATCACTCTAAATGGGCAGAAACTATTTGTTTAAAACTACAATACATAATCTTAATTTATTAAATAAATTACATTCCATAAATACAATAACTTAGGAAATTTAATATTCGTATAAAAACTAATGAATATAGTTTAAATTGTTTTTGCAAACTGCCCTTTATAAAAATCAAATTAAATCGCAAAACTTAATGTCATCTAAAGAACAACGCAAACGAAATAAATTATGTTATGTAATGCGTTGTTCTAAAATTATATTACATCTAAGAAAATTAAATTTCCATCGTTGATTAGAATTTATTGCACTTATTTTTTTGGAAGACTAGCAACAGTAACTAAATTTGTAAGAAATATAATTTTTGAAAATATTTTTAACTAAAATAATATTTACATATATTTTGGCTATTCTAAGCTTCATAAAAAAATTATGCAAACATGTGATTTTTTATTTTATTTTAATTGTTATGACTGCAACAAATTTACTACGCATTAAATATTTCTTGAGGCAAAATTTCAATTATTCTTAGAATTCAGGGATTTTAAACATTTCATGTCCTTCAGCTACGAGAATAATGTAAATTAAATTTGAAATTCAGTTCATATTTAATAACGGTTTGAAGAAATTCTTTGTTTGAATAGCTATATTTTTACAAGAAAAACAAACGACAAGATCCTAAACAGGCCTTCTGCGCTAAAATATTTTTAAAAAATTGACGTACGTTTTTGGAGATTTAAAATTAAAAATAAATTAGAACATAATTTTGTAAGTTCTAAAATACTATAATAACTCTTGTATACATAATAAGTGAAATAGTTTTTCTATCAATAAATAAAAACATAATTTTTCAAACAGTTATAAATAAATTTTAAGGTATTGTAAATGAGGAAACACCAGCACTGAGAAAAATTAATTGACCTCAATAAGCATCATAATTTTATCTTCGATTTACGTTATCAAACATTTATCTGATTTCAATCGCATATAAATTTGACAGTCTAACGATTCTCCACGGAATAAGCTGAATGCCTGTAAGGATTGTACTTTCAACGACTGTATCGCTACGGTCTGTAATCTTTTCAACTGCAGCACTTTCACACCCAATGTGGTGGTTGGAAAGTTCAGTGCGGAGACCAGGAGATTACTGCCACCACTAGCTTACTGATCAATGGTTTTATATTAATGCAGTGAACCTGCGATATCTTCAGATTGTCGTTAGGAATAAATCACAGATCTCTCTAATAGTTTTTTTCAGAGTAATTTTTTTCAGAAATTTGGAGTAGTTTTTTTCCAAAGATCTCTCCAATAAATTTTTCAGATGAATTCATGATGAACTTTATAATAGATTTTTTTCGAGTAATTTTAATAGCAATAACAAAAATATCTAATGTGAGCAATTTGTAGTAAGAATATAAGCATTGCATTAAAAAGACGCGCAATAAAATATATCATTGGCTTAATTCACACACATATATGTCATAGTGTTCAAAATGTCGTTCCATCTCTTTTATAGGAATTCACTCTATATTTTTAGGAAAATTGTTGTGTTATGGATGCGTCAATATGGAAATAAGAAATAATTGGAGATTCAGGAAAACACATCAATTATTAAAGTTACATGACAGTTATGGTTAAGTTGTAAAATAAATAAACACTGAGATTTATATAATTATTGAATTATGTTGAAATACTCAACTGTTTTTTGAGCATTAGTAACACGTTTTAATTATTTAAAGACCAAATCTAAGAAGCTTTTTAAAGCATTTTTAAATAGTTTAATATATTTAAATAACCGGCTGCTGTCGGTATATCCCGTTAACCGTAAAGTTTAAGGTAAGGAACATTCTTTACCTTTCGTGTTTTGAACCCATTTACAGCTAGTATGGGTTTTAATACATAACTGAACGGTTTTTTAGACATTTACATCCAGAATGATTTTAAAATCATAGAAAAGAAATTAAACAGGAGCTAGGCGTTTCGTTCAGTAATGGTCATTAGAGAGTGCAGGTCACTGGAAACTGTTCATGTCTATGGAGAAATATTGTAGTAACGACGGTGGTACGCGAACTCTTGTTTTTTCGACCATGAGACTGACAGATTAGCCTTCTTGGCTATAATATGTACTCAGTTGCATGGAACTTAAGGGCTTAATTAGGTGGGCTTAGTTGGTGTGATAAAATTCTTGTTGTTTAACCATATTAGGTTAAAGCAGTTAATAAACATCTCAAACTTATTTGGATTCATTTGGCCGTTTTGTTTGGTAAAATAACGATAAGATAAATTGTTATTTAACCATTTTTCCGAGAAATTTCAAACAACGAACAGAATTAAAACGTTTTGCTTAAATAAAAACTCGTGTATTAAAATTTATGAAAATGATGGCCATGTATTTACATAAGATTCATCTCTAACATCAGTATTTTGATACAAAATATATTACAATGAGCATTTCGTCTTAAAATTCTTCGTCATAAAAATTTAAATATTATATCTGCATATTTTTTGTCTTCTATAAAAATTTTATTTCTGATGAAAGTGTAATTGTTTTTGTATTGACCTCCAACAGTCTCGTCCAAAAATATCTCAAGTAACACCAGACAGATCAAAGATAAATGCCTCATTAACTATCGAGATTACAGCGAGATTTTTTTTCCTGATTTTTCTTAAATGCTGTCTAGTTTCAGTAGAACAATTTTATGCAAAGGAAATTTGTATCAATAAATTGTCTCAAATTTCGGAGTTAGTGCTGAATTAATGTCAAAATTACGTATCTAATAAAGTAGATGTGTATAAAAATATTTTTTGCTAACTTTTTAAACTAATCAACGTAAATTTAAAGTAAAGTCAATATATGGGTGATTCTCACAAAAACAGTCATTTTCATGTCCCCAGTATATTTTATGTTTGTTTTACAACTTACGAAAATTTTTTTTTCAGGGAAAGTGTCCTTCAGAATGCAAGCTAACAAAAGAATAAAAATAAAATTATCAATTTTTATTTTTTATTAATTTTAGGTAATAAAAATATACCAATATGTCATTCCCTCACTTGTCCCCACTGCTGATTTAAAAAAAGAAAAAAATTGTTTCTGAAATAAAAATTTTTTTTTTACAAATTTGTGTTTTTTATTTGAGAATATTGAAATATAGAATTCAGAAAATAAATTTTAAATTTAATTTCTGATAAAAATATTAACACAGCACTATTTTAAACTTTGTCCCCAGTGTTTCGCGTCATTCCCTCACAACAATGTTCTTATCACCTGCAATCATCTTAGAATAAAAATATTTTAATAAAAACTTCAGAAGTTAACAACTGGCATCATAGAACAAAATTGCAGCATGTTTCCATCTTCAACTTAAAGAAGCTTTGCTGTGGAATAAATTTGAATGAATCAAACCAGGTAAAATTTTTTACATTTGTCATTCCCTCATGTCGTTTTTTAGAGTAAAATAAAATACAACTTCATCGAGAAAGTGGATAATTATATGTTGCTTTCTTGTATGAATATAATTGTATGTGATTGACTTCAGAAATTAATAAAGCCTAACTGTTATTTTTAAATTTTATTGAATTCGTCATTCCCTCACTAGTGTATAAAGTGAGGGAATGACGCTGAAGTGAGGGAATGATTCAAGATGAGTATATTATTAAATTTTTTTTTGTTCAATCGTGCCAGCCAATTTTATTTCCCAAACCTGTAAAAACTATTAAATATATAAGACTAAATTATAATAAATATTAGATATACTTAGTATGTTATCCTTTTTAAACTTTAGGTAGATGTAACTTAGATAAAAACATGTATTAAAATAAAATATCATTCCCTCACTATTAGTGTCAGTCCCTCACTTTTTAAATAGTGAAAATAATTAATTTACTTATTAATTAATTTGAAAAATAAATTAATAAATTAATAAATTGATTTATTAAACTAATTAATTTATTTATTAAATTAATTAATTAATTATTAATTATTATAAATTAATAATTATAAATTAATTATTTAAAAAATTAATTAATTTAAATATTAAGTATAATTTATAGGATATATACTTTCTTTATAATGCCATTACATATTTCTATTAATATAGAAAGTTTCAGAGCTTTTTATTCACTTTACTTTTTTGGGATTTTATGAACTGAAAAATGACAGTTTTCGTGAGAATGACCCATATATACTTTTTAAAATTAATATAACTTATTAATATAAAGAGATCCAGAATGTAAAAGTCTCAAAAAAACGTAAGCTTCGTTTTCTTTTTTTAACAAAAAGTAATGGAATAAATTGCCACTGTAATGGTGCAAAAACATGTTCTTATTGTAATTACAACGCGAAGTACGATTTTGATTTCGCTTAACCCACATTTTGAACTTGTAGTGATGATGAATTTAGAAAGCTCTTTTCCATACTTGATCATTATTTTATGATTTGTTTTTCAGCTTTTAGAGATTGTACCTCAAAACCTTTTAAGTATAACTGGTAAATAAAATGAAATGCTTTAGATATTTAGTTTTAATTTATTTACGAAATCATTTCAGACAATTTTATGTGCTTTCTTCAGATAAAATAAAGAAAAAAAACATTAATTTTAGAATTTTTTGGCGTTTTCTAGTTTTTTATCTATGATAAAAAGTTTTTTTCTATATTTTAATATACTCCTTCACCATGTTTTTAAAAGTAGTTTTTATTATTTTAAATGTTAATAATAATTCAGGATTAAATAAGTAATCATTTTTTTGAAATATAACAAAAAAAATTTCTTTTCTTTCTTTTTTTTGTTTTCTTATAATGAAGCATTGAAAAATCAATCAAATAAAAAATTAAAATTAACTTAGGAAAATTTGTGAATATTTCTTTCAATTTTCTGCGTACTCTTTGAATGGGTATAATTTATTCAAAATACAGCAAGCATTTTGCAAATTATATGCAACAATACGGAAAATTCTATTAATATAGAGAACGGAATTTAGTTTATTTGTAATTTTTGTATGACCTTTTTCTTACTGTTATTTTGTTTGTACCCTCATCGGGCAATTAATATGTCAATCGGATTCCATGTAACGAGCCTAATCGATGGATGACTTGGCCAAAATCCATTAATGGAAGTTCTTGAAAATCGACAGAAAATAAAGTGGATAAAGGAATGTAAGAGAAATTGTTTTTAATACTTTTTCCCTTGCGGCTAAGATATATACTCAAAATATAGAAGTGAAACGAATATTTACATATTTTTTCGCATTTTTAAAGCGCAAAAATTAAATTAATCTGCTTGTTGTAGTTCCCCAATAATATTATGCATGACACATTTTCCCTTATTTATCTTTCATTAATTATCTAGTATTAAATTTAACACCTTAACATTGATTTAAACCGTTATATTAGTTTTCTATTTGTTCCTCTGTGCAAGCTACAAACTTGCCTAGTTATTTTTATATCTGCCTACTTGGAGAAAGCACACTTATGGTAAAATTACAGTACTGTTTGATAATGACATATCTCTTTAAAAAAAAACTTAATTCTGGTTAATAAAACCAAAATATATAGTATGTAAACTGTACATTCGCTAATTTTTCTGCTCATATGGTAACGGCTTACGGCAAAATTATTATGCTTATTACCAAACATTTAGAAGTAGATGCAAAACTGAAGAGTAAATGAAATGAAAAAATGAAAAATTTGACAACCGAAGCTGACGTCATCAGGGAGTACCAGCCCCGGATGTCATAAATGCAAAACCTTTTCTATCGAGAGAGCACGACGAATGTCTAACTTGCTCTCTCTGTACTCCAATGGTTTTGCCAAAATTCCAGGAAAATAAAAATGAAAATTACAAAAATCAAATATAAAAGCATAATACTACTAATACAAAAGAAAACAATGTTCAAAAACTTACTTAAAAATAATAAATACCAAAACCAAAGAACACAACACACTGCAAATCCTCAACTAAATCTAGTACTCTTGGCCATTCTTTCTTTTCTCATTGCATGCTTAACACTCTATAAGACCTTGCACGTGAAAAAAGAAAAATATCAGTAGATGATAGAAATATCAGATATTTTTAACACCTTTACAGCATTACGTAAAGACCAAAGATGGTAATTTTTGAAATTTATAGGTATGTCGTAGGCAGTAATGCTTTCATGTCTATTTGAAATATCCGTTACATGTGACCAAGTTATTTTAGCAATTTTGCTCTTAGCATTTGAGCTACAATTTTTTGGAAGTGCCTTAAGTTGTCTTTATGTAGTGTTTCATTAAAGATTAAATTATGACTCTATTATTAAAACATGCAAAAAAAATATTTCTCTAAAAGTTTTAGTTGAAACGTTCATTAAATTTTATACTGTTAAAATACTAAAAAACAACTTCTGCGATCTCTTTTCCTAAAGATATAATGTAGATGAAAAATGTGCACTTATAGTATATTCTTACTCGTAGGTAATTTAATTTTAAAGCGTACTTATTGCAGTAAGTTACAGACTTAATAATTCCAAAAACAGAGAGAAAAACATTCTGGTAAGATTGCCATATTGTACGTTTTTGAATAAAAAAAAAACATAATTTTGGTCCTGAAAACCATTTATTTCATAATTTATCAGTTCATGTGGTAACGGTTTATCGGAATTTCTGGTTTACAAAATTATAGTTCTTATTGCTTGACACTTAGTAAAAAATACAAAGCAGAAAAAAAATATCACAAAAATAATTTTTATATGAAATAAATGGCAAGATAAAATTACTAAATTTTACCACATTTACCAAATCTTCTAACACATTATAAAACCATATTTTACTGCTAATTTTATAAAATCATTAACAAAGCACTTCAAAAACATAGAGCCAGCAACATGCTAAATTTTATTTTATTCTGGTAGTTTTAACCATGATTTTTTTCTCATTGTAGTATACGTAAAGATAGCTATTATATTATAACTAGAAAACTTTTCATTATTAGACAAAATTTATTATTACCGTTTTAATTCTTTTGCATGATTATCTTCAAGATAAAATATAATTTTTATATAATTTCAAAATAAATATGATTTTTAAAATAAATAAATTTTTCAGAAAGAAGTTAGTTATAAGAAACTGCCAATAGTGTTATACATGCTATATAAAATATTGTGGCTTTTTGATTAAAGCTTTAAAAACAAAACCGAAAAAAACTATATAGCAAATAGTCTAAAAGCGTCTCTAATAGAAGAGTAGAGCTATAAAAATTTAATGGTATGAATAAACAATAGCTATAATATACTAAATAAATAATTATGCATACTTAAACATTTCAAAAAATCCTTGAAATAATTTTTCTAAAAAAACATAAAAAACAATACGCTAATTATCAAAATGTTGCAAAACCATTTTATCGATGCTTAAAATAATTAAATTTCAGTGAAATGAAATTCAAAAGTAAACGTTGAAACAACTATATAGGGCCTTTAAGGATTGCAAATATCTCGAAATATGTTGAAATAATAGAGTAAAGAAATCTTGGTCTAGAGCAAATTATTTTTGATTGAATAACTACTTTTAGATACTTGATTATAATCTATGGTCTAATTAAGTAAATATTTGTTTAAATTTAATTGCATGATTAAAAATTACTTTTATTATTTTAATATGTTCGAAACTAGGAATAAATTATTTGTCATTCAGCGATTTCAAACAGATAATTGTAGTTTTTTCCAAAATTAACAAACTTAATAATTTTATGCATGAAATATCAAAAAGGTTTTTCAATCTGATATACATTTAAATGAAAGTTTAACTAGCAAAATTAAACACTTTTCAAAAATATTGTTATAGGATTTAAAACTCGAACCTTTTCAACTTTATCTGTATAGAAATTCAAAAAATAATTACAATAATCTTAAGAACGTTTGGTTGTAAGGATCATGAGATTTTACATAAAACATTTTTCATGGCAAATGTCATTCTTTTAAAAATATTTTTAATATATTTACGCAGTATTTAAATGATATCCGCAATAATGAAAGCATGCTCTTTGCTATTTCAAAGCAAAGTAGCATTTTTTCGTTATAAACAATTTTTATTTGCATGACATAACAAAGTTATTTTAAGAAAAGCACTTTAAACCATTCATCGTTATTTTTTCATATGATTGTTTTGAGAGCATCTTAATGCGGTAAATATGATGCTTTGCTTTCTTATCCTAAATATTTATTTTTTTCTCAAATCTAACAGTAAAGAATTTTGTTTTAATTGCTTCTAAAAAATTTCAGTATAATGTGTGAATTAGCATTCATAATATAATTAATACCGTTATTATCTGCTTAATTTTTTATTTTCGCGCATTAGATATTTAGATTTTTTTTATTAATATTGCACATACAAGTGAAGATCAGCATTTCAATACTTAATGCTTCTTTCCTTTTCTTAATACAAAGACAACTCCTAAACCAGTATATGATCTTTCAGGAATTCTCATTAGTTATGCGCATTTGAAATTCCCTAAATCCCTGTTTTCAGGGGTTAGTTTGTTCATGCTAATTCACTGAAGACTTCCTACTAGTACGCACATTTCCAAACGAGACTTATCTAGGGGATTGTGAGGGAAAGTTTCCCCTCTTTGTTTATTATTCCCTGAGGAGTTCTAAGATGTCTCTGTTTACTATCATAATCTTAGGTGTTTTACAAATTTTACATTGTTTTAACTTTAGTTTTGTTAGCGCGAGAGTTTCATATTCGGTGAGAAAATAACATGAAGAAATGCGAACCTTTGCGGAAGTAATAGATTTTTATACAATACCCGAGATAACTTTTGATCTAGTGCTCTGATCTTCGCTTCCTTAGACTCTATGATAATAGTTAAATAAATTGAATATGCTAATAAATTAGGGATTCTCCTTGCCATCAGGATAACCGAGGGAGATTTTCGTTGATTTATTCTCCATGTAACGCAAATGTGGGTTAATTCCATCAAAAAGTCCTCCACGAAGGCAAAATTCTCCTAATACTTGATAGAAAAGTTCCCTTGTCTTCTGGATTCGGTTCAAAATTGCGGTAACAAAAAAAACTGCCAACGGCGATATTTTAAGTTATCAAATCAAACACAAAAACACACTTTCTTTGAATAAACATACCTTTTAACCAACGATTTCGATTCCTGACCAACAAAATATTAGGGATCTGGGAATATGGGGGATCTGGGAAGCATAGTCCCAAAAAAGAAGATGATCCCCTTACAGAAAATTACAAAATTTTCATTATACGTTTTATGTAATACTGTGCTTAGTCAACGCATTAAATGGCGGACTGCTATCGAGGTGATTCGGGTCACCTTGACTGACTCGGTGACGACTGGGAATCACCACTGATGACGAGCTTGTCACCGAAGTGGGCGGATCAGTGACGCATTTGGACATTCAGCAAGTTTAAAATATCTGGAATGGCTCTGATGATTTTCCTTATTCTCCATCATACCTTTAACATCTGGCAATCTGAAGCTTGTTTACTTCTATAGTTTTCTTATGTTTATTGCATTTGTTTTTCTCATTCATTTGACTTCTTTTCTTCAAGCTTCACAAAAAGATGGCTTTCGTGAAAAAAAAGTTTGCAACTTCCGAATCAGAAATGATGATTGAATATTACAGACGTAAGTATTATTTTAATATTATTAATTTTAAAAGTTAGAACAATGTTACGATTGTAATAACTTTAATTTTCAGAAATTTTTTTCTGTTAAAGTAAAATCGTTGAACTAGCTGCTAAAACGTAAGTGTTTTCGTTATTCATTTAAACCTCATAAAAGCAAATAACTAAAATATTAAAAACGTTTTCACACTTGCAGCGAGGAAGCTATAAACAGTTTATGATTGGACAAAGCGCTTCTGATGCTATGATGAACCTGAACTTGTTTCTGTTTACCTGTGAATCACAGTGCGTCACAGCAAAGCAGGCAGTGACTGGAGTCATCATGATTGCGGCTGCCTTTATTGTTTATTAATTCGGTATCTTTATTGTAAAGTATTGCATAGTTAACTTTTTATGTAATATATTCCATAATAAAAGAAATCAATTTTAGTTTTAATTTTTATTTTTAATTTTCAATAATAATCTAAGTAAGAAAAGTAAAAATAACAGAAAAATATATTAAAAAGGGGCATTTAATAAATAAATATGGTAAATATTATAAATTAGTAGGATAATTAATCAATAATTTATTTTTAAAGACTAGAATTTTTATTTACTTTATGTTAATGTAAAGATATCTGGATTTTCTATGTTTAATAATGACTTTCTGTCCAATAAAAATGCGCGAAATTGTGAGAATTGTTAATTGTTGATTTTTTCATGATGTGATACACTGAAAAAAAAGTATGGTTAAAACTACCAGAATATGGTAAATTAACTGTATTTCTGGCTCTGTAGAAAGACCAGAGAGCTTGGTTATTTTTATGGCAGAGCTTCGGCACAGATTTTGGTAAAATTAACATTAAATTATGGCTTTTCGTAATATGCAATAAAATTTGGTTAATGTAGCAAAATTTGGTAAATGTAGTAAAATTTGGCAGTTATATCATGTTATTTTAGGCCATGGTATAATAACCATTTATCCAGTAGAATTAACTTTTCAGTTTTGTATTTTTACTAAATGTGTGATAGTAAGAGATGTGATATTAATTAGTTGCTTAAATACCGTATATTTTGGTTTCTTGAACCAGAATTACGTTTGTTTATTTTTTTACTAGAAATGTCATTTTCATACAGTACGGTAATTTAACCAGGATTTTATTTTCTCCGACCAGAAACGGGAAACTATATATTATCAAAAAATTTTCTGATACCTAATACAATTAGCACTGCCTGATTCTTTTACGTAGCTGCGCAAAAATTAATTTTGTGAATTGCTTTTCGTTCCTGTGCATAAAAGTCTTATTTCACGAAACTTCTAGATCTTTTAATTAACTAAATTGATAATATTCAAACTTCTTAGCAAAGTATATTATCACAATTTCTCCTTTAAAGATCTAAACAACTGACTATTTCTAAGTAAACTTTAATTAAAAAGTTCTGTTGGAGCACTCCATCTTTAACGACTACCTTGTTACTATAAGAAATGAGATACTTAATACAGAAAGAGGCGTGAAAGTAACAAGATGTCGAAGTTCCGAAAAGAAAAATGGGTTCCGTTTTGCCAGTCACATTTACTAATTGGCTGATTCAGAGGCAATAAAGTGTGGGGTCGTTCACATCTTTGAAAATGTGATACTTTCGAATAAGTAATCATTATAAATTTAGAGAATAAAAGCACAGTTAAGAATCTAATAGAATTAGGAAATAACTTGAATCATTAAGGATTTCAGTAAAATTTATAATATAATTTTGATCAGTTGAATGATTTTATTTATATTTAAAGTTCCAGAATATAAAGTAGAGTGATTATTGCATCAGATTTGATACTTATATAAACCTTTGTTGAAAGATTTTAAATCATTTAGTAATTAAATGTAATACTTTCAAATATATTATTAATATATTAATAACTATGCATTCACTGAAATGAATTGTGTTCAACCATCTTAAATCGTTGAATTATAGTTTGAATTGTTAAAATCAATTAAATTTATTTTATTTGATACTTTATTTTATGATTATTTTAAGGTAAATTATTTTTTTTAAAAAATAATAAGTTTCGTACAAAGAAAAAAGCAAAGTCAAAAATACTGGAATATGGTAAAATTTACCATGTTTCTAGATATTAGAGCACTAAAAATATCGATAATTTTACCTAAAGCGCATTGGTAAAGATTTTAAAAAAAACAATAATGTATATGTTTTTTTTAATATGTGATGAAATTTGGTAAATGTGGTAAAATTTGATAATTCTGGTAAACCATGACTATATGAACAAAAGAATTTCCAAACTAAACATTTCAATACCGTAAATTTTGAGTTACAACAGAATTAGGGTATTTTCCCCAGGAATATCATTACCATACAAGTGCGGCAATTCTACCTGAATATTTTTCTCAACAAATTTTAAAGATAAAAAATCCAAAAAAGTTTGTTTTGTATATCTGTAACTAATGTATAAAAATATCTCATATATAGGCAACGAGATATGGGCAAATACATTTATATATTTAAAATATATTCAGACGACACTGTTAGAAATTTTTCTGAAAAAATGGTTAAATAACTATTTATTTAATTGTTATTTCTCCATATTTAAACCAAACAGTCAAATAACCGTAAATAAGAAGGTATTCAAACTGTTAACTGTGAAGAAAAACATTCATTATCTACTTTCGCCAAATGCAATTAAACAGCAAGAATTTTATAGCAACAACCGAACTGACATAATGAATCCTCTTAGTTACTTGCGACATATTGCAGCCGAGAGAGTTAATCTGTCATTCTCTTCACAGACGGAACTGGGGTTCCAGTCCAGCGTTGACGCAACAATATTTTTTCTATTCAACAGGCGTAGAATTTCCAGTGTCCTGGGTCTCTCCAATGCACATTACCTAACAAGAAACCCATCATCTTTGTCCAGGTAAATTTCTTTTTTACGGATCTGAAACCATGCTATTTTTAAATGGTTAAAAACCCGTATAGTTTTGTAGTCATGTTTTTTTTTTTTTAACCGTACTAGTTGTAAACAGTTTCAAAACCGTAAAGGTAAAAAAATATTCTTTACTGTAAACTTTGCGATTAATCGAAAGGACAGACTACTGTCGGTTGTTTTACCATATTTTTAGAATAAAAATTCTAACATTGTACTTATTTGGAAACTTTTTAAATTTCTAAGAAAAATATCTCTACTTTTCTCATTACTCAAACGAATACTTTGTGGAAATGCAGGAGTTCATTATTTGAAGCTGAATAAAGTAGAATTCGTAATCGAACGAAGAGCAAGTAATCAATCTAATTTGAAAACTAAATAGAGTTTGAGAACCCTTTGAATGATTCATCAAACAGAGGAAACAAATAATGAACCTGTCAGTGGATTTTAAAATAACAAACAGCACAGTTTCTCGAACTATTATCACGCTTCGTTCCAAATTCAATTCAGTCCAAGTATATAATTCAGAAAACAGTTCAATGATTTTCAAATAAACTCGTATTTAATGAATAGTTTCTTCATTAATTAAATTTCGCGATTAATTTCCCATGAAACAAAAATAATTACAAAAAACAGTTCGAAAATTTTCTATGCTTAAAAAGACATCAAAAGTCTCAAAAATGGTTTTTATTTTAGTCCCTAGGTTCTAGAAATCTGATTTTTTTAAGCTAGTTTTACGCATTTTTAAATTGTCTCTTACACATTTCAACACTAGAATTCTGTGAAATATAAAAGATTATGCTGTCATCTATGTTTTAAAGAATTAACTGTCTTTGATAAATTACTTAAAAAAATTACAGGCGTAAATAATTTATAATTTCTCATAGAAGAAAATGTTATATTGAGACACTTTTCGCATAGGAATTTTAGCTTCTACAATTAGAGCCAATTACAATTTAATAATTACAATCTAGGGACTACCGTTAAATTCACATTCATTTTATCCGTAATATATTTTTTTCCATCATAAATAAGCTTTAAAATATAAGTTTTTCAGCCATTGAAAGTAGAGAAATGGAAAACTGTCCCAAGTTACAACTACAACACCTTGTTATACTATAGGGCAATAAAATTTCTGAACTTTGGGACTGTTTCATTTGAATCAATTTCATACAAAAAAAGCAAAACATTTTATTTTTATGGATATTGATGAATAACATATTGTGGTTATATTAAACAAAGAACAGAAAATCTCAGTTAAAAATCATATTTATAAAAACTTTCGAAATAAAATGATGCTAAATGGGGCAAATGTGAGCATGTAGTGTAAATCATTTCCAATAGCATTTATTGCAAGTAGAAAAGTAAAGGATAATACCACGACCACCAAATATCATTTTCCAATTTGATAATGCCGGTATAATAATTTTTGCACCACGAAAATTTTACAAATCATTACCAATTACGCATTTGCTATCTGATTGAACATACTCCAAGAAACAATCTGCACATGGTATAAATAAAATTCAAATAATGATCAATCTAAATTATTTGTTATTATTTCTTCTAACTAAAACATTTAAAAGCCTACTTGTTAAGCAAATAAATTTCTGTCGAAAAGTTTTTTTGAAATGAAATAAAATTGAAAGTAATTTTATTTTTAAATTAGGAAATTTTCTTTTTCTCATTCATGCTTCGGAAACTAACTTTTTTTATAGAGCTATCTTTTAGTCAAGATTATAATTAAAAATAAAAATGATGCTCTTATTGCTATTAGGGTTTTAGAAACTGTTACTGTCCCAAGGTAATAAGTCGTTAGATACAATTCCCCCCCTTATCCAAAACTCACATCGCAATTTTTACGGAAACAGTGTTCAAGTTAACGGCTTGAAAGGCATCACGCTTGCTGTTTACACCATAGGAAATATCTTTTACTATTATTCTTGAGCCAAATATAAACTGATTAAAAAAAAAAAGATTCCATTCAACCCTCCAAGCGGTCAGCGCCTGTTTAAAATTGTACCGAAATTTCCCTGCTACATACTCTCCCATTGAAATAAATTGGGATAACTGGTTTTTGAATGCAGGAAAGATTGCAGTTAAGAGTTCGGAAGAAGCCGACCTAACGCTCAAAGGGTTAAAAAAATCTCATAAGTGCTTCGCATTTTATTAAAAGCTTGTATTTCTAAGATTATAACATAAAAAATTTGAGCAAACTCACATTACAGGACTGCTGGTTGATTTTCCGTATACATAATAAGATGCGGTAATATATATCAATTAAAAATTTTATGAGAAATATAATGTAATAAAAGGAAATAAAATGAAAAAGTAAGATATAAGATAAAGTAAAACAACATAAGATTAGATAATATGAGATGTTATAAGATGATGAAAATGATATATGATGATGAAAATGACATAAGAGGATAATATACGATGAAATGGTACGAATTTCGGAGAACTGCTACTTTTACATTTAAAAAACATTTAAACTTTAGAATATTCTTCCACTTTGTGAATCTCTAAAACTAATTATTCTATTTAGAGTAAGCATTTTTGAAGGAAGTTAGTAATAATATAGCTCAATGCTTCAAAATTATTTAATTTATTTTTTAAATCATTGAAAATAATTTTAAGAACTGAGGAAATGGTGGCTTCAATTTATTACTATGTTTAAAAAAACGGATGCAGAAGACCTTACCTTGTTTTAGAAAAATTTCTTTTTTATATTAAATAATTTAAAATATTATTTTAATATTTCTACTTCAATAAAACATTTAAATATTTTAAAACTGTTCATATGGGTACTACAATATTACCATCCTTACCATTTATTTATTTACGCCAGAATATTTTCCGTCTAATAAGTTATGGTATGCTGCGGAGACCCAAAATTAGAAAATAAGATTTTTTTTTTTTACTTCAACTTAAACATCACAAATATTATAAATAATTCATATAAGCATCAACAAGCTGCTTATTGTCTTGCGCAAGTAATGTATATTATAAATATTGTATTTTAAATTCACTGTTGCCTATTAGTAACAAACATATCTCTAGGGTGAACATTCACGAAAATTAGGCGTAGGCTAATTATCACTTCACATAATTACGTTATAGGCTCTAAATATTTAAATGAGTCTCAAGTTTTCTAATTAGTAAGTTTCAAATATGTAACTAAATAAGAATTATTACTTTAAATGTCATCTATTTTAAAGTCATGTCACATTTTAAAAAGAATTATCGCAAGCTGAATTACGTTTTAAACAGTGATGTGTTTGTGTTTAAACAACAAATTTAATTTCACTATTGATTATTCGAGTTTTAATAATATGTAGACATTACTATGACAAATTTTAAAATATACTTCCAAATAATTAAATGATTCGAACAATTATTAGTTAATATGGAAAAAATAGTTTAAAAAAACTTGAAAATTGCTGTATGAGAAAATTTATAATTCAAAAATAATCATTTGAATATTTTACCGACCCAAAATTATTTTTCAAGAAAATAAAAATATATGGTTATAGTGAAGACAAAACTTAAATTTGAAAAAAAAAAACGATGTCAGTATTTTATTATTTCAATTATTCACTATTCAATTTTTAATTCAGTCAGTTTTTCGCTATTCAATTTAGTTCACTATTTCAATCAATCATTCTTTCAATTGCTACATTTTTTTTAATTTAAAAAGCAATAAAAATCATTTCGCCCATAAATATTTATCTTGGTTTAACCCAATAAAAAACGATGAGATTCTTTAGAAGTTTAGAATGTGAAAAACAATTATCCTTAGAATAAAAATAAATTTTTCATTGTAACTATTATTCAGTAACAATTAAAAAATTATTTAATATGATTATAATTATGTAAGTCAACAATTCTTTATCATTATTGTAGAAAAATCATTTAAGATAATCATTCATAGAAAATCATTTAGGCAGACGTTCAAATGAATCAAGGCTCTCTAAATTTTCTAGTTATAAGAACCACAGTTTAATACTTAAATAAGCTCAAGCTAACAAAACTTTTAAGGAAGAAAAGGTGTCCTCTCCCATAGCATTGGAAATTAAAGAAATACTGTTTGTTTGATACTGTTTGGTTGATTCTAATGCCACTTGCCACACGGGCAAGCCTGCTTGGTGAAACCGAGCAAATTTAAGACATAGTGTGCGATTCTCGTTTTTCAGTGGCGCCATCTATGGCCTAGAATTCGACTTCTGCCGCACCATACGTCACACCTGTTTATAAGGCGGGTCCATTCATACATCCATTCATTCATCCACAGATCGTAATTTTGACCTACATTAGAGAACGATCGATACCCCCAGAGGTATTGATTTGTTATGGGCACATGGAGAACTTAGCGACTCGACAGAATTTTAACGTGCATCAGTCACCAACTACACGAGGACTCTTCGGCCAGCTGGGTTCGAACCCACGAGCTCTCGGACATGGGAAACACTGTTTAAATTATGTAAACATGTTCTAACGCATTTTGATCCATTCCACTCGCTAGCCAACTAGTGAGCCGCTAGCCAACTTTCGGAACCAGCTAACTAGTGAGTTGTCTATGTAGAGCTTAGTGAAAAAACGATTCTTGCGGAATGTTGTTCTTAGCATAAATTTACCATTAAATAACATACATTTAAAGCATAAATTTACCTTTAGAATAAATTATAATAAATTTTGCATAGCATAAATTTACCTTTAGTTATTAAATAAAATATTTAACTTCACCATGTATAAATCAGGTTTCGTTCTTATTTTGGGCATTATTCCGTAAGATTCACTCATGCAGTAAATTACGAAGTATAATCAAAATAAATTATAGCAGACCCTAAGGCTGAGTACTGAAACCTTGGCATAATTAAGGAGACATTTGAGCGTTGAAACAAACTGAGAAAACTAAAATTCGTAATTGTTTACAATCCAGAGCCACTCTTATACTTAGCAACTTGACAATTTAAAATATATGCTATCGGTAAAGTATGAAACGCAGGCATTCTATAAAATGCCTAGGCATTGTATATAATGCCGGATGTTTTTAGGCAAGGTATGAAATATGAGAAGTATTACATACTTTCCCTAGGTATTGTATATAATACCTAGGCATTCTATAGAATGACAAATGCTATTTAGGCAAAATATGAAAAAAAACGTCCTGATAAGGTTATTATATAAATGATGTGCATTTCTCAAAAATAAAAATTTTATCCTGAAAAAGAAATGCCAGTGCCAATAAAAAAAAAAGTTATTCAAAATGCGTAAAGAAAAATGAAAGCTGTACAAAACATAATTTATGCCTTTCTTATTAGGGGAAACAAAATTTGCGTTTAAAACATTCGCCTTTAAGTCACAATTATTTTCAGTTTAGAAACACAAAATATCCATTTCATCACCTTTACTAGCATGGCCACAGAAGATTTTATACTTTGCCGGTTTCTCATTTGGCATTCTATAGAATGCCTAGGCAATGTGTGAAATATAAATCATTTCATACTTTGCCGGCTAATTTTAGGCATTCTATACAATGTCTAAGCATTCAATACAATGACGAATTTTATACTTTGCCAGTAGCATATACACGAAATTAAACCAAAATCCAATCAAAGATTGGTAAGTAAAAGTTGTTGTCACGTCAATTAAAGCAAAGGTAGCAAAGAAAATCATAGTAACTAGAAACGGGGTTTTAGCAAAACTGAACGAAAATTATCGCCAAACCAAGGATCTCCCAAATCTATTCCTTAATCGTAAACTTAAATTATTTCTTTTATTACTTTAAATAAAATTTAAAGTTCAAAAGAAACTAATAAAATAGAAGACCCTGTATTTTGATATAGCTTTACTTTTATTGATAATTATATCTTTAGGGTATGATGAGAGGGCAACAACCTCTCTAACTTTGGAATTACATTTTCTTCCGAAGAAAACAAATTAAAATTATGCATCTTAAATTATCATAAACTTTGTTGAAACTTGTTAATAATTGTCCTCTCAAATGCTCGTCTTTCACGAAATTTACTCCTCCTTCCGACGTTATGTGTCTTTAATGAACCGGAATTTAAATGATTAATTTCTTCATAAGTATTCTTCCTAAATTATAATCAAGTATGCAAACTAGAAAGTTCAGAGACCTTTGTTTATATTTTGTTCTGTTTGTAAATAAGTAATTAAATTGTTTAAATCATCAATTTTTCAGGTATTTTAAACTTGCATGTTTTAACTCAGGCGTAAAATTCAATAAACTATCAAAATAACTTGTTTTCGTATGTTTGAACTTTTCTGACAAAACATTGTTTGTATTAAGTGCAGAAATTTTCATTTGGCATTATAAGACCTTAATTTAGCATAAATTTTTCCTAAAAAATGCTGGATCAAATTAAGTAAAATCCATTTTAACTGGAACATGTTAGGGAAAAAAGAAAATGTGACATACTGCAATTCTTGCAACAGTAATTACTGTACTGAATCACTCAAATTAAATAAATATTTCTGTAAAAATTAATTCGGAATGTAGAATCTGGGGCCCCATGGTTTGGAGATAATATTCGTTCACTTATGTTGAAATCCCATTTCTGGTTATCATAATATACAATGTGGTCTTTGCTTTCCATAGCGTCATCTTCGGGTTACCGCAACTTTTGTTTACATTTATATGGTTGGTTCTCGGTTTAGTTACTCATATATACAATTATTTTCAAATTGTCAAAAATGACTGGGGCCCTCTATTGTAAACTATTACCGTGCCGTTTCTTTATATCGTCATTTGATCCAGAATTTTTTAAAATGAACGATTTGATCCAACTTTCTTGAATTACTGAATACTAGAGGCTGTAATATAGCATGTGACGAACGACAATATTAAAAAAAAACTAAATTATAAATTTATAAATTGGGTTATTTATTTCTAGAATCTCGTAAATGTATAGCGTAAATCGGGGAAAGATATGCATATGAGAAAGATGAGCACACAAACATGATTTTGCAGAGTAGTAAAAAAATTTGCAAAAGTGTTGAGATAAATTACACATGATGTGATCAAACCGTAAAAAAAATGTCGTAAGAAAAAGTAATAAACCACTTTAGGTTTAAAATTGTGGGAAAATTAGCTTCGTTTATTTCATTAAAATTATTGGATAAGTGAATGGCTGTTATGTGGTGTGTAAATCAAGTAGAAATCAAAGTTAAATTTTACCTGCTTGTCAGCAATTATGTGTTTGTAAATTAGCAAAAAAGGTACTGGAAAAAGAACTGAATACTTTTGGTTTCTCAAAATGGTGGTAAAAGTTAACTCCATTCAGTTGCGTGGACCTCAGGTCTTAAGTAATTAAAAGAATATAAATATTTCAAATATTAAATTGCACCTAAAGTAGGAACAAGCATGCATATCTTTATAATATGCTCTATTTAACTACAATGATGAACAGATTTAATAATTTAGAGAGAAAAAAACAAATTTAAAAAAGAAATACGAAGTTGTTTCTAGACACATTGTAATCTCGCTTTAAATCTCAGTTTAGAAACTATTTCTATTAAGCAAATTACGCAAAATAAATGACTATTGAAAAGAATCTAAAATTAATTATAAAAAATACTTCATTCTTGGAGGCAAAATTTCAAAATCCTGGAAAAAACACAAAAAAATTAATGTTATTAAATATAAGTGTCAGTTTAAGCCTAAATTTATGCGTGTAATTCATTTATATATATTTTTTCTGAAATTTCTTTATTTAACATGAAAGTTATTTGGATTGTTCATTGCAATTGCAAAATTTGGCCCATGGAAATATAAATCAATAATATAATATAGTAATTTAGTAATGCTGTTTCATATCTATGATTTAAAGTTGATATATATTTTAGTTTTAAGTAGATGAAAAAGAGAGTGGTGGTTAAAATTACTTAGTAGATCGATAAGATAAATTTTGAGTTATGAATTTCTAGCTTAAAGTCCACTTTTGATCTCTTGCTTTGAAAAAACTTATATTTAATTTATTGGGGGATATAATATTTTAAAAATTGAGACTATGTTAAAAATATTATTTCTAGTTTTGCAGTTTTGTTTTTAACTGATATTTATCAAATTTATAAAATCCAGTAACATTCTTAATTTAATAATTGTTTATACACACGAATTTACGTAATGAAAATGGACAACGATGGACATTAATTTATATATTTTTTAAATTTATTGAAGAAACAAGCATATTCAAAGTTATTTAAAAATTAACAATTATATTTTTTTATTAAATAACATAACATCCTTTTTTAATTGTATTTCTACCTCTTCATACGCATTAAAAATGCAGATACTTTCGCAACAATTTCTGAACAACAATTTCTCTTTTGATGAGTGTTCACAAATAAACTTCAATTTCTCCAAATGTCAAGGTTAATATTAATAAAAGTTTTAAATGTCAGTTTTACTTAATATCATCTGAGAAAAAAAATGTAAGAAACATATTATCCATGCAACAATACTATAATAATTCAAGGCCTGTCACTAAAACACTTCCGCCTACCCATTACTTTTGAATATAAAGTCTGTAAAACATTGGTTTTAAATAGAAGTGAAATATACCTCATATCCTGTATACCATTTCCCCTAATGTAAAATCAATTACCCCAGAGGCGAATCCGGAAGTGAAATCATGCATTTTCATTACTGTCACTTTTTGTCGGTTAACAAAGAGCTACACCCATAAATCATGCTTCGTTGTGCATTGTTTATTTCATTTTCTGTCTCCAAATTCTTTGAGCAATATTTCAAATAAGTATATTTCAGTTATAATTGAATTTTAGAAATGGTATTATAATAGGAAAATTCAGCTATTTTATCTTTAAATTGGATTATTGAAGTAATCTTTTAACAGTTAACCAATTGTGACAACTAAAATTATTCAAATAATTTTAATTATTTTTTAATTTATACTTATTTTTCACTGATAAAAAAATTATGGTAAAAACTACCAGAATATGCTTATATTTACCATGATTCTGGTTCTATGGAAACGCCAAAAATCTCTGTATTTTCTACCAAAGAGCTTTGGTAATGGTTTAGGTAAGAATAACAATCAAATATGGTTTTATAATACATTATAACATTCATTAAATGTGATACAATTTGGTAATTTTATAACTGAAAACTGATTATTCGGTTAAGAATACTCTTCAATTTTGTATTTCTTACTAGAAGTGTGTGGAAATAAGGACTGTAATTTTCAAAACCGTAATTTCTGGTAAACCGTAATCTATTTGAGCGGAGTAATTGCGAAATGAATGATTTAAATACCGTATATTTTAGTTTTTAATACCAAAGTTATGTTGTTATTTTCACCAGAAATATTATTATAATTCAGTACGGTAATTTCTCCGTGTGTATAAAATTACTGTTTAATATGAAACGAAAATTTTCAAAATGAAATCTAGCTGAAAATGTTCTAAATATTTCTTGTTCTTTTAGAGTAGTTTAAAAGAACTTCAAAATAACTGTTAGTTTCAAAATAACTTCATAAAATGAGTGCTTAAATTAGTAAGAATTGTTTAAAAAACAACTTAATAATATATGTTTAGAGCTTATAGTGCAGTGTTAAAATTAAATTAACGAAACTAAAAACAGTTTAAAATAAATGCTTATCAAATTCATAAACAGAATGTAAAACTGTTAATTTCAGTATTAAGTAAAAGTAATAAAAACGTGGTTGAAATTAAGTCACATCATTGATATAAATGAATTAAAAAATATTAATTTTTTGTTTACTGCTGGTACAACTGATGGTCCGAAATAGCAGGTGCTATCAGGTGCCGTAGGCAAAAGGTTAAATTTTACATAGATTTTAAAAAGAAGAGCTTTAAGTAATATATCCTGGAAATTCCTCACATTTCAAACGATAATTTTCGTTTGATTCGACACTCAAGATGTAAGTATTGGACTTAAATCCAATAATTCGATATTTCTTACAACTTAAGCAATAATTCATTTGAAAAAAATTGGTTTTTAATAATGAATTCTCGATAAAATGCAAGAGTCTTCTCGATTCTCAGTAAAACAATTTTTATGGCATGCTGAAACTGAGCAAGTCAGCGAATTTCGTTAACTAGCTAATTAATTACTTTAAAAATCAATTTTAATTAATTAGTTTTTGTCTTATTAAATTCGGCCTTCAATGTCAATTTTTCATAAATTGAATTAGTTAGATCACATCCAATTCGACAATAAAATGACGTTATGAAAATTTTATAGCTTACGAGTTTAGAACTTGGAAAATTTTACGTGAAAAAAACTCATACTCAAAATATCTTTCTAAATGGCGGGTTAAGTGAACCCCTGTTTTATTTTAACGTTGGGTTGAAACAATTCAAACTGAACCTTTAACATCTTTATCAGAAAAGAAAGTTTATTACTAAAGAAACTTCTCTAAACCCATTCAATTTGATGGATAATGCAGCAGCAAAGCGAGAGAAATAAAAAGAAATTGAAAAAAAGGAATATATGAAGTCATGGAAAAATGTAGTGAAAGCAAAAATAATTTCACAAATATTTAAAAGTCTAAAATAAATAAAATTAATTTTTAATGAAGTCAAAACCTATTAGTTTGTCTTACTATTAACAAAAGTGAGAAATAAAAAAAATTGAAAATTCTTAATGAAAACTAGTAAAAGATTTAATTGAAATCGCAAGGAGGAGCGCAAAAGGTAAACAAACAAATAAGTGCAACAGTATCAGAAGATATGATTATTAAATTATCAAAATACATGAGAAGATAAAAAAAAATGGGTAAAATACCTATTTTCTTTTTATTTTCTGATTCCTTCTTCAAAGGAGTATTCTTTCCTTCAAAAATGGAAGGATATGTGAAAAATAATTGAAAGCGTGAGTTTTGATTGTCATTTTTTAATATTTTTAGCAAATAGTTATAGTTTTAATTAACATTCTTAAAGATCTCACAAGAAATACGCTTTTTACGGGAACATGAATATTTCTTAGAAAAATATCGCCATTTTAATGCCAAAAAATGCAAACAAAATAAAATTAAATTCTAAACAAGTCAAAACGAAAACTTTCCAAGTCGACGAATTTATCAGAAATTACGAAAAAAATAAAAATAAAATTGAAAATGTTGGATGGAAACCCATTAAAATATTTCTTAAAAGCATAAACATTTTACGATACTTTTAAAATCCAAAAAATGAAATACAATTTTACATGTACCACAATATTTCTCAGCATTGTGCCATTTTTTTAAAAATTAAAAAGAAAATAAATAAATAAAATAAAACTTTAATAGATTATAATAAACTATATCTTTTTAAAAGGCTTTTCTACTCCTTAATATCCTTTAGGGAAAAAAGTAGTAAAAAGAGTGTTCCTAAAAATAGTAAGCTTTCCTATTATCTGCCTCAAGTAGAAAAGGAACATCGTTTAAAATACGAAAATAACCCAGTGCGTGGGTGTTACTCTATATTTTTATCAGAAAGGTAAATTTGAATTTATTTGAAAATTCCTTTTTATTTAACATTAAATTGAGAATACTCGCATCTTTAAGCTATCTTCAATAAGTTCTGTCATGTATATTGGATAAAAATTTATTGATGCTATATATTTTATTCAGAATGTAGTTTGTACAAAAATAAGTCTAATAAAAATAAGATGAATGTATCTTGTATTTAGGTTTCGGGCTCTATAGAAACACCAAGCAAAAAGAGCGGTAATTTTTACAAAAGATTTATGTAATGATTTTGGTAAAATTAACAACAAAATATGGTTTTATTATAAGTGGACAAATTTTGGTAAATGTAGTAAAAGTTGGTAATTTAGTCATATCTCAGAATATGGCATAAACACCTCTTATTTGGTTAAACTTACTTTTCAGCTTTACATTCTTTACTAAATGTGTGGTAATAAGAATACTTTTAAAATCCACAATTTCCAATAAAACGTTATTAGATGAATGAAAAAAGGAGGAGAGATTTAACTTTGAACTGTACAAGATTTATAATCAACCTGATATTATTAAATACATAAAAATAAATAGAATGAACTGGATGGCCCACGTGATTCGAATGAGTGATGTAATACAATAAAAAAGATACTGCTTTTTAGACCCACTGGTACAAGAAAGCGGGGAAGGCCGTGGTTGAGATGGGCTGACTCAGTGGAGTCTGATTTTCTCGCAATTAATGAATTGGAGATCAAAGATGAATCAGAAGTCGTCATGGAGAAATCTACAGAGGTAGGCATTGGCTCACATTGGACTGTCTGGGCAACTATGATGATGATGATGATGAATGAAAAAATTATTAAATGAACTGTTTAAATACCATATATTTTGGTCTTATTAAACAAAATTATTATTAATTTTACCAGAATGTTTTTCTCCATGTACGAAACATCCATAATTTAAACATGTTTCCATTGAAACTTAAAATTGATAAGTTTAGAAATATTCTTATCAATTAAGTAATAATATAAGTGGTTATAAGGTATGTTTATTCAGAGAAAGTGCATTTTTTGGTCTGGTTCGGTAGCTTAAAATACCCGATCATTAGATCAAAAGTTATTCAGGGTGGGTTTCTTTGCGCACTGTACAAGGGGCTCATAATTCTAATTTCGGGAGAGAAAAAAAAATATCTTAACTCTTTTTGAATAATTTAACTTTATCTCCACTGATTTAAATCTCCAAATTGGATAGTTGCTCATATTTCTGTCATAATTTTAAGAAAACATAAATCTTAATTGTTAATATATTAGAATAAAATGGATTAAATAGATTATAACTTCAAATGCAATTTATTGTCAGTTGAATTTTTGATCACTCTCCGATTAGTTAGAGTATTCAAATTTCAATTTTAGCTCTGTGTCTGATGCTTACATAAATCTATGCATAGGGCTTACATTCTTATTTTTCAAGATTCGAAATTCTTTTTGTATACTTTTAATTTAACTTTTTATAGAGAAGAAAAAAAAATAGTTCATGCCAAATGAAATTATGACAATATTTCTTTAGTAAAGGCTTTTAAGAATCCTAATGACCCAGGACCAATTTTATCGTTTACAATACATAATCGATATTTCTTGTAAACTCCAGAGAGTAAAATAAGTAATTTCATGTAAATGTTAACTCATTATATCTTTAAAAATTATGACCTTTTCAATGTTTATGTATTAATACTTTATTGGGATATCTTCTTTCCTATTGACACTTAGTAAATTATTTCATTTTAAGCCTTTCAAATGTAGTTTTTGAGTATGTGAAGAATTCATAGAATTACAAATTTCATTACTCAGGTCTTCTTAGCAAATTATTGAAGGGTAAACAAATTTTTCCGCTTAATTTCTCGTCCTGAAAAGATATTTTGAATACCATAAATTAGAAGAACTATTTTTTTACTTGAAATTTGAAAGTTGAAGCGGTCCCCGCTGCAATTTTTTTGAAATATTTTTCCACTCGAATTAACTGAATATGGTTCCTCCAACGCGAAATTAATTTTTCCTCATATTAAAGAATTTAAAAAGTTTTTCCACAACATGTAATTATAATTTATGAATAAAAAAAAGGAAATTTATTTTAATTTTTTAATTATTCAATGGCAAATATCATTAATTAATACCACTTATGTCATCCAGGCAAAATATTTTTTGTTGCATGATTAAAAGTATGTGTTTAGTTCTTAAGAAAATTATTGCCTCAGCAACAAAAAAATTATATTGAGTGATGACAACATTTCAAATATGAAATGCAAACAAAATTAATTGAAAAATGTTATTAAGATATTAATTTAATTATTATACTTATATTTTGCTTTAGTTGTTTCTTTAAAAGTTACAATGCATTGAATGCACCCATTTCAAGACAAATTAGGAAATATTTATTAATTAGTTCAATTAGCTTTATTAATTAGCTATTTTTATTTCTTTTGTTTTCCTTTTTCTTCATTGTTTCAAAACTCAAGTATCTAACTAAGCCTATATCAGAATTGTTTAATAACATAACAGCAAGTGAAACAAATATACGCACAAGTGCAAATTATATCTCCCATAAAATATACAAATGGTAATCGTTAATTTCTTAGCGAATAGTTAAATTTCTTTATTAGATGAATAAAAAAAAAACAAGTGAAAATGTGAAAGTACCAAATTTGCAATATATGAAAAGCTATTTTTTCAGGATTTTTTATTTTTATTGTAAATTAGGTATACTTTGTTTCGATTGTAAATTAATTGTCTTTATAATATACTAAGGGGCAAAATTAAATAAATTTTAAAACAAGTACATGAAAATACGTATGCGTAGTATGTGTAGGTTAGTGTATTTTAAACGCTAAATAAATCTAATGCATTTTCATTCCAAAATTACGGTGAAATTACCGGCAGCAGTTTGTCCATTCAATTAACCAAAAGGTGTGTGTGTATATTATAGATGGGACTAATTGGTGCATTGAAAATCTGGTTGTTTAACCGTATTATGAGAAAGCTGTTACTATACGGTTTTTTTCACAGTTAACAGTTTGGACACCGTCTTATTGATAATTATTTGACTGTTTTGCTTGAATACGGTAAAAGAACAATGAAATAAATTGTAATTTAACCATTTTTTAAAAAAAATTTCTATCAGTGCATGGTAGTTTTAATAAAAGTTAAAGAACAACTTTTTTGATATGAGAAACGTAAATAATCCATGTTTCTAGTCACATTTGTTTGAAGTAAACGAAAAACAATTTCTTAAGTGTTAAAGGGAGTGTCACTTTATATTCGAAGCTATAACATGATGAAATATTAACAGCTTTTATTTTCGCTTACAAGACAGGCCTCATAAAATATTTATTAATAACTATTTATTTAATTTAAGAGTTTGTCGTTGAACTAATATATATTTAGAATAAATTGTTTTTAAAGCAATTCAGTTATGTGTTTGTTTCACGTTTTGTGAGAGTAAGGAATTGAAAATTTATAGTAACTTATATTTGAAATTATACAAATGCGATAATAAAATTCTTTCTACAAATGCTTTTAATTATTTTGGAAAACTTCAATAGTAATGATAAAAAAAAAACAAAGTGAGATTATTTTTTATGAAATACTGTTTTGGTTAAGAATTTGAAACCTTCCTTTTCATTCTACTTAAACTTCCGCTATTTTTTCTTTCTTTTTTTGACTGCTCAAAAAATATTTAAGCAATGAAAAAGCTTGAAACTTCTTTTATCTGTCAAATCAATAACTTTTTCTATAAGCAATAACACTCAAATTTCTAGAGGTCTGTGCTTAAGTACAATTTAAGTTTCAGCTGCCAAAAGTAGAATCTACACCGATATTATTGGTAATGTATCGTGAATCAAAAGTCTGATAATTTTTTATATAGCTAAGGTGCGCAAATTTCAATTAAAGCTCCGTACTGTAACATAATACTCTTTTCTTTTTTTTTTTTGACCGCTAAAAGTGCATTTATTTTCTAATATTATTTATTGTCAATTGAAGTTTTGGCCGTTTTCCGTCATAAATTCCCGATATTTTGGCTGTTAACTAAGTTTTATGTATAGTTCTATGCTAAAAAATATAACCAAAAAATACGACATTACGGTTTTTGTTCTTATCACTTCCCGTAAAAAATGCATATGACCGCTATAACTAAGTTCTATATATTAATCTATGTTTAAAAATATAACTGGAAAAAAACCGACATTTTGGTTTATGTTCTTATTACTGCCACTTCCTGTTGAAAGTATGTTTGACTGCTAACTTGGATAGAGGTGCCTAGTTGTTTAGTGCTTGTTAAATTTTTTATCTAATACCTTTATGAGTACAAAATTCGAGAGAATTCAAAGCTGAACTGTCATTTCTTTTCGGTGAATATCTCAGATAGCTAACTTTTAACTGCAGCATAAGCTTCAGCATGTTCGTATCACAATCTTGTTCTACGGGTATTAATTTGAGCATTAATATGACTCATAATTGTTTATGAACATGCGCTAAATTACGTAATGTAAACAGCCTATAAGAAAACTAAGACTTCTTCTTCAGCACGACAGCCCCTTACAGGCCTTGGCTGCCTCAACCACACGTAGCCTCCAACGCCTCCTGTTCATGACGACTTTTTTCCAGTTGCTTATCTGTAATACTTTTAGATCTTTAGCAGTGTCATCTAGCCATCTAGCTGGAGGTCTTCCTCTAGCTCGAGATCCCGAAGGGTTTTTAAAGGTGGCGATTCGGACTGCATTATTTTCTGGACCTCTCCAGATATGGCCAAGCCATCTTAATCTATTGCTTCGGATGACCTGCACTATCTGTGGCTGTCTATAGAGTCTATATAATTCAATATTGTATCTGATTCGCCAACAGCCTCTTTCCTGTACAGGGCCAAAATTATTTTTAAGGATTTTCTTTTCAAAAACACCAAGAGTACGCTGAGTGTCTGCGTTTATTGTCCATGTTTCACTTGCATACAGCAATACAGGTAGAATAACAGTCTTATAAATTTTAATTTTAGTTTTTCGACTAACTAGGCTTGATCTTAATTGCTTTCTTGGTCCAAAGAAACACTTGTTTGCCATTTTAATTCTGTTGTCTACTTCTGTTTTTATGCTGTTTTGGTCATTGATCATTGTTCGAAGGTATTTGAATTCATTAACCTTTTCAAAGGTGTAACCATTTATTAATAAAGCATCATGATTTACAGTTGTAAGAAAACTAGGACAGTGATATATAATATTACAGTGATTGTACCAAAAATTGTCTATTTCCTTAAAAATAATTCATAAAATATAAAGCAATACATAAGAATTCAAAAGCATACATAAGAAAATAAGATTATAAAAAAAAAACTGAGAATCTTAAAAACGCAAATATTTTGAAAGATTCGGGTATACAAGAGTGTTTTTTTTTCTTTTTAACATAACTTAAAGATGATTGAAATTTTCAACTTTAGTACTGTTCTAGTGTCAATAAATGGAGCATGAGAAATCAAACATTTATTTTACTGATAAAATTGAAGATTACACTCTTTGAACGAAAACATGTACCTATGCTCTTTGGAGATTTTGAGATCAGAGAGAAAAATAGTTTTTCAAAATAAAATTTAAAATATTTAGAAAAAGAGAAATAAAAACCGTTTTATTTTTGCATCTGATTCTTCATAAATAAAATAAAAAATAATAAGTTTTCTGATCATGACTTCTTTAATTTATAATTGAGAATGTTACTAACTTCGATCGATTTTGATCTGAAAACAATTTTACAAACATTTATGTTTGTTTATTATTTTATTCACAAATAATTTTTCCAAAAAAGGTTGACAAATAATTTAAAAGAAATTAATGATAGAAAATTTTTAGATTAGCATTAAAAATCTATTAATAAAATATAATTACGCAAAGCAATTTTATTTATAGCAATTCATAATGATTACATAATATATATTTTGTCCTTACAAAATTTTGTTCACATTTCTTTTGATTCTCAAATGCTAAATGCAGATCGATTTAAGATGATATGTAATTTTAATAACACATGTCCTTCTTTGTTTTATGTAATACTCTTAGCAAAGTTTGTTCATTATTTTTGCATTTCGAAGTATTAATCAGTGCTTTGTCATACTACAATAATTTTTTGTACAATAATTGGAATCTAAGAATACATAAGACATATTTAAATATAGCTTTTTAGGTATGAAAAAATGGCAGAGCTAGTAGTAAATATTTTATCTAATACAAAGTTACTCTCTTAAAATGAAAGAGTTATTTCCCCTACTCAAAAAAGAGTTAAATTTTTTTAACTCAACTTGAGTGAAATACATTCTTATTTGAGCGAAATTCTTGCTTTGCGTTTACTCAAACTTGAGTGGTATTTATTAAGCAATATTTGAGTGCTTTTAGATCAAACTTGAGTAATTTATTCATTATTCAATTGTGTGCGAGCTATAAGCTGGAATTTCTATCGTTTTATTTCAAAAAGCAAACGATAATAAATCTAATAAAATTTTTATGTTCTGTGATCTAAATAGATTATGTCTTCGGTTTTATTTTACGTTTAATTTTTTTCTTCTGGAGAATATGTCATTTAATATTTTGAATTAAGAAGAATTAAAACAATTTTAATTCACAACGGTATTTCTGAAGAAGACGCTGTTTTACTTTTTAGTAAGTAGATATACCTTGTTGCTTTTATTTTGAAAATAATTTTATTTTGAATGTGTTATATACACATTCCATTTAAATTAGCTGTTTTTCAGCGTTTCTCAATAAAATATTATTCATTTAAATTATTTGTCAAAAAAATTTATTAAAATTGAAAGTGTTAATTGTGGATGATTATGGAATATTAAAAAAATCTGATTCCATGCTAGAATCTTTGTCAAAGCATGTGGGAATATATTATATCTGATAAGAGTTTTAGAATTTTTTCAGATTTCATATTAAAGTTTTAACATTTTATTTTAATATAATAAATTTATATCCCTGTTTTAGTTTTTTGATGTATAATTTTGGTACAAAACATTTCTGGATAATTAATTTCATATCATTCCATACTTCTTTTATAAAAGATATTTACGAAATTATTGTTAATACAGTCTATAATTGCTGTTATTTAAATTGCTTTCTATTAATAAAGTTGACTGTCTTTAATTTATGAAAGTTCACCTTTCCAATATCCATTCATTCAAATCAGAATCTTCTGATGTTCAATGCATTTTATTATAAATATATCATTCAAAGAAAAAGTGTAAAATATTATATTTAAAAAATAATGCAGTATTTTGAATTTTTCTGCTTTTATCCTGCTTTTAGCGTTTATTTAATTGGAATTCAGAATTAATACTATCTTCGTATTTCATGAAGTATTTATCACATTATACAAACTATTTTTCCTTTGTTGCTAGCATAAAAGTTCTTACCCCTTTTCTTCAAGTTCAATTTTCGAGGCAAAATTGAAAATGCAGAATTAATATTTAATTAAAAATACAATGCTAATTAAAGTATTTGCAAATGCAAATAAATTAAAAATTTTCAATAGTTATAGATTAATAGTAAAAAAATAGGAGCAGAATTGGAAATAATATTTATTATGAAATATAGTTCAATTTGAATTTATATACCTACATCCCAGATGAAAATAAACTGTAGTTTTTCTACAGAACTGAAGTAATTTCGTAGTTTTTTTAGAGTTAACTGCAAATTTTCTGTAGTGCAATCTTAACTGTAAAAACACTGCAGTTATTTTGCAGCTAATGAGAAGTAATTTCTCAGTAATTTATTTCGAAAAAACTTTTAGCTATTATCTACAAAATTACTGTAGTTTAAGTGAGGTCACTTTAAAATCATATATTTAGAAAAAACTGAAACTTTAAATCCGTGGTCATTCTGCAGTAAATTTGAAATAATTATGCAGTCATTGTTTCAGAAGTATACTTTCTGATGAATCTGCAGAAAAACTGCAGTTACTTGGCATTGTTGTAAAATTGAAAGAGTTTGATGTTTTCAATCTTGTTTTCCTGGCAGGTATATTAAATTTTTATAAAGTTTTTTCTTTTTGATTATATAGTATTAATTTCTTACAATTAGGTAAAAATTCTAAACATATATATTGATGACGGAAATAACGTACACTATCTATATTCACAATAGTTAAAATTCATAAAATACATGCTTGATTTATTTGATGTAATTATTTATAATTCAGAAGCGATACAATTTAATTAGTTTAAAATATACCTAAAATTAGGTATTTAAATATTTCTGTATTTAAATAATTTTATTAAAAATGTCGTTTTTATAAATTTTTATTATTTATTTCTTTTTGACTTAAGAAAACTATGTTTGAGCAAAGTTTATGGTAAAAACAATATAAAGTAAAGTCAAGTAGTTAATGTTAATTAGTTATTTCTTTTATTCGAATTCATACTAAGCTAGGATTATTGCAGAACAAAAATTATACTTATTTTTTTCTAATCGAAACAAATATATAGTTTGGATTTTAAACAAATTTATATCAAAAGAGTTTGCAAAATTGAGTTTGAAAAAGGGTGTTTAATCCAGATTTTTTAGCTTCAAACGTCTTCCTCAAAAATTAATTAATTTCACTTAGTTTCAGAAATTTGTCTTAAAAAAATTTAGGCAATTTAAAACAATATTCCCAGGGGCCCCCATCAGGGGGGAAGGTGGGCGCACGATGCGCCCACTTAAAGCTTGGGGGGGGGGATTTTTACACTAAATAAAACGAATAGTTTTGGGGGGAATTTAGACGAGAGAATATTTTTTAAGTACATAAATAAAAGAAGTAACATAGCACTATTTCGAACAAGTTAACATGGAAGGGGAAAGTTAGCAAATTTTTTTTTGGGGGGGGGGATGAATGCGCCCAAGTGCTTGGGGGGGCACTGAATATACCTTTTTTATTGCTTGAAAATAAAGCTTTATAAATTAAACGAATAAATTTGTTCGAAAAAAATAACTCATAGTATTTTCAATTGAACCTAAATGAGCATAATATTTATAAAACTGCTTACTTTAAAAATTCGTTTAGGGCTCCTTACTTTTAAAAATTAAACTTAAAAGAAAAATGACGAAACTTAAGGGAAAGAAAGAAAACTCAAATCTTCCGTGATAAGGAATGTTTCATAAAAAAAAAAAACTTGTAAGTAATAATGCATTTAATTGTTGTTTTACCGTATGCAATCAAAACAATTGGATAACCATAAAATGCTGCTATTCAAACTGTCAACTCTGAAAAATTTTTTTTAACTGTGTTTTCACCTTATTTGATTTAATAAATGAAAACTTTATCCTCGCCAACGAGACCCAGCTTATGAAAGTAATTAGTTCTTTGTAGCCGTCTAGGCACAGGACTGTAGCCGAGAGGGTTAATCGGTCAATCTCACGACAGATGGGAAGCGAGTTCGAATCCTCAGGTTACACAGAGTCGATGCTCACAGCGAAAACTTTCAAAAGTACGATACTATCTAATTCGATATTCAAGTTCAACAATCGTTAAGATAAAAAGAAAATTCCTATATAAGGCTTTCATTCAAAAGGAATTTTTTTAAACAAAAACTATAGTATTTTCCATCGCTTACGATAGATGGCACCACTAAATACAAACATTTTGTATATTAACAATAAAAATTTTGACTGCAATTTACTGAAAATCGCTCAAATACGAGTTAAAATCACTCAAGTTTGAGTGAAAACGATCCACTCAGGTAATACTGAAAGTCACTCAAACTCGAGTGAAAATAACTCAAGTTTGAGGGAAATTTTTTTCACTCAAATTGAGCTATTTCCATATAACTCTATCACTTGAGTGATTTTAACTCAAGATGAGAAGGCCGGTTTTTTCTGGATGAAAGAGTTAAATAGCACTCAAGTTGAGTTATTTTCACGCGTTCTTTTTAAGAGAGTAGAGCTACAATAGGAAAATTAAAGAATAAATCTCTAGGTAACTAAATGGACGATATAAAATATTGCCTATTTAGTTACCTTGTATTATATTGCCTATTTAGTAAACTTTAATGGAAAATCATTAATTAGGAATTACTTATTTCACAATATAATGATATCATGATATAAACCGATTTTACCTGCCATTGCATCAAAACATTTTTGGTACAAATTAATGGCATTTCTTAGGTTTTATCAATATTATTCAAATTATAACTCGTCCACTGCTTTAAATTTTGAAAAAAATTAAGGTGAAGAAAATTTATGTGTATTTTTAGGAAGCTAAATTAAAAAAAGTATTAATAAGAAATTGTAACATTAATATTTTAATAAAGAAAATTAAGAAATTAGAAGTATACTCACAAAGTGTAAAATTTTTTGAATACACTGTAAAAAATGTCAGAGGAAATCATGGCAAAAATACTGGTACTCAGTATGTCGATACTTTATAATGCAAAATCCGTTTTTACCGGGACATGTTATAGAACAAAAAAGTCAGATACACTGTAATTGTTACAGGTTACAGTAATAATTACTGTAAATTACTGAATCACTCTACTTAAGTCGATACAACTGTAATATTTTATGGTAAAAATGGATTTTACAATAAAATGAATTTTATGGGTGATGCACTCAAAGTGTCTTTACTTTATGCCGTAATTTGATGCGCAATTTTTTACATCACTTTTTAAGTAACATCTAAATATTAAAAAAGTCACATCTTTTCAATCAAGGTTAAATACAGAGGTAAATATTCACTGTAAAAAACTGATGCTCAATTTTCGCGAAACTTATTCTTCGTTTTCGACGCAGCCATTTCCTGTTATATGCTCCGAGCAGAAATTTTGTCTAAATGAAGCAATAACTATCATGACTTTTTAGCCCGAAATGCATCAAAATGCTAGAAATCTTTTGTACTTCTATTTTCTTTTCATAAAAAGGAAAAAAAATAGCAGTGCTTAATGTATCTGACTTTACTAATTATTACTTTGTCTTTTTCATCATATGGATGAATCACTGTCGTCCAAACAACGCAAGAATCACAGAGGTAAATTACAAACATACGCAAAGCGGAATTCAAATCCGGGATCTTCCTGGTGCGAGGTTGACTCCCTGGCCACCCTACAGTCAATCAAAGGTGCTTCGTCACTTTATTTTCGATCCTCTAGTCGTTTTTCTAGTTAACGATCTCCGACAATGCGCCACAATCACGTTCAGAGTTGACGAAACATTTCTATGGTATATTTGAGAGTTCACGTTCTGCCACAAATCACGAGATTTCGTGAAGAAAGGACTCTCAAAATTAACCAAATACAGATCAAGAATGTCTGAATCGTCAAAAGTGAATGTTTTATCTCTGAGAGTATAAATTTTTTCTTATTCATTTGTTATTTAAAAAAAAGTAAACAATCAATAAGGAAACAGAGTAAAGACCATGAAATTTTTTTCTCAACTCTTATTTAGTTAAATGAATGCATTTATAAGTAATAAATAAGAATAAGTAATGCATTTAGATAAGAATAAGTAATGCATTCAGATAAGAATAAGTAAAGCATTTAGATAAGAATAAGTAATACAAT
Organism: Parasteatoda tepidariorum; assembly: GCF_982258835.1. Taxonomy (NCBI): domain Eukaryota; kingdom Metazoa; phylum Arthropoda; class Arachnida; order Araneae; family Theridiidae; genus Parasteatoda; species Parasteatoda tepidariorum. The sequence goes on from NC_141764.1 coordinate 44,520,282, forward strand.
AATAAATAATACATTTTACTCTTACTTTAGAAGTGCGTTCTTATTTTAGTATATATTTTAACGAAATGGACATTACCGGTGCTCTAGTTACTCAAAATGAACTCCACCCATAATTTTAGACTAAAGAATACCTCTTAAAACAAAGTACATTACTCCCTCACTAAGCCTAGAAACGCATTAAAAATGTATTCGCTTAGGTTATTCATCATTACATCTCAGGCTCTTAATGATGAATGATAATTACGTGATTTTCTTAACGTATCAGAGAATTCGTTACACTCTTTAACAACTAGACAGAGAAATTTTCTCTTTTGTTAATGTGTGATACGTTTAAAGTTAACAGAACTTGAAGAACAGAGACACATAAATTATATTAATAATTAAATATTTTAAAATAATTATGACGTTTTTATTTTGCTAAATATTATTATAAAAATTCATAATATAAAATGTAGTTTAAATGCTTAATTCGCACTTAAAATTCCTGATAAAATTACCGGTACTCAGGGTGCTGATACTTCTTACTGTAAAATCTTACTGTAAAATCCATACTGTAAAATTCATTTACGGAAATATGTTACGGAATGAAAATTCTGATATATCGTAATTTTAGCAGCAATAATTACCTTAAAATCACTGAATCAGTCTAATTAAGTAAATGTTACTGCAAAAATTATTTACAGTAAAAAATGCAGTAAAATCACTTAATCAGTCCAATTAAATAAATGTTACTGTATTAATTACAATATAATATCTCAAGGTAAAATTGGACTTCATAAGGTTAAAATAAATTTTACGGATAATGCACTTAAAGAGACCAATAATTTGATCCAGAATTTTTTACAGTTTACATTTTAGGATATTTTAAAAGGTAGATTTATTCGTGAAAATACGAATTAATTAATTATAAGTCTGTTTTTTTTCAACTCTCACCAAAAAATATGTGTTACATCATAATATTGGCACTATAAACAGTCGTGTTATTTTCTTAAATATCATTAAATTATGCACATATACCATTAAATAAAGCACATATCATTAAATAATGCACAAAACATACCATTAAATAAAGCACATATCATTAAATAATGCACAAAACATACCATTAAATAATGCAAAGCATTATTTCACATCAAAATATTTTTTTGCATTCTTTAATGGTATGTTTTGCTTAAAAAACTCTCAAGGAGTAGAAAAAATATATTTAACATGCACATTTTTCAAGTAAAAAATATTTTTAAATAAATAATGTATAGGGGAAATGTCCTCACTGCTCCATGTCCTCATTAGACTATACTGTGAAAGTGTTACAGAAACAAATGCATGCTATGCATTTTGATGTAGTGTGACTCTTTACTTGAATATGGATCCGCAATATACTTTGAATAATTTTCATATTTTGTTCTGCAAATCATCTTGTATGCATCTCCAACTTTTGTGTAATTACCGTCCAAAGCGACAAAAAGTGCCAAAATACTATTAATGACTATACATCTTCAGTTGAATAAAATAAAACTTACAAGTTACAAATAACACTCCTAACTATTGAGTATCACCTAAGTCACCACTTTTTTACAATAAAGTCACCACTTTGAAATTTGAAATTTTTGTATCCCAACATTTCGTGACCACATTATTTTATGGTTTTTAGTTGTTATGTTGCATAATACATTTGAAACAAATTGGTTCATAGATTAATTTAAATAATATTTTAAAGTACTCGGCAATAATTTGCGAAATACTTTTATAAAACTTTTATATATTTAATTACTTGACTGTCACTATAATTTTTTTGTTGGTTTTCATTTAAAAATTGCGAACATAAATAAGAATTGGTTTCATTAAAGAAAAACTATTTTTACATATTATCGAAATTTGCCACTTCAGTTTCAATTACTCATTGGAACTTTGGAATGATTTTATAAAGTAAAAAGTAAACTAAAATTTTACTAGGCCGTTTTATAAAGGTTTTATTGGTTGCATGCCCAAGATACACAAAAAGGAAATTATGTGTCACTTAAAAAAAAATGTCTCCATGACCGATTTCAACCCATTTTTAAACCGTAAACAACTTAAGTGAAATATACAAATTAAATTTTAAAATCTAAAACAAACAATATCTATTATGTTTATAAATGTTTGCAGATCAAAAGATGTAGTTAAGAAAAATTATAAGAGAAAGAAATACTTCAAAATAAATAAATATGCTTATTCAAAAACGCATTCAAATATCTGAAAATTACACAATAGGAAAATCCCTCTTATGTTAAGCATAAAGTTTACACTGAGAAAAAAAGTATAGTCAAAACTAGAATATGGCAAAATTTACCACGTTTATGGCTCTAACCAAAAAGCTCGATACGTTTTAAAAAAGCTCTTTGGCAAATTTAACTATAAATTTTGGTTTTATGGTATGTCATAAAATTTGATAAATGTGATAAAATGTGATAATTTCATCATAATACCTTAAAACATGGCAAAAAAACTATTTATTCGGTTAAATTTATTTTTCTGTTTTGTGTTTTTATTAAATGTATAGTAATAGAAACAGACTTTACAGTAAACCATTACCATACAAACGTATAAATTACCAAATCAATCGTGCAACTTCATTATAATTTTAGCCTTTAATACTAGAATTATGGGTTTTTCTTCTCAGCAATGTCATAACCATACAGTACAGTAATTTGATACGATTTTTTTCTGTGTTGAAGTCAGCATGTTTTCGAAGTTTTGAGTTCAATCATTGACTTTTTAAGTTTTAATTAGTTTAAATTAATTAAATATTAATTAATGTTAACCTTCAGTTTAATTTGATTTAAATAAACAAGTTCAGATAATTATATTCAACTCAATCCACTGTCTTAAAAACAATTTCCAGCTTTTCCCTGTTTTTCCATATTCAGCTGATTAGGAACAGATGTAATAAACGTTAAAAGTAGAAATAACATAAATAGCTAAGAGCTCAAAGCAAAAATAACATATTCAAAATTGAAATAAGATAAACAAATAAATATTCAAAGTAGGAACAAGATAAACAAATAAAATGTAGTGAGGTAGATAAATTCTCTCGAATACGGAAAAAATAAAAGTAATTTTCTCGAAGACGAAATTAAGCATTTTTCTTTTACTTTTTTTTGAGTTCCAATCCAAATTTCTCAAAAATAAAGTATGCTTTTCGTGCAAATTAATTTTACACAAATGAGGAAATGATCAGTTAGCAAAAGTTCAAAGCATATAATGTTTATACGGAATTATCACTTCAAAACAATATGAGAATATTAGAATATAGAAAATAGAGAATATATATAGAATTAATAACAATATGAGAATTAATTAGAGAATATGAGAATATTAGAATATTAAACAATATGAGAATAGAATATAGTAATACAAAACAATATGAGAATATAGAATCAAGTCAATCTTTAAATTTTTAAAAAAATCACATTATCATATTTTATTTAAAAATAATTATTTTAACGGTTCCATCTTTACTATTGATTTTTTTTAACATTTTAACGAGCATTAAATTCTTTACGTTCACTATAATAGTGACATTGGCATCTTACTGCTCATAGATTCAATGAACTTTCAGTATTAATAATTCAGTGTTTCGAATAAATAAAGGCTATAAATTTTTTATTTGAACTTTATTTCCATAACGCAAGGAAAACTTTACTAGAATGACTATTACATAGTTTCAAATTTGAGAGCAATATTTTTTTTTAAAAATATCTAAATGAATTTAAAAATATGATTAAAATATTGCACACTGAATTAGTGGACACTAATTTACATTATTTAACTTCGGAAGTAAAAATTAAGAGCTCTGTTTAAGAAGGTAATAAGTAATTACAAAAGTAAAGAATAATTTTGAGTTATTCCTTAAAAAAGAATTATGAATATTTTATAAAATAACGTATTAAATAATTTAATAAGTTGCTTATTTTTAATTCTTTCTTGTAATTCAAGAAAGATTTTACATTTCCTTTTAATCATTTCTAAAAGTAAAATAACTATTTCTAATCCTTAGGCTCAATTCGTGTATGAAATTATTTATTAAAAACAGTTTTTATATCATATACAATGTATTTAAATGAAATTTCGTTATATTGCATAAATTTATTAATGCCGAATTACAACTTATTCGCAATGAGAGTACCATGCCTTAATAAAAATGTCATATAATAAAAATTCAACTTAATTGTACATTTAATTAGTTCGTTAAGGCTTTGACTCTTACATTTATAAAAAAGATAGGATCATTCAAAGAGATAATTAGACAACTTTAAAGTCAATAGACAAAAGTTAATTAAACTCGAATGCATTTAAGCTCAACTGATATTCAAATTTTCGTATCATGAAATTTATAATTCCTAGAAGACCTTCTCCACTTGATAAAATTAGATTTCAGCATCAAAAGACTTTTTTTGTTCCTTTATCATTTATGTCTTCAAAAAGCATTGTAAACAGATGGTTGTAATTAGAATAATTAATTTCCAGAAGGCAAGTTTTGAAAAACAACAACCTTGAAAATAAAGCACTCTTTCATAGACATAAAAATTGTTTCAATTATTCAAAGGCTCCAATGCGTTTCTTAATTGCAATTTTAAATTACATTATTTTTTGCATTTAAAATCTCATAGCTACTGACTAAGGATTAAAGCCTAATGTTTTCAACCGTTTCATTTAATTTAGATGAATTCTTATGTTTGTTTGTTTTTGTCGTCAATTTTGGGATTTAAACTGGTATTTTTCAGTATTTTATATCTTATCAGTTAAAGTTTTAATAATTACGTGTCTGATTTTAGACGGTTTAATTTATACAAAATACGAATAAATTATAATATAAATTGATATGAATAATATGAATTAATTATAATAGTAATATAAATTTAATCTTTTTAAGGCTTTTCAGGAAAAAATCTATCATCATCTGAAATGCCGTTTTTCAGCAACTATGAGCAATTATTATAACTGTTATGAGTTAGTAACAGTTATAAATTAATATTAGAAACAGTTTTGTTACTTCTCTAATCACAGAGCTACACTGTCAACTAAAGCTATGTACACTATGAAATATATGAAATAACTCATTTTAATGAATATGTGCTATCATAATATTTGTGAATTTTAAACCGATCATTGTTAGAAGTAATTTTGTTGTTATTGTTTCTCTAATCACAAATCGTATAACTACACTGCAAAATAATGCAATATGTAATGAAACAAGTGAAAAAATGATAATTAGGTGCATTATCACATTGATAAAATAAAGTATAGTCAAGACTGCCAGCATATGGTAAAACTTACCATAAGTCTGGGTGTTAGGAAACACTAAAATGAGTGGTAATTTTGACCTTTAGTAATAAAATTAATGATGCTTTAGTAATAAATTTGGTAAAATTAATGATAAAGTACAGTTTTATAATATGAATTAAAGTTAGGCAAATGGGGTAAAGTTTGATAATTTAATCGCGGAAGCTTAGAAAATAACATAAAAACTATTCAATCGGTTAGATTTAATTTTAACTTCGGTACTTTTACTAAATATAATCAGGGTTGGCACGGTTTAGGACAGAAGTGATTAATCCATGGTTTAAACCCTGGTTTAAACCGTCCTGTCCAAAACCCCTTTGTCCAAAACTGTCTTAAACTGTCCAAAACCCTTTTACTCAAATTATGTCACAATTTTATCAGAACAATACTTAAAAGGTAAAATAAACATTGAACTAATAACATATTGATAATTAAATCTACTAGAGAATATTTGTTCTTAATTTAGAAATATAATGTTTTATTAATATTCTTTGACTCTTCGATTTAAACATTAAACAAAGGAAGATTAATCAGTAATCAGGTTCAATTGGTCCTCTCATTCAATAGTTTACTACATAACTGAAGTTTGACCTTCCATATAGGTAAAACTATTAGAAACTAAGTGCTTGGTTAGTCATAAACAGGTTTATTTATCTGTAGTACTATTCAAGAATACTTTTATTTCATTCATGTTCGATTATTTTACCATAGTGCTGATACATGACCAGTGTCAGTAACTGAAACTGATGTTATGCCCTTACAAACTGTTAATACATTTTTCAGTTATTTCGTATTTCCAATTTAAACTAAATATTTATATTAAAAAACAATTTTTTTTTAAATAGATGTCTTTTTTATCATCCTGTGATGCACAAATTATAAAAATGTTTTTTAAAAAATATTGTGAAAAATGAAATATTAATTTTTAAACAAATTTAGTATTATTTTAAAAAAAATATTATTATTTTTTAATATTGCATTATTTATCCTTATGCAAAAACATTATTTATCAGTATTAAAAGCATATTTATATTTAAAGTATTAGGTATTCACTTTTGTTGTTTAATGAATTGTGGAGCTTCAAAAATTATAAACCTTTTCCTATTATATTATATTATTTTCCTTTAATAAGTTAAAGTAAATTGTATAAAAAATATCACATATTTATTGATACATGCAATTATTATGAGTACAATGGTTGCACCTATAGAACTTTTACCTTTTACCAAAGTTCAAGGTTTTGGACATTTTAAGACAGTTTTATCCAGTTTAGGACAGTTTAAGACAGTAAAACCCACGTGTGCTGTCCAAAACCAGTTTAGGGCGTTCAAAACCCCAACACTGAACATAATAGTTACTCTATGTCATCTCCATTAAACCAAGGATATCCAAAAAGTCCAAAAATAATAATAATATCAGGTACAGCGTGTCAGGTACAGTTGCATAGAAGAATGTAATTTTAGATCTTTTATTACACCAATGACGCACAGTATAGAGTTTCAGACCCTGTTGGAAGACAAGAGCTTTAGAATGGCAAAGCAAAAAGCACGAGTGAGCGGAGTGCTGTTTTCTATGTATATTTAATGAATAGCTGTCCAGGCTTCCGGTTCACACCGACCACAGTGACTGACGTAATATATCCTCAAGGGTTGACCGATTATGGATTAGAGCTTGCCATCAGGCTAACCATGAGAAGTTTTCGTGGTTTTCCACTACATGTAACACAAATGCGGATTAGTTCCATCAAAATATCCTCCACGAAAGCAAATTCCTCCTAATAATTGATCCAGGTTTTCAAAATTCTATGGCTGCAGAGTTGAACATTTGTAGTCGTAAACTCAAAAATTGAGTCTAGAGTTTAACGGCGATTATAAAATTTGATTAAATGTATGGAATATTACTTGCATCATCATCAGCATCATAGTTGGCCAGACAGCCCAATGTAAGCCAATGCCTTCCATTGAAGATTTCTCCATGACGACTTCTGATTCACCTTTAATCTCCAATTCTTTTCATTAATTGCGAGAAAATTAGACTCCACTGAGTCAGCCCATCTCAACCGCGGCCTTCCCCGCGGTTGAGATGGGCTGACTCAGTGGAGTCAGCCCATATAATATTTCCAGTGGGTCTGAAAAGCAGCATCTTTTTTATTGTATTGTCATCACTCATTCGAATCATGTGGGCCATCCAATTTATTTTTGTGTATTTAATAATATCAAATTGCTTATAAATCTTGTACAGTTCAAAGTTAAATCTCCTTCTCCAGTTATTGTTTTCCTTTACAACACCAAGTATACTCCGCAAAATCTTTCTCGCAAATGCTGCGATACAATTTTCCTCCTGTTTTGTCATTGTCCAAACCTCAGAAGCGTATGTCAAGACTGGCCGGACAAGAGTTTTGTAGATTAAGAACTTTGTTTCTCTAGAAAGAAACCTATATTTAATAAATCCTCTCAGTCCACAGACCATCTTCTCAGTCCATGTATTTGCCAGATAGAGTCGATTTTTTTTTATTTCAGGAGTAATTCTGTTGTCAATGAATGGTAATAATTGATCCTAGAATATTACTTGCATGTTTGAAAATTTTTTCCACCATTACATTGTTTGGATTCAGAAAATGTTCAAAAATTTAGAATGAATTAAAAGGTGATTTTTATTTTAGTAACTTCAGCAAATTTTTAAAAAAGTATTTAAAAATATTTATTTTTGCTTAAGTCTAGTTCGTTTTTTTATAGTATGTCATATTAGTTTAAAAGATAAGTTTTCTTTGAATTTCAGGTACTGAAACTGTTTTTTTTTCTCTTACTGAGACATAAGATTTCAAAATTCTCCCATAATTTGAAATAAAATAGATAAGTGTTTTAAAAATACTTCTAAATGTTTTAAAAATACTTCTAATCATACCAATTTTTATCAAATTGAACTTATATTTACGTACTTAAAAATAAGTTCACGGGTTTATAAGACAAATCGAACCTTAAAAAGATGCTCTTTTAAAAATAATACGTTTTTATTTACGTGTGCATTATAACTTTTTAGTGAATATTAAAACGTAAGCATGTATTTGGAAAAAAATAGAAATTTTTTCTTGTCTACAAAACGTTATCTATTTAAATTAAACTTATTTAATTAAGTGTGGAGTTGATATTTTCCAGTTAATGTTTCTAAATTTTCATGTATTAAAACGATTAGTTCTTTCAAAAAACTTGAAGAAAAAAATTTAATTTTTATTTAGAAAAAGAAACCAAAATATAAGAGCCACTAGTTTAAATATTTATAAAATTTGTTAAATTAATTTTGCAATAAATAAGAACTTTACAAAATCTAAAAAGGCCCTCTAAAATTGACGTATTGAAAATTTAAACCATTGAAAATGAATTCGATATTCGAAATAAATTTGAGCCTCCAAGTACATTATCGAAGGAAATTATATTTTTAAATGTATTTATCTCAAACATGAAATTTTTTCCTGAACATTATTTCAAGACGGCTTGATGTAATATTTTACTTCATAATTCAGGAATGCTTAACATCGCATTTTCTATTGTCTAATAATTAAATGCAAATATTTAAAAAAAAAATATGTTTGTTAAAATACGCATAAGAAACGAAAAATTTCTGTGTTTAAAAATTCCGTATTACATCATTATAGATGCGATGAAAAAAATTATGAAGCTGTTTCTATCAATAGGTCAATATTTCTCTTTCGTTTTTTGGAGGGGTTATTCGTTTCATAATTTTCTAGTATTTAAACTATTGTGTTTATATGAATACAAATAGAATTATTTACACAAACAGCTTTCAGAAATTCAATAATTAAGTCTTATTTATGTCAACATTTCTTTTTCTCCTCTTGTTTCGATATACGTATCTATGAGAGTTGCTTTACAAAAAACTATTGCAGCAAAAATAAGAATTGGAGAAAATAGAAATGAATGAAATTAAAATAAATTACCTTTAGGAGTGGCTTCAATGCACTTTAGTCAAGTGGTTTCAGCCAAAAAAAGGCATTTTCAATTACTTAAATGCTCACTTAATGATCAAGGTAATAAAAACCGGTAATGGTATGTTCGAAAAAAAGAATTAATCATCCTTTACAATCTCGTTGGATGAAATATATCTTTTTAAATTGTTCTTAGTTCAATTATACTTCTTCTGGTTTTAGTTGGTAAATAATATCACTTCGCTTACAATTTTTTGTATTTTAATAAAATATTATTAAGTAATTAAAACTCTAAATGAGTTTTCCCGTAAAATCTTCTTATTAACAAGTATATATTTTTGGGTCAGTTTTTTTTTTTTTGATAGAAAATTGCTTATTTCCTAACTTTCTATTATTTAAGCTATTTGGTTTAACTACAATTTTTAATAAAGTAAAGCTTTCCCGCAACAGTCCATTGCGGGCCAGGGAGGTTAAGGGGGGCGTTCCCCCACGGTTAGCCTGACGGCAAGGGGACTCTAATCCATGATCCGTCTACCGCTGAGAATATTTTAACGTCAGCACTGTAGTCGGTGCGAGCTGGGTGTGGAATTCGTATCAATCAGCCATGGCTGGGATTCGAACCCAGTTCACCTCGCTGGGAAGGCTTCAAGCAGCCATAGGGGATCGGACCCCTGTTCTTCAGATCAGTGCCTCAACCACTGACTCATCGCGGCTCACTTTGCTTATTATTGTGTTTAAAAAAATGAGAGCATAGTTTAAGTTTATATACTGTGTTTAATATTAGAAATAGAGTCCTTAAACTTTTTGCAGTATTTAAGTTCAATTAAAGTTAAAAATAAATAGTAAAATTTTAAATATTGTATTCTAGATACAATGGTAAGTATTTATTGTACAAAATTTGAAGCGTGGTCCCTGTATATAAAAAGTGTTTCCCCGATTTTTTATTATAAAATGATAGAAATCATTTATTCAATTCTATTTAATTAGAACACTTTTATGTAATTAGTGTATAATTGGAAACACTTTTTAAGCTTTATCAAGTCTTCGTAACTTCATTTTTATTAATACTTAATGATTAAAACACTCTCTGATTATCATAGCATTTTTCAACTTAAGGTAAAGAAACATTATGAGACAGTATAAACATTTTTTTAATTTTTGTTATGTAGTACCAGTTAAACATACAAATAGAGCAATTTTTTATTCTCAAGTAAATATAATTTTTAAATTGTTTCTCGTGTGTTTTCAAGGAAGTTTATGAAATAAAACAGCCTTTTATTCCAGCAAAATAAAATTATGCATCTCCTATTAGTAACATGATGCCATAGTTATCTGTTTGTGAGTTACGAAGTTCGTGTAAGGTATTTTAGATAGAGCTGGAAAGGATAAGTTTAACAGTTAAATTTCCTGAAAAGTAAATATTTCTGAAATTTGAACTGTATGCAGTAAAAATGAACACATTTTCTGTAGCCAATCATGAAAGAAGTATTAAAAAATAAAATCATTTCACTTTTTGAGGTAAGTTTTCATTATATTTTACAAATTCTAGCTTCCCGCTCCCCTTCTCCTCCTAAAACTGTCTCAAAGAATTAAAAATCGGCAACTTGAATTTTAGCTAAACGTAAATAAGGGAGGGAATTCGCCATTCTCTGGCAAGAGTTAGAAAGATTCATTGTAAAATATCTTTCTGGTCCATCCTTAGAAAATTTAAAATTATAATTTGTAATGATTTTTTTTCTAACTGGAGGGGAAAAAATCATCCATCTTTCTGCTATATTTGTTCACATTTTAGGACTTAAACCTCTCTAGCCTTTCATCCTATATTAAAATGTTAAAATATTTCTTCCCTTCTCCTTTAAATTAAGTTCATGCACGGAGAAAAAATCTGGTAAAATTAACCTAATCTATGTTAATGTTCCTTCTGGTTAATAAAACCTAAATATAAGGTTTTTAAACCATATATTTAGTATTTTTTTTTCATATGATAACGGTGTACCGAAAATTCTGATTTTTAAAACTATTGTTATAATAATCTCACATTTCGTAAAAAGGATATTGTAAATTTTAACAAAAAATGGTTTTTTTGCCATGCTCTGAAGTATCATGATAAAACTGTTTGAATTAATAGAAAATTTTATCAAATTTACCTAATTTTACAGCGCATTACAAATCTTATTTTGTTGATAATTTCACCAAAATCAGTACAAACTTGCTTCCGTAAAAAATTACCGAACATTTTGCTGTTCCCATAGAGCCAGAAGCATGAATAAACTTTACCATATTCTGGTAGTTTTGACTGCAATTTTTTTGTTTGTGTGGTTTAACATAGTTTATTAAAATAACGTAATTATTTGAAAAGGGAACTCTAAAAATATGTTGGGTGGTGAGGGAAAATTGGAGCCGTTTAAGGTTTCAAGAGTTCACTTTACATTAGATTAAGCATTCTTTTTCATGTGAAGCATTTTCAACTAAAAAAGAAGCGTTTTGGCTTTCAAATAATGCTATCTAAAAGAACTTTCCTAATTAAACCTTGATAAATAAAAAATGATTAATTAAATTTAACGTTCTTTAAAAATGGCTTTCTTGGAACAATAAATTAAAATTTTATAGTTTTTAAAGATTGGAAATCAAAAAATCTATTTACTATAAAGTATCAAAAGTTTCTTCAGTCAGATAATGGCAGAAAAAGAAGTTTAGAAAAAGCCAAGGCCCATTCGGGGCTGTCGTTCCAATGATTTTGATGCTAATCATTATTTGCGAAATAGTTTCATAAATAGAAAAAACTACAAGACAATGGTAAAATTAAACGATTACATTTATATCGTAATGATTTATTAAAAAAACAACACAAAATTAAAAAAATATATTTAATCTTCAATGAATGATAAATTGAAAAACTCTTATTCTCTACAAAACTACTCTGAAATATAAATTGAAACATCATTTTTATGAAACAAGCTAGACATTCCGCTTCCAAGCACAACTCACTTTAAAATTGTTTTTTTTGTCATTTTGTAGTTACATCTTTTTTCTATTTTCTTTAACTTTCTTAAAGTTTTTAGGTTAAAACATTCATTTGTTTTTAGTGCCTCTTTAAAAACCAATTTCCTTTTCCAACGACAAATCATCTTTAAATACATCCGCTTTTTCCTTTGGAGTTACTTTCTTTTCTAATTTTCTACAACTTCTGTACCGAAATTCCGATTATTTCTTTTACTGAATGTGAAACACAAACTGCGGAATTGTTTTTTTTCTCAAGAGACAGTTTATCAGTGCTTTTCAACAGTAGATAATCATATTCTTTGTTGAAATGAGAGATAAGCGAACTAAGTAGTAACCAGAAAATTTGAGCTTATTTAAAGAATGTAAGAAACTACCCTAATAGTGAAATAAGTAATATTTAAGTATTTTGTTTTTTCTAAATATCTAATAGTTTGTAAACGTTTGATAATAAAATTTATAATCATTTAAACTTCTAGTATTTATCAACTGGAAATTAGTCAAAATTATGAGTTTTTTTAACAACAATCAGAACATGCTTTTGATAAGTATTTATAATTTATGATCATTTGAGTATCCTTTATTTGGAATTAATTATACTTTTAATCTTAATTAAAAATATGTTCATCTAAATTTTATGAATAAGTAAGCTTGTAATTTATATAAGCGATTCAACTAGGCTTTGTTCTTATAAATGTAATTTTTTTACGTATCTCACCAAAAACGATTCTGGTAAAATTATCTCAGTGTCTGGTAATGACGTTGTTGGTAAAAAATAAGCAAATGAATAAATATAATTTTAAAAATAACATAATTTCTGTTGATGAAATTAAAACTGTATTTAAGACCTTCATTTGGTAATTTTTCGGTTAAGGTAACGGTTTACCGGAAATTCTAGTTTTCAAAATTTTAGTAATCTATTACTATTCTTAAGTGCACTTTCTGGAAAATATAGTTTTCAAAATTTTAGTAATCTATTACTATTCTAAAGTGCACTTTCTAGGGAATCTAGTTTTCAAAATTTTAGTAATCTATTACTATTCTTAAGTGCACTTTCTGGAAAATATAGTTTTCAAAATTTTAGCATTCTATAACTATTCTTAAGTGTACTTTCTAAAGCAACTAGTTTTCAAAATTTTAGCAATCTATTACTATTCTTAAGTGTACTTTCCAGAGAATTTTTAAGTATCAAAAGCATTCTGAATAAACATGCAATTGTCATAAAATCTTAAAATAGTTTAATATCAAGGATCAAATGCTATACGGTAGCTAACTTTAATTTTACTTAATATTTCCCTGTTTTTAATGTAAAATAACGTTGAAAAATACAAAAGCAAATCTATAGTTAACCAATATTAATCTATATTTATTCATTTAAAACATATTGAACAATTCCATTTTATTCAGTCCACACTTCAGCGTAACATTAGTTAAACATAGTTGGTAATTCTATTCCATTAATGTAATTCTGGTTTTGAAATTAAACTATGAGGTTGAAACCAGTGGTGAAGTTTGAATTCCGAATCAATGTCTCAAATAACTGTAATAAAGCAGATCATGAAATTAATTTTGAATAAAATATGGTTAGAACTTTTGACAGTAAATTCGAATTAAATTCCAATCAGATGTACTATCATTTGAATTAGTTTCTCTGTAAGTCTCTGAATGCATGTAAGCCCAGATTTTATTAAATCTAAGTTTGTCAGTTAAGGAAAATAACTAATATTAAAAATATCTAACATCAAGTTTATAGTTAGAAAGTTTTTTTAATTATCTGTCAGCCATTATTTCTGTTATTCTTTAAGGAATTTGTTTTGGTATAATTAAATTTTATTTTATTTATAACTATGTAAATAACTCTTATAGAATTTATTTTAAAAAAATGTATTCTAATTAATGCTTAATTTGCGAAGTTTATTAGACATTATATTATTTGCATATTTATTAGACATTATATTAAATTATTTGCATACAGACTTAAAAAATTTAATTGTTTTATATATTTTGTCACTTATTTAATTTTTTATAATTTTATCCGTTATCAATAATCACAAAAAAAGTCCCCTATAAATGAGAATGTCATTTTTTTCATTTTCAAATGTTTTAATAAAACAACTTATTTAATTAATAAGTTTATGACAAAATAATAATAAAGAATGAGTTTAATGATGGTTATTAATTTAATAGTGATGGTTATTAATTTAAATACAGTATTTTAAAGTATAAACTGCTGCACTTTAAGGTATAAGCTGTATTTTGAGGTATTTTTTTTACAATGGATAATATCTACGTAATATATTTTAGAAATTGTAAAAAACGTATAAAAACATACGACAATATCTTTTCATGGTTTAAATGCACACATCTTATTGTTTCTATGTTTTCAATTTAAAAAGAAAATTCAAAATGCACTATAACATTTATTTAAAGCCATTTAAAGGCCTGGTTTCTTAGGACAGGACGCCGGCAGCTGGAAATCAGCCCTAACCTCTGATTGGTCCATTTGTGAGTTTGATAGTATACGTCATCGAACGCTCATCTTGAACTACAATTGCCGTCCTACTCAACTGCAGTTGGATTACAACGTGACGTTAACCACAGAAGCATGGCGGACAACATCCAACAGCACATTGAAATCAGCCAAGATTTTGATTTTGACATTAAACATAGCTTCTTCATTAAACAAAGCATTCTTCATTTAGCTCAGCTATAATGTGTTTTTTCTCGGACAAAGTCATTATTTGTACTCTTAAACACTGGTCGACAATAACAAAATCAAAATAAATTCAAAATAAATATTTGTTTACGTTATTAACGCATGGGCAATGAGAGATAATGTCTGCGTTGGACCAACTGCTCACGCTGAGCTAACAAAAAAGTATTTTTTTGGCGTCAGCTCTACGTCAACGTCCCGCTGACGCCCAGATAAGGCGCTTGTCCTAAGAAACCAGACCTTAATTATCACCTTTCTTGTATAAATTTTACTTAATTCATTTATTTTATAAAATTTAATATTTTCTATTTCTTACAGTATAAGCGTAAACTAATTCTTAAAATGTTTTTAAAAAAAGTAGACACTGAACAAAAAAACTGTTCCAACTCATAAATCTGTTGCTAAATGTATATTTACATTACCAATGCGCTTGTCTTAATTCTAAATTTTTTGTTTCGATTCACGAAAGGAATTAATTTAAATTATAATCTTTATTTTATAAAATAAATCCTTCAATAAGTGTTTTTTTCATAAATATATTATTTCTAATAGTATAAACATAAAACAATCCTTAATAATTTCGAAAACGTAGATAATTAACTGAAACGAGGTGTCACGAAGAACTAATAAATGTGTTATTACATTAGTGTGGCTCCTGTCTCAGTTCAAGATCGTTATTGCGATCACCTAATTAATTTATTTGAAATTTTCTATTTATTATATAAAAAATCAATTACTCGCATTTATCAACATATTATTTTTAATAGTATGGATAAAGCACAATCATTAAAAATTTTGAAAGAAATAAAGCACTTTCAATTCAGAAAATATCTATAAAAATGTGTTCTTAGTTCCTACATTTGTAATTTGCAGACTTTGTTATTACTAGACTTTTATTATGTTAAATCAATAAATTTAAATTATTTCTTATAAAATAATAAATTAATCAATTGATTTCGTTAATTCAATTTAGAAACTGCTTCTTTTCTGTTTAGAATCCCTAAAAACTTGTAAAAAGTACAAACACCAATTAAACATATTTTTTTTCAGAGCAAAATTAGTAAGCGTGTCATTGCATTATTGATGTTTCTGTCTTAAATCTAGATATTTTCACAATTTACGAAAAAATTTTCCTGATTTATCACAAATACTTTATTTTGAAACTGAAAATAGTTCATGCTGAAGATCAAAATAAATAGTAAAATTTTTTAAATGGCTTCTTATTATTTGTATAATTTATAGCAGCCTATAAAATAATTTCTTGAATCAGAAAATCAATCAAGCAAATTGTAAGAAAATCATTTTTAGAGTAGAACAATTTTAATTTTGAGTTTTATTTTCTTTCTATTTTCCTACGATTTCGTTTTTAATATAACTTTGAAGACTAAACATTATAAGTTTCTATTGACATTTTAAAGCAAATAGGAAAAGTTATTTATCTTGTTGTCAAAAAATGTCAAATATATTTTCTAGATTCGGCAGCAAATAGAAAGCTAATATTGAGAACTTAAACATGAAAATTTCCTTAATTGATTCATTAACTAAGTAAGATTTGACAGTTGAAAACAACTTTTTGGGAAAATATTTATGAAGGCAAATGAGTGATGTTATTACTAAGTTCTTTACGACTTAAATAAAATAATTTACATAGCCCAATAATTTTTGAATACTATTCTTATTTGTTTTTTTAGAATCATATAAAAAAGAAAAGCTGAACAATAAAAAAGCATTGTTTACTGCACAAAATAAAGCAAAAATACTAATAAATGCCTTAACTAAAATCTTTAAAAAGATGCTCACACAATCTTAGTTATTTTTTTTTCTAAAATAAAAGCTGTAAATTCTCGATAAACAATAGCATCTATCGATTCATATTCTCTACACAGTTGATATGATTTTCTAAACTAATTAGCAGGTCATTGTATTAAGTAATATTTTTTTTTCAAAACCTTTATTTGAATTTTTTTATTGCACAATAAAAAATTGTTTTTTCTTTTGCTTTAAGTGTTGTTGTTTTTAAGGAATTTCTATAAATCTGTTCAAATTTCATTTAAAAAAAATCGTAATTAGTTTTTTCTCATTCCTTGTTTTTTCAGAAAATTTTTATATTTTTTTTTTGTATTACTACAAGGCATGAAAATTTATTTTCAAATAAATTCTGAATCCTGGTTCACCTATGGCATCAATTGAATCATGTTCTCGACATAGTTTTGTTTTTAATTATGTTCTCTACAGACTTATTTCATAGTCTTGTGGCATATTGCACTTATATTTTAGAAGTTATTGAATCATATTCTTCATATGTTGCAAACTTCCGAAATTACCTCGGATTGTTACTTTTATTACCAAAAATATTTCTCGAAATATTTTCAGTACTCAGTTCTTCTCGGTGTTCTGAATTTTGTTCAATACTGATTTATAAAAATTACTTTGCGGATTGTTACTGCTTTTTTATCACGAAGCATCTATTTAATTATGCTCTGTACTCAGTTCCGTTCGATGTTCTGCAAAAGGAATATATATTGAATTATATTCTGTACTCGATTCCGTTCTATGTTCTCAATTATGTTTATTTCTGACTTACATTACTTAGCAGGTTATTACAGTTTTATCTCAAAAGCTATTTGTTGAAATATGTCCGGTACACGGGTCTGTTCTGTGTTGTTTTCTTCATTACTGACTTGTAACATTATGGAGATTTGCTATCGACTAAGTCAACCTTCTTCCATCAAAAGGTACGTCAAGACAGAATACTGTTAATATGTCATAAATACTAAAGAATTTGTATTTAATATTTTTAGTGGTAGCTTCGCCACGTTACTCACCTTTCAGAATTTTATCTTTGGTGGAATTTAATGAAGGAATACCACTATTTGATTTATGTTGTATATTTTTATTTGTTTTTTTTCCTCTCATTAATTTTTTTATTAATTTATTGTCCGGGAAAATTTTACTTACTTCACCGGATTTATGGACTATGTCAGCCATCCATCAAAATGTACCTGAAGGTAGTATAGAGTTAACATGTGTTATATACTAGTGAATTGGTATTTAATATTTGTAGTCTTAGCTATGCCACAACATTACCTCGCGGAAAGTTACCCTTTCCCTTAAATCTATTTATTGATTTATATTCTGCACTCAGTTCTGCTTAATGCACGGAATTATGTTCACTAAAGAATAACAAAATTACCTCGGGAAATACCACTCTAACTGGAAGGGCCTCTTTTGAATCATTTTCTTTCTACAGTACTGTTCGATTCTCAGAGTTATAGAATTACATATTTTTATCAAAATGCTAAACTATCGAATAAAGTTGTTCAGTAATTTTGCAATTACCAAATAAAATTATTAATTTTACACAACATAACCAAATGACATCTAAAAAAATTTTGAATGAATCATGTTCTGTACTCAATCCTTTTCTTTATTCTGGATTAAGTTCATTACCGATTTACAGCATTACCTTGCGTCACGCTTTTATCTCAACATCTTTTGTTTTCTTTTGAAAATAGTTTATTAATTCACCCTTAATCGATTAGCTTTAGTATTAGTTAAAAATGTTTGACTGGTATTGAATCGTAAAATGAATTTATGTTTAATTGAAGTTTAAATATGTATGCATATTTTTGTTTTATTTTTCACTTCATTACTTTAATTCTTAATTTTGATACATATTTTTTTGTCGTTTTACTATTGTCTTGTCTATTTGCACGTTATTTAAGAAAAGATTTCTCCATGTTTCTTAATCATTGTCGTCCGCGCCGAATTAAACTTTCATCCATCAATATTAAATATTTCACATTGTAAGTTTATTAAAAATAGTTTAGTTGTATTAAAATTTTTGTGTTGATTGCAATTGCGTTTAATAATTTAATGTTCAAATAAAAATTTTATAAAATATAAATACACAGAAGCATTTAAACATTTATTTCTATTGTTAAGTACTACTAATATAGATTTTTTTTAATTATAATTCAATTTATTTACTTAATAGCAACTTTTAATAATTTTAACATGCAATTTATAAAAATTTTATCATCTTCAGGTTTAAATTTTAATACAATAATAGATTATGAAGTTATTTTGCAAAAGAAAAAAAATTATGTGACAAGAAATTCTGAATAAGAATTTAAAATATTTCTAAAACATTATTTTTTTCCAAACTTTTTCAAACAGACATTCTTTGTTCAAAGAAAACTAACAAAAATTTACTTCGAAGTAAGTACAGCAAGGATATAAATAATAGTAATTAATACCAATTTCAAATCTACATTAGAGATTTTTCCATTTTATTCAAAAATACTATGAAGAAAAATTCCTATTTCATCTGCACAACAATACATATTTTTTTTCTGACCATAGTTCTATTAGCCAAATCAATATATATTCGTGTCAATACCTGAAATTTTGCAAGACTTTTATGTTACGCTTAACTTCATACAAAATTACATATTTATTAGACAAAACTACTTCACATTAAAAGATTATTTGAAAATTTTATTTGTAATTAAAATGTTGTTTCGAAAAAATTATATTAAGTAACTTACTGTTCAAATAATATCATTAGAAAAAGTTGCAAAGCGATCTATTTCCATTTAGATTGCCAAGCATTTCATGAAAGTAGTACTGATTCGAAATAGCAAACGACTTAAACAGAATGCGATTGTTGAAACTTGAACAATACAGTATCTTTGTTTGAAGTTCAGTTTTGAACTCGAAAATAATACATTAATGAATTCTGAAAAGATATTTTATAAACTTATCAGAAATTGAGTTATTCTAATTAAGTTTTTTTTAAATACTCAATAATGATTTACACACTTGGATTAATGCATATTAATCAACTTCTAGCAACCCTATGACCGACAAAAGCTTTTCAAGTGTTCAAATAACTAGCCCTAATAATAGTTTTAATCAAATCAAAGCTTTTAAAAACCACTCTTTAATCAAACTAGTCATTTTTATACATTATACAAGGATTCATATATGCTTTGCAAAATTTAATGATTCCAAGATTATCAAAGCTTTTTCACCTGGTCAAATTTAAATTTTCGTTCTTATGTTTTTTCAAATAATTCTTTCTTAAATAATCAAGTCTTTATTATTCATGCAGAAAATCCTCAGCGGCCATGTCGTATGATTATGCTGCATGTAAAAGATCCCTGGAGTAACTTATTGGCTCTTGGCATTTCCGGCAAAACTAAATTCCTAGTGCACTTTAGCAGCCAAATAGAGTCTCGGTGCTGCCATCTAGTGTGGCAGAAACTAGACGTCCAAATTAACATGACCAACGGTATGTCACCCATTGTGGTGGTCCTGAAAGAGTGGATACCACCTCTGGAGAACGCACTAGGTCTGCTCATCGGGAAAAACTGATTGTGCAGCTCATTAGAGATTAAAAAAATTCTTAATTATTCAGATTAGATAATTTTTACTAAACCTATGACTATCAAAAGTTCCGCATGAGGTCAAATATTTATTTATTTATAACCAAACATCATTTTTCAAAACAAAAAAATAAAATAATGTTTATATTTTACTAAAGGTAATCATTTTTAAATATTGTAAAGAGATTTACATATATTATACACTTTTTAGCAACCTTATGACAATCAAAATATTTTCCAAAAGGTCAATTTTTGTCTCAGCATTTTTTTTTTCTTTGTTAAGAAAAATACGATCATAAGGAGTTTACTTTTCATGAAGAGCTTACTTTTCAGATTTTTCTTTGCACCGTAGAAAAAAACTTATCTTTCTTTTTCAGTCTTCATGTGATGTGGAAGCCATAAATGGTACTAAAGAGCAAAATCCTTTTAGTGATAATGCGCAAATAATTACTCTGGGCCATTGAAACGGTATTTTCTTCTGTTATCTAAAAGCTCAGTAAAAGATTATTTGTACCTATTCTTTTATGTTAGATATTTTTTATTATTTCTAATTTTTTCTACATAAAGACACCAGCTTATTGAGTTTCAATCTTAGAAAAATCATTTAGAAACCTTGCCTCATTTAATTAAAAAAAAACACTTATATATAAAACAATATATTTTATTACTATTTTTAAAAACAAATATAAGGAATAGTAATTTTTTAATTTAATTAATAGTTATTAAAATATGTTTTTTTAACAAAAATAGTTAATAAGCTAATCCATAACTGAGATCAGATAGAGAAATTAATTTTAATTTTATTAAAATGTTATCGCTTCTCTTAATTTTTTATTTTTTGTATAAAAGAATTATATTTTTGAAAAAATAACAAAATGATTTTATGATAATACGCATTCCTACCCCTTTTCTGCAGTGCATAGAATTCCAAATCAAATAACAATATAAAGTACCGGCACTTTAGGTACATTTTACCGTAAAATCCATTTCGACTGTAAAATATTTCACCGTACTTTTTACATATTTATTTAATTAGGGTGATTTTGCGCTATTTATTACTGTAAAAATTACGGTATATCAGAGTTTTTGCTCCATAACATGTTTCGGTTATAATGGATTTTACGGTAATAAGCACCGGCACTCAGGATACCGGTACTTTATACCGTAATTTGATCCGGTGTATGCACTCTAATAATGCACAATTTTCAGACTTAGATCCAGATTTCAGTACTCTTAAACTTCATGATATGGCTTGCATTAATCTTATTAAAGAAAAACTATAAGCAAAGTAAATCTACTATAGTCTAAAAATTGAGAAACGAAATATTTGATTTTAGATTGCAGCCCATTTATTCAAATTCGGTTTCATGACGGATGCTTTTTTAATTTCTGTCCAAATCCACAGCTTCTTCACATATATTTACTTTATTCCGTTACACCTCTCTTCATTTCCTTTCTTTCTACCTTTTATACCTCCACTAATTCCTTTCTAACCGCCTTTCTTTCCATGCATCATTCAAATTTCCTAATGGTTTCCCATTCTTTCCTGCTATTCCTCCGATTTGTTTCTGCTCTTGTCAGCTTCCCGTTCTTCTGATTTTCTTTTCCTTTTTCTGCCTTCTTTTCTTCATCAAAAATATGTACCTTCTTTCATTTGTTCGTAGGGGAGAGTGGGGTCAATTGTAACAGGGTACGATTGTAACAGAGCAAACATTTCGAGTGTCGGGTCCTAGATTTGGTTCCTAGGTGGCGCACAAGGTGTATTTAATAAGTCTGCATGTACACCCCTACTGGCAACCATTTTTATGTACTTTTGAAAGAGTTGCATCACAACAGATATTTTCACGCTACGTAAGTACTTTTTTTGGTATTAGAATATTATATTGTAACAAAGTAATTTTGTTTAAACAAATAAAAATTATTAACCGAATATGTAAGTGGACACCTTAATTAACATTTAAAAAAAAAGTAGTTCTGTTAATTCACTAGCATTGTTTTTAACAAATGAAGCTGAAATGGCGTCTTGGGGACGATTGTAACAATAAGTAAAGGGACGATTGGAGCAGCTGGAAAAAAATAATCTTATGTTTACAAACCATTACTTAACTCTTTAAGAACCACCAATAGTTTCCTATATCATTTATATTATGTTGCATGCGTATTATTTTATTTGTCACCATTCACAGCATAAAATAAATATCACTACTAATTTGATCAATAAAGAAATATATCACAACTATGATAATATGTATAATTAACTTGTTTTAGTTGAATTTATGAACTGTTACAATTGACCCCGTAAGTGGGGACAATTGTAACAAGTGCACGACTGTCAAAAATTTTTAATAACTAATATAATAACATTTAAAATAAGGTTCTTTTTCTAGTAGAGGATACTCTACTTCACTCGTCTGTCAATTAATACTTATAATAATATATTGGATTTTTTTTAGTTAAAAATAGTTAAGTAAAAAATTTTTAAATTGACACCACTCCCCCCTACATTCTTTCCTTTCAGCATCTAGATCACGGGTTTTGCCTTCTCTAAGTAAACACAGGTCTCAAATTTAAAAATTCAATAGAAGTTTTTCTTAAGAAATTTTTTTTATCATGCTTAGTTTGCTGCGCCATTTTATCATTATATATGCTATAAATTATGTTTGAAACAATTTAGCGAATTCCAGCTCGCACACCATTTAACTCTATACTAAAACTCATTTATACTACTATGCTTGTTTGCGCATTTACACACCTCCCAAATGCCCGGAGAGGGGAACTTTCTAATTACATAATCATTTACACGTTCAACGTTAATTTGCTCTTCTGAAGTTCGATATTAAACTGATGTTACTTTCCTCATATTTTGTAAATGTATGCAAGCAATAAATAAGTAAAAGAAAAATCTTGATAAGTGAGAAAATTATATATTATACTAATAATAAAAATTTGAGCATCGGTAGTTCTTTACGGCACAAACTTTGTGAAAGTAGCTAACCTTCTTAGATTTGGAATAATTAATAATTTATAAATTTATTTACTTTACTTAATTTTCGAAGTTAAATTTTATATTCTGTTTATTGACGAGAAATATTTTATACGATAATTAAAGTTTCATATTATTTTTACCAGAGTTTTTGCTATTAATTTTCAATATTTTTATGCAAATATGCGAATCAATGCCCCCTTGGCAAATATCCAGTTACAACTAAATATTTAGATAATAATTATTAAGAAAATACTTCTGAAGAGTACATTAATATTAAGAGTCCCGCAGTGGACTGGTCGTAAAGACACTGTTCCCAATCGAACACCGAAGTCAAGCATCACTGGCTGCGGTCAGTAAGCGGGTGGGTGACCACGTTGATCAGCATGCGTAGCTACCGAGGTTCGCTGTATCAGTCCTCGTTACCACCTTTATCTCGTTACCACCAATACCAATACCTCGTTACCAGCAATATTGGTGGCTACCCTCGTTACCACCAATAGAACACCGAAGTCAAGCATCACTAGCTGCTGTCAGTAAGCGGGTGGGTGACCACTTTGATCAGCATGAGTAGCGACCGAGGTGGCGCTGTATCGGTCCTCGTTAAACTGTTCTATCATGAAGTGCTTGACTTCCGCACTGGTTGTTGGGCTACCAAAGCAGGGGAGTCATCCCCTTTGCAGAATATTGAAACTGGGATGGCATGTCTTCGGATTATCCTCAGGGATATTTCCCTGACCGTCGTCAATAGCCCATTGTGCAGCTCTAGTGAGACGTAAATAAAGTACCTACCCACATTAATACTTAGAATGAATCACATATTATATATCACTCATCAAATTAGCAGCAGTAAGTGAAAAATGGAAACTGAAATTCTGCAACATTTAGTTTATTTCTCTGCTGGTAGATGCTATAAATATTCTCTATATTTGTTTTTCCAGAAAAATGCCATTGAGATTTTAATTTTCTTCCAATAAAACTTCTTTCCAACAATATAATATCAAAGAGTGTTTTTTTTAAAAAAAAGAAACCATTACTGTAAATTTTAGTGCTTGAAAACCTACTACGCATTTGCATTTGTTCTAAGTCTGATTAAATTTCATCAACATAAAGATGAAATGGAAATGAGAGAGTGAATTGTTCACTTTTTTCTGAATTAATGATCTCCTCAATATTTCAGAAAAGGCACGCATCAACATAATATCCTTTCTAAAAGTTTAATCATCCCAGAGAGATAATTTTGGCTTTCGAAAACAAACAGTTTTTTACCTACTTATTTATTTTTACTTTTAGACAGATAATTTATTTGCGAAGAAACAAAGTAGGAAATATTTTGTAAACATATATTTTGTTATTTAAACATTAATGAAAAATCCTTCCTCTTTGGATAAACTAATAATTTCGAATACTTTTTCACCTTATGCACCCCTTTAATAATTTCTACCATCCCTAGCCCCTGTTTCCCCAATACTAATTCTCGATCTCGATTTGAATTTCTCCGAAATCTGGACATCATTTTTGAAATGCATTTAACAATAAGTCAGAAAACATAAGTCATTACTATTTTCAACTATTTCTACGATTTACTACTTAAAAATATTTATTTTTAGTTAACTTTTTTAGTCACTTCAATGTTTTTTCAAGTATTTCCACCTCCTATCTTAAAAATGAAACTTCATATCATAAAAAATTTCTTCTGGTTGCAAATTTCTGAAATGAATTATTTCAATACACAAGTGGGTTAAACTCAAAACGGTTATGTTTTGAGTTTATGTCATTTGAGAATAATTATGAGTGTATAATTTTCTAATGACGATTAATATATAAATAAAAAAAGAAACATATATTTAATATCTTTTTTTTTAATATTCGAAAGTACAAAACAAGAATTTCTAAGCATGTTCAAAAAAATTTCTTTTACAAAGAAGCGTTCAGAAAGTTAATCTAAGAACCTGATGCTAATTTTCTCCTCAATTACAGATGAATAATATTTTCGGTGTCATTTACCATTTTAAAGTCCATTCTATTCTAATAAAGTAATACTTTAAACACTTACTTGCGATGAATTTGGCGTACTTACTAATAACTCGAAGTTTAATTTCTCTGGAGACTCGACATCCTTATTTTCAGAATAGGCGCTTGTATAATCATTCAAGCTTAATGTCTCTTTCTTAGTTTTTTCTTCGTCATTTTTGCAGTTTATTCCAGAATATGGCTTAGATTCCTTTTTCCACAAACGAGAGAAAAACCCTTTTCTATTGCGTTTTTGTAAAATCGGCGTTATCGATCTGGGTTCAGAACATTTTTGGTCCATGATGGGCGATACAGTTTCAGCCTTGATGAGCTGTTCCTTTGACACCGTAGTTGTTATAGGACGACGGTGCTTAGATGATGTACCAATTCTAGTTCTAGGAAAGTTTTTAATAGGCAATGTAGCACTTTTGTTTTCTAATTTTATTCTTTCGAAGGTTCCAAGTCTTGGGAATCTTTTTTGGCTTCTCGGCGAACTTGAGTAAGATGATCCCACTTCAGTTTGAACGAATCTATCCATTCTTTCTGGACTTCCAGACATTACTTTCAGACTAGAATCGGATTCAAAGATTTCAGAAGATCCTTCTATTTTCATAGCCGGTGTGATGTTTTGAACAGAATCGATGTTCGATTCAGTACCAGAGTTATTTTCTTCCACGCAATCGATGTAAGGTATGGCTTCTTTAATATCGTTACCAAATGACTTGGATCTCGATATTGATGCTCTTCTAACAGCCAGGACTTTTTCTTCTGGCTTTCCATCGTCCAGAGATATCTGGCTCGTTTCCTTCTCCAGTTTAAAAGATATTTCTTTTTCTCTTAATCTAGATTTCAACGATGGATTTCCTCTCATAGTATTTTTGTAAATTTCCACAGAGTAAAACTGATTTCTTTGAAAACTTGCTGGCATTGAAAGTTGACTTTGGGTGGTGGTGAAAGATGACTCACTGTGTCTTAAATTAGTTTTTGGCAATAAACTCTGAAATAAAATAATTCACCTTAGTAAATAAATACAAATGCAATCATGAAACTTTAATTTTAGAAAATTTGGACCATGTTAGTCCACACACGGAAGAAAAATTCTGGTAAAATTACCGTAATATATGGTCATGATATTTCTCGTAATTCTAATTAATAAAATTAATATGGTAATAATGTTACTTTATGACAATTGCATTTCTCATAATTTTGGTTAATAAAAGCAAAATCTATGGCATTTAAGCCATTCGTTTGGTAATTTTTCCATACATATGGTAACTTTTTAATAGAAATTCTAGTTTTATTACCACACATTTAGTAAGACGCACGAAACTGAAAAATAAACCTAACCAAATAAATAATTTTTAAGCTACGCTTTAAGGTATTATGATAAAATTACCAAATTTTACTACAATTACCAAATTGCATCACATATTTTAAAACCATATATTGTTACTTTTACCAAATTCATTACCAAAGTGCTTCGGTCGAAACTGCCAAGATTTTTGGTATTTCCATAGAGCCAGAAGCGTGAAAATATTAGTACATTGTACAATATTATAATAGTTTTGACCCTACCTTTTCTGATTGTGTGATATCGTTCAATTTTTCAATTGAAGTATAACCATATTAGAACCAAATTATTGTGAATATTCATCCTCTTTAAACCTAATTAGACGATAGAATGACTTAACTTGAATAAAAATACGTTTTAATTTGTCACGTTTTTTTTTTAAATTAAAGCAAGTTTTTACGGTATTATGGTTAAAAGGTTGATATCGTGGTTGAAAATTAAATAATAATAATAATATTTTGAAATTTAATCTAAAAAATTCTTTATAATTACTTTCAAAAATGTTTAAATCTATTTAAAACGAAATCATTGTCTACATTTACGTGATATATATTTTAACTTATGTTTGGCTATCTCAATTGGAAACAATTATTAAATAATAAGAAAATTTTATTATACGGCGCAATACAAAGCATCCCATTAATAATTCAGAATATTTCTAATCCCTCAGGAACAAAATATAACATATGCTTACTTTTGGGAATGTCTCTACGATGCTAAAA
This sequence comes from Parasteatoda tepidariorum, assembly GCF_982258835.1. Classification (NCBI taxonomy): domain Eukaryota; kingdom Metazoa; phylum Arthropoda; class Arachnida; order Araneae; family Theridiidae; genus Parasteatoda; species Parasteatoda tepidariorum. The sequence goes on from NC_141764.1 coordinate 44,547,719, forward strand.
AGTAGTAGTTAAAATATTTAGTGTTAGATTATAAATAAAAGTTTATGTTATAGGGGGAAGTGTAACTGTCAATTAGACACATTAGGAAGTAAATAAAGGTTTTCTCAAGAAGTTTAAGCGAAGTTTAAATCGTTAAAAACTGACTCACGATCGTATTTAACACTTTAAAAATTGGGTCCGAGTGTAAGATAATTCCATAATTATAATCATAGATACCAGAGCCGTGATGGCTCAGGGGATCGAGCGTTCGCCTTCCAATGAGGTGAACCGGGTTTGAATCCCAGCGATGGCTCGTCGATACGAATTCCGCATCTGGTTTGCACCGAACACAGTGCTGACTTGAAATATCCTTAGTGATAGACGTATCATAGGTAAGAGTCCCCTTGCCATTAGGCTAACCGTGGGAGGTTTATGTGGTTTCCCTCTCCGTGTAACGCAAATGCGGGTCAGTTCCATCAAAAAGTTCTCCGCGAATGCAAATTTCTCCCAATACTTGATCTGGGAATTCCCTTGTCTTCTGGATTAGGTTTAAAATTACAAGGCTACATTAGAACGATATTCATTACTAGTCGTAAACCCAAAAAATTGGGTCGGCTGTTCAACGCTGGTTATGAAATACATAGGAACCAGAATTTTTCCTTCGACAATTTCTACTTTTAACTCTTAAAAGTTATAATTTACACTTATTTTAATTTAAGATATTTCTTTAAAAAAATTATATATTAAGAGTAAAAATGAAACATTTTGCAACTGTCACAAATAAAAAAATACACATTTTTCAAAACATTTCGTGAAACAATTTTCTTCATACTTTAAAAGGATCAAATACTATAGTTTACATAATAATCAAATTAGAATTCGCTAAAATATTTCATAAGTAAATTTCAAAAAAAAATTATGCCCATTGAAATTTTCGTTACAAGAAATTGAGAACGACAAATCGCAATTTTTATGAATATCATAACTACTTTTACACATTTAGGTCAAAAATTCTCCAAAAATTAATTTTAGAAAAATAGAAAGCTTGTGATTATATCAAAACAACACCGGTTTTTAGCTGTTAGTTTAGCATTTATATAGGATGAGCAAAATAGTTTTTTTATGTGCTACAGTTATTTTGTATACTAAAAGTATTCAAAAAAAGTTTTCCTTCAGGAAATATTACAGAAGTAATTAGAAATAACTATCTATCCTAAAGACACTTTAAAAATTTTAAAATATTCTTTTTATTTTCAATATTCTATAACACATTACAAAATGCTAAAAAAATAATAGAAAAAAAGACTTGCTAATATAAGCACCACATTCTGAGTTCTGTGAATGATAAAAACTTACTTTTAACCCTAAAGGTGGTTTTATGTGTACAAAACTTGGTTTCTTGCCTTGATTTAAAGCTTCTGTACTGTGAAGTGACAGTTGATTAGTAATAATCGTCTGCCACAGGAGCTTAATCCCGAAAGAAGGAGCTCTCAAAATCCACGTAATCCATTGATTACGTTGACCTGCTGACTTATGAGGATTCTGTAAAACAAAATGTAACTAAATTTATAATAATGTACACATATCAAATGTCTTTTAATAGGTCAATGATTTAAAAGTACAAGAAGTAAGAACTGCACGGTTTTAGGCGTTCTGCTTAGGAAATGAGTTATTTATTTTTTCCATGTATAAATGCTAAATAAAAATTTTACCTACACTTGGTGCTATTAACTGAAAAAAGCTACGAATTTTTTTTTTTTTAAATATCTCTTGTGTGCATCAATAACGTGATTTAGTCTGAGAATAAAGTTACACATGTTTTAATGTTTTGGTTGAAGCAGTCTAACATACAACAAAAGTTATTGTTCATACCTTTTTAGTACCCAAAGCCAATTATTGAAAACTTGTAACAAATCATAAAACTTTGAGAGCAAAAAATATCTTGTTTCCTAAACAAAATACAGCCATCAATTCATTTAAGTCTTTTCCGATATTCTTTAATTAATTTTTCAATTCATCAGTAATATTTAATACACCCGATATAACAAATTTTAAACATCATTTTTGAAAAAAAAAAAATTCTTGGGAAAATATTGCATTTTATTGTTCTTCAATAGTATAAAATCAATTTATTGTTCCAAACCTTTATGTTCTGTAGATCTCAAGGGATTAATGCACTAAGTGACAAACTTTGAGTATTTCTGCTGTAAATTAAGTTTCTTCTTCATTTGAAAGCAAACAGTTGATGAGTGGAAGATAACCTCTCTTTAACAAAGAAAAAGCAAGATTTCAAACGCTATGAAGTGAACAGTTTAAGTGACGGTTGCGGATATAGTGATTTCACAGACTAGAAGCTTCCGAACAACGAAGAAAAACACAATTTTTTTCTTCTATTGTAACCTTTATTCACTTCCCTCTTTAATTGAGAAAATAGTTTAAACTACCACAATCAAACTTTCAGAAATACTGCTGCACTACGTATTACAACATACAAAGACTATTAATGCTGTGCATCCCCATTTTAGTAGTACTGTTAAATAAAAATAATAAAATAATCATTTTTATACATTGTACACTAATCGTAACAGTATATATCAAATTATACTATACATTGAAAATACTATTTTACATCTTTGGGCTTTTTAATTTACTAAAAATTACTTCAATATGTCTAAACAACTTCTTATGTTTTCCTTAAGGTTTATCAGCATAATATACAATTTTTGATGCCTCAAGTAAAAGTTCATTTTATAGTAAGAAAACTGGCATGAACTTCAATTCAAATTCATTACATTAAGTGATGGAAATTTTTTTTTACTCTGGCCTTAATGAGGACTTAAGAGATAATACATAAAAATTTATATCTTTTTTCAAATTTTTTAATTGTAATCATTCTTAAATTAACGAGCATAAGAAATCAAATTTCAATTCTTTTTTTCCCTATTGTATATCTTAAAATGAAGAATAAATATTTGGTCCAAGCATTTTTTTTTTGTGAGTGTAATAATTATGTCTGTGAAAAAGATTTTAAAAATATAATTTCTAACTATTATTTTTTTAATAATTCCTAATATTTTTTTAATATTTTCTTTTTATTTGTGATTCGATAAAATATTTTTTATTAATTTTATTAATCATTAAAAGATTCGAATTATCAAACTATAGAACTTTATAAATTTATGAGGGAAGAGAATTGAGAATTTTACATTTTAACAACATCAAATAATTGAAGAATGTAAAAATATTTTAATTGTTTTTCCCATTATTATTGTGCTAATGTCAATACAAATTCGAAAATTATTTTATTTATTTACATATTTTTTAAATATTTTAACGTCTTTTTATTTCCTCGTTCAATTAAATGAATAATTTTTTATCATGTTATGCACATTACTGATTCGTCAGATTTTGGTTACGTGATTTTGACGGTTATTAATTTGTTTATTAACAAACGTTTATAAACAAATATATTTTACTTAATTTTGACATAATTCCCAAAAATATATAATCTACAGGATGGTTATTAAAAAACATCATGCGTGTATTATCTCATGCTATGTTAAAACTTCTTCAACGCCCTATGTCTTTAATTTATAATCGTTCCATCATACATAATTTATAAAATAATCCCATGAACATCACGTTCATATCACGAATCAATTAATTAATAGCGTCTATTACTACAGACATAACCCATCACACAGATTCGAGTTCACTGACCAGTCATAGTTCAAGGGTTATCTGGAAAAGGACACACACAGGAGTTGCCCAACCATTTGGATACAACTCGCTAAACTATAATAGACGTGCTAAAATGATTTTGGTAATTACTGATGTACTTCAATGTTTGCTTTGATGAGATTCTGATTATCCTCATATCCCAGAAACCACTGCGCCAGCTTTTCTATGAATGACAAGTACGGAGTCTGTTAGACAAATCGTTCAGCTTGTAAGGACTGTTGTGTGTATGTTACGCTAACATTTGTAAATGAACTCCTAATATGCACTTGAGTTAATTGTTAATTGAAGAATCTGATAATGCTTGGAATCATGATAGGTTTACACTGGAATTCTGCAGTTACGTTCGCAAAGTAAATGAAGTCAATTTAGGTGCGTAAATCGAGTTTTATTTGGTTCAAAATAGCATAGTTAATGAAAGATAATTGATTGGTAATATTCTCTCATATTAAATTTTCATTAATCTGCAGTTTTGACAGTGAATAATTTATTTAATCAAAATTTTTGATTTTAAGCAAAATCAATACAAACTTAGCCAGTGCTAAGCTCTGCATTTCAATAACTTTTCTTATCATAAATTTTAAAATACGTAAATAAAAACAGTTTTCTTTTTTTACTTATTGTAAAGATATTTAATATATTTTACTGCTTATTTACTTTATGAAAAAATTATAAAAACAATGTAAATACGTTAATGAGCAATTCTACAAATAAATGCCAGGCGGCCAAATAAAAATAACTTTAGGGGGGGGGGTCACGCTATTTCTACATGAATTTTCTTCTTTTTTACACCCTAAAAAAGCAAGAAAAAATCGTGAAAATCAAATTTTTTCTTTCTGACATACGGTAAATGACAAAACACCAATAAATCAGATAAATCTGAGCCATTTATTTAGATAAAACGATTTTTACGTAAATATAATATTATTATAATGTCTCTCTAAAATGTATTAATGGAGATTTCATACCATAAGATTATATTTTAGTATAAAAGACAGAAATAAAAAAATTTAGTCAAATTCGTAAATTGAAAAAATTGGGAAAAATTTAAAATTGGTATTTCGTCATTTAAAGTATGTCACAAAGAAAAAATTTCATGTTCACGATTTTTTCTTGCTTTTTTAGGGTGTGAAAAGGAAGAAAATTCATGTAGAAATAGCGTGCCCCCCCCCCCCCAAAAAAACAAATTTTTTTTGGCCTCCTTATTGGCGTTTATTTGTAGAATTGCGCTAATATGTAATATAAGTATGTGCATGTAGCATTCTAAAAATATTGGAAATATGTAAAATATTTTATAACAAATGTTAAATGTCAATGTATCAAAAGGCACCAAAATTACAGGAAAGGATATATATTTTCATTCAATATTTCATTAACAATAATTCGAGATTTAGTTAAAGTTACTAATGGCTTTAAATTTTTTTTATACTAAAAGATCAAGAGCTTATTTTCTATGCGCGTGTTATGAAGTGAAAATCTAAAATTACGAAAGAAAAAAAATTTTGATGCATTATTTTCAACACGATGCTCAAGCACCAATTTTTATTCATAAATTTAAACAATAAGAAAACTTTTGAAAAAATATTTGTTTCAAATGAAATAATATTTTTTCAATATAATTTTTTTTATTCAGAAAGACTATAGATGGCACTTATTAAAGCCGCATAGATGAAAATATAAAAAAACGAAGCATATATATATATATATATATATATATATATATATATATATATATATATATATATATATATATATATATATATATATATATATATATATATATATATATATATATATATATATATATATATATATATATATATATATATATATATATATATATATATATATATATATATATATATATATATATATATATATATATATATATATATATATATATATATATATATATATATATATATATATATATATATATATATATATATATATATATATATATATATATATATATATATATATATATATATAAGTTTAAAATGAAGATAAGACAAAATAATTAAAAAAAAATTTAAAAAAAAGGATTAAATTTTATTTAAAAATCAAATTTCACAAAATCAAATCTCACAACATTTTTGAAAATTTTAAAGCTTTATTTCCATTAAAAGATTTTAACATAATTAAAAGTTTTAAATATAACAAATCTCTTGGCAGAACTATATTTAACCATAATGATATGAGCAAAAATTTAGGGACTATTAATATAACCGATTATGAATGTCACTGTGAGGAGGTAAATATTTTGATTTTGTTGATAAACATTATAAGCATATTATTACTGGTAATTAAAATATTATAGAAAACTTGGAACTTAGGAATTTAATGATAAACGACACAAAATTTAGATCCATTTACCATATATCAATCAATAAAATTCTAAAATACTTTCTTAATGATCTCAATAGTTTTTGTTTAAAGGTAAGGAGATTCTGTTTAAAGGTAAATAGATTCTCTTTACCTTTAGGTATGCTAACAGAATGGAAATGGGGTGTTTATTATTACTTTAAAACCTTTGTTTTCAATAATTTAAATAATTTAAATAAGAGTAACAATCCAACAAATTTTTCTAATATTGTTCAATCAATTAAGCAACTTCAAAAAAATTTTGTAATTACTCCCATAGACAAAGCTAACAATAATTATGCTATATTCTGTAAAAAATTCTATGCTGAACTTTGAAGTACGGAATTAAAAAATAGTAAAAATTTTAAACTTAGTAATTTCAATAATGATACTGTCATTAAAAACATTTTAGCTTTTTATAAGAGATTAAAAATTAAAATTAGCAATATACAATTTCCTTACTTAATTATCAGTCCTAAATTTCATAAAATTCCTGTAAAATTTAGAACTATCACATGTTGATCTAATACTTATTTAACTAAACCTGGCACCATTTTCTCTAACTACTAAAACTAACACCATTTTCTCTAACTACTTTAGTAAAATTATTAACAATATTACTAAAGAAGGTTTCTCTCGGATTATCATTAATAATCAACCGATTTTAGATTTCATGAAACATAATAAAATTAATTCTATTGCGACTTTTGATTTCCAGGACCTTTTCAATAGCATTCCCCCTTCTAAACTAAAAGATGTCCTTTTGAATAATATAATATAATAATATTTATTTATCCAGAAAAACAAATCGATAAACTCTTTCAAACTTTGATGTAAAAACAATGGATACCCAACTAAAGTAATAAAATTTTATATAAAATCATTGAATTAATCGTATATTTTTGTGGATATATTTACTAAACACTTTCTTTGTTAATTTATATAATTTTCCCATTTGCATATTCATTTCGGGTAAATTCATTGCCAAAATTATTTACTAAATAATTTCTTTGTTAATTTGTATAATTTTTCAAAATGTGCAAATCCATTTCGGGCAAATCCGTGGTTAAAATTATTTACTAAAAAATTCATTTACTAAATAATTTCCTTCGTTAATCTATATAATTTTTCCATGTGCAAATCCATTTCGGGCCAATCCGTGGCTAAAATTATCTACTAAAAATTTCTTTATTTATTTATACAATTTTTAAATGTGCAAATCCATTTCGGACAAATCCGTGGGTAAAATTATTTACTAAAAATTTCTTTATTAATTTATACAATTCTTCCATGTGTAAATCCATTTAGGGCAAATCCGTGGCTAAAATTATCTACTAAAAACTTTTTCTTTAATCTTTATATGTTTTCCACGTGCAAATCCATTTCGGGCAAATCCATGAGTAAAATTATCTATTAATTTTTTTTCTTTGATAATTTATATAATTTTTCCATGTGCAAATCCATTTCGGGCAAATCCGTGGCTAAAATTATTTGCAAAACAGGCAATTTATGTTTCTCTTTTCTATTTTATATTTTTTCTTAAATAAACATCTATTTTCTAAAACTATTTATGGTCAACTTTTTTAAATTATCCAGTATAATATTACCTTGCGCACATCCATTTCGAGCCCATCCTTGGTAACTAACAAATCAATGCACAGAATAACAATCCACTTCAGCAATGCAGTAAGAACGGCACTTTAAAACCCTCTAGTTACACTCAATTTGCGCTTTTGTTTTCATGTTTTGTAATCTGGCAATCTTGTTGTGAAAACATTTTTAAATCATTCTTGAAAAATTTCCCGTTCATGTAAGTACATCTGATTTCGCTACTCGCTTTATAGTTTATGTATTTTATACTGTTTTTTCTTTTTCTTTTATTTTATTTTCTGTTTTTACGTGTTATTTTTACTTATTGTGCTCTATTTTATTTGTTGTAATTTTTGTAAAAAATTTTTTGAGTGCTCCTCACACTATAGTATTAATATATTTTGCATTGGCTATATTGATACAATATCAGAAAGCACTCTTTTTGCGGATATAATCGTGTGGGCTGATGAAAAGATTATATCTTTTTTTTCCGGTTTTTTTAAATAAAATTTCATCCTTTTTTTTAGTCAGTTGTTTGTTATTTTTGTAATTATTATTCCCCCCCCCCTTTTTTCATATGCCTATAATTTTTCTTTGTTTTATCTTCATTTTGAACTTATCTAATGAGTTCTGTTTACTTGCAGCTTATGCGCAATAAATGAAACTTATTGTTTTTCTTAATTATATATATATATATATATATATATATATATATATATATATATATATATATATATATATATATATATATATATATATATATATATATATATATATATAGAGAGAGAGAGAGAGAGAGAGAGAGAGAGATACATATATATATATATATATATAAAGTAACTCTAAAAGCATTTTAGTGAAGGAATACAATTTAAACAATCTTTTACACAATTAATGGGTGTGCTGTTTGTCCTTTTTATAATGAATAAGCTTGTTTGTTCGATTTTACTTGATTATCAATTAAATAAATTTTAATTATGTCAAAAAGAATGTTCTTAAGAACTACCAAAAAAATCCATAAAGTAATTTGCACTCGAAACGCATGCACATATTAAAAAATGGGAATAATTTTAAAAAACCATCACTCAAATTGTTATTATTTGCTGCCATATTAGTTTTTTAAAATAAAATTTAATCTTCAATATGAAGCCGAAAACACATCTTTATTTAAAATGGTTGAATATTTCATGTCTGCAAGTTTCAGATCATAAATATGTTTATGTTCCTGGAAAAGGAATAATTCTCTTTACTTTTCTGGAAAAGTAATAAATATGCTTGTGACTTTCTCCCGATTAGTTAGAAAAAAATACCCTTCATTTTAAAGATACAGAAATAGATTAATTAAAATATTCATAGCATGTTTAAAATTCCTCGTAAACAGCAATTGACAGAAATTTAGAAATATTAACTCAAACGAATTATAAATTATTCAACCATCAATTCCAAAACAATATATGTTTAAAATATTTATGCTTTAGATTTTGATCAACTAAAACAAATATAAGTACAAAAGATGATGATATAAGTACCGAAAGTAAAGATTTTCAATAAAAAAAGTAGGTGGGGCACTCTAAAGAAGACGAAAGAATGTTTAAAAACTTCAAATGCTTTTTTAGTCTTCCATTAATGCGTTGAGTTTTAACTTTAGAAAAAATAGAAAGAAAGATGTTGCCAGTCTCGAAGCGTGAAATTTAAGCCAAATTTAAGGAAGGCCAAATAATAGTTTAAAAAATGAAAAAGCAAAAGACACGGGTTGAAAAAAATATGGAAAATGTATTTAAGAAAAAAGAATTTATTAGAAAGATTATTGATACTCCCACTTTTAGAATTTTCTTGGAAAAAATGTTAAATAACATTTATTTAATTGTTATTTTGACATATTTAAACAAAACAGTCAAATAATCACAAATAATAAGGTGGCATTCAAACTGTTAACTGTAAGAGAAAAACAACCGTTTATTAACTGCTTTCACCTAATACGTTTAAGTAACCAGACTTTTATCGTCTGGGGCCACCTAATGAAAACACTCAGTTCCATACTGCTGGACACATAGTATAGCTATAGCGAGAGGGCTTATCTGTTAATCGCATAACCAACAGAATGGATGTTCGAGTCCTAGCGTTGACAACATAATATTTCCTCCATTCTGTTAAACACATGAAGAGTTTCAAGTGTCCTGCAATCCCCAATTTGTGACTAGACTATTATAATGCGATGCTCTAATTCGCACATAGATGGCAGCACCGTAGAGCTTCTTAACATAAAAAAGTCTAGTATTTCCAGTCTCTTGTGATAGATGAAAGAACCAGATGAACTAATTAAACCACTTTCACGGTTCATTTAATAAAACACAACTCAATCACAGCCTAACACCAATGCTTAATCGTAACGAGAAGCGGTCTAGCTCCAATGTCCTGTTGAATTTTTCATGGTTCTGAAACAATGGTAGTCGTGAATGGCTTAAAAACCATATAGTTTTTCATTCATGGTTTTTTAACTGTACTAGTTGTAAACTGTTTTGAAACCGTAAAAGTAAAAACTGTTCTTTACCTCTAATTTTGCTGTTAATTTGATGGACTGACTGCCTCCAGTTATTGTACCGTAGCTTCAGAATGGAAATTGTAACTGTGTAATATAAAGTGCATTCTAAGTGCTTTGGAAATAGAAGGGAATAGAATAGTTTTAAAAATTGTTTTAAATAGATTTTTGGTTTAAAAAAATTTTAAGATTTTTTTTTTGTTTTATCTAAATTTCGTGCTTTTTTATCTCTATTTTTTTCCTCTTTTTTTTTTGGACTAAGCAGGTTCATAAAAATGAGAACTTTTTACTCTTCTAACTTGATGTCAAAATTAAAATGAAGCTCAAAAACGCATGTTTCCTTTTTATAAGCAAAACATGTATATAAACATATGTTTATATATTGAAATAAACGCTATTTTAAAAATACGTTCATCAAAAACACGCAGGGTGATATTTTTTGAGTTATATTAAAAAAAAAATTTCATTTCAAGCAAACATTAAAATTGTGTCGGTATGGAGGAGGCGAATATGAAAATATAGACTCAGAAATGCTGTTCCATATTTTTACACAAAAATGCGTAACAAAGATAAAAGAGCATATGCTCAAAATAATATATTTATAAGCGAATTTTTACAAGTTACATAATGATATCGTTAAACTTTATAACTAACAGTTTTTCCAATAAATAAGCAAAATTAAACGAGCTCATCCTCAACTATTTCAAAAGAAAGATAAAGTTATGGACTGTTTTAGACGAAATTGAAATGTTATATTTAATTAGTTACGATAAGCTGTAATTAATCTATCACAAATAAAAAATATATTACTATACTACGTTATATGAAATATGGTATTTTTAAACAAATGTTTGTCTCATTTTATGAAATGAGAAACTAATTTATTTTTCTAGGTCATCCAGTTGTTCCACTAAACTAACGACACAGTCACTTAAACTTCAGATTTGTTATGCAAAAGTAAACATTCTTAATTTCCCCAGAAATATATTTCTAAAGACAGATATAAATTAATCTCGAACAATCATTTCTCTAGAGTTATGTTTGCTCGAAACAAACTTGGCTACCTTAAACAAAAAGAAAAAGAAGCGAAGGAAATAGTGCTTGAGAACATTATGTAGTTTTCAAAGCTCGATCAACACAGCAGTAGAAACAAAAGCGAACAAATAACAGAGGAGCTATTGTATGTTTACTGTATGGTCTCGTCAAAGAGTGTTTTAATATTTCTTTAGAACATTACATTCTAAAAATATGCGAGACGTGTTTTAATGTAATGCATGAGCATACAATGTATAAAAATGTTTTAAAGTGTATGCAAATCAAAAAAAATATTTTTCTTCAAAAGTACTCTCTTCGAACATTCAACGATCTTACATGTTATGAATTTCCAAAATTTATCATATGCCATACAAAGTTGGAATTTCCATTCTAAAATTACGATAAAATAACCGGCAACAGTCTCTCCGTCCAATTTACCGCTAAGTTTCCGGGAAGAGAAAATTCTTTACCTTTATGGTTATGACCTCTCAAAAAACTGGTATGGTTAAAAATTCACAAATACAAAACTATACGGCTTTGTAAAAATTCACCACTAGCGTGACTTCAAAAACGTAAAAAAATTAAATTTATTTGGAGTTACATTGGAGTTAAGTTACGTTTGGCCTTTTGTTAGTTAATGAACATGAGATTCAGGTTGTGGTTGAGTTGTGCTTTATCGAAAGAACAGTGGAATTAATTAGATTTTCTATTGGTGCCATAGATCGTGAGCGATGGGAAATGCAAGATATTTTGTATTAAGCAGCTCTATGGTGCTGCCATCTGTGCGTGAATGAGAGTTTCGTATTACAATAATCCAGGATCACCAATTGGAAAGCGTAAGACACTGAAAACTCTTCATAAGTGGAAGGAACGGAAGAGATGTTATGGTGTCTGAGCTGAAACGCGAACCCCCGTTCACCAGGTCATATAATTGACAAATCAGCTCCCTCGGCTATAGTATGTGTCCAGCTGCAAGGAACTATGTAGTTTTCATAAAGGGAATCTGCGGATAAAATTCTGGTTTCTTAGCCGTATTAGGTGAAAACAATCAATGAACGATTTTTCTCACATTTAACAGTATAAATACCATTTTTTAAGGTAATTTGATTTTTATGAATATGTTAAAATAGCAATTAAATAAATTGTCATTTAACCCTTTTTCTGACAAACTTTAAGTGTATAATAATCAACGATTTTGGATTATATGGATTTTGAAAACTTAATGTGTACTATATATTCATTTATTTTTGAATTGATAGAATTGAAAATTACAATCACAGTATGTTCGAGAACTAACTACATTAAGATTAACTAAGGCTTAAATTATCTAGGACTGCAATTAAGAGAGATTGAATTGCTTATGCTAATATCGACAAAAGAAAAATATAATATTTCTTAATTCACGAAATGTTCATTTTTTAATTAAGACTTTTCTACTCTAGTTTAAAATAATTCCCGTTTATCTCCCAAGGATATAAAGTTCATAAATAGTTAATGAATCGCTATTAATTGAAATACGTCATCGTGTACTAAAACTGAAATTGTTAATAAAAAAATTGATAAATAAAAAAAATTTATATCAATTTTTTTATTAACTATTTCATTTCCTGATGACTTTATATCATTAGATTTAGAAAAGAACATTTTTAGAAGTTTAGCTCATTTTAAAAAAGATTAATTAAATATGGTGCTTGAGAGGCCATAATGGGCATCACACATTTCCTAGCCTTTAAAATTTCTTTAATTTCCTAAATCTACTTTTTTAATCATTCTTAATCGAATTTTTACATAAATTAAGCCAGTTATTTAATTTTTATTACAATTTATAAAAAGCGAATATAATTATTTTATTCTTTTCTTAACAATCAATGTAACGGCTAGCGTTTCATTTAATACTAATGTAAGACTCATAACTTCACTGTCGCGACTAAATCGAAAACAAAAATCTATTTATAATTCTTTATTTCTTACCACAAAAATGTCTCAGTTTGCATTGTAATACTAATTCTCACAGTCTTTTTGGCAATTAGCTTTCGCCAAATTATTTTCAAATTTAATATTGATTAAGGGGGTTGGCTTTATTTTTTGGTTTCGTTATCTTTCGATAAATTACCAACCATGGATCTCTTTCCATGCTCCTATCTGTCTGTTGGGAACAATTCATTCACTTTCAGTTTCTAATTATTGGTGAAGGACTGGGGGGGAGGCTTTTAGCCTCTTAGTTCTCAACCGTTTAATTAACATGAGAGATGATGTTTTGATCCTTCTAAAGGACTTCTTTTTCATTATTTTTATATTTTTGAGTGTGGCTATATTCAACTTGATATTTACTTAATAAATTAATTTTTCCTAAAATGATTTTATTCATTTCTCTGGGACAAATATCCTAACATGATGTCCAAATTGAAGTGTATCTCACACGGCCAAAATATATACTTAATACTACAATTATGCTATCTAAACAAACCACTAAAATTGGATTGATGATCACCACCTTCATAGCGATATTGATTATTGGTCGTAATATGGTAGCCAAGTTTTACCGCGATAAAACAGTTATCATTTCTCTGAGACAAATATCCTAACATGATATCCAAATTGAAGTGTATCTCACAGGACCAAAATATATGCTTAATACTACAATGATGCTACCTAAACAAACCACTAAAATTGGATTGATGATCACCACCTTCATAGTGATACTGATTATTGGTCGTAATATGGTAGTCAAGTTTTACCGCGATAAAACAGTTATCATTTCTCTGAGACAAATATCCTAGCATGATATCCAAATTGAAGTGTATATCACAGGGCCAAAATATATGCTTAATACTACAATGATGCTACCTAAACAAACCACTAAAATTGGATTGATGATCACCACCTTCGTAGTGATATTGATTATTGGTCGTAATATGGTAACCAAGTTTTACCGCGATAAAACAGTTATCTTGTTAGTACATAATTCCTTTTTTTTTTCTTCAGATTTTTTTTATTTATTTGAATTATTCAATAACCATTGGCATAGTAGTGTTTAGATTCTTAGAAATTCTCTTCAAAATCGTAACTATGTACACACATAAAAGAAAAAAACATGATTATAAAAAGCCTACAAAATACTAATGTTATGACGTCATCTTCGCGCTCAGACCGCGTTGACTTTACTTATTGTTTTTACACTATTCATGTGCGTGATGATATCCGACTACACTAATCGTGTATGTGATAGTATTTAAAAGTTATGCATGTTTTTACACTAGTCATGTGTTTGATGGTGTCCGAAGGTTAAAATATAAATTGTCAATACATCAGTTCCAAAACTGGTTTGTAAAAGTTCAACCCAACAAAATTTCGATTGACATGAATCTCATGTTCCGGTCTCTGCAAACGTTTTTAAATGTTAAAATCTTTATATCAAATAAGGAGATCAAAAATCAACTGCATTAGTTTTTTTCCAGCAAAAAGCAAAAGTTTAATGCGAGTGGAATCATACGCTAAGGCCAGAAAGTTGGCAAAATGTATTTTACCAGAATGGACGATATATGGCTCAGTAAAATATTTTTCCATAAGGATTCATGAGAGCCACGATTACTCAGGGGATGGAGCGTTCGCCTTCACGTGAGTTGAACCGGGTTTGAATCCCAGCGGTGGCTAGTCGATGCGATTTCCGCCTCCGGCTGCTCCGACCACAGTACTGACGTAAAATATCCTTCGTGGTAGACGGATCATGGGTTAGAGTCCCCTTGCCATCAGGCTAACCGTGGGAGGTTCTCGCGGTCTTCCTCCCCATGTAACTCAAATGCGGGTTAGCTCCATCAAAAAGTCCTCCACGAAGGCAAATTTCTCCCAATACTTGATCCAGGAGTTCTTTTGTCTTCTGCATTGATCAAAAATTATAAGGCTATGTAGTTGAACATTAGTAATCGTAAACTCGAAAAATTGGGTCGAAAAATAAAATAATGATTCATGAAAATCGACTTTTATTTTAATAAAAACAAATAAGAAATCACTTTCCAAAGAACGAACATCCTTATTCATGCATGAAAATTTCCTTCATGCCCACAAATAAATATTAAATCGAAGCCATTGTTCACTAATACTTTTACTATAATAATTTTTCTCTGACTGACACAATTTTTAGAGACATTTAATTAAAGTAATATCTTTTTATTCGAATACTGTTTCCCATTAATAATTTAATCTTAAAAAATTATTTTTAATAGAATAGTTACAGTATTTTTACTGTTGTTTAAAAAAATTACTTAACTAATCTCCGAAAAAGTAAAATTGAGTCATATTGTTTGATTAGTTCAATTAGCTATTTAAACTAGTTTTCAAACAGAAAAGTATAAAAGAAAAAATTTTCTAGCTTTTTTAATAGAAATTCGCCCACAGGGATTAAATACTAACGAAGTGTTTCAATTATTTCTGTATAACATGGAGATTTTACATTACATATTAAAAAAAAACATTGTTTTGAGTTCTGCAAAATTTTAATGATGTGTTGCTGTGGTTACAAAATTAAAATATTAAAAAACAAACTAAAAAATTTAATAGAATTTATTATGATAACAAAATGTAGTTAGCATCGAAAAAATATTGGAATCAGCAAAATGTAATTATTTTTACAATTGACAATTTTGTTTCTGAACAAACATAGAAGTAAATATTTTTATATTAATACGTATTGAAATCTACGCATAATGTAACACGTTAAATATTTTATTCTAATGAATTAAGCAAATATGCGAGTATGATCTAGTTAGGAATAAATACGTAAAGTATATTTTTCCATGATAGTTATTAAGCAACTTTATAATTGAGTATAAACTTACATACTAACGATAAAATTCTAGCATTTGAAGTTAACAAAAATAGTATTGGATTGTACCATCCATTAATATGGAAGAGTTTTATTCAAAATTTCAAGATTAAAATAAAACATTATTTACTGGCTAAATACCCGTTATATTTACCATTGTATTTATCATTCACTAGCTAAATACCCATTCTTCGCACGGGGTGAAAAAAAAAGTAAACAATCTGTATATTAGAACTGAGCAAAACGACAAAATCATACGCAAATTAAATGACATATATCAACACTATGAAAATGATAAATAATTATATTTATTATTTATTATATTCTGTCCTTCACGGTGGCTTTACGTTATTACATTAATCAAAACACCACCAGAATTAAACCATCAGAATAAAGATTAACTGTATTCAATATCATTTGGCATGATGTTGTTGCTTGGCACCAACTCATAACATTCAAAATTTACCCAAGTCGAGTAATTTTCTTTGGTGCTTTCTCCCTTTGAAGAAATCTCTTTCCACACTATCCATATCTTAAAGTATTGATTTAGTTTAAATATGTACCAAACACACTTACATAATTAATTGTACCTAAATTAGTTTATGGGGTACTTATTAAAACTTAACCAATTATTTTACTACCAGTAGTGCCCCTTGCCATAATTAAGTAAGCATTATTGGCGTCTATAATAGTATGACGATTTTAAATTTTTTGTTGAAACGAATTATAACCATTTCGCCGTTTATTTTGTTTTAAAGTACAAAGCTTGTTTTTTATTTAAATTAATACTTATTATTGTTGTTGTCGTGTCTATGCATACGGTGCTAGTGCGAAGATTAAAGTCCTCCAAAAGTCATTAAAACTTATTGCCAAACTTAATTAGGCATAATTGGAGTTTAAAAAAAAGTTATGCAATTTTTTACGCTTCTCTTAAATAAATAAGCATCATTTCACCATTAATTTTACTTTTCACACAGCTTATGATAAATATTAGCAAAATTAATTAAGTATCATTGGCATCAATAATAGTTTTTAGTTAGCGATTTTTTAAATTTTTCTCAAACAATTAGTACCATTTCCAAAATAATTTTCTTTTTAATGCATAGCTATTTTCTTTAATTTTAATTAATACTTTTTTCCAAATTAACTTTCAATAGCGTCTCTGATTTTTTTTAAATATAATCTTTTTACAATTCTTTTAATTTGTGTGTCACTTCCTTTATGCAAAATCTTGCTATTCTCGCAGTTTTACTCTCATATCAAAAGTTCAACTTAAAAAACTCAAATGAATTAAATAACTATAACAATGAAAAATAAAAACTAGTTTTTTTAACGAATTCAGTTTTTTATGTACTAAACTCTTTTTTATTTTCATTAATTTGTTCCTCAATTCTATTCATTAGTTTTACATTAATATATAAAGTCAGACTAGTGAATTAATGAAAATATATGAGCACGTAATAAAATAAAATACAATTAGTTTATACCCATTTTGTATTTCGATAAATTATTTCAATGCATGACTTCTTTCAGTAAAATCTAGCTTTTTTTTCGTAGTTTTTAATCTCACATAAAAAAATACACTTTAAACGTTCTATTGAATTAAATGAAAAATAAGCAGAATAAATTCTAGAAAGAATTTAATTTTTGCTGACCCACTTTCTTTTGTATTTTTATTAACTTACCCACTGGCACATTTTTGCTCTTTTCATTCATTTTAAAGTGAGTCACGTTTAAAAGCCTTATATAACTGTTCCGAAATCTTTCATTTTCTGGATACTTAGCTGTATATAAATTCGATTCACGAGTTAGAGATAATCAAAAATAAAAACAGTTGCGATAAATTTCACTAGAGTAAGAACTAGATGGGTGTTTTACAATTTTGAGAAGTGAAGAGATAATGCATTTTATGTTAACTGGTAACTCAAGATTTCACAACTTTTAATAAATCAAGATTTCACAGCTTTCATCTATTCTAAAAATCGCTTTTGTTAGGATTATTTAAAATTCGTTCATAATAAAACGAAAAGTATTTGCGTGTTCTTTTAACTCCAGTTCCGTTCATGCCAGTGTCTTAAAATTCGAACAGTCAATGAAACGAGCAGTCCTAAACCCCGATTCCAGAAATCGTTTGAAATTTTCCATCCTTCTTTTGGGAGGGCGAATGAGAAGCGAATTTTTCGCAGAAGTTTAGCATTTTACTTTGTCACAGTTTTATACATGCAAGTGACTTCTAAAATTCTATAATGTTAAGGTTCTACAATTATTACAGAGAAGTAAAGCAAGTGTAAAAATAGAATTAGTAAATATGGGATAAAATAATGCCATTTAAAATCTCCATTTATACGTTTATTTTTTATTTTTTACATAACAGTTTTATTTTTCACACAACATTTTTAATTTTTTACATTTTTTTTCAGTTTAAGTTCAAGTCTGCATCATACAAAAGTAGCTCGTCGAATAGCTGCAAGAATTAGATATAATATTAAAACGATTTTAGTTTTAATGTTTATTTTTTATTTTTATGATTAGTATAAAGACTATAAGGATTTTTATGATTAGAATTGTAATATTTTATAATTAACCCTTTCAAATTTTTATGAATGCATTGTATCTTTTATTCCAATATAACTGTTTTGTCAAGTGATATTGGGATAAAATTAAATTCTTCTATATTTTTAATTTATATCTATTCATTTATCTCAAAATTAAAGCAAGTTTTACGATTAGTTTTGTTAATTTATTATAATCAGTTTAAGTTTATTAAATGATCATTTTATTAATGATCCGTATATTAAATGATTAAAATCAGCTCATTATAATAATTTAATAAAGTAATGAGCTTTATAAAGCAATTTCAAATGGAAAATGGCGTATTCAAAGTAGTCTCTAGACTGCTAAGTTAATTTAACCTGAGATTTCAAAACGGTTCCCTTTCTGCATTCATTAAATCATAGTATATTAGTCGACAAATAAATGTATTATACTGCAAATAAAGGCAGTTATTTAAACAACTATTTTACTAGCTTGAATTTCATAAAAATTGTAAATTAAAACAAAAAGATAAATAAATAAAGCTAGCAAAGTACATACGCTACTTTTAAAATTCTGCTATTATATTTAATTGTAAATATTTTTTAAAGTTTTAGCAAGCAACTATCTTTTATTAAACTAGAGGGCTCCGCCCCCTGCTCGCTGACGCTCGCCAACCCCCGGAGAATTGCTTCGCAATTCTTGCTTGGTTTGCTTCGCAAAACCAAGAATGCTTTGATTTCATATATTTCAATATTAAACTGAATATTAACTGTTATCATCGAAAACAATTAATTTTCTTAAATGCAGAATAAGCAGTGTGTCAATATCAATGTCACTTTTTTTCGTTGACTACAGTTCCTTCTATGTCCTATTTGTTCTCTAAATGAGCCAAAATTGTCAGAAATTAACATCAATGTGCAGATATAATCTTAATATGAAACTTGTTTAAAAAAAATGATAATCACAATAATACAGACTTTGTCCCAAAGAAATGAATATATTTTTAACACATTTAATTCAATATATATATATATATATATATATATATATATATATATATATATATATATATATATATATATATATATATATATATATATATATATATATATATATATATATATATATATATATATATATATATATATATATATATATATATATATATATATATATATATATATATATATATATATGCAAACACTATAATATTTTTCAATAAGCAATATTGTTAAGAACAGGGTAATTTTTAAAAAAATATTTTAATAATATTCAGCAAAATAACTATAAATGAAAACATTAATTTTGCGGAATTAAAATAAACAATGCACCAATAGCATTTTCTTTACGCTAAATACATTAAATAAACAAATCGAATTAAGATTTAAAACCAGATTAAACTTACGAATTAACGTTTTAGAAAACAAATAATCAGATTAATCAATATATCAATACGAAATAAGTTGAGATGTTGTAAAACTGAAGAATGAAATTCTAACTATTTTGTGATTGGTTGCATCTCTGAAAAAGAAAATTCAGACTTGTAAATCGCTTTTTTAAGCTTGCCGTTTTCAGACATGTGATTGGCTGTTGTGAACGGCGGTTATTCTTCATTATTAACTGCAAAATCGTGCTTTAAAACTAAAATAAATAAAAATTTAAAATTATGTAAAAGATTTGAATGCCCTAAATGTCTTCCCTGAAAGATTCTGAATGAATTGATTCCTTAATCTTAGATTTTCATCACGTAGTTAAAAAGTTTTTCAGGGGACAAAATTAACTGCAAAAACTTTTTTTTAGAATAGAGAGAAAAGAAAACTTTTAATTGGCTTCAAAAACCTCAATACCATTGATGAATTCAGATATTAATTTCAAATCTTCTAGACTTGCATTCAACTTTAAAACTTAACTATCATTTCTCTTAATCTTCAAAATTCAAGTAGAGAAATAAAACAATATATATATAATCCCCTCCAAAAAATTATTTCTCTTTTAACAACAACATTATGACTGTAAAAAGTATATTAAACTTACGTTAATAAATGCTACTTCAATAACTAAATTTTTTGAAGGCAATTTGCAAAACATGGAACCATGAAAAAATGAATAAAAAGGATTTAGAAAATAACTTTTATTTTATTTTCAAACTGAAGCAAGTTTGAAAAAAGATAAAATCGACTTAAAAGAATAACAGAGTTCAAAACTAAGTTTATCTAAAACTTAATACACTAGAGCTTAAAATCTTACAACCAGGTTTAAAAAAAGTAAAATTATGCTTTATGAAATGTGCTTTCATATGTGTTGAATGACATTTTATAACAAGAAGATATGAAAGTTTTATAAAACTTTAATAAATTTTGAATACAAAAAACAACATTTCTCGATATAATTTTAAAAGATAATGATGGTAAAAAGTTTTTCATGGCAGTGGTGCATTCTTTATTGCGAAAAATCATAGTATAGGATCTTTTAATTAACTATGAAGATCCAGATTTCTTTGGTCACTATCATGATAATGATGTTCAAAAGTTAATCATTACAATCGGTACATTCTTATTTGCAAAAAGTCATATGGTAGGATATGATATTTAATTGACTAATAAGATTAATATTTCTCAGGTCACTATCATGATAATGTTGTTCAAAAGTTTCTCATTACAATTGGTACATTATTATTTGCAAAAAGTCGTATGGTAGGATATTTAATTATCAAATAAAATCAAGTTTTATTTGGTCAATATCATGATAATGATGCTCAAAAGTTTCTCCTTATAATTGGTGCATTCTTATTTGCAGAAATTTATATGGTAGGATCTTTAATTAACCAAGAAAATCAAAATTTCTTTGGTCACTATCGTTATAATATTGATAAAAAAATTCTCATTACAATCGGTGCATTCCTATTTGCGAAACTTCGTATAGTAGGATCTTTAATTAGCTAAGAAGATCAAAATTTTTTATGCACCATTATGATATTAAAAAGTTTCTCATTTCAGTAACGCATATTCTTATTTGCAAAATTCTTATGGAAAGATCTGTAATTGACTTAAAAGATCCAGATTTCTTTGATCACCATCGTACTGCATTTGGAGTATACAATTGAAGTAAGTTAGAGAGGTGTTTGTTACCACTAAAATGTTTCATTGTACGTTATTAAATGATATTTAGAGTAATATTCATCATTCTTTTAAAGAGTGTTCTTATTCTCTACTATTACTAAATTTCTTTATTTTGATAATAATTTCAAATTAAAAGCTTTAAACTAACGGCAGTGTTTTTTTTCTTATTAACGAGTAATCGCGGACGGAGAAAGAATTCTGAGAAAATTACCGTTAGGAAATTTTTGGTAAAAAAAAAATAAAAAATCATTTCATAACAGTATATTAGCGTAATTTGTACCAGAAATAAATAACTGTATAACGGTTAATAAGTTTAAACACTGATTTAAATAAAATTATCTTGAAGTACAGTTTAATAACACAGTAAAAATGAATTTCCCAAAAATTAAGCAAAAATGTGAAAAAATAACTCCTAAACAAATATAACTGAATTTTAAAATCCCATGTTCTCATTATTAAGCAAAATGCATAATCTCAAGAATGACGCATTATGTACTGCATTACTGAAAAGAGAGTGAGTACGTAGTCTGTAAATTCCTGTAATTTAAACCCCTACAGATTCATAATGGTTAACAAAACGAAATTTTATTTCATATTATATTCAATTATTTTACTTTTATTTGTATATTTTAAACTTAAGCACCTCCTAGGAAAAGAATTTAGACATCACTGATATTAATTTAAATATATGACATGTATCGCAGATGTCATATTTTGATTAATGTCAGTGGCATTTAAATCTTTCAAGTAGATGGCGCCTTTTTTAATATTGCAATGTGAAATTCTTTTAAAATTATTTTAAAGGGGCTACTTTGAAGAAGCCATAGCTTCACAAGGTACTGTAATATCCTGTTTATTAACCACACTATATTGCAATAAAAGAAAAATATTTCTTTAAAATTAAAAAAAAGTAAAACTCACTGAAATCTAGTATCATCAGGAAAAAAATTAAAAGTCAATAAAAAATGCCAGGATTTTATTATGTTAACTTGCAATTTGAAGCTTATTAAGGTACAGCAATATGTACTTTAACAAGCTTAAATAATTTATAAGGTCAGAAAAAAAATCGAAAAATAAATGGGAAAAAAAAACAAAGATTCTGGGTAAAAAATATTTTTTTCATCTTCCATTTTTTGCGAACAAATAAGTTTTTGATGTCTAAAAATACTAAACTCGAAACAAAAAAAGCTCTAATGCTCAGAATTGAAATTTGAAAGCCTCGTCATTTTAAATATTTAATCAGACTCTCTTAAAAATAAACCATCCATGAAATCTTGTCTGAGTGCAATGTAAAGAAGGGGAATATGAGTTAATCTTGTGAAAAGGCGGTTCATGCTACTTACTCTTTTAAAACAAGATTAAATGCCAGATTTTCATAAAACTCTTTAAAGGTTTCTGGGTCATCCAGGTACTCGGAGAAAGTAAATTATGTAAAACTCTTTAAATTTACAAAAGAATTTGGAAATACATATTTTATAACAGAAGATATCAAACTTGTTTTTAAAATTATATCTAAATATTGTGTTCTTAGATATATTTCAAGGGGAATTAGAAGTAGTTAAGTAATTTATTTTTTAAAAATTATATGCACGTATGTTGGTAAATGCTAAAAATTTTGTATTTTATTTAAATCATAGTTATAAGGTATATTTAAAATTGTTCAATAAGGTTAGTAATGTATCGATGTATTCAAGAACAAAGAGTAACGCTATGGAGGCATTTGCACATACGAATGTTCAATTTTACTTATTGACATTTATACACCGAAGAGCCATTACATTATGACCACCTTCCATCTATAACAATGGGCTCGCCCAGGTTTTCATGGTTTCTCGCCCAGGAACAATGTTTTCATGGGGCATATTAGAACCCATAATCCTCATAGAACAATCCCTGACGTCTGTAAGCTACTTGAACATAGTTGCAGACCAGGTTCACCCATTCATGGCAACAGTTTTTCCTGCGGGGAATGGTGGCCAACAGGATAATGCACCATGTCATAAGGGTCGAATCGTCATGGATTGGTTTGAGGAACATTCCAGTGACTTTCAAGTCATGTCTTGGCCCCCAAATTCACCTAACCTTAACCTTAAGCATTTGTTTTCCTACTTGGAAAACCAAATTCATGCTGCCACGCTACATCCTCGTAATGTGAGGGAATTACAGGACCAGTTGGTGAGCGCTTGGTACTAGATACCTCAGATTACCTATCAGCACCTTGTGGAATCAATGTGGTGCTTGCATTTTGAGAGCTAAAGGTGGTCCTACACGTTATTAGCAGGTGGTCATAATGTAATGGCTCTTCGGTGTATATGTTTATAGGTGGTTACTAGTCAATACATGCATTGAATATATGACTCATATTATTTAAATTTATTACTATACATTTTTGATCGAGTTATAGATGACAAAGTAGCTACGTGTCAAATATCAATTTAAACTTGTCATTTTTGAATTACACAAACTCTCATGTGACTTTTAAAGGGGCGAAAATAACAAAATATTCCACAGTTAGCTTGATGGAAATGTTTTCTACCAATCTTCAGTTTAACACTAAAGTTCAGTTTAACTTAAAGTTATTATCAGCACTATGACCGGTATACGAGAACAACATACAAATCTATAAGCAACTGCCATTATTCGAACGTGGGTCACTTCTTCTAATATCAAGCCCTCAATTAACATAGCTAATGATCCGAAAATTGCTTAAACTTAAAATTTATCGTCAAATTAATATCAAAACAAAGTACATGTAGTTGATGTTAAATTGATTTTACTTTTCTCCAAAGCATACTTAGTTCCTAGCAGTAGCATACATATTCCAGCCGAGAGGTCTAATCTGTCAGTCTCATGACTGACAAAACTGGGGTTGCAGTCCTAACGTTTGCACCACATTATTTCCTCCATTCCTTTCAACACATGAAGAGTTTCCAGTATACTGCACTCCCCAATGCCCATTACCTAACAAAAAGCCTAGATCTTATGTCCAGTTAAATTTCGTTTTTATGGTTTTGAAACCATGCTAGTTGTAAATGGTTGAAAAAACATATGTTTTGTTATAATGGTTTTATAACCATGCTAGTTGAAAGCGGTTTCAAAACCGTAAAAGTAAAAAATGTTCTTTACACCGTAAACTTTACGGTTAATCGGATGGACAGACGACTGCCTGTTATTTTACCATAATTTTAGAATGAAAATTCTAACAGTGTATATCACATTGAAACTGAACGCAGAACTATTGTAAATCAACCTATATTTATGTAACTTTACTTCAATTTACATTAATATATTAAAGAATTGAGAAAGGTAGTTTTTAAATGCAAGTTTGCTAGAGTTTTTTTTTTCTTCTTAGTTTCTACTTTTAGCGAAGTCTAACATTTTGCTGAGTATGTATTTTGAAAACATGTACTAGAATGTAAGTTCTTATAAAATAAAAATGTTTAAAAGAGTCACCAATGTTTGCCACTAACGAAATAAAAGGTTTCAAATGACTGGAACTTATTAAGATAAATTTTTATATTATTTTATTTTAAATTGCTTACCTCGGCAGCAAATAGTATTCGGAACTCAGAATCTGAAAAGGAAACTTTCATTTATATTTTCATAACGACAACAGCAAGTAATAAATTTAATTTTTTTTTTCAAAAATATTTCTCTAGTTCATGAGTTTCGATTCAATAATGTTTAACAGGTTGAATGAGAACTATTTTCAAAATGCATTGCAACATTTTAGATATAAGATATAGATTATAGATAGATAGATAGATTTAGATATAGATTTAGATATTTCTTGCTATGGAACCCAAGATAGACCAGGGTATTTAAAACTTAATTTTTGATAAATATATATGCACTTAAGAAATAATAATTAAAATAATTAAAAAAGAAATCCCCACCTTACCCCGAGTTTATAATGGAATAAGAAATGTTTTTTACAATTCAGTCCTTCAGGCGAACTTTGCATCAGACAAATAATATTTACATTAGCAGATTTGCACTACTCTTGGAAGTGATTTAGATTTAGAACTAAACACTTCAAGGGAATGAAAATATCTCCCGATGGCCATCGAAGCAGCAGAAGTTGTCCTCACTGCATCGACACAGAACTCTCTCCCAACCATGTCTTTGATTGCCCAGCCATATTGGCAAAGCTCTTCAGGATCCATCTGGATCCTCCGCAGCAACTCCTCTATTCCATTGAGATTATTGATGTGGCCAAAGCTGTTTTAGATACTTTTGGACAAATTTAATTTTCCTTGCACTACTGAACAAGACAACAACAATATTAGCAGATTTCTCAATTGAAATCAAAATAATGTTCACATAAACGCAATTATTTTTTAAATATATCACCACAATATTCACTTTGACACAATTATCTATTAACTTCAATGAACACAATATTCTATCGACTGCAGTACAATTTTCACACGAAAATAGTTCGCCATTGGCACCAACACGAGCACAATTGGATCCATGAAAGTGACGTCATCCTAGGCAAATCATGACATTTGTCCATTCAGAAGCCAATCAAATTTGCAAAAGCTCGTGACGTTTTATTATCCAATTAAATCTGATTTAAATCACATGATTAGGCATAATCACTTCATTTCTTTTCCAGTTGCAATTACCTAAATCTCCACCAATGTCAAAAATATTTTTTTATTATTGTTTTTTTTTTAATCTTTATGAATTTCAATTCTTTTGCTGTTGCTTAATAAACTTTTTACAAGGAATCGCATTTAGATTTTACTATACGCTCCTCACTATTTACAATTAGAACAAATAATGTTTAAAAATCATGTTTAAGAATGACGATTTCATGTTTAAGGATGACTAAAAATTGAATAATGAATTAATAGTAAATGGCTTACCACATTTTTTCACATCAAATGTTGCTTGATAAATGGACCGTAAAAGAACAGGTTCTTCTAATATTAGTAGTACTCTTTGTTCAGTCCTTCTTGCTAGAATTAAACAATCCGACAACAAAATAGCCCAATACTATAAAATAAAATAAAATGTTTTAATCAAAAGTATATTAATCATTTTTCATAATTTCTCTTAATTCATTCATCATTTTTCTTAATTTTTTTCAAAAATGGTGAAAGTTGCAAAACATGAATTTTAGTCCCTTTTTACGTGGTAAAAAATACTGGTAATTTGAATACTGATTCACTTTCACCGTAGTACAGTAATATTTATTCAATCTCAGTGATTTTACAGTAAATATTATTATAAATATTACTATAAATATTACTATATATTAACTTTTCTACCATACAATTTTACGGTAAGATATACTGGCATGCTAAATGTCGATATTTTTTTACCGTAATTTCATCTGGAATTTTTTCATAGTATAGTTTGTAGTTAAATTTAACCATGCATATATACTATGTCCGATTGTCTTTAATTGCTAATACTACGCCCTCAGAAAAATATATTGTGTGCCCCATCATATTTCAGCTCAAACTAAACCATAGTAACGTACAATTAAGCTTTGAAAACTTTGATTTGGATGAAATAAATTATAGCAAATATATTTTAAAAATTAGATCTTTTTTTATTATATGTGCATTTTGCAATGATAAAAATAAAGCATACGAATATTATATAATTACAATTTAAATGGGCGATTTCATTCAATTACATATATCGAAACATTTTTTTCAATGAACTATTATTTGTAGGAAGCCGCTACGTATTAAAGAATTATTAAATTAAAATGCAGACAAATAAATATCATAATATTTTTTTCAACCGAAAGTTGCGTTTACGCATTATTCAATGTGTTTCATTGTGTAGTAATAAATTTTAGATGAATAAATAAAATCTCATCTTAATCTGACAATTTTATAGATAAAAAAGATCATTCAAAAAAGAAAGTTAAACGCATTTTTTAAAAAAATGGAAAAAAAGACTTCTTTTTTTCAATCCTATTCAAATGAAATGTTTCATATTTCTTTCTCCTATAATTTTATGAATAAAGTTACTAATACATGACAATTTACTAATAAATTGTGCAATTCTCACTTTTCTAGCAACCATTTTCGAGAATGAAAAGAAATAAAAATACGTCCTTCAAATATTTTAAATCTTGCGCCATCTGTTATCAACAATGAACAGTAATTTTATTTAAATTACGTATAAAAAATTGCTTGCTATTTTAATTTTATAAAATAACATACAGATATAGTTTATTTTTAATTAGAAAGTTAACTCAGAAGTATCTTCTTTTAATAATAAGATTTATTATATTTTTTGAATTCCACTGTCCCAAGAACTGTTTTAATTTTATTAACTGCTGGAGTTTTATTTATTTCTTATACTCGTTCTTTGTTTGTTTTCTGACAACGCATATTTTTATGCATATGAGAATCAATTTAGTGGCTTCTTTTCAAAAGTACTTCATTTAAAAACAAGCACATTTTCAGTAATATATTCGCCCTAATTCTTTTAATCAAGTGTTACTTTATCATTTAATATAATTTTTAAAACGACAGTTATGTGCTTTAAAATATATTTTGTTCAGTATATATATATATATATATATATATATATATATATATATATATATATATATATATATATATATATATATATATATATACACAGTCCAGTCACATTAATGTGGCCACCACCTACTTTCGACGTCAACGTGAAATAATCAATCACAGAGTGCATGTGGCAGCACATTACAGTGTAGTGTATATATTGGATGTCCTAGGGCAGTGGTCGGCAAAGTGCGGCTCCAGAGCCGCATGTGGCTCTTTGACTCCTTAAGTGCGGCTCTGGCTCAAATATCCACGGAAGGCGCAATAATATTTTCATTTAAAAAAAAAACTTGGTAAGAAAAAATTACATCTTATTTTGATAAATTAATCCGAAGAGTTATTTCGGGATTTCAGGAACAAAGCAGATATTCTGAAAAGAATTAAAGAGGTACCATTGTCTGCCAAAACCATTAAAGATAGAAAAATTAAAATGTGTTCGAATATAACCACCCAGCATATCGAAGATCTGAAATTGGTTTCGGCTTTATCAATAGCAGTCGACGAGTCTTATGACATAAATGATACAGCGCAAGTTTCACTTTTTGTAAGATTTATGTCTCATTCAGGCCCTAAAGAAGAACTTTTAGGATTATTGCCACTCAAAGGTCAAACGCGTGGAGAAGATATCGCAAATGCTGTAATTGAATGTATGGATAAACATCATATTCCCCTCGATAAAATTGTGTCGATTTCAACAGATGGGACCAAAAGTATGACCGGCGTAAGAAAAGGGTTTTTGCTATTTTGAAGGAAAAAATTAATCACAAGATACTTGTTTACCATTGTATCATTCACCAAGAAGCGCTTTGTGAGCAAACATTTCCGGATGAAATTTGTAAAGTTATGGAATTAGTGATTACCGATTACCATTTAGCTAATACCCCCATTTTAGCTAAAGC
Source organism: Parasteatoda tepidariorum (assembly GCF_982258835.1). Classification (NCBI taxonomy): domain Eukaryota; kingdom Metazoa; phylum Arthropoda; class Arachnida; order Araneae; family Theridiidae; genus Parasteatoda; species Parasteatoda tepidariorum. The sequence goes on from NC_141764.1 coordinate 44,576,896, forward strand.
TCTTAATCATCGCCAATTCAAAGAATTTTTATTTGAAATGGAGAGTGATCTTCTGCTTCATAACAAGGTACGTTGGTTATCAAGAGGGAACGTTTTAAAGCGTTTCGCGTCTCTTTTTCCGGAAATTAAAGCATTTCTCCTTGAAAAGGGCGTTCACTATCCAGAACTAACAGACGATCAGTGGATCCAAAACTTCTATTTCATGGTGGACGTTACGTCTCATCTAAATCAGCTTAATCGTAAACTACAAGGGAAAGGAAATTTAATTTTTTCGATGTTAGAAGAAGTAATAACATTCGGAAACAAATTATCCATTTTTGCTCAGGATTTTGAGAGGGAAACATTGTTTCACTTTCCGATACTGCTGAAGCATCGCCAAGAAAATAATTCCTATATTGATAAACACCATTTTAATACAATAATTTTAAATATGAGGGAAGCATTTCTCAGCAGGTTTCAGGAATTTAAAAACAGCTGAGCAACTTTAGCATTTGTCAAAAATCCTCTTAATGCTACGATAACCGAGTTGAAATTTTCTCCTTTTGAAATTGACATTGGTAGCTTTGAAATACAATTCCTGGATTTAACAAAGAAGGAGGTATGGCGCTCTAAATTCGAACGTCTTTGTGTTGAATTGGAAATATTGGAGAAGAAAAAATTTGATCTTAGTTTACAACACAAGTGGCCTGCTTAGAATGACCTGGAGAAGGAAGACATGATCATTTTCAACGCTTGGAATAGTATTCCTGACTCTTACGATCAGCTGAAAAAGCTCGCGTTTGCTGTTCTTTACCTTTTCAGTTCTACATATATATGAGAAACAATCTTTTTCAAGCATGAGCATTATCAAGAGTAAACTGAGGAGTCGTCTTATTGATTAGAACTTGGAATTATGCCTAAAATTAAAAACAACAACATACAAACCTGACTTACTCAAACTTTCCAAAGAGATGCAAGCACATTGTTCGCATTAATAAATATTTATAAAGTATGAAATATAGCTTTATTTAGTGTACTACTTATTTAGTGTAATAAAAGTTTACTAAACAAGCAGATTTGGCTCCCAATTTTTTTAAAAATTGTTGTAATTTTCATATTTGGCTCTTTGGCTAATAAGTTTGCCGACCACTGTCCTAGGGCATCGAAAAGCATTTCAGTCGTTGGCGCAATGCAGAAACGTAGCGATTTATCCGACGTCCAAAAGGGCATGATTATTGGCTTTCGGACCAAGGATGGAAGCATTTCGGAAACAACTGATTTTGTGAACTGTTCGCGTGCCGCCATGGTAAAAGTATACCGTGCATGGCAAAATGGCACTATACAAAACAAGCGGCGTGGCACAGGCGAAGATGGCACAGGCGAACGAAAGCTACGGAGATGCATTCAGACGAATAGACGTGCAACTGTTGAGCAACTGACCGCCCAAATGAACCAAAGGGCTACCAAGAGTGTATCCTCAACAACTGTTCAGCAAACGTTGCTGCGCATGGGCCTCCGCAACAGACGCCTGGTTAATGCACCCATGCTGACTGCTGTTCATCGGTGACGAAGGCTGGAATTTGCACGCCAGTACCGCAACTGGACGTCCACAGAGTGATAACAGGTGGCTTTTTCCGATTAATCACATTTTAGCTCCATGGGACAGATGGACGTTGGCGTATACGGCGTGAAACGTCTGAAAGCAAGCACCCTGCAACAATTGCCGGAAGGCTGCAGACTGGAAGAGGGAGCGTTATGGTTTGGGGAATGCTTTCCTGGCATTCATTGGGTGCACTCATCATTGTGGAAGGCACTATGGAACAGTACAAGTACGTATCTGCCCTTGCGGACCACGTCCACCCCTACATGCAAATGATTTTTCCTCAAAATGATGGCATCTACCACCAGGACAATGCGAGGTGTCATACAGCTCGCAATGCATGTGCGTGGTTCGAAGAACACCAGGATGAATTTACCGTACTCCCCTGGCCAGCAAACTCACCGGATTTAAACCCAATCGAGAATCTGTGGAACCACCTCGATCGGGTTGTTCGCTCCATGGATCCTCAACAGCGTAATCTAGCGCAGCTGGCCACGGCACTGGAGTCGGCATGGCTCAACATCCCAGTGAACACCTTCAGAAACCTAATTGACTCTCTTCCTGCACGTCTCGTAGCGGTTTACTCTGCCAAAGGTGGTTATTCTGGATTTTGACAGGTGGTCACATTAATGTGACTGGACTGTGTGTATATATATATATATATCTCTGTGTGTGTGTGTGTGTGCGTGCGTGCGTGCGTGTGTGTGACCGAAAAGGACAGTAAGAGACATCAGAATTCGTCGAAAAAACACCAAAAATCCAACACACAAACAAAAATATAAATAAAGAATAGAAAGCACTGACAACAAGGCAGTTTCTTCAGGGAGACATTACCATGTGTAGTCAGTTCAGAAGCAGTTTCTGCCTGATTATTGGCAAAATACCTGAAATAACCCTATGCTCCCGATTGAGATTTGTTGGTTTACACCTAAGTTAAAACTTTTAACTTAATTGTAAAGAAAGTAAAAACTTTTAATCGTCCTAGTTTATCACCTGACCTGAATCCAATAGTACGCCTTTGGGAATTCATCAAAAAAAAGTTGGGGCACGGAAGCATTCTTTGAAGGCAGAACTCCTTCAAGATCTACAGTTGGAATGTCCATTTCAGAAGGTTTCTTCAATTCCATGCCCACGCGGTGTGCCACTTTCATAAAAGCAAAAGGATACGCAACGAAGTATTAAAAATTTGGTATATATTCATATATTATAATTAATTTCAATAAAATTTTAGAAAAACTGCATTATATCAACTGTTTTGATTTCAATTTTTTAAATTCTCGTTTGGTGTTTATTATATTAAAAATTTTCAAGTATATTATTAGCTGCTCCCCATGCAGAATTACTAAAGCTACAAATTATTAATTCATATCATTAAGAAATTTTGCATGCAGAAAAAGTTTCAACAGAGAAACATATCGTCTCAAAATTTTGCTCCTTACCATACGTTGTAAAGTTGTAATTTTTCTTTCGTTAACTATGAGTTACTTTCTTTTTATTAGAGTGAGTAACAAAGCAATTTAGAGTGTTCTTTTTCATCTTTATCCAAGTCTTGATACATGATCATTGAAATATAACTATCTGCAAATCTAACTTAAAACCAATCTAATGGTTTGCCTCTACTAAATTAACACAAATTTCGGACATTAAATTTGAAAAAAAATTAAATTATGAATAGTTTTCAATTGAAAAATTTCATGCAATTGTAGTAAATAATAACCATAAGTGTAGTTTTTTTTCTTTTTTTGCTTTATTTCAAATAAAAATTATTTAAATAGGTACTTAAGATCTGTGTTTGTGGAACAATGATGCACATTTTAAAAAATGCATAGCTCAAAAATAATACCTCGATATAATGCTTCCCTTCAATCTTAGAAAGATTTCCTGCAAACAGCCAGCTTCTTCCAGGAAAAACTAATGAAAAATTCTATAAGAAATATTTAAATTTTAAACAACCAATCTAACTTTAACTATTAAAAATCAATTAAAATAAATTCGTATGTTTATTAAATATTTTTTAAAAACATATATCAATTTCTTTTTCTGGCAAATTAGAAATTTTATTTTCTAATGAAATAAAAATTATTGTATTTTTATAAATTGAAAACGTCTTTTGGTAAAACTGCTTTTATAGTTTCTTGATAGTTCAGTATATACACAATAATTTGCTAATTATAAAATCATAATCAATTCAATTAATTTAGAAACAGTATCAAAAATACTATAGTTATAATATAATTTTGGATATATTTCATTACTTATAAAAGAGGACTGACTTACTGTGACTTACTTTTGTACTTCGTTTAGCTTGACTTATTGTTTTGGGATGAAATTTTATTCTTGATTTTTGTTTAATTCCATTAAGAATTTATAATTAAATATAATAATTATCGCCGAAAAGAAATTTAACAGTTCCTTTAACAAAAATAATTATTTTGAGAATAGATTTTGTAAGAAATTTCAAAAATTAAATTTTATTTAAAACATTTTAAGTTAGTTAAATGTTAAAAGTAAGAAAAATTTTCATTGATTAACGCACAAGAATAATTAAGGAAGTTAAGCTAATTGGGAAAATAAATAACTTAGAAAAAAATTTTATAAAGGATAAATTTACTAAGTTTCACAGATTGAATATAATTGGAATAGGGATTAGTTTTTATTTTTTTCATTAATAGCGTAATCAGTCTACTTTTATTTTAATCTCTCAATGATGCAATATTTTTCAACTGAAACATCATTGTCTTTAAAATTAGGTGTGTCTTTTCAAAAACATGTTTCGTCCGACTTGAGTTTCCTGAAACATTTAGTGCCTGCTTATAAAGCAGTGGTATCTGCATTGCTTTTTAAAAAAATTTAAAAAATATTGCTGAAAATCAAAAGATATTTGAATTTTTTTAACTAAAACACTTCAAAGCTATCTCAAGAGATAAGAAAAATATTAATTTTATTAATGATGATAAAGAACGTGTTGAAAACCTATAAGAGTGGGATGCAAAATTGGATTGAATTTGATAGTTGGAAATTTTAGCTTAAAATGTTAGCCCAATGTAGATTCACCTGGAACTAATAAAGGTATAAAGGCAAGAATAACGGTGGGACACATGTAGAAAAAAAATATATTGTTCAACATTTGAAAAATTGCGTTATTACAATAAAAGCTTTTCTTGAAAGCAATATTTCTATAATTGTAAAATAATTATAAGCAGCATGTAATTATAGCTTTGAAAAGATCAAGGAAGGAAACTAAGGCATGGGAATAACGTAATTGTCCATGAAGGTGCTGGATAACTCAAACAATTATAATGTAATAATAGATTTGTTTAAGGATGATTCATATAAATTTCAAAAATGTTAACAGTATTTTTCATTTGCGTTACAATGATTACAGACCTTGAGAATTCTCTGAAACTAAATATAATAGTGCAGCATATGAAATAAAATAAAATGTTTGGGATCTATAAAAGAAATTGAGACAAAATAATGAAGCTATCCGTGTTGCATTTCTGTGCCTAAGTTTAAAAAGAATTATCAGCTGCATGATTAAAGTTAGCAGATCATGTTATGTTGTCATATTAAATTGTAAATATAACGGTATATTGATCGTAAGTTAATGGTGCAATACGTGAAGTAAAACATGCTGTATATATATCAAAAAATCAAAATGTGATAATGAAACCTAATTTACACAAAACCTTTCCTAAACTAAGGAAGAAAAAAAGAAAATATTGACACGATATGGTATCCTTCTGTTCATTTTGCGACGTTTACAGGCCTTAAATTGCATTTTCAAAAGGCTTTAAAAAAGATACCCATGCTCATGATGAGTCTAAATTTCACATGAATATACATATTACAATAGAAAATTGTTCTGCTAAAGAAAAGAGTTCAAAAAATGATCTGTAGATAGCGCTACACTCGTCATAAGATTCTAAAACTATTGCTTTAAAAGATATGCTTGTTTAAAGATGCTAATTGAAAAACGTAACGTGAGCCCCAATCAATACATTTGAATCAAAAAGCTTGAAACAAGCAGTTCGTGTTATTCTATGACTCATGACTATATGTTATTGAAAAATCGGACTCTTAATTGGAAAAGCTGTTATACAGAAAAGGCGAGTTAGTGATAATGTTTCACGCTTTTTTATCACACGTTTCTGCGAGATGCTCACGTCACGTGTTTCAGTTTGCATTTTAAAATTTAATACAATCTTTTTTTAGCATCTTATAATGAATAAAGTAACAGTATGTCGGTTAAATTTTTTTTCTTTCCCAAAATAATAAATAAATTGATAATTATCATAGCTTTGAGTATACTCATGTGTAATATTAAGTCATTCTGAGAAATAGTTCTTTTTTTTAAGCTTTTTGAGAGAACAACTTGTAAATGCAAACTTAATTATTGTCCGTGTATATACCATGGAAATAACCATGCAATAATGAGACCAAAAATAATGATGGGTATAAGATGACTCAATAATAGCATAAAAAGCAAAGTGATATGGAATTGATTTTTAAGAAATTTAATTTTTTAGAGAAGCTAATTAAAATTCAAGCTACATCTTTAATAAATATTTTGAACCTTAGCAGTCATGAAAATAAAGCTTGTTAAATTTAATCAAAAGAAATGCGAAAAATAATATAGTACCCTCGGCCCTTTTGTGAAAAGCGTCTTTTCCTGTAGAATTTCGAGATTAATGTAAGGCTCTTCATCATCAAAAGCATTTTCAATGTTCCTTAAATCCTCAATCGCTGACAGCTCTTTCATCACTGCATTCATCTCACCTTCGAAAGTTCGAAAAACTAGAAGAAAGAACAGAATTTTCTTAGTAGAATAAAAGTGGAATATCGTTTATAAGAATATAATCCTGAGATCTTTCAGAAATCCTTTCATATAAAATAAATAAAGTGTAAAATCATTAACTTCTCTTTATGGTATTAAATATCTTGGAATTTTTGGAATGCACTTATAACTAGAAGTAGCTTTGATTATTGCTTTTGGAATATTTATCAAGAATCAATTTTTCTTCTAGGGCAAAATTTACTAATCTTTATCGTTCACAATGTTTATGCTTTTATTTATTTTTTAAGAAATTTTTTTAACTAGATTATAGGACTTCTTAGTTATAAACATTAATTAAATTTTCCTTTGATCCTCAAAATAAATTAATTTTATTAAAATAAAAAATATTTTTAACAGAAAAAACTATTCTAAATTAAAATAATGAATTGCACAAAATATGTGTGCTTGTTTAATATTTAAGTAATAATTCTTTAAAGGACTCGAAGTTACGAAGTACACTGACTAGCCCCTGAAATCTGAGAGAGGGGGGAGCGAGAGGGGATAAGAGGCTGGAAGGACCAGTTGCCAGGAAGCAAGCGTGATTGAAACTGAGAGAGGAGAATATACCGGGCAAGTGCATACCAGGCAGTGGCACTGATACTTAAAAAACATTGATGTAGAGCAGGGGTAGGCAACGCGGCGCCCACTGGCGCCATGGCGTCCCCGATCGATTTTTAATGCGCCCTCGCTGGACTAATGTAAATGCATGATAGCCAGAGCGATTTACTTACTCTTGTCAAACGGCAATATACAGCAAGTAGTCAGTTGAGTTTAGGATTGTGCATAGATTAGCAGTTTGCTAACCTTGAGCGTATCTAATAACACGCACGTATTTTTTGTTAGTGTGTGATCGTATTTCGAATAGACCACGCGTAGACCGTGCATTTACAACTACCAAGTAATCCGAAATAATTCTTTTCTTTCAAAACCCTTTGTTGAAAGCGATGAACTGGATCCTAAATTAAACAGTGATCTAGTTTGGATGGGTGATCTAGTTTCGCCACTGATGCAGTTTCTGACGCATCAGCTAGGTTAACTGTGACTGTATTGAAACTTGTCGTTTTAGTTTCAGTTTGCTTTTATGTTTGAGCTTCTGTTTGTTTATCTTTGGTATAATGCTTCTTTGCTATGCTTTCATTATGTTTTAAATAATAAACGTTGTTAAGTTTAATAACGTTGTGTTTCTTTTTAAAATAGAGTTGTTATAGTTCTAGTTTTTTGTGTCTTTACACCCTTCATGGATAAATGTAAAAGAAAAAGAACATATTATTTTAACGATGAATGGGAACATCTATATTGTTTCGTTGATTTCAAAGGGAAGTGTATTTGTTTGTTGTGTAATAATAGGGTTGCGATTCCCAAGAAAAGTAACATTGAACGACATTTTAAGACCGTTCATACCAATTTTGATAGTGACTATCCAATGAACTCTGAAATTAGAAGAAAAAAATTATTTCTTTAAAATCTTCAATAACTAACCAGCAAAGTTTTTTTCTAAACCAGTGCAACAACATAAAGCAGCAGCGATCGCGTCATATAAAATATCGCATTTGAATAAATGGCACTAAGAATAAAAAACCATTTACAGATGGAGAATTAGTGAAAGAAGCCATGTTAGAAGCTGCTGATTCACTTTTTGAAGAATTTAAAAATAAAAAGGAAATAGTTTCAGCTATAAACACGTTGCAATTATCAGCACGAACTGTTACTAGAAGAATTGAAGTAATTGCGGAGAATTTGGAGGCAGAATTAGCAAATGATATGGAAAATTGTATTTTCTTTTCGTTACAGATGGATGAATCGACAGACGTGACAAATATATCACAATTAGCAATTTGCGTGAAGATGGTATTTTCTGATTTTACAACAAAAGAAGAATTCCTTAAAGTTCTACCATTAAAGGGAAGCACCAGAGGAGAAGATATCTTTTCTACTTTTAAAAAGTATATAACAGATGTAAAATTACCTGTACAAAAGTTTTCGTCAATTACAACAGACGGGGCACCAGCGATGACTGGTAAGAAAAAAGGATTTATTGCCTTATGTAGGCAGGATTCCTTATTCCCGAAATTTATTTCTTATCATTGCCTCATACATCAGGAAATGTTATGCGCAAAAACAATCGGTTTTCAACACGTATTTACGATAGTAACAAAAATGATTAATTCCATAAGGTCGGGAGCTATGCAACACAGATTGTTTAAATTACTTTTAGAAGATGAGGACGTTCAGCTCACAGATCTTCTTTTACATACTGAAGTGAGGTGGCTGAACAGAGGTAAAATACTTGAGCGGTTTATCATGCTTTTGCCACAAATAAAGGAATTTATTGCATCAAGAGGCGAATTTTACGAGCAATTAGAAAATAAGGATAGGCTAATCGACCTCTGATTTCTGACAGATATAACGGCAAAATCGAATGAACTAAATTTAAAAATACAAGGGAAAAATCAGCATATCGCTGACATGATTAGTGCAGTAAATCCATTCAAATGCAAGTTAGTGTTGTTGAAATCCCATTTATTGAAAAAATCATCATCATATTTCCCAAACATAAAATAGACTGTTGAGAGTTTAAATTTGAATAATGAAAATTTTACTGCTACATCATATTTAGAAATTATAGATAAGCTAATAGAAGAGTTTTCTTCTAGATTTGAAGATTTTGCAACATTAGAACCCGTTCTAAGATTTTTCATAAATCCATTCAATGTTACTGAAGATGATGTCCTTGAAATAGTTTCAGTGTTTTTCGAGCTTCATAATATCGAAGACCTAGAATTAGAAATAATAAACTTGCAAAGTGATATTATTTTAAAAGCGCATAGTAATGATAAAATGTTTTGGAACTTAGTCGATGAAAATAAGTATCCTATTTTAAAGAAATGTGCGCTAAAAATTTATTCATATTGCGCAACAACATACAATTGCGAGTCTTTGTTCTCAAATATGAAATATTTGAAATCAAAATACCGAACAAAGCTTAAAGACTCACATTTAGATAATTGTTTAAGGACCGGGAACTCTAAATATATCCCCAATTATGAGAAATTAGCTGAAAATATGGACACCCAAGTTTCACACTGAATTATATGCATCATTATGTATGACATCAACAAAATAAAGTTATAAAAAATCTGTTTTTTTTAATGCCTATTTATACCTGTTGATTATCTGTAAAATATGCGCCCTCGGTGATCTTCAAATGTAGTATTGCGCCCCTAAAGAAAAACAGGTTGCCGACCCCTGACGTAGAGCATACCGGGCAGCTGTAGCGTACCTAGGGGGGGGGGCGGTGGGTGCGGTCCGCACCGGGCGGCACTTACCTTGGGGTGGCATTTCTTATATTTACTTATAGTTGTAAAAAGCAACTTATTCATTTCATATTTATTTTCTTTCTTGAATAATAAATGATTATTATGATTATTATAAGTTTAATATTTGGTTTATATAAATTATGATTAACTATATGATTTCGAATATTATTCCTCGGTGTATATAAATGCATTTTAGTGTAAATTTTGAATTCTAATTCAAGAACAAGATAATAATTTTATTTTATTGTATTCATTAAAATTCGTTGAATTCGTAAAAGGATCTTTACGATTTTGTTCGGCAATTTTTCCTAACTAAAATTTTTTGATATCAGTTTATAAATGTCATTTCTTTTGAAAAGTTTGTATGATTACTTTGAAGTGATATATCAATATTTTTTTAAATCATCGATTTTTCTTTTGAAAAGCAGGGCCGGCGGATGGCGGTCTAGGCGGGAAGACGGAAGACCTAGCAGACCGCCGGTCTGCTAGGTCTGCAAAGCATTAGGGCGCCGGCATAAGAACTATCTTTTTCGAACAACAAAATCTAAACGAGACAAAACAAAATGACTGACGAAGTTACAATTTCAGGAATCGCAAATAGATAAATATACTCAGTCCTTTTGAAGAATTGTATTTGGAATGATAAATTGCTTATAAACCATTTTGTTCATTCGCGATTCAATCTTTTAACAGTGAAGAGTGAAACAAATTATTAAGGTGCCAGTGCATTTGGAGAGTTTATTATAGGTAAGTATATTATATTACGTATTATAGATATAGATGTTATTCTAAATGCTATTCAGAGTAGTAAAATGACTTTGCCGTTTTCTATACATAATATACTATTTATTTCGACAAGTTATATTTTTATTATATATCCCTAGGATGAAACGAGTAAAAGAAAGTGGTGCGTCATTTAGAAAGAAAAGGAAGATAAGGGAGGAAATACAGACTAAAAATACTGGAGCACTACTCAAATATATCTCCCATAAGTCAACTTCTAGTTCTTTTAGTATTGTTGCCTCAAATACGGGCGAAGAAGCAGCCCTCGAAGGCGAAAAAACATTTTCCAATGTTGTTCAAGAGGAAAGACCTCCTTCACACACTGGCGAAGAAGTAGAAAGTTCATCAAGTTCTGATGAAGAATCTGCTGCACAAATTATTCCGTCTATTTCTATGAAAGATATTGGATTATGGCCTAACAAAATTGACGACAATACAAGAGTATTTCTGGTACGTCAAGGTCCCTTCGCAATTCAAAATTTGGACGCCGACTTCAGCGAAGGAGTAAAACGTCCTAATAATACAATCAAAGCCAAAGGTGAAACAAGAAAACTGAGTCAGGACTGGTTTTTTCAAATTTTGCCTAATGGCGAAAAGCTCTTAAGATCGTGGATGGTATATTCACCATCGAAGAAAAGTATTTATTGTTTCTGCTGCAAACTGTTTGATAATCTTTGTCAAGCAGGTTTTAATACGGAAAATGGTTTTAACAAATGGTGGAAACTCAATCCCAAAATTAGTCAACATGAGGTGAGTCCACTGCACATTCGATCATATTCCAAATGGAAGAAATTAGAAATAAGACTTGGACGTGGCGCAACTATTGACAAACTACAACAACAGAATATTGATAAAGAAATAAAAAAATGGAACGAAATTCTAACAAGAATACTTAATATAATTAGATTCTTAGCAAAACAAAATTTGGCGTTTCGAGGACATCGTGAAAGTGTTCATCAGGAAAACATCGATTCAATGGAAAATAGAGGAAATTTTCTTGAGCTTGTTGACTTATTGGCTAAGTGCGACCCAGTATTACGAGCACACGTAGTAAAAATTAAGATGGGTAATAAATATAGTATTTCTTATTTGTCGCCGAAGATCCAGAACGAATTCATAGAGCTATTGGGAGGCGCAGTCAGAAAAACAATTATGGATCAAATAAAGCAGGCTAAATACTTTTGTATTATATTTGACAGAACTCCTGACATTTCACACAAAGATCAAACCAGTCAAATTATTAGATATGTAGTTATTAATGGTAGCGAAGTTAAAGTTGTAGAATTGTTTATTGACTTTGTAGAAACTAAAGGAAAAACTGCTGGTGAAATCACAGATATGATTTTAACGAAATTAGAAAATGACGGTTTAGATATAAAAAATTGCAGAAGACAGGCAGAAGACAGACGGCAGATTACGATAATGCTGCCGTCATGGCAGGAAAGCACAGCGGTGTTCAAACTCGTATGAAAGAAATAAATCCAAATGCAGAATTTGTAGCATGTACAAATCATTCTTTAAACCTGGCATGTTTACACGCAACTTCTACAGCTATCAATTCCATCACATTTTTTGGAACTATCGAACAGTTGTTCTCGTTGTTTTCTTCTTCCTCTCATAGATGGAATGTTTTACTTTCTGTCACTGGTCAAGGTGTTAAACGCAGTGTAGAAACTCGCTGGAGCGCTAGAGCTGCCGCGGTAACTATAGTAAAAAAGCATTTTTTTTTTACATTTTAAGCGCTTTGGAAAAATTGACATCTGAAGAAGAAAATAGTAAAACGAGATCAGATGCTGGAGTATTACTCAATTCTATGCAATCTTTTTCTTTGCTATGTTACCTTCATTTATGGGAACCCGTCCTTTTGGAAACTAATGACGCTCAAAAATACCTGCAAATAAAAGGGTTAAATCCCCACCAATGCCATATAGAACTAAATTCTTTGCAAACACATTTCATGGAACAAAGAGATACGCTAGTACAAGTCGCTGTTATAGCAGCCAAAATAATTTGTGAAGAGTTGGAGATATCGACTGAGCGTCGAGTTAGAAGGAGAAAAAATATGAGTGGGGAAAATTCGCGAGACGTGGGGCTATCCTTAGAAGAAGAAGTACGAAGAGAAATGTTTTCATCTGTGGACAGAATTATAAAAGAAATAAAAGAATGCTTCGATCAGTTTCATGGCCTTGTAAGAAAATATTCGTGTATAATACCGTGTAACCTACTAAATGAAGAATTTGAATGTCAAATAAATGACTTGATTGACATTGATAAAGAACAGTTCCATATTGAAAGAAAAAGGATCCAGGTTTTTATGGCTGTACCTACACTAAAAGAAGAGGCAGAACATTGGAAAAACGGGGAGAAGGGCCCTCTTGATCTGCTGAAATTTATTCAGCAGTATAGGTTGGAAAATTCTGTTCCCAATATTGTACTTTTGTTAAGAATTTTTTTAACAATTTCAATCAGTGTCGCTAGTTGCGAAAGAAGCTTCTCAAAATTGAAGTTGATAAAAAAATTATCTTCGTTCTACAATGAGTCAATTAAGACTACAAAATCTTGCAATATTGTCAATAGAACAAGAAATTACAAATAATATAAATTTTGAGAGCATTATACACGATTTTTCTAGTATGAAAGCTAGAAGAGTAGATATTATATAAATATGTTTACGAGTGCATACAAATATGTCTAAAAAAATTTACTCTGTGCATTAATTAATATTGATTAAATAACTTAATAATTTATTTATGTGTATTAATTTATAAAAACCACTATTTGATTGACTTATAATAGAAAGGGCGGCAAACTGGAGATCGCCCCGGGCGGCAAAAGTTCTAGGTACGCCACTGCCGGGCAGTGGCACTTAACTAGACCTAGTATATATTTCAGCTATTTATGAAAGCGACAATGTGATTTTCAACATGTTCACCGGTGAAAGTCAATAACCACCAATTTCGATCATTCACAGTATCATATACAATACAATTTAAGATACAAATGCAATGCGAATGAAAATTGAAGAGAAAACGAATTGAATATATAATTCCAAGATACGGGATTACATATTTTATGCTTTTTTCTTTTGCTATTTTTTTTATATTTGGGATGTTATTTTTCCGTTACAAGCTTATCGGATTTTACTGTTGTGGTATTCCCAAGGTGATATCTTGTACGTTAATTCCTGTTACTGCTTTTCGGTTTTTTCTTGTTGCGGTAATAATCTATTCAGTTTCATGTGAGGAAATAATTTATTTTGTTTTATTTTATCTTCATTTATTTTTCAAATATACATATATGTATATATATATATATATATATATATATATATATATATATATATATATATATATATATATATATATATATATATATATATATATATATATATATATATATATATATATATATATATATATATATATATATATATATATATATATATATATATATATATATATATATATATATATATATATATATATATATATATATATATATATATATATATATATATATATATATATACATTTATATATATATATATATATACATTTATATATATATATGTAATGTTAAAACAATTATATATTAAATATAATCCATAAATAGAGCATTTATCTAACGCGCAAACGTTTAAAAACCTTTCCCACAAGAAAGTAATAATATTGATCTAAATATATCAAAAAATGTGATGATGTTGCTTTAGTAACTTGGGAAATTGATCAGTCCCACGCTACTGAGACCTATTAACATTTAAATATATTGTCCAGAAAGATATAAAAACCCTCTTTCCAAGGTCAAATGTGCTATTCTCTACCTATCCACCAGCATGTAAGGTTGTCATTCTGGGGCTCTGGCCCTTACTTTAATAAAATTATATTATGATTCCTGCATTTTCCTGTATCTTTTTCAAGAAGCACCGGCCACACTACGAACTTACAATGTTTAGGCTTTCAAAGCGTAACAGATAAGTCGGCAGTGATAGTTTCCTGTCGCGAAAAATTATTATTGAAAACTGAAAATAATATTTAATTTAATAATGGAATACATCTTTTGATAATCGACTTTCGCTTCTTAAATTATTCGTAACCTTGGATTAGAAATTCGAATACGTGGGTGTGGTAAAGAAGAACGAGGACAGTTATTTCTCTCTTTGTTTTGTCTTCTTCTCGCTTTAATCACCGATTAGAACTTTATTTTGATGACTTTGGAATTAAGAAACAGAAAAATTAAACGGATAATGTCTGATTCTGAAGAAAAACAGGTGGACGCTCCAGCACGCGTTAATATTTCTCCGTGTGAGGATAAAAATAATTTCCCCAACTGGATCAAGTATTTCAATAAAAAATGTGAAATTCTACATTTGGAAGAAAACTGGAAAATAAATAACATATCTGAATACCTGAAAAGAGACTTATTTACCTTCTACATTAATGAATGCATAGAAATTGAAAAATGGACCGAACTCGAGGAAAAACTACAAGAAAAATTTTCTCTTTCTAGAGAAGATAAGTATGAACTTTTTCTATCTATGAGGCCATCTCCAAAAAAGACATTTTCTGAATATGCTACAGAGAAGTGGAAAGCGTCGAAGGATCTAAACATAGCTGAGGAGCTGTTGCTAGAATCCATCAAAGCTGTCGTACCAGAGAAATTTCGTAATTTTCTGAGTATAGCATCTCCATCTACTGTGGAAGAACTTATTAAGTTATGCTCAAAATTAGAAAAAAATGAAAAGAGTGCCTTCAATAGACCAACTCACCAACGACACAATTGGAATGATAATCCACGATACTATGAGCAACCAAGGCAGTGGATTCCCCAGCATCGGTACAGAATGGAGCAGCCAAGGCAGTGGATTCCCCAAAATCGGTACAGAATGCGGCAGCCAAGGTTTGTGAATTCTCTTAATCTCTATGGAGTACCTCAGCATGATTCCCAGCCTCCACAGCCCAGCAATAACAACAGCTGTCCATCAAATGACTATTTATGTGTGACATCGCGAGTGAACAATAAGAATTTACTAACTATATTGGACACAGGATCCAACATCACTATAATTCCGAAACATTTTATAGGACAATCAAAAAAACATTTGAACTCTACTAGGATTTTAATTTCGCAATTTCAAGGGAATATCAAAGGAAACCTCCAAAAGGTAAGTGTTAAAATAGGAAACATTACAAAAGTAATAACATGCGCCTTTATAGACACCCCTCTTAATTTTGCTATACTTGGTCTTAATGAAATATCATTATTTAAGTTACATATTGATTTTAAAAATTTTAGAGTTTTTCAAAAATTTAAAGATGTTACATATGATAAATTTTCTCAGTCTAATAATTATTATAGTGCTAAAAATAAATATCATACTAATATATTTTACAACAATAAACAAAAAATTGATCTTAAGAATGTGAATTGTAATGTAAATGATTGTGTTAATAATAGACATATAGAAACTAATAATTTTTATGATGAAAGAAATTTCAATAGTTTAAATATTCATGAGCATAGGCTCAACCCACCCTCAGAATTTCAGGATAAAATACCTGTAACTTCTGAAGAGGATAGGGTAAAGTTAAATTATCTTGTATCTAGTTATGATCATGTATTTTCCAAAAATAATTTTGATATTGGCAACTTAGAACTTCAACCTGTTAAAGTAAAGTTAACTTCTGAACTGCCCATATCATTGCGTCCATATTGAGCATTTGTTAAAGATAATGCAGAAATTAAAAATCAAATAGATAATTTATTACAAGCTAACATAATTAAACCCTCCTATAGTCCATACTCCTCCCCAGTTACTCTTGTTTACAAAAAAGATGAAGGTAATAAAATCAGATTGTGTGTAGATTTTAGAAAGCTTAATCAGATAACCAAAACTGACTCTGAACCTGTACCTAGAATTGATGATTTAATTGATAAATTGTCTAATGCTAAATATTTTTCAACTATAGATTTAAAATGTGGTTACTGGAATTTAACAATAGATCCAAAGGACACTGAAAAATTAGCATTTACAACCAATTTTGGCCTTTATGAATTTTTACGTTTACCGTTTGGTTGGAAAAATTCACCCGCTATTTTTCAAAGAGCTATTCGTCAAATTTTACAGAAACATAAAGTTGATTTTGCTTTAAACTATTTTGATGATATTATCATATATTCTGATAATTATTTAGATCATTTAGAGAAAATTTTTAAAATATGTGAAACTGAAAATTTAAAACTTAAATTTTCAAAATGTCAATTTGCTAAAACTAAAATAAAATTTTTAGGATATGAAATAGAACAAGGTCAATATTCACCTGCAAATGCTAATATTGAAACTATTAGACAGTTGAAACCTCCACAAAATGTTAAAGAGTTACAACGATTTCTTGGTAGTATTAATGTATACCATAAATTTATTAAGAATTATGCAGAACTTAGATTGCCACTTAATAATCTTCTTAAGAAAAATGTTAAATGGAATTGGACAGTAGAATGCAATACCTCATTTAATCAATTAAAATCGTCTTTAATTTCTAAACCTGTTTTAACTTTGTATAATCCTAATTATCCATGTCATTTGTTTGTTGATGCCTCAAAAGAAGCAATTGTTGCTGTTTTAAAACAAAAACATCCCGATGGCTCAATGCATCCAATAGCTTTTCACTCCAGATGTTTATCTCAACATGAAAGAAATTATTCTATTACTGAATTGGAATGTTTAGCTATTATTAATGCTTTAGATAAGTATCATTGTTATTTGCATGGAAATAAATTTATCATTTATAGTGATCATTCCGCGTTGACTTGGTTAAAGAAAATAAAAAATCCTACAGGTAGACTTTTTAGATGGTCTTTAAAACTATCTATGTATGATTGTGAAGTAAAATATATTAAGGGTCAAAATAATCATGAAGCTGATATGCTTTCTAGATATTCTGTATTTTTTAGTTTATTTGATAATAATCCAGTTGTGACTCATGATGAAATTAAAGAAGCACAACTAAATGAAAATTTAAGTAATACTAAATTCATAACAATTAATGATTTGTTAACGATTAAGAAAAAAGATTTGCATAAAATAGTAATACCATTTTCTTTAAGAACAAAAATATTAGAAAAAACTCATATTCAATTTGGTCATGTTGGTATTAAAATAATGATTGCTTTAATCTCACCCTCCTACTATTGGCCTAATATAATAATTGATATCTCTAACTATGTTAAATGTTGTGAAACTTGCCAAATTAACAAAAAAACTCACCAAAAAAGATTTGGGTTGTTACAAAGTATGCCCCCTACAGAGCAACCATTTGAAATTTTATCAATTGATACTGTCGGAGGGCTTAACTATTACAACTCAACTAAAAAATATTTGCATTTAGTTATTGATCATGCTACTCGATATCTTTGGACTTTTCCTTCAAAAAGTGTAACAACTGAAACATATACAAATTGCTTAAAACAAATTTTTCAAATTCAAGTTCCAGATAAAATTTTAAGTGATCGTAATGCTGCATTTACAGCATCTAGATTTAGAAGATTTCTTAGAAACTATAATGTTAAACAATTATTGACTTCAGCTCATCATCCGCAAACAAATGGAAAAGTTGGAAAATCTAATGCGACAATAATCTCTAGGTTAAGATGTAAAATCAACGAAAACTCTAAAAAAATTCCGTGGACAAAGTTATTAGAAGAAGTAACACATGAATATAATTACACCCCTCATTCTGTAACTCAATTTCCTCCTGCTTATTTAATGTATGGAAAATTACCTTGTGATTCTCTTGTAAATCAAAATATTTATCCCCCAGTTGATGAAGCAAGAAAAATAGCTGCTCAAAATACCCAAGAGTTTTTTAAGAAAACCAAAATTCGTTATGACACTCATTTTTTGGAACCTAATTTTAAAGTTAATGATTTAGTAATTTACGAAGAATTCCGTTATCCTAACACAAGGAAATTAAGTTCACCATATTCTGGTCCATACAAGATTTTAAAGAAATTATCTGAGGTGTCATTTGAAATTGATAAACCTAATTTTCTCACTAAGAAAGAATCAGAAATAGTACATGTAAACAAATTAAGGAAATTTTATCCAAGTCAACAGTTTCAATTGTATGTAAAAAATTCACAATAGCTTTTCAATGCTGGTATTTTCATATGTTTTTCATTTTTATTTTCTGCCCCTATTTTTGGAGTCCCGTTATTTTTTTTAATGCATCTATGTCTGAATTTTTTTTATTACATGATGTTTGAGAGTTACTTCGGAAAATTTAGGTAAATTTCCTAAATTTTAATTTTGCAAATTAAATATATAGAAATGGTTTTTTGAACCATGGGACTCCTCACATAGAATGTTTCTTTACTGATGTTTTCTCCTCAATTAAGGATCAAGCATGAGTAAACAAACTTAAAACCCTATTTTTTTCCCCGTCTAGTTGGGAATATTTTACCCAACTTAGACTATCAATTGTTATCAATGGATAACGCTTATATTTTTATTATTTTGGAATAAAGCATATCATTTTCCACAAAGATTTATAATGCACTTTGTATGTAAATTTTTATGCTATCGAAGAATTTAATTATCATGTGGAAAAGTGAACATTTTATATTAGATTACTTATATTATTTGTATTATTTTATTTGTATTGATTTCTTCATATGTTGTGAATGTCATATGTTGTGAATAATTCTACACAATATTTGTGAAAACACATAATCATTAATGGGATCATAAGTAAAAACCATGTAAATGAGGAGTGAATTTAAATGACTTTATGAATAATAATTGTTTCGAAAGTGAAACAATGATGATTAAGAACATAAACTTTTTTTTTCTTCTTAAATGGATGAATAACTTAATAAATTTAGGCCTGAACAATGGATCCAGTTTATTTCAAGAAAAGAACTTTTCACAAGTTGTGAAATTTTGGTTTAATTTATTTTTATTTTAGATATGTCATGGTATATTTTGTTTTAGATATTCTAGAGTTGTTTTGATATTTTTTATTCTTTTCAACAGGAAAAGGAAAAATGTACATAATCATTATTAATTATTATAAAGTTATTAATTATTGTTATTCAAAGTTATGCAGAAATATTTAGTTACTTTTATATAAATGTTATTGTTGTAATACTTTACTTATAAATGTGTAATATTGGACAATATACCAAAAATAAAAAATTTTAATTTGAAATCGCGTGAAGGGGGAAGTTCTGACCAATAGGCTAGCATATTGATCAGACCTTTCTTCAGAGGGGGGGAATATTATGTAATGTTAAAACAATTATATATTAAATATAATCCATAAATAGAGCATTTATCTAACGCGCAAACGTTTAAAAACCTTTCCCACAAGAAAGTAATAATATTGATCTAATTATATCAAAAAATGTGATGATGTTGCTTTAGTAGCTTGGGAAATTGATCAGTCCCACGCTACTGAGACCTATTAACATTTAAATATATTGTCCAGAAAGATATAAAAACCCTCTTTCCAAGGTCAAATGTGCTATTCTCTACCTATCCACCAGCATGTAAGGTTGTCATTCTGGGGCTCTGGCCCTTACTTTAATAAAATTATATTATGATTCCTGCATTTTCCTGTATCTTTTTCAAGAAGCACCGGCCACACTACAAACTTACAATGTTTAGGCTTTCAAAGCGTAACATATATATATTAATATATATATATATATATATATATATATATATATATATATATATATATATATATATATATATATATATATATATATATATATATATATATATATATATATATATATATATATATATATATATATATATATATATATATATATATATATATATATATATATATATATATATAATTTAAGATGTAGAGAAAACAAGGGAAAAATTACAGAACAATGAAAGAAGGGGGAAAAATAATAATAATAAAAATAGAAATAACAAGAAACCAGAAGGAAAAAAAACCGAAGAAAAGGACGAAAATGTTAGAAAATCCGGAAGATAAAAGATATAATCTTTTCATCAGCTCACACGATTATATCCACAAAAAAGAGTGCTTTCTAATATTGCGTCAAAATAGCCAAAGCAAAATATATCAATACAATAGTGTGAGGAGCTCTCAAAACATTTCACAAAAAAATTAAAACAAATAAAATAAAACACAATAAGTAAAAATATCACGTAAAAACAGAAAATAAAATATAAAGAAAAAACAGAATAAAACATGAAATGAAATCAAAAAAGCGAGTAGCGAATTCAAATGAACAGTGCCATATATACAGTGAAACTTCTCCTAAAGGCCACCTCTACTTAAGGGCCACCTCTATTAAGGGCCAATATTTTGAGGAACGAAAATTTTCCCCATAGACATAATGTTAATTTTCCTCCTATTAGAGGGCCGCATTTGCCTGACTACCTCCAATAAAGGCCATTTTTTTTAAAAAAATTTCTCAAAAAAGCCATTTTTTTACATTTTTCTTCTCGCAAAGGCTATAATCTAAACAAGTGTGTCCAATTCTTTAGCTAAAAGTTTTGTAATAGAAACAATATTGTTTTTAAAACTTTATGTGGTGAATCAGCTAATGTTGATAAAGATTTGTGTCAAGACTGGAAATCAAGGCTTCCAATCATTCTGGCCGGCTATGAAGATCGTGATGTTTATAACTTAGATGAGACAGGACTTTTTTTCGTGCCTTACCTACCAAAAGTTTAGTTGAGGAAGCAGAAGAGGCCAAAGGAGGAAAGCTAAACAGAGGCTCATTGTGTGTTTTTGTGCTAATGCTGCTGGTGAAAAGGAAAGCCCATCGTCATTTGGCACTCCAAGAAACCTCGTTGTTTTAAAGGTAAAGATTTATTACAAATGGGAGTGAAATATCATTATAATAAGAAGGCATACATGACCATGGAAATATTTAAAGATTGGTTGATTAGTTTTGACAATAAAATTACAAGTCAAGGCAGAAAAGTGGTTCTTTTTTTGGATAATGCATCATGTCACTCATTTTACGAAAACTTGAAAAGTGTAAAGCTTCAATTCTTGCCTCCAAATACTACGTCTGAAATTCAACCTCTAGACCAAGGAGTTATATGCTGCTTTAAATTAGAATACCGACGTTTTGTTTTGCGAAGACTCCTTTCTATTATAGATTGCGATAAAAATTCATCACAAATCATTCAATCTACAACACTCTTATATGCCATTCGGTGGATTAGACACGCCTGGGAAAATGTAAAAGGACAGACAATTGTAAATTGCTTTAAAAAATGCGAGCTAAGCAATACAGCTTTAGAGGCCACTATCGATGCAGCTGATTCGGAAAATGAAGTGGTTGAACTTTCAAAAGCTGCTGCAATTCAATATGACCCAAATTCAGATAAATATGAAAATGGGCTAGAATGTTACGATGATTTATTGGAAGATTGGGAGAAAAGATTTATAGATGATTTAGATACAGGTAAAACATTTATATTCATTGTTTTAAGTTTTAAAAAAATACAATACATATTTTTTTAAACTTATTTGTTAAATTTTTTCAGGAGTTCAGTCTGATTCAGATAATGAGAATGAGTCCCCTGTGCCATATTTATCAAACCAAGAAACGCCAATAGAAGTAAATAAACTGATATCCCAATCCAAGCCATTAATAAATGATGCGAATTTAACTAATTTGTTTTATAGAGTTAAGGAATCATTAGAAACTAAAATTGTTTGCGAAAAAATTGTAAAAAGTAAACAAACTTCAATTGAAAATTTTTTTAAACATGTATAAAAACTTAAAATGTTAATAAACAGTTTTTTTCTACATAAATTTTGATTTCCTCATTTTATTTTTTGGTCACCCCCATTTAAGGGCCACCCCCCATAAGGGCCAATTTTCAATGGAACGACAGGTGGCCCTTACCGAGAGGTCGATCATTCCGTTATAACAACCAATGCATAATATCTCTTTTTTTTCTAATTGTTTTATTTTATTGCGTAGACTAACACATATTTTATTCCATATTAGAACGCTTGAACTGAATCATTCATTCCAATATAGTAACTAAAGTTTAGTTCCCCTCTTTTTATTCTAACGGAAATCACTTCGAAAATTAGTGTCAAATATTTTTCCTTTCAAAACAAAATGCATTCCATAACATCCCTTCTTTAACCCACGTTGGGCTTAGTATATATAACGGCATTTATCCTTTCACCTTTTCCATGAGCCAATCGAAATTAAAAATTATCTAAAAAATATAAGTCTAAGGAAGATTTCGAAATTAGCTAATGCAAGGCATTATACCTTTGATTACTTTAAGTTATATGAACTTCTATCCTTTCACGCATATATGTTTTTATTAGTTGTTCACGAATTTTTAAAATTTTTCTCATGTTTTTATTTTAAAAAGAGAGAAAAAAATAAAACCATTGCAACGCAAGCTGAATCTTCAACACATTTCAATCAGCATTTGAAAAAAGATGTTTTTAATTACTTTTTTTAATTCGAAAATTTTACAAAGATTTAGGAATTTTTCATTGTTTCTGTTACGTTCCTTTTCTGTATAAATTTAAAGTTTGAGATCAGAAGACATTTTAAATTCCCATCATTAAAAAGAAGATTTCGTAGAAGAACTAACAAGCTTTTTTTATTTATAATTACATGACGTAAAATTACATAAAAAACTTGAAAAGAATATTCTTCTTCAAATTCAATAATTGAGCCTGCATATTATGCATAGATAAATTTTTATAAATTAATTTTTATAGTTAATTTGCAAAGTATATTCAATTATATTTCGTTAGAGCTTATATTTTTTATATTAGTAAGGAAAAAAATAATAAATTAATTAAATATGACACAAGTTTTAAAAAATTGATTCAAATTGAGTTGTTTTTATGCAGAAAACATGCAAATGAATTACGATAAACTATATTTCTTTTATGATTAATAAAGTAAACTTTAATTTAAAAATGCATCAAAAAATCGATATCAATATGCTGGTGTTCCTATATAACAACTATATTAACTCAAATAAAGGTAACTCCGTTTCTTTTTCTAAATATCAACGTCGGTAATTTTTGAGAGGTAGAAACCAATTTTTTATTTTATTTGAGCGCTTTAAAACTTTTCTTATTACGAAAATATTTCTTTTATTCCTAGCATTAGGCACCAACTGTATACTGTCTAATAAGTTGATGCACTGAGAAAAAAAGTATTGGTCAAAACTGCCAAAATATAGTGCAATTTACCTGTTTCTGGCTCTAAGAGAACACCAAAAAGTCCATTTGATAAAATTTACAATAAAATATGGTTTAAAAATAATGGATAAAATTTGATAAATGTGGTAAAAGGTAGTAATTCCATCATGTTAATTCATGATAATTCAGAGCATGGCAAGAAAACCATTTATTTGGTTAAATTTACTTTTCAGTTTTGTAATTTTTTTTAAAAGTGAGATAATAAGAACTATTATTTTAAAAACCATAATTTCGAAAATTTCGTTGCAATATGATCATGAAAATTGCGAAATGAATTGTTAAAATACGTATATTTTGGTTTTATTAACTTGAATTTTTTTTTTATCAGAATGTCATTACCACACAGTACAGTGGTTCAGCATAATTCTTTTTGCTACGTGACATGCGTATATATTAACATATGGAAATATGTACTGACGTATCATTAAAGAAATTTATCAAATTCTATTTCTTATAAAAATAAATTTTGCTATGTTTTGAGAAATCGAAAGATGGAAAGAAGCTTTGGTTCAACAGCTACTATATATTCGTAATTTCTAACCCACACCTTTGCGTATTTCGTAAGTTCTTACAATGGGATTACTATTAGATGAAACAAAAAGTAAATTGTTGCTATTAAATATCTGCATATTTCTAGAGAAATGTTTAAGAACTATTCTGGTATTAAAATAATTTTTATTCTATTATATAGTTTTTTTATTTCTTTGCTACGTTATTCAGTTTAATGAAAACTCAGTTAGCACGGAAATTATAACTTTTCTGCAGCTGTGTTTTTTTTTTTCTTTTGCATGTCTGAAAAATATCAAGACATCTCCTTTTATTAAAATTTTGCATTAATTTTGGGTTAATTTAGTAATTTCTATTCAGGGTCTTATGATTTTTTTGGAGTAAAGAGAAAAGCTAACCACAGTAAATTTAAATACATTGTTCCTAATAACAAAATGTTAAAGTAGGAGAAATTAAGTATAGTTGTAACACTCAATTAACAATTGCAAGAAAGAAATTCTTGTCTTTATTTCAACAAGCATTGTAATTGCTATATTTTATGATAAGTTAATGTATGATATTCACATTGAAAAAAACAATGTAGTCAAAGCTACAGTTAACTAACTGGGTTAATTTAGTAATTTCTATTCACGGTTTTATGGATTTTTCGAAGTAAAGAGAAAAACTTACCAGGATAAATTTAAATACATTGTTGTTAAATTTGGTATTGTTAAATAAAAACAATATGCTAAATTTGGTGAAATTTTTAAATATAGTTAGTTGTAACATTCAATTAGCAATTGCAATGAAAGATACTCTTGTCTTTATTTAAGCTAACATTGTAATTGTTATATTTTGTGATAAGTTTCTGCATGAAATTTACTTTGGAAAAAAACAATGTGCACGAAACTACCAGAATATGGGTAAAATTTACCGTGTATCTGGCTTTAGGGAAACACCAAAATGCACGGTAATATTTACCGGAGCGCTTTGGTTACGACTTTTGGTAATATTACTATAAAATATGGTCTTATTACCATACTATTTGGTGGAAAACAAAGTAAAATTTAGTAATTGTATCATATCAAAAAGAGAAACATAAAAACTATTTATTTGGCTAAATTTACTTTTCAATTTTTTTACTAAATGTGTGATAATGAGAACTGTAATTTTGTAAACCATAATTTCCAATAAACCTTTAACATGCCAACGGAAAAATTACCAAATGAATGGTTTAAGTACTGTATATTTTGATTTGATTACCATAATTAAATTGTTGTTTTTTTTAACCAGAAATGCCATTATCATAGAAGTACGGTAATTTTACCTGAATTTTTCTCCATATAGCCTTTAATATAATCAGTATAATGTATCGAAGATATTAAAGTACATAAGTAGTAAAAACGAGACAAATATGATGGCTGAAGAATAATAAAGTGGATACTTGGAGATAAATTGGGTGATGAGACATTAAGATGAAGGCGGAAAATACAAGAGAAGCGATCATTAATAAACTATGTAAGCAATTTCGGGGGTTGGCGAGCAAGAAGTTGAGCCTTCTAGTTTTGTAAAAATATGCTTTTCTACAATTCAATCAATAATTAATTCTATTTAATGCAATCAATAATTTGTCAGACTACAATTTTAAAATCCTTTACCTGAAATTACGTTTTCCAAGCACACGTAATCTCTGTGCCCCACTGCTGTACAAGATAGAAGAACAGCAAGCGTTGCAATCAAATCTGAAATATACTGTAAAAAGCATTGCATAAGAAAGTGAAAAAGCTTGATAAATATTTAGTCAACTTCACGTAAAATACTTACGAGCAATTAAATTTACTCACTTACTTACAACTACTTCAATCGCTTACATTTAAAATAATATTTAAACATTCTGAACTTAGATTAATAAAATCATGAATTTAAACTAATCTCAAATATTCTAAGACCTGAATAACAAAACATTCTAATTATTAATAAATATTAAAGCATTTTAAGCTGAAATAAAAATTTAAAAAAAAAAACCTAAAACAAAACCACTATTATAGAAACTAATGCAATACGGAGAAAAAAATTCTGGCAAAATCAGTTTACTGTATGGTAATGGCATTTCTTAGAAAAAAATAAATAACCTAATTCTGATTCAGAAAGCTAAAATATACCGTATTTAGACCATTCATTTGGTAATTTTTCAGTTCGTATGTTAATGGTTTACGCAAATTCTGGTTTTCCAAATTACAGTTCGTATTACTACTGATATTGTTAGAATTACAAAACTGAAAAGTAACTCCAACCAAATAAATGGTTTTTATTACATGCTCTAAGTTATTCTGATAAAATTATACAAATAACAAATTTTGAAAAATTACAAATTTTTCCACAATACCAAATTTTGTAGCTCATTATAAAACCATGTTTTACCGCTAATTTTATCAAAATCATTACCAAAGCACTTTGGTAAAGTTTACCGTGCTCTTTGGTGTTCCCATAGAACCAGGAACACGGTAAATTTTTCCCTGTTTTGGTAGTTTTGACCATACTTTTTTTTCTCAATGCAATATTAAAACATTTTAAGTTGAATTCAGTATTAAAACACTTTAAATTGAAATCAAAATTAAAACATTTTAAGATAAAATGAGACAAAAATTTAGCTATTGATAAAAAAAAATTGCATCTACATTAGTGTTAATATAATTTTAACTGATATGAAAATTAAAATATTTTAAAATAAAAACTTAATAATTATAAAATAAATAGGTTCATACCTTCAAAGGTTTCTCTAAAAATTGCAATATTTCAATTCGTTCAGCAGAATTCTTTGCATCCTACAAGGTATAAAATGTGTTAACTGTTAATTTAATTCTCTTTTTTTTCATAAAAACAGCAGAAGTTAAATTAAAAACAGTTTCAATTGTGATTTTAGATTTATATAACTTTTGATAATAATTTTCAATTCACTTTGATTGTTTTATTAAAGTAAAAATTCTGGATTAAATTACGGTAAAAAATAC
The DNA here is from genome assembly GCF_982258835.1 of Parasteatoda tepidariorum. Classification (NCBI taxonomy): domain Eukaryota; kingdom Metazoa; phylum Arthropoda; class Arachnida; order Araneae; family Theridiidae; genus Parasteatoda; species Parasteatoda tepidariorum. The sequence goes on from NC_141764.1 coordinate 44,604,153, forward strand.
AGGTATTTAGGTTGCCGGTACTTTTCAGCGTAAAATTTTACGGAACAAAATATTTGATACACCGCAATATGTATAGTAATATTTATTCTAAAATCACTGACTCATCATAGTTAAATAAATATTACTTCAAAAATTATGATAAAAAATTTTACGGCAAAAATAGATGTTAAAATGATTTTTACGGATACAACACTCAGTGTGTAAATACTTTTTTTCCGTAATTTGATCCTGAATTTTTTACTGTGTACCTAGATAGGTAATGAATCAAAATTTTGTCGGCTTTCCAGAACCGGTCAGGTAACAAAATTTTTGCCGGGTGCTCCCAATTTATCTATAATACTTCTTGGATACATTGTAAAAAATTCCGGATCAAATTGCAGCAAAAAGTACCGGCACGTAGGGTGCCAGTACTTTTTGCAGTAAAATCCGTTTTTAATCCTAAATTTTGCGGAACACAGAATCTGATATACCGTTAAATTTTCAGTAGTATTTACTATAAAAATACCAAATCACTCTAATTAAATAAATATTACTGTAAAAATGACGGTTAGAAATTTAACGGTAAAAATTAATTTTACGGATGATACACCCAGGGTGCCAGCACTTTTTACATTAATCTGGAAATTTTTATATAGCATCTTATCTATAATTTTATTGTGCTAGTATATAATTGAAAAGCACACAATCTACTTTAATATCTGATTTAAATTTATCTATCTTAAATAACACTTCTTCTGAAAGCTTATTTTAAAATATTCACCATCTATTAAAAAAAATTCATTTTATTTTAATAGTTAAAAAATAATATATTCCCCCGTAACTTAATTTTCTTTTTTGAATAATAATCCTCTTTTATTCCTTCAATAATTTTATAAATTAAACCATGTTTTTAATAAGTGAACATTTCCTCTCTTTGCTTCTGTTTATAACATATGCATTCATTATTATTTCTTATTATAGCTAATTATTCAAATCACAAAAGTTTTATTCTTAATTATAATTTTAAGGTACATTTAATTAAGTATTAATTTATTTCAAAAAATTCCGCATGTTGTGCATTTTACTCTGACATATGCCTAGTTAGAGAAAGTTTAATAACCTCTGTTTTTCCTTATTTCATATCGATAACTAATCAAATTATTTCAAAACATGTTTTTTACTAAAAACCAATATAATTGCTTACAAAATATATTAGTTAATTAAAATATTTTTTGCTAAGCTCTTTTCAATTAATAATAGCTAAAAAATTGGACGGCATATTTGAATCTTTATTTAATTTATTTAAAAGAACTTTCTGATTTAGTTTTTCTTTCTACAATCGATAAAAGTTAATTAAAATATTATCTAGTAGCAACATCTTCGCTACATTGATAAAAGAAATCAGTAGAAATAGCTCATTAATTTCTCAACAATAATATTTTTGTGTTTTTAATTGCCAGTAATTTCACTTTTCGGTTATGTTAAAAATAAAATGTCAAGTTATATTAAGCATAACAGAATTTATTTTAATCGACTATCTTAAAAGTTATTTAATTCAATAGAAAAAAAGAAGAATTTGAATTTTCAAGACAATTTTATCACTAAAAAAGTAGATTTTTATTGCTAAGTAAAACCATTTCAATTAGCAATAAAAATATTAATGTTTTTATTGCTAATTGAAATGGTTAATTTTAAAGTTTTTTTAATATCTAAAATAATCACTTCAGATATATTATATTTTTTGGAAACTAGGAGCCTGAACACATCAGATTCAAAATAACGTACATTCACGAGGCCCAAATGAAATAAGAAATGTATTTTATATGTCCCGTCTTCAACTTTAAAAAAAACGTTCCTCAAAAGTTTAAGTCACTATTTTATATTTACTTTTTTTCCATTAGAAATATCATTCTTCCAACGATTCCGAAAGATTTCCTAAGCACAGCAAATACATTTCATATTTTGAAGTCCTCTTAATCGTCCTCTTTGCTAACACAAAGATGTAGTTGCAGTTTATTTACGCCGTACTAGAACTTCACAATGAGCTATTAGCGACGGTCTGGGAAACATCCCTGAGGATGATCCGAAGACACACCATCAAAATTTCGATCCTCTGCAAGGGGGATGGTACCCCCAACTTCGGGAGCTAGACGACCTGCGCGCGAAGTCAAGCACTTTACGGTAGAACAGTTTAACGAGGGCCAATAACCCTCGGTCCCTACGCAGACTGATCCAAATGGTCACCCCCCTCCGCACACTGACAGCAGCCAATGATGCTTGACTTCGGTGTTCTACAGAGAATCGTTTCTGAACGACCCGCTCACTGCGGGTTGCGAACGTAATAAAATTAACATAACGCAATTTCGTCATTTATTAATTAACTAATTAACGTTTTTTAATATATTTTTTTCATTGTCAGACAGAAAATGTGCTCTATTGATATTAACTATCAAAATCTAAGTTTTAAGATCATACATAAGTATCTTTAATGTTTAGTTTTGAAAAAGTTTTAAAAAGATCTTACGACGTATGATTTAACCTTAATGTATAACCTTATAACCTTTAGACGTATAACCTTAATGCTAAAAATTTGGTAAGTGGATTCAATAGAACGGATTTCGAATAATAAATTAAGCTGAAAAATATTCTAAAATATTATATAGTAATTTAATAAGTGATTAAAAATTAATATAACTCCCCGTAGGGGGACGAGGGGAAAATCACCGGAGGTAGGCCCTTTTTTATCTGAAGAGGGTCCCGCAGAGGACTGATTGCTAAGACGCGGCTCCCAGCAGATGGCTGAAGTCAAGCATCACTGGCTGCGATCAATGTGCGGGTGGGTGTCCACTTGGATCAGTCTGCGTAGGGACCGAGGGTGTGCGGTATTGGTCCTCGTTAAACTGTTCTACCGTAAAGTGCTCGACTTCGCGTGCAGGTCGTCGGGCTGCCGAAGCAGTGGTGCCATCTTCTCTGCAGAGGATCAAAAACTGTGATGGCATGTCTTCGGATCATCCTCAGGGATATTTCCCAGACAGTCGCCAATAGCCCATTGTGCAGCTCTTGTGCAACGTAAATGAACTACAAAAACAATAATTATTTGAAGAGGGCTCTTAAGCAGAAAAGGATTCTTATTATGCGAAAATATATATATATAATTTTAAAAAGATAAAACGTCACAAGGATATGAAAATAAAAAATACCCGCTTAAAACTCTCAACTTATAAGTACCAAATGAATGATTTCAAGACATTACATATATGCATTCTAGATTTATTATACACACTTCTGACCAGCAAATTATCTGCGACACAATAGCGAAAAATTTTAGTAGTGATTATAATATAAGTTTAGTGGTGTCTAAACACGGCGAAGTAATTTCACTATATCGGAAGAAAAAACTACTTATTAGATGAAATATTTTATTTTCAACTTTTTAAAGCAGTTAAATACTCACTTCTATAAAATCTTTGAAGCGATTGTTGAAGCATTTGTACTTTAACATGATTTTTCCGAGTGGCAAACCAGATATATATTTCCTCAATACAGAAAATCTTTCATTCATCTGTTGCATGGAGCAAAAGATAGAAATAAATGGATTCATAATTCATAAAAATTCATAAAAATATATTCATATTAAAACACAATATTCTTAAGAAATTCAAAATATATTGTGTATATAAATATTCATAAAAACAAGCACAGTAACTTTAAAAAAAACAGTTGTTTTTCCATTAAAAAATAATTCAGAACAAAACTGAAATTCTAATACCTACAAAAAAAACAGGCATTAACTTTATTTAATAGTTTACTTTAAAAAAAATTGAATAGCATAAAACAACGTTATTTAACGTATATGTAACTGTTACGTTATACCTGAAAAATTTAAAGTAAAACAAGTTTTTGATTAAACCCTGAGGGAAATAAAAAAAGAGGAATACCTAAAAATACTGGGTGCAAGACGATTGTAAATGAATTAAAAACAATGGTAAATAATGCAGTATGCTATTAAAAACTCTTAATAAAAAAATTCAGTGTATGTTTTCAATTTACAAATATGAAAAACTCAATGTTAATTGTATTTAAATCTTTGATAGAATGGGAAATTTAAATCGTGTGCTTGAAAAAGGAATACATTTCATTTTCTTAGTATTCGGAAAATTTTATACGCCATTAGACAATTTGCGTTTCGTTAATTTGAACATGTTTTAAAGTTCCGTACAAAATTACTAATTATAATTTCATGTTTACTACAAGTAGAAAATAAAATAAAAAAAAATATATCAATTATTTCTTTTTCAAGATCTGGTATGGTTATTTATAATAGAAAAGTAAAAAGCATGGCACTGCTTATTTAGAGCAATAGCTAAAATACATTAAAAAAATATGATCGCCGAAAGGCGATCACTGGTTACTCATTGGAAAAATGGTTGTTGTCTAATTTTTTAAATTTTTTTTACCCTCTTTATTTGTGATATTCACCTGAATTAGTATTGAAAATGACCCAGTTTGAACTCTAGGTTAGAATTTCTGGTTCTTAATTAAAACAATAAAATCAAAAATATCGTTCAAATGATGAAATTCTGTTTTATTCACAACTCAAGAAGTATTTGGGGGAGCTCTCTGGTCCCATATCTCAAAAATAAACTCACCAACCTAATGCATAACAAAATTAAAAGTGAAAAAAAAAATTCTAAAAAAATTATCAAACAGCAGCGGTGACCATAACAACACATGCAAGGACGACGCATTCGCACTGTTTACTATTACACTTGAATACAGTTGAAAAGTGTGATGACGTCCAAAAAAGGTGCTCACGCCATCAAACCCGAAGCAACATCCATTTTGCATATGGGTAAACCATGGAGGCAGGCAAAATATCGGGCCACAATTAGAATGAGATGGAAAGCTATGATAGAAGCCCTATGCTCCGATTCGGAGTGAAGAGGAATATGTATGTAGGCATGTAACTGTTACATGCGGAAAAAACTACGTTGTTCTATAATGGCGCATATACAATTATTTTCACCAAAAAAATATAATGGGTATCGATATTATTTAAGCAATAGCAAGCAGGGGTTTGCAAATGTTTTAATTAATGTACTCAATTAAAGTTCACGGGACAAAGATACAATATAGAGCTTTGCATGACATTTAAATAACCTGATTTAGTAAATTCAATAAAATCTGGTGAATTAAATGGGTTGAATATTTAGCAAGAAAGCATAAAGATCTATGGAGTAAGAAAATCCTCCTTGGCAATGCCTATAGAGAAAAAATCTCGCTGCAGACACCCCTTAGTATGATTCAACTGTGATAAGATTTACTTAAGCAATTTTAGGGTTAACAACCGAAGAGCAGTTGCCAAATGTAGAGATGCCTGTAGAAGGCCACATTTCATTGTGTTGTTGTATCATTTTGTTGACTTACGTTGATATATAAGTGTTATATTGATATATAAGTGTAGTTGATATATAAGAGTAGTTGATATATGATATATAAGTATTTCAGGTTATGTTCCTTGGGACAAACTATTTTATTTTTGCGAAAAAAAAATTTTTCTCGAAGTTTTTGGGGTCAAAACTGAAGCTTACGCAAAATTTTGCGAAAATCACATCAATTTACAAATAGCAATACTTTTTGTGAAACAAGTGGATCATGGCACTGACTGTTCTTTTATGTTCTACTCGTTCATACCAACTATCAAGACAAAAAACTTTCAGTGGAACTTTGCATCGAAAGTCAAAATTCATTCAAAAAATCCATTTCTTCTTTGTTCCAGGTTTTAGCTAGTTTCCTTGATAATCTTAGATTTTGGACGTCAATCTCTACTAGTATCAAATTAAACCGCAAAAGTTCAGATTTCTGTGAATATATACTAATGAGTAGTGTATGAACAAATAAATATATGGGTGCTGCATATTTTACTTTGTGACCCGTGTTATTGAACAGCAGACCCAATTACCCACCCCAATACCCAATAACCCAACCAAACAGCCAACCCAATCTTCAACATAAATTGTGGTAAAGCAATTGTTTCAGTTTTGTCATTTGTCTAAGATAATTAAAAGTTTTCCTTACATAATTTATAAATGATTTGATTTTCTGGGGTTAGAACTAGAACTAACTATCAGAAGCTGGGACTTCTTGAAATAAAATGGTGGCTAATAGTTAAAAATAGACATTTAGTTTAATATATGTTATACCACCTTTTTTATAAACCAAATTTTTGTATCACTTCTATTTAAAAAGTTGGGTTAAAACGGAATTATGACAATTGGGCAAAATTTTAACTTCTTCATAAATTTAGGTTAAATTAAAGATCTCATTGTATAAACACAACACATATGTTTATTTTTTAGTCATTGGTATGTATTCACAGAAAAAAGTGCCTTTGTGGTTCACTGCTGGTACTAGTGAATTTTGACGGTCAAGTTCTAAGAAAATAAGTTATTTTCAAAAAATTTTAAATCTCCTTTGACCTTCAAAACAAAGATCCACTCCAAGTATTCATGTTTTAATAATAAGTATAAAGGTATTCAAACATAAAATAATAGTCAGTGTCGTGATACATTCGTTTCACAAAATGTATTGTCACTTGTAAATTGATGTTTTTTTCTCATATTTCAAGAGAGTCTAGAGTCAAACTTGTAGAGAGTTTTAACCACCAAGTTTATCAAAAAGAATTAATTTTACCTGAAGAAAATATCCTGAAAATTTCAGCAAAATAAAAAATGTCAAGTATCCAAGCCTTCCTGGTAATAAAAATGCTGGTATTTTGCCTGGTAATAAAATTGCTAGTTTTTCCTAAAAGTTCATTTGTCTTTTGAGTTATGAGTGAAATAATAGAGGATATGTGGTCAATGCATAAAATTATCTGAAGAAAAGCATAGAGTGAAGTTAAAGTGAAAAGTTAGATTTTATACCTTCGCATGAAACAAATGTTCAAGTTAAAAAAAAATTGCGAAGTGTTAGTTTGTCCCAGACGTTCAGCTGTCTTATCTATTTTACTAAGATTTTAATGGCACGTGAGTTAAATCTAATGCCTAATATTCCAACAAGAAAGTTATAGGGATAAAAAAAATTGCAGCTTTTCCTGGATGCAGCTTTTTTGTACTAAAATTTTAAGTTAGTTCATAAAATTCATAATTCCAAAGTTTTTTTTAAAAAAAATTTAGCTTTAACAATGCTACAAATTTGTAAATTTATTAAAAGGAAAAAAATAAATATTTAAAAAGCTTTATCTTTAAAAGATATAAATGCCACTAATTCGTAAAATATATGAAAATTCTGTCCCAAAAAAACCATTGCGTCAATTGAAATCAAAGTAATTCGAGAATTTTACAATTCTAGAGTTTTTTTGAAATTTTAGCTTTAACAATGCCCCAAACTATACATTTTTAAAAATGAATAAGATAAATATTTGAAATGTTATTTCTCAATAAGATATAAAATTCAGCAATTTATAAAACATAAAGGGAAATTCTGTCCCCAAAAAAAAACATTGTACTAAAACCTCTAAAAATTTAAAAAATTCAATACTGAATCCTCTTTATCACAGAAGCACTCTTCCAACCCTTTACCACACATATAAGTACACAAAAAATAAAGCATGATCAGACCTGCTTCTGGTACAATCTGCCGACGTTATCTTCATTGCTTTGTGTCAGCTGTCGGAATAGTTGAACATGTTTCTCGTAGACCACTTCGACCTGTAGAAATATGCTTGTCACGATCTACACACACACAACAAAGTAATGAATATAAAGTATCTACGTGAACTGGAAACCCCAAGATTAATTTTCACCCGAGTAGACTTTGTCAGCTAAGCCTAATGTTATTTCACTTATTTTATAAACTTGATGTAGCAGTGAGCACGAAGAAATGTAATAGATTTCTCGCCTTAAAAAATGCCATTTATGATAGTGTTTTATATAAATGGGGGACGTGTAATTCTTTATATATTTTTAAGTCGGTTTCACACTTACGTACAATGTAATGTACTGTACGTACAATGTTTTGAGTGTTTATCCTTTTTAGAGAAACTTTGGTTTACCTAAGAACATTTTTAATCTTAGAGGCACTTACCCTCGAATGGGGGACACTTGAACTTTTAGTCGACTATTTTAATTATTCTATTCTTATTTTAGTCTTATTTGTATTTAATGTGATTTTTCATATTTTTACTATTTGATGTTTTACCTGATCTTACTTTTATACAGGGCTCGAAAAATCACCCGTCCTCCCGTCTTCGGAGGTCAAAAATTCCCCGCGGGCAACAAATTTCTCGAATCCGACGTCTTCCCGGATGGCCATTTTCCCGCTAATGTTCGTGATACATTTTCAATTTTTGTTTTCTTACAAGAGCCTAGCGCCTCACTTCTAAAATGACTCTCTAATCTAGAAATCCCGTTAATTCTTTTATTACTGAATAATGTAATCAGAGTAACTACTAATTCATTGTGCAATTATGTAAATGTTTGCAATAAATAAGAGAAAATTATATTTTTATTTATTTAGAAGCTACGGGTTAGTTTCAAAGGAGGACGGGTTCTTTGTTGGACAAGCCGTCCTCGGGGACGGGTAAAATTTCTGAGTTTTTTCGAGCCCTGCTTTTATATGTTTTTGCCTGTATTTTTGACACTTTTACTGTTGGTTAGTTTTATTCACTTTGATGTTTTGGGCACTTTTAATTTTTTATTCTGTTTTATTTTTATCATCTTTTCGATTTTGGGATTTTTTCCTATGTGTATCAATCTTTTTAGTTTTGATTTTACTTTTCTGTAGTTTTGTAGTGTTTAGTTCACGTGACAACGGGGGAAACCCTTATCCGCAAACTCCTTCGGGGGTAGGTCGGGTACTATTAGTCTTATGTACAATGTAAAAAAATTCTGGATCAAATTACGGTATAAAGTTAGAGTAAAATTCGAAAAACTTCTTTTTACCGTTAAATACACTAGTGTAAGAAATTAAGAGAATTTACAGACTTGGTCGATTATCTCTAGAACTACTGAACCGAATTGAATACTAACTACCAACTAGAACTACTGAACCTTAATGAATTTTGATATATACATTGATACAATACAGCCATTCAACAATTGTAATATACACACATGATCATGCGTAACACTAGTTGGAGTCGAAAGGTATGAAACAGCAGTAGCAGAATGAACAACAACAAAAATGGGTTAATAGGGGGTATGGTATCCCCTCTTACAGATACTCAAGCCTTGCAACGTGATTTTATACTTGAAATAGGGCAGTTAATCATTTCCTGTGGCAATTTCATACCTTCCGACTCCAACCAGTGTAACGCACGACCATGCGTGTGTATTACAATTGTTGAATGGTTATTTGTTTTGTATTGTATCAATGTATGTACATATCAAATTTCACAAAAATCGGTCCAGTAGTGCTATAGATAATCGACCAAGTCTGCAAATTCTCTTAATTTCTTACAACCAGTGTATTACACTGCAATTCTTACAGTATTATTAATTTAATTAAAGTGATCCACTACTTTTGCTGTAATTGTTACAGTAAAATTTACGGTTTATCAGATTTTTTGTTCCATGGCTTGTTCCAGCATGTGGTTCAATAATATTTTTTGTTGCGCCTAAGTTTTTTACATTTCGTGTTTCATTATTTCAATAATTCTAATGGTTGAATTTAACACTAGGCTTACGGGACGCGTCATTTTGACGAATTTCGAGTTTTGTAAGGAAAATTATAAAACCGGTTTGAATTCTTATTTTATCTCTTGTAATGACTTTTAACCATTGATCAAAGTAAATATATATTGTAGGATATTTTCTTCAAAAGCGTTGAAATATTGAAATTCTCTATGTGGTATACCAATCTCTACGGATATGCGTCAATTTGACGCGATCATAATTTAGACAAAATTTTGAGTAAGCAAGCAATTATCACATCAATAATAAATAGGAATGTACCGACAATACTTCGATTTGTTATCCTATGTCGCTATCTCAAATAAAACAAGCGATAAACAACTGTTGCCGATTAGCAATAATAGAAAGAACAAACGCAGAATGTCAATTGATGTCAGAGTGTCAGATTTTGAAGGTTTCAGTTGCTTAGTTCGAGTATTGAAGCATAAAATACTAGAATATTTCATAAATATATATCTCATATCTTCATTTTTTTTCTTATAGTATACAATTACATTGGTTTCTAATTGCAGAGATGACAACAGCTCCGGACACACCAAAATAATTAAAAGAATGGTAAATAACAACTAAGTAAGTTTTGAAAATATAAAGTGGTGAATTATATAAACCTACGAATTATTTAGAAATAGTGGTGGATAAAAATCTACTAAATTGAATTTATTAAATTAAGAATCACAATTCTTTCATACGTCAAATTGACGCGTGTTCGTAGAGATAGGTATGTAAGAAACGTCTGTAAACCTAGTGATGTATTGGTTTATGCGTCAAATTGACGTGTGTTCGTAGAGATAGGCATATAAGAAACGTCCGTAAACCTAGTGTTAATTAATAAAAACTAAACAAAAATGGTATAACTTTAAAAATAATTAACTTTGCTTGCTAATTATTTTTTCACGGTATGTTTTATTATTAACTGTCTTAATAATTTTTCTTTCTCGAAAATTTAAGATTTGTCATCTATGAGCAATGCATTATTTAATAATTACTTTCGGTTTGCATTTAAAATACAGAGGTGGATAAGAAACTGAATCACTTAAAAAAATTAATATTTTTTAATTTTAATGCATTATTTCAAATACATAAAATAAGCACAATTGCTGATAAGCAACATGCGAAATCATTTCCCGTTTATACAGTAGAATACTTATGAAGTATGATGATTCTGTGCGATTATTCTGATTTCTGTATGATGGAGCAGTCAATAGAAATAGAAGTCGTTTTTCTCGTTCTTTGAGTAAATCTTCAATAATTGACGCAAGAAAAATAATGAACAACTCTTGCTTTAGCTAAAGAAAGAAGGAAGATTTGCCACGAGTGATCTTTGCCACGAGTGTAAAATTTCTGGAAAACAATCGACATTCTCGAGACTGATTATTTTGCAGGGCCAATTTGTTTAATTAAAGCGCTAAACAAGTGTTGTGAATATAAGGGTCGAATCAGATTAAAAGAGGATTGTGTCAGCAACTCCAACTAGAACTATTACCAACAAGTATCTTCCAACTTTATTTTATCATAACAATACACGTGTAAACACGTAAAAAAACGAAACAGAAAACGTTTCCTACTTAAAATTCATGAATATAAATTTTCGTCAATTAAAATATTTAATTTGAATTTATATTACTCATCAAAATTTGTATTTATTGATCTACTAGCTGAATACCTGTTCTTCACACGGGGTGAATAGAAAATAAGTAAAGAACCAATAAATCAGAGTAGAGAAACACTACGAAATCATTCTCATAACTGCTGGAATACAACTTTTATTTCATTCTGAAAATGTCACTTACCTGCTTCTTCCACTAAGTTTTTCAATTGATATAGCTAAAATAATTTCTTTTTATTTAAGTAAGTAACACTTGTTTTTTGTAGTTCATCCCATTAGAATAATGATAAAATGTATGTAGCATCACTTGGTATGATGCTATTACTCGCGGCCAAACCATAAGTCAAAATTTAAAAATTATCAAATTTTCTCGGGTACATATTCCTTTCGAGGGGCCGTAAAACACTTCTTTCTGAAGTATCGGTATTTAAACTGCTTAGTATTGGTTCTGTTTTAATTATCACCAAATACATCATTATAATATTTTATACCTATATATTAGCATAATATGGTACTCATTACATAGCCCTTCAACATTTAAGTCTTATGTAAAATATATTTGTCAGTGACAGCCAACTAAAGCCGAAATTCTTTTTAATAAAAAAAATTCTTATTAGAACTTGATAATGTTTTTGGAGCATGGCCATTTCTCTATCTGGCCCATAATTTACTAAAGTATTTATAACTAGCAAAGAAACAAAGTTCTTTATATTCCAATCCATTAAAATATTAATACACTATCTTTACAACTGAAAAAAATATTTTCTGAAATTACGGAAAACTCGTTGTAGAATTCTTATCAAAACTGTACCAATTACCATAATACCAGTAGAACATATTACCGTCAGTAGTGCACAATAAGTTAGCGTCATCTCTAAATGGCCATTTTCTACGGGTTTCCTAAACGAATTTCGCATTAAACTTTTTTCTTTAACTTCTTTAACTAAACTAACTTCCTTCTTTAACTAATTTATATATATATATATAGATAGATTTTTTATGCTTTCATTACTTCATTACGTGAAGATAACGTTTTTTTTAAAGTTTAAATTTATTTTAAAATTCATTTTTGTACTACGTGATATTGATATTACAAAAAAAAATATTTCTCTCATCCAATTTTTAAATTTTTTTAATAAATCAGTTTTTGGAAAAAAAAAGAAGTTTTTTTTAAAAAAAAAAGTTTTTTTCATTTTTGAATTTTAACAACTAAGTATTTTAAAAATTAAAAGTATTTAATTTTCTGAAAATATTACAGATAAATTCCAGGTTTTCTGATTAAAAAAAAATTCGTGCTTATGTTTAGATAAAAATTTTGTTCCTTGCCGTTAGCTTGTCTAAGTACGTGTGCGGCCCTTTGTTATTCAACCTTCTGTGCAAGTAGCCCTTCATTCAAAAAGGTTGTGCATCTCTAAATTTACACAATATCAGAATAGTTATTAATTAAAAAAATAACGCAATTCCAGTATCCCTATTAATTATCTCTAGAGACAATTAGACAATATTAAGACAGTTTTAGTTCTCGAGACAATATTAAGACAATTTTAGTGTCTTCATTCAGAGAAATATTTTTTTTTACAAAATCTAAGTAATTTCTAACGTCAAAAATGTCATTGTTAACATGTAGTTAATATAACAATGTAAGTTAGCAAATGTAATTAATGTAACAATATAAGTTTGTAAATGTAACTATATTATAACAATTCACTTGGATAAAGTGAATATTTAATTAAGCTTACCTCTTCAATATTTCCAAATAAAATAGTCAATTCTGCTTTTGTAGCAAGAGTAGTTTTTTCTCTTAAAGGAAATATAAACCGTTCATTTCCTAAGATGATTGTGTTTAAAAAATCTTCTTCACATAACAATACTTTCAATAAGGCTCGTTCTCGCCGCCAAAGCATAATATTGCAATCCTGCAAATATCAATTATTATAACAAAGCATATTTATTGAATTTTTTCATTCTCATATATGAAACCTTAATTAATGGCAAAACCAAGCTTTATTAATTAAACAAGAACTAATAGCCATTTTCTCATTAGTTTTTATAAACAACACTTTTCTCACTACAAAAATGAAACACTTCAATTGGAGTCTGTTGGGAATGTGTTTTTAAATATTATATATAGCTATATATTAAAGGATAATTTGTTTAAGGTAAAATTTAATAAAAAAGGATCAAATTTCCTTCTTTTTTTTTCATTTGTACTTCTTCTTAATCACCATTTTATAATAAAAAAATTTTAAAAACCAAAAAAAAGAAGAAAAAAAGCTATAAAAAAAAAAAAAAAAATATATATATATATATATATATATATATATATATATATATATATATATATATATATGTGTGTGTGTGTGTGTGTGTGTGTGTATATATATATATATATATATATATATATATATATATATATATATATATATATATATATATATATATATATATATATATTCATACTATAGTGAAATTGAGGTAACAGTTTTAGAATGCATTAACAGAATGTATCAACATATTCAGAAACATCAAGAAATTGTTCAGATCTCAAAATATTTCATGGTTTGATCATTCAATAAACATATACACTCTATATGTAGTTTAAAACTGGAATACACTCTAAGTAATAAAAGGGTAAACATTGTACATGGAAAATTATTAAAGCTGAACAACACAGAAAAATAACAAATAATGTCTTTTAAACAGACATAGTGTAGTTTCAGTTCTGAAATGAAGTACATACATCAGTGTTGAAGCACAAGATGAAAGAAAGAAACACATGGATGCAGAATGAATTAACAAAAGAGTTACACCAAGGGAAAGGGGGAGATGGCTAGTGGGGTAGAGGATACATCATCGAACAAGATAATCATACAAAAGAAAGAATATGAGTTTGGCATATCTGTTTTGTTTTTTTAAATCAGCTGTCACAAGAAGTTTTATTTAAATAAGGATCTCAATCTTTCAAGAAGTATGGATATCTATTTTCTTTCAGTTTCGTGCAACATCTGTGATTCTCACCTTACTCAACCACACCTTTTCCTGTATTCTGTTCCTTGTTCTTTTGTTTTGTTCAATCTTGTTCACACTCCCTATTAGTCAATCTTACTTTTTTCTTTATTGTAACTTATTTGCTCTTTTCTACTGCATCTCTGTGTTTCCCACTTTCAGTCTGCGTTTCAACTTTAAAGAAAGTTTTCGTTATTAGATTAGACTATTATATGTCTATTTATGAAGCATAAATGTGCTTTCTTTTAGTGTTAATTAACAGCTTACTAACAAAAAGTCTTATGAATTTCTAAATTATCTTACTTGAATAACCATTTTTGGAGCTTTTTTTGTAAACGATTCTTTTCTCCTTAAACTTGTTTGCCTTTTCCTTGCTGCTAATTCTCCTTCAGATCGAGATACTTCCACTTCCATCATATCGTTTACATTTCTTTAAAAAGAGTAGTTTCAATATATTGGAAGAATTTTCTCTTAAAACATATAAAAAAAAAACTATATATTTTTACGTAAACACGTCATAGCTAAAGACGTTTTTTTTTGTGAAATGCAAGCTTTTTTAAGCAAGCAGACTTTTTCGCGAGCTGTTTTACTCTGAAGTATGATCTGGAAGCAAGTGACGTTTTCAAAAATTGTTTATCAAAAACTAACCATATGATTCAAGAGATTTCTCCCGAAATTTATAACTTTTTTGTACTTTCAAAATGCATTTGTTTCTTGTAAAATTTCGATTTTTTTGCAATAATACATTTTAAATTAAATTTTTGACGTTTTTGTCAACTTCTTCTATACACAATTTGGTATAACGCGGCACCAATATCAGTTGTTTATTTAAGTGTTGTCTACCTAAGTAGATAACACGTAGATCGTTTATAAGTGATTGTTTTAAATCTTAAGGAACGCAACTTCTTTTAAAATTTAAAAGGCACAACATGCTAAAAAATACTCTCTTTTAATTCGAAATGTACATTGCAAAAAATATCCTGCAAAATTTTCAGTTGTAAACCGGCAGCTGGGTTGCTTATGCGAAATCGTAAAACTTACGAGTAAAGGCATAGCCTCAACGATTTTTTTACCATATAAAAACAAGTTTTCACCGTGAAAATTACAAAGCAATTCCGTAGTCACAACGGCTTTTTATAATACAAGAACAAGTTTTTTCCGAAAAAAATAACGAGGAAAATTTGTTGTCAAAACGGATTTTCATGACAAGGGAACAAGTTTTCTCTGGGTAGGTTATGAAATATTCGCACCAAAAATATTCCCGGTCAGCATTTTGTCAGTTTGAGCCGGAGCAGGATTTGCATGACCAGCCACTATTGGGATTCGAACCTTAGTTCCCTTACTGGAGGAGAGCGCTCTGTTCCCTAAGTAGTCACGCCTCTTGTGTTTATCTTGCCTGATTACTTACCAAAAAAATATATCTAAGGAAAGATAATAACCAGGTAGAGTATCAATTTGACAAAAAAGTTTAATCATAACTTTGTTTATACCGTGTATTTATATTATACGAACTCATAAATATTTTCGGACAAATAATAGCAAAGCTCTGAAGACAATTGCAAGATGAGTTGAGACATCACTTGTAGGATACACCAATCAACGCATGAAGAGCTTAATACATTCCTCAACTGGTGCCCCAGAACTATTAGAATGCGAAATTCTCATTCAAGCATAGATAGAAACACCGCTGTGCTGTTTAACTCAAAGAAGACGAGTATTTTCCCTCTCTCACGATAGATGGCACCACTAGTAACTAACTAAGTCATATTGCACGGGTTACTTGATGAAACACACCTTATGAAAAGATTAACATAACCTAACTCCAATGTAATTCCATGTAAATTTCATTTATACGGTATTGAAACCTTGATAATTTTAAATGGTTACAAAATGGTTGTTTTGTATTCATGGTTTTTTAACCATACCAATTGTAAACGGTTTCAAACCTGCACAGAATAATTAGATAGATAGACTGCTGCTGGCTATTTGACCGTAATTTTAGAATGAAAATTCGATTAGTGTGTTATTAAGTGAAAGTATTCCTACTTTGTAGTATTCCTACTGAGCTTTGAAATATAGAGAAAAATCCGGAAACTGTTCCTTTTATATCTTTCTTAACGTGTGCTTCATGGAAGTTTGTAATAACTAAAAATCAATATCTTGATTTATAGCTAAATATCGTAATTTATAGCTCAATTTTAAGATATGAAAAACTATTTACATATACATATCTAGTTTCGCACAAAGATACTGTGATAACTTTTTCTCATACTTCACTAAATTTTCAACTTCTTCTCTAGTCTTTTTTGCTAATGGCACTTTATTAATAGAAATCAATTTATCCCCTGGTAACAAGCCAGCCTTTACAGCAATGCTATCTGCAAGAAGAGAATAAACGAATTTTAAAATTATTTACTTTTCGCATTTCTGATGACAAACTATCAAATTATCCCTTTATTTTTATTACATTGTTGCTGTATTGAAAATGTATTTATATATTTTCGTTGCATAAATCACAACACCTTTTGAAAATAAAATAAGGTACCTTTATGAAGCTCAATTTTTTCCAGAAAATAATTTAATTGAATATTTTTATTGTATGTGGAAAAAGTTATGTACTAAAATATCAATAAAAGTAGGCATTGTTTATTTAAACGAATTTAATGAATTACCTTATTTTGTTTAGCAAAAGTTTCATTTGATTTTATGAGTTTAGAGTACGAAACGCGACATGTTCTTTTATTCATTGAAAAGCGAGCTATCTTTGAGCTTTAATATAGTATAAACATAAAAGAAAAATAATTATAAATCCTGAAGCAGCACAAAATAAAAAATAATAAAAAAATAACAAAAGAAACAGCTGCTTTGATTCGAAATCCAGATATCATCAGTATCAAAATATAGAATAAGAAAAATTTACAGAAACAATCATGATTCAGTAAAAATAAAAACTTTATTTTAGATTGTAACATTTGGTGATGTTACAATCTGAAGTTAATAAAAAAAAATAATTTTAAAAAAACGTTCTCTGCCGCATTTTTCTTTGTGTGTTGGCACCAATGATGATACTTGAATATAGTAACGTTTACATTACATTATTACATAACATTATTATTGTTTACATTATTACGACATAATTTTAAAAGACGAATCAAATCCGAAGCTTTCATTTTCAAATTAAGAAAATAGTGTTTATTTCAACTTAAACATTTATAAATAATATCGCAATTTAATTTTAGATTTTTTTTTTACATCTTGAAAAAGAAAATTACCTTCATGAATAAAATCTACTTGTGGCGGCTTTGTCCAAACGACAGTAAATCCAAAACCAGCCGAACTTCTAGGTATAACAATCTGAAAAAAAACGAAGATATTTAATAAGAATATTTCATAACATACAATAAGAAAAATTCCTGACATTTATATGATATTGAATTCTTTTACGAAGCAATATGTATTTTCAGTTAATCTCGATTCTAAAAAAAATACTATTTTAAGCATATAATACTTGTTTGTTGTTGCTAGTTGAGGAACATTTATAGGTCACTTTTTATTTTATTTTATTCATTTATTTTATGCTTTACTTTTTTGTTAAATTTAAAAATCAAATTTTTCTGCAAACTATACATTGTGTCAAAATTGATTGAGAACGATCAATATCTCAAAATCTACATATCATATCTAAATACTAAGAATACGCATATGAAATGTTTTTAAAAGATACTTTAAATGATACTGAACTTGACTCTTTTCCTCAATGTCACCCCGATGTGCGGAGGCAGATCCGATCTCCTAAGTAGGAAACCCTGTTTTTCATTGCAGATTTGGTTTTTCCAGAAAAAAAGTATCGCAATTTGATATCAGGATTGTTGCGTTTTGGTTCATAAGTGACGCTGAATTATTTAAAATAAAATTATTTAAAATAAAAATGTCTCGAGAGATACGTGCAAGACCGAAGTGTAATAAAATTAGTCTTGTTTGATATTTTGGAAATTAATCTAACGACACCAAACTTGCTTCCCTTTCTCCAAACTAGACTTCACCACTCTCAGATGTCTTAAATCTGGCACCTAGAGGAAGAAGTTTAAATTTTGGTTCACTCTATGCATCGTTTAAAACTGGGTCCATCCGTCGATGCATCGTTTTAAATTTTTAATCCAACGCATACACCTATGTTACAATTTTCATTGAAATTTGAAATGAGAGTGAGATTGAAAAATAGGCTAATTTAACTTCATAGTTTTGGAAATAGTGAACACACTAGTACTTTAAATACATCATTGAAAACATACGGAAAAAAGTAGTTTTCCTTTAACAAATATCAATAGCATATTTGAATAAATATTTCACAAAATAAAAACGCCCCACCGTGATCGCAATAAAAACAGTTCCCAGTAGATCACTAAAGTCAAGCATCACTGGCTGCGGCCAATGAGCGGGTGGGTGACAACTTCTATTAGCCTGCGAAGGGACAGAGATGTGCGGTATCGGTCCTCGTTAAGCTATTCTATCGCAAATTGCTCGACGTCGGGCCACCAAAGCGGGGGAGTCATCCCTTTTGAAGAGGATCAATATTGTGATGAAATGGTCTCGGATCATACTCAGGGATGTGTCCCAGACAGTCACCAATGTGCACCATTATGCAGCTAGTGTGTCAAAATGAACTACTACAATAAAATAAAGACGCTCACAGTTATTAGAATATCAATGTCAGACACATAATAATAACTAAACAGGAGTTAATAACTTATATGGTTATTTTGAATACAATTTTGCCAATAGCTTACTGTTATAGTTGATTTCTTTTTTTCGCCGGACCATTTTTCAGAGGACAATCTAAATGATCTACGAAGACCTATAATAAGACATATAATAAGAAGACACATAATAGAATAATATTAAGGCAATGTAGTGCTACAATGAAACAATAGTGGACTGGACTAAGGAACTTCTTTTAATTTAAAATGAAGAAATGTTACATTTAATTTCGACAATGTCTTATAAAATAGAAGAAAAAAAAACAAAGACAAGCAATGTGCCCCATATTCACTGCCCTTAATATACATTTTTAGAATCCTAGTTAGAAATGAAGACAAAAAAAGTATACTCAATTGTCCTAAATTAATATTCAAACGAAGAGTAATCAATCAAGTTATTTGTCCAAATCCGGCTTATTACTAATAAGTAAGGAGAAATTAAAACCATTCAAATTAATTTGGTTGTCCGGTGAAACAATTGTTTTAGATATCTTTTTTCAATTCATCATCTTTCAACTTCCTAAAGCAATCAAGCAGGTTTTGACATTTTACTTGTCGCTTTCCTCTCCAACAATTTATCAGGTTTTTCTATTTCTTTCGTATACATCGTACCTTACAAATATCAATGTATAATTTTTTCTTTTTAACTTCTACTTTGACGACTATTCTGACAATAAATATTTAAAACGGTATATATTGTGATTTAATCTATTTTTTTTTAATTTAATTGTTTCTAAAATTGAAAAGAAATTAAAAATTATTTCTAAAATGATACAATTACTGCCTCATACTCATTATCAATAAATGTATTATTAAATATTACCTTATATATTTTGACATGAAACTAAGAAACAATCATAGTTATGCATTTAATTGCAGACGTGTTCTATTCGTTTTAAAAATTCTTTCCTTTAACAATTACGGAGTAAAATTGATTTACTTATATCACAGGTTTCTCTTAAGGTATCCGACTACCTTAAAAAAGAGGATTTTCACAAAAAATCACTTTTTTATTTTATTGCTTTATAATAATGCCCAATTTTTCTAGTTTTAAAAACTGTTTTGTTTTTGAATGCACGTCAAGCAGAACTTTAGTTATAGCTATTTTAGTAACAGATGACAGCTGTCCAACTTACCGGAAATTACAAAAATGAAGCCGGTAGTAGGTAATAGTTTCGGATCCATTTCTATTTGTGTCTTTATTTTTCTTAGATATTTAATTTTTAAAAGCTCTTAAACTCACGGCTAATAATCTGAATTATATTTTAATTAGATTTTACGTTTCGTGGTTATTGTTTGTGGGTAACATGAAAAGTTAGCATATTTTCTGATAGTTTGTTTACATTTGAAGCGTACTTTCTATATCTTGATTTTGATTTGTTTTGAAGAAATTTATTGATTTCTTTCAAAAAACTTTGTTATTTATTTTGATGAATTTATTGAAATGGGTAAAGGACGTACTTCTCGATCTAAGAAACGTAAATATTACGGTAATCAACATGCCACCAAAAGCGATGATTTGAGTAAAGTTGATTATACCATTTATTCAAAATTGTGTAAAGCAGATGAATCTATTACTTCAAGCTCTTCAAAATTATCGATTTCTATGAATGTCAATAAAGAACTGATGCCTTTGGATAAAAACAATCTGTGTGGCAATCAAATAATTGATATTGAGATCCTAATGGTGATATTAGCTTCATTATGTTGTCCGGTTTGCTATGATAACAAATTGCATTTAGAAGAAAATTCTAGGTTTGAGCTATTATAAATATTATAAAAAATATTTTTTACTTCTAATTATTAATAAAAAACTATATTTAGACATATATATTAAAGTGTGAAAATACAGTAAGATGGTTGTTTAATAAAAAATTGTTCCTGTGTTAAATGCTTTATAAGTAGTAGACTTTTGATGTTATTCACTAAATACTTTAAAATATCGCTAAATAATACGTTAAAATATCGCTACGTTAAATAAAACTAAGAAAATGTGTGAAGGAATATGCTCCCTTTAAAATATAATAACTTCCTACTGACAAACATTCATAGTTTTTAGAAAAAATGTAATTATAAACTTTAATTGTGTTTTTCTCAAAATGACAATTTTGCTGTTTTTTGTCTACGGAAAACAAGATAACTCAACTAATTATAATAAATTTGTCTTCAAACTTTCAGAGATTGTTTCTTGTATTGGTGGTTATGTAACAGACCTCCAGAATTCAGATAACTGTATTATTTTTTGTTTTATGAGATATTTTGCAGTAGATAATGTGAAGAAAATGTGAAAAAAAATGGAAAAATATGCTTAACACTCCATAAATTTTTTTAATTTCATGCTATCATTTAAGTTGAGGTTCATAACACTTCAGAGGGTTATACGAAACGGCTCAAAAAGTTTGATAGCTGCATGTACAATAGTTTTTTGTGTAGAGTGTTTTCCGTTAATGAGTTATTTTCATTAAAATTATCTAAAAAATACTCTTTAAACAAAAAATTTCCTGTATATTAAAATTTTCTCTATTAAATATGTTTATTTAAATTAATATACAATATAAATTGCAATAATGTTGTGAAAAATATTTATTTTTCAAAAATTTTGTCCCGAAGGTAGTCGGATACCTAAAAAATCTAATTAAAAGTAAAAATTTCTCCGCACTCAAATTTTTTCAAATGATATAAAAATATACATGTTTTTTGTACTCAACATGTTGTCGTCTAGAAACTGATATGGTACTTTAAGTATTTACTACTTTTCTTGGCAAACCTTGATTCTCGATAACTCTGGTGAGTTTCGTATAAGAAAATTTAAAGCAGACGATAAGTAATTTTTTTCCTGAATAAGTACTGAATTAGTCACAGTAATTTTGTGTCTAGACGAAAGAAGTCATCGCTTCAGAAAGAGAAATTTGAAGTAAGAATTCAAAGTAAAAAAATGTGAATTGGCAAGAAAATCTTGACGGTTTAACTGTTAGCGCAATTTTGTTTATTAGCAGATTTATTTTTACAGTATGTTTTAGTTTTTTTCAGTTAGCACTAAATTAATAATAACTTGTGTAGTGATGAAATAATAAAATATAAATTTCTTACCTGCCATTGCAAGAACTTTCTTTCTTTTCTTCCTTTTTTTTCACCTCTTTAATTTACGTCTGATTAAGAAAAATATATGTGTAATAATGATATAAATAAGTAATTTATTTATGGAAGAAGTTTAAATAATTTTGTCTCAATAATATATTTATTGATTTTTTGCGAAAAAACAGGTAAATCTAATATTGATATAAAAGTATCTTTACTCGAAATTTAAATTATTTCAAGTAATGATACTCTTATATCAAAATTTAAAGGGAATGTATTTTAGCACTGTAAGTTTTCTCAAATGTAGATGATTAAACATTTCAACTTTTTTAATGTAAAAACAGAAGAGAGAAAAATCTAAACAAATAATTAATTTCATATAGTTCATCATACTAAACGTCAAAATGAATTGAAAACTTTCAAAAATGCTTAAAATCAAATATTTATTCAAATTTTTCTCGAAGCTAATATTTTTTTGTTCATTCAAACTTTTGAAATGAGTAGATCTATCTTCTATTTTAGTTCTATTAAAATTTTCCCATTCCAGTCTAAAGTTACTTAAGTTCAGCCTTTTTTCCGTAGAATTATCTACCAAACTTCTTACAATGTAGCATTTTGTTAAGATGGAGCAGTAATTCTTTTAAATTATTTTTCATACAATTCAAAAGCAATTCTTTTAAATTATTTTTCATAAACTTTCAAAAAATGCTTAAAATCAAATATTTATTCAAACCTTTCTCGCAGATAATATTTTTTTGTTTTTTCAAAATTTTGAAATGAGTAGATCTATCTTCTATTTTAGTTCTATTAAAACTTTCCATTCCAGTCTAAAGTTGCTTAAGTTCAACCTTTTTTCCATAAAATTATAAATTCCTACAATGCTGCGTTTTGTTGTTAAGATGGTGCAGTAATTCTTTTAAATTATTTTTCATATATTACAACCTGGAGAAAAAAGCAGATTTGGATAATTTATTATTAGTAGTAGTATTTCACGTTTAGTTTTCTTTAATTTTTAGATTTTTTTTTTTTTTTTTTTTTGAGGAGAAAGGAAGGGGCATGCACACTTGATAAAAAAGGAAAACTAATCTCAAACATAAATATAAATCACTTAAAAATGATATGAAACATGTTAGCATTATTTACAGAACAAAAAAATTAAAATAGAAAGCAAATTATCATTTTCAAATTTAAATCATATATACTTCCCTTGCTCTAAATAAAAAATTAAAAGAAAAATCACACATTTCCTTTCATTAAATTATGTAATATTATTTCTAATATATAACCATAATAGCTTTTATCAAAATGTTATACATTAAAGCAACGTCGATATAAAAACATGGAATTACTTTTAATAAAATGCTTTAATGATCCTTTTTTCCCTTAGCTAACATAAAAGCTATTCAGAAAAACTGTTGATTAAAATACTGTTAATTAAGATTTGTTTAAAGAAATTAAGTATTTTTGACGAATTCAAGAAGAAAATACATAAACTATTCATTACTTACAAATCTATCGTGAAATAAACGGTGTCATTCCCATAAAAGAAATGGTCCTTATCTTCTCAGATTGAAACCCTACAACATAATAATCCAATAACGAGAAATCGTACAAGAGAGTTAGTGTTCATTACCTTTCTTGCTAACCAAATAAGTGGCCGGGTTTGAATTTTCTCCTTCTAAATATTATAAGCTTGCTGCAGTAAAAATTTAGCATAGAATTCTTTGGCTCTTTACTCTCTTTTTTTTTTTTTTTTTTTTTTTGTGAGAGAGGATTTTTAAGATAGCCATTTACTCCATTGATGCATTACCGAATGACTGATTTCTTTTGAATATTAGCAAGTAATAAATAGTAATAAAAACTAATACAACAATAATGCAAATATTTTGAAACTTTTTTTCCACTTACTTTTGTATGTATGAGGTGGGAATTTTATTTCGAAACTTTGACCACATTGCTCATTGATAAATTACCTGAATGACTGATTTCTTTTGAATATTAGCAATTGATGAATAACCTGTTACAACTATCAGATTCATTCATTGTTTCATTCATTTCCAAAAATGTGTACACAAAACTTTTTTTAGTTTATTTTTGTAATGCACACAAATTGAAAGCCTGTTTTTCGTAAAGGGTAAAAAAAAAAAAAATAACAAATCGACCAACACTACGCAAGCAGAATCTTGTTTTAAAACCTAAAATTTAAATTTTCTTACTATTATTCTTTGCTGCTCTAGACTTCCCAAAAAACCCGTTATTAAGCAAAACACGTTTGTAGAAAATATTCTCATCAAAATAAAGGTTTACTATATTCAATATAAAGTAGACCGAATGAATGATTTTTTTTGAATACCAGCAATTGATAAATAGCCTCTTACAACTATCAAATTCATTCTTCTTTCGTTCATTTCCAAAAAATGTGCACACAATAATTTTATTAGCATAATTTTGTAATGTACTAGTTGAATGCATGTTTTTCGTAAAGAGTAAAAAAGTTAAATAAATAATAAATCGGCATTAATCGAGCAACACTACGCAATTAGAATTATGCTTCAAGCGCCATAATTTTAAAACCTAAGGCTTCAATTTTCTTACTATTATTCTTGGCTGTTCTGGACCTCCGAAGAAAATCGTTATTAACACATTATTAAGCAAACCACGCTTTAAGAAAATATTCTCATCAAAATAAAGGTTTACTGTATTCAATATAAAGTAGAAACCGAAAATGATGCTATCGTGACCAACTAATGATAATCAAAATTTACCACAATCAGATAATTTTCCCATTAATTTCGCACTTCGATACACAATTTTGTTATTTCAATTTACAGTGTTATCCGCATTTTTTCTTGGACTTCTCTGAAAAAATCCATTAAAAAATTCTTTTCTATACAAAAGGTAAGAAATGAATACAGTTCTTCGCCTAAAGATGAGAAACCTAAATGGAACCTGTAAAGGGAAGACCTGTAGCCCAATCAGCAGCAAACTACAAATAAGCAAAAATGACCAATAATATTATTGTCCAATGAAATTATATAAAGTGTAAAATTACCAGTAAAATTATTGGAAAGCTAATAAGTTAGAAAAGAAAAGTTCTCTTGCTTCCAATAACGGTAGTATATGGATTCTTCCTTTAAGCCGTGTGGAGAAAGAGGCTAGCCGGTGGTGGAAATGAAATAGTATATCTACTTAATTAAAAAAATACAAATAAATCCCATAGTTTTATTTTTTGTTTCTTTCTTTTTATCTTTTTTTAAATTTTATTTATTTATTTTTTATTAAATAGAACTGTAAGCTTACAAGCACCACAAAAGCTATCAAAAGTAAAAAATAATAAACCCACAGATTCATGTGTTGTTTGACTTTGAATAAAGCATAACGGTAAACCAATAAAAAAGTGTTTATTATTATTACTGGGGGCTAAGATTAACCCTTGCACTTGCCGTATAATTTTCAGAACCCAAGCACAAATGGTTTTGGAGTTATAAAGTAGACACAGTGCCTTGGCCGTCTCTATACCTAAAAGAAAGTTTTTTTTTTTTAAATTCTTCGAAACATAATCCTTTGACTTCCAATTGTAGGATTAGCGACTAAAAAGATGAGATACAGGTAGCACCAACACCGGCGAAAAAAGCAGGCAAGGTTCATGATCACCCGGAGCACCAGGGGGGCAAAGATACTCAGATTTAATGTTCTGTAAATTATCTATTTCCCCCTTTTTTAAAATATCGATTTCTTTAAATATATACGTATATGTAATTCTTTATTAATTATATATTCTTAGGTTACCATTTTTTCTGGTTAAAGTTCTCTAAATAAGAACTTTTCTAAAGATGGAAAGAGGAGTGTGCAGCAGGAAAACCTCTCGTGTGACATTGAATAGAATGAGTTCCGTATTTTCCAAGGAAAATCTTTTTTGTTGAGATTTATGGTTCAGGAAACCATCCAACAAACCAAGCTAAAAGGTGATTGCAAGAGAAAAACAGGGTAAAGAGTGACCTTGAAGAATGACCATGACCTCAAATTTTGCGTCAATTAAGCCTGTATGTCAACGGTACTCTTAATGTAATGTGAATTTGTTGATACAAATCTTAATATTTTACGTAAAAAAATCTTCGATTTTATCTCAAAATGTAATTCAGATTTAAGTTTTTCATGCAAATCTCGGTAGATTTTTTTAAAGAAATTTGGACCATTTAAAAATAAGACCAAAAGGTTAATATCCGAGATGATTATATAATTGCGAAGACCTTAGTATATTTTAAGTTAACAACAAAAGCCATATATACACTTTTACAATATTTTACATATTTTATTCTTTAACGCGAACTTAAAATAATTATTAAAAGATTTTCTGAGAAATTAAAGCAAGACTTTTTTTTCTAAAAATATTTGCTAATCGCGGACTCGATAACTTTTTTATTCATCTGACTTTCCAAATGTTTATTATTGCTGTATTCCCATAGATCAGAGCTAAGAACCATTATCACTGCCTGTGAAAAAATTTGCCAGTATAATGGAATTGTGAATTCGAACATGAGGGCAGGAACTTGATTGGGCAGTTTTTTGCAGACATATAAATATTTTAGAAATTAAGTTCTCACTCGTATCTCCAAATTCGAACATGTGAATTTTTTGCATGCGGTGTGAATTATCCCTTCCAATATTTTATCTTTTCATAATACAATACTTTACAAATTTAGACCATCAAAAACAGTTTTCAATATTTCTAAGAAATTTACTCAGTTGTACTCCATCTAGTTATAAAGCGAAAAATCGGTCAATCTAATGGAGAAAAAAAATCTTTAAAAAAGGAATCTCATTTGCGGTTCATTGAAAAAAGAAAGTGAAAATTGGAGATCGAAATAGGCTATAGGTGGCATACAGCAGAACTCTGCACCTATTGCAACATTTCGCATGCTTTCACCATTATAATTCTATGACCTTCTATGACTCTCCACAAGCTATAGCGTGTGGAGAGTCATAGAAGGTGTTAGTTTCTGTTTTGATTTTCATACAGATTAAATTCTTTTTAAGTTGGGAAACTATATGGAATTGAAAACTACATTAAACATAGTTCAAAAGAAAGCATCATGGAAATTTGAAAAAATATTTTCACGATTTTAAAATGAAAAATATTTAGAAAAGAAAAAATGTCGTAGTACATTCCTATACAACTGAAAAGAGGAGGAGAAGGAAGGGCCAAAGACATGGAACCGGTCTTCTCCCCAGATGGCGGATGCGAGCGTTGCGATCGCCTATTGCTCATTAGAAATGGAACCGGTGTCCTTCGCAATCGCGAATCTATTCTTTTAATCGCGAATCTTCATTTTACGCAAACGCAACAATTACATCAATCATTATCATAACTACGGCAAGGCCAAGTGCCGCCAATTTTTTGGCGACCTATTTAGATAGGTCGCCAAGGGGTAGGAGGAAAAAGAGAAACCCGATCATGACATCACGACGGAAAGGGGGAAGATGGGGAAAAGAAAAGGCGCTCTCTAAGAGGAGAGGACCAAAAAAGAACGGTGTTACCGTCGTGATATCAGGAACGGGGAGAAAATTGAAATAACAGGTACAGAAGATAGAAAAAAAATCGCATGCAAAATGTAAACATAGTTCAAGAGTGAAAAATCTGGGTTTTAAAGAAACAAGGATAACGAAGTAGAAAATCAAAGATAAACATAAATAAACACTTACTTATGGAAACTCTATTCAAGTAGGCTAATCCATTTTAAAATTGTTAAGTTTTAACTGTTAATTCGAAATGGAAAGTTTGGCAAACGTAATAATTTTTATATTTATTGCATATTAAATACTATGCTTTTAAGGTAACGTTTTCAATGAAACAAAACTATTTTTTTCTTTAAATAACTAATTGAATTAAACTTTCTCGGAGAAATTTCTAATTAAACTTCAATTTATGGTTATCGATTTCTAAACAAAATAATTATTATATTAAAACTGAATACATAATACTTTTTCTTCCAGTATTTAAACATTATAATACTCTATACAATTTAGATCTTATTTAAACAAATTAGGCAAAGTAAATGGTGTTTTTTTTAAACATAAATTTTAGGCAAAATCATACTAACTTTAAATTTATATTTACTTTTTTAAAAAAAAAACAATAATTAATAAAAAATAAAGATGCATTACGTCTAAATTATACACTATGAAATTTTTAAAATACAGGGAAAAAAACTTACTTCATTTACGAATAAACATCAAGTCGAAAGAGAAGGGGGAAAATAAACAGTAACTTTTTAATAATCTTAAATTAACAAATCTTAATTAATCTTAATTAACAAATCTTAAATTAACAAAAAAAAGGAATTTGAAATTAAGAAATAAAATTATATTTATTACAAATTAGACAATTTTAATAAATTATTAATTCAAATAAAAACTCTTACAAAAAAAAACAGTTTGCAAAACTTTCCACTCAGCCATATTGAAAGACAGAAGTGCGCGCTTTTCTATCGAACCAATCAAAACGTTAGTTTTGGCGTGTTAGGCGGGAAACTTGCCAAAGCATCACATGATCTTTTTCTTAGAAGGCATTCCTCCCACAGCTGCTCTTGGGGAAAAATTCATCAAGGTCAAAGTTCATCTTCCAGAAAGGACCGTGAAATTATCACGCCGCCTTCAATGGGACTTTGAGGAAAGGAAATTTATTACCATTGCAATACTGAAGTTATGCTTTCATGACTGAAAAAATATTCCTTGTAAACTAAATTTTTTATGATTAAATTACATTTTTTTAGAATAAGAGCATTCAATCAAGTAAAAAAGTATGTATCACGACAGCGATTCCCAAATTTTTTTCGATTATGAAACCCTGTATGATCCAACTTTTTTCGACGGAACTCCGATTTTGTAAATGTAATAATTTTACGCATGTAACAATTTAAAACGCCTTATGTAAACATTTAATGCATTGATATCCACGAACTAATTTTCAGAGGCACTAAATAGTTTAAAAATTATTGAACTCCTAATAATTAACATTTCAACATATTTTTTGCTCAAATAATTTCTCGGTATTAACTTTTCTTTCGAATTCTATAAATAACACTTATAGTCTTCAATTAATTATTAAAAAGAAGTTTTATCTAGTGTCAACAGAAAAGGGTTAATGAGTTCAATCATTTAATCTTTTTTTCATGGTTTTTCAGAAATCTAGATTCTGATATTTTATTAATACTTCGGCCAGCCTCGGGGGGGGGGGTGCCAGGAAGGAACTGCCATGTAATAAATCAATTATATGCATTTGCCTTCAATAAAATTGACCCAACCTAATATTTATTTCTGAGTTCAAAAATTGATCTCAGAAATAAATATTGGGTAGGGTCAATAAGGTTCATATAATAAACTAGTTTTAAAGTCCTGCTTTCACGAATTCGCCTCTCCCCTTCTATGACTTCTCATTTATTAATTCCATATAGCTGATTACGACCTTAAAGGTTTTTAACAAAAAGGGTGGAAATAGTGCACTTAATCGTCGTTGAAGATTTATATATTTGCTTACCAATCTGCAGTGGACGTTAACACATCTTAATTACATATTAACTGAAACTGAAAAATAAAATTAAAAAAATTTCTTTTTTATTATTTACTTTCGAATAAGGTTCCTTAGTTTAAGACATTTTAAATTGTTACTTTTATACATGTAATATAAAAGAAATATGATAAAAAGTCATTAAGAGTGGTGAAATACGATTCCTCTAAATTTTTCTCATCAATCCCACAATTTCAATTGAAAAATTCTGATGTCGGTGAAAATCTTCTTGTTTTTCGCATTTGATAAGTTATTTATTTTCTGGTTGTCTTTCTTTGAAGATTGAAGTCTTTCGAATTTTCTATTTTGAAGAATTCGAATAATAAAATTAATAATACAGAAAGTTACTTTAAGATTGAGAAGAAGGACGCATCCATAAAATAATATTAAAAAAAAATTAATTTTTGACATAATAAACTTATTTCGAGAAATTTTATTATTCGTGCTTACATAAAACTGAAGCATAACGGAATAAAATTATCTATTGGTAACGATGCAATATGTTCAATTTCTCTCCGGTTGAGTTCCCTTACCGTCAGGCTAACAATGGACGGTTTTACCCTTCTCCCACGAATAAGCGTTAGGTTTAACTACAAAATTCTTCACGAAATCGAATTTGGTCGACTTGATAAGGTTGCTGGGCTTAACTTAGGAATCCTCTTATCTTCTAGGTGTAGTTGAAAATTACAAGGTTTAACATTAACAGCTGCAAATGCCTTAGGTAGCTCCCATCGTCCATAAGTTACGTCAGTAGTTTATAGATATATACACCTAGATTTTTTTTTCTTTTTCTGTTTAGTTTTGAATAACTGGACCCAGCCAAATTTTAGGACCCGCTACGTATTATTAGCATTTAATTATTATCATAATATTAGCCTAATTATTAGCATTTATTTATGATGTGCTTAAACTTCAGATGTAGCCAATAATTCCAAAACTCTTTGTTTTTCCAAAATGAAAAATACTGAAGCTGAACAGATTTTTCCGAATCGACAAATTGTTTGGTTATTTGCGGGACAGGTCAAAATACCGTATTTTTTATTGTTTTCAAATCAGTAAATAATTCTTTTCTTAGGAAGTCGACTCCAGAAGTTGATTTTCTTAGATAAAAATATTTAAATAGTTTTCATTACATCCTGCTTCACTTGTAATCTTTATTATTTTTATTTTGTCACACTTTATTAACGTCATTTTTCGATCAACGTATCTACACGCACTGAAAGATAGCCTATTTCGAAACTTCTGTTTTTACGATATTAAACTATACATTTATGATTTAAATTAATCTTAGCAAGTGTTATTTTTATAACCATAAGTTTAATGACTACAATGAAGATTTATAACATAATTTACCCAATTGTAAAAATATAAAATTCTGTATATTGTATATACCGGTATATAAGTCGACCCGCTATATTTTTGATTGCGCGCTTGTAATTTTTGGTATGTCAGGTGTATAAGTTGACTGCTGAAAGAACCAAATATGAAAATTTTTAAAACGGAAAAACATGAAAAAAAAAATATAAAGACTATTAAGTCTAGAAAAAAAAAACTATTAAGTCTAGTATCTGCAAAATTTTCTTTAATTAAAAATATTCCACATTGTACTCACTCGCATTTATGTTACATAAAATGCTTTGTAATTATTGTAAAATCTAATAAAAAATTTGAAATTTCGAATTCTTTTGATGAGGGTGGAGAAAATTCTGTGTGGAACTCAGTAGTTTAAATTTGAAGCTTTATGGTATTTTCATTGTGTTATATTTTTTGAAATAACTTCTCTTATTTAAATTTTTCTATCTGAAAGTAATTTAAAGTACGGTTTTTGAAGAAGAAAAAAACTTTGTAAGTAAAATTTATTGCAAGCATATTAAGAATAGTGTTGTAAAGGGCAAATTGATACAGAGTTATTCATATCTGTCTCATTGAGTGAAATGCATGGATATTTCGTGATCAACGAATGTCCGACTTTATTACTGGTGCATAAGTGCCTGATTTACGTCAAATTTTGAAGGTATGAAAAGCCTTATTTCTTTTATTATTATTTCTAACTCTTTGTTTTATTATATTTTATTCTTATTTCTTTTATCATTATTTCTTCTATTATTTATATTTTTTCAACCTTATTTTTATTATTATTATTTCCACCATACAACTAAGAATTTTCTATTAAATGATTATTATTAAATTTTATATTAAATGAAACTCCTACAATGTCAGATATTAGATTATTCAAGATTTCAAGGTACTTCTGCCAAGGGGATTTATGCACCTTGAACTCATCCTCGACATAAGAAAAAAAAATTGTGCCAGAAACATACAAAATAAAACGCCTTTAAAAAACAAACAAAAAAACTGGAAAAAATAAATGAGTGATAGCTAAAATTTTTCAAGACTACTGAAAAATGCTTAAATTTATCTTTCATTCGTAAATTCGATTCTTGAGTTATTTTCTCCACCAATATATATTTCCTTTAAATTAAATATTTTTTAATTGCTTAAAATATCTAGTTTTATCTCACATTTGCGACCACTTTGAAAAATTTTCCAGATCGTGGGAACCCTGCAGCAAGTAAAATAAAATTTTATGCGTTTTTTTCAACTTTTTAATTTTTTAACTTTAAGCAACTTTAAAATAGTTATTGACTAACATAAAGGAAATGAGAGATAAATGTGTGAAAGATTTTAATAATAAAAAAAAATTGGGAAAAAATGCTATTACAGTTGACCGTCTTAATAGAGTATACTACAAATAAATTTCTTAGTATAAAAAAGTCGATTTTTTTATCAATTATATTTTTTAGATATTTTAACTCTTCTTTCTTCACAATATAAAGTTTATTCTATTAATAATTTATGCTTTTTCCAAAAATAAAATTAAAGAACCCATGTAGGAATTTTTAATACATTTTTTTACAATTAATCGTTTTATATATTTAGTTTATCTTTAAAACAGTTTTTCATATTTTTCGAACCATAGTTGTAGAGTTGATAGTTGAAATTTTCGACTCCAAATTTTTCAGAAAGCCAATCACCGACCGATCATTGAAACTTTCATTTAATCTTAGATTCAAGACATGCATTTGTAAAAAATATTAATGCATAATCACGCATAACAAATAAATGTCTTAACCCAAGCTGATTCTTTAATAAATATTGAAGGAAACTAACCATGATACATTAAATTTAATTTTTACCTTTAGAACTTAGCTTAATAAATTTGACTTAGGAATTTTATGAGCTGAAGGATACCTTATTTGTTAAATATTCAATAAAGTAATTTATAAATATGTATTATTTGCTATAAAAATTGTTGCAATGTTAACATGGATTGACATAAAATCATAATTATAAATACATTTTTAATTATAAAAGTGTATTAGGATGTAATTATTTAAAAAGTAATTTTACAAAAAAAAATACGTTTAATTATGCGTCAATGATATGAACCTATCAATCTAAAAGATATTCGTTAACTTTATTATTTGTAATGTATTTATGCTTTTAGAAATAATTACAGCTCCATAGACAATATTAATTTTAAAATAATCCAAATCAGGAATTAAAGTTTATAAAAATACGAAATAGTTTTGAAAGATCGCCTTGAAGGTGAAAATAGAATTAATTACAAAGAATAATTAAAGTAACAGAAACATTTCGTTCCTCTTTACAATTTTCTTTCTATTTAAGTTCCCTCCCCCCCCCCTTTTTTTTTATCTCAATGGTGCAATCATTTTCAATCAATGTTGCTCAATTAATATTTATTCTCAATATTGCATCTCAATATTGCGCAATTAATATTTATTTTCATTTAATCATAACGTTTTGCCGTTTCCAGAAAATCAATAGCTAGATTGTCCCTCAGTCTCAATAGCTTTATGTGTACTTTTTTAATATTTTAGTAAAAAAAAAAAAAAAATGGCTGAAAAACGTTTAAAGATTATAAATTAATTTTGTAATAAGTAATAATTTAAACGATTGTAGTAAGATTAATAAAAGTAATATTTCTATCCTCATGATTATAAACATTTGTCTAAATCATTTTCATAATCGGAGTTGGGCTAATTTTTTTACAATTCCGATTTATAGACATGATTATTTTGAATGCAGAATTTATTGAAAAGTTAGGAAAAGGTTAATTAGTTTATTATTTTTAGTTGAGTCAGATTACAAATTCTCTCTACGACCCAGCTCTTATTTGATTTTTGTATTTATAAATTTTAAGAAAAGCTTTTTATTTTTTTAATTTTTGCAACTAATTTTGCTCGATTTGAAGATATAATTGATTACACCAATTAAATATTTTTCCTTAAACAAATTTCAATAAACTACACTGCGGTCTGTAAGATATTAATAAATGTAACTAAATAAATATACAAAAAAAAAAAAATGATTATTTTGAAGATTTTAAATTTGAAATTTTTTTTTTCTTTCCAATTATCATGTTTCCAAAGAATCACCCATAACTGTCCAATATTAACATTTCAAGTTACTTATGCTTACATATAAATCAAATGCCTTTAGTCTGAATCTATTATCTGCAACTGGATCGCAATATTATTAGGCTTGCTTAATTTTTAGTGGGATGATAAGTGGTTATGAAGAAAGTTTGAAATAAAAAATTTATGATAGAATTTTTAAATAAAAATGAAAGCTTAATGCAAGCATTACTTTTTATAAGCATTTATGGAGAAAAAAAATTTGCTAAATCTATGTAAATTATAGGAAATTTTGCCATTTATAATGGACATTTTAAAGGAATTATTAAATATATTGTAAGAAATGGTGTATTATATTTATATAGTATTTGACTATTTCGAAACCAAATCTTATCAATGAAGACACAAGAAGGCCTCCCATCCATTAATCATATGGTACTTGGGAACCTAATCCCCGCACCATGACGAAAATGCTACAGCGGATGTGAGCAATAAAGCCCTGACCTTGGAATTTATGGTTGTTGGTTGATAATAGATTACTAAAAGTTCAATGTAGATTGTTAAAAATTAAATTTATAATTATTATATAAGATTACAAATGAGATGAGCTAAATTATAATCATTAAGATATATAACCTGAGTTTCATGTCAAAATTACTGATTTAAATAAATTGCAAGTTGCATTTTATTTAATAATAAAAAATACTATTTTCGACTATTCGAATTATTTGTAAACATAGCATAATTTCTCTTATTGTTTATTATACTTTGCTTAGTTCAAGCCTCTCTTTACAAACTATTTAAATTAAACCCCCCTCCCTCTCTTTCCATTTTTAAATTGAAAATAATACAGAGATGAATGTGCTCCGGAAAAAATCCGGGTTTCCAGATGTTTCGCTATCCGCGATCAGGAAATCTACAGTCCAGAAGTTTACAGAAATCATCGATCACATTTATGTATAAAAACTATTGTATATTTTATTTAAAAATATTAGAACTAGAATTTATTCTTGGCATCTCTTTCATTCGTAAATATTTTTTCTGGTAAAATAATAAATGTGATTAGAGATAAAAGTAAACTAAATACATAATTATTAATTTAAATTATGCTGCATATAATTTATGTAGACTTTCACGTTGTGAAAATATCAATGATTTAAATTTATAAAGATATTAATTTTTTGAAATGCGTCATTAATGATTTTCTCAGGAAATTTTCAGGACTTTTTAATTGGGCTCACAATCACCCCTGATAATAAGAATAGGGGTGGAAAATAAGACACTACTCGTTAGTGGAATAAAACAAAATTTTTTATTTGTCATGCTGCTCGAGAATATTTCAATTAAGAAGTTAAAAAATTCTGTAGAAAATTAGCAATTAGTTGTGGTGCAGCTACATTTTCTTACAACTCTTAAATCAAGAAATTGATCCTCTTTTGTATTCTTAGCAATTGCAATCGAAAATCTTCTGTTATAAATAATGTTGCTTGCTAGTTGAAGGCATCACATATGATTGTGATTTTTGGAACTTACAATAACACTGTATGGCTAGATTAAAACAAGAGAAAAACAAGCTTAATTTCCTGATACACAATTAATTAAATAATTTTTTTATACAAATTAAATTGGATTTTTACTTACTATATTGTATATTTAATAAGATAGCTTATCCATACATTTTTAATGTTTATTAACACATCATTGTTCATTTTAATTGAAAGTTTATAACAGCAAAGATATATTTCATTAATAAAAACTAGTAGGACAAAATATTACTCGTACTAAGATGCAGTTTCCGTGTTTTGAGAGGCACATGTAAGATATGCAATTTAATCACTGCAGGTGCAAATAATTTAATACACGATTTAAAACGCAAAATCATACTCTTTTTTCTTACTAAACATTCCCTCAGATTTTTGACTTTATAGCTTGAGACGAATAACAAAACATTTCTAACAGTGTTATTGATAAAGATGTTGAGCCATAAATACTAAATAAAAAGACTCATTCTTGTATTGATATCTTTGTTAATGAATATATTTGGACTTCTCTTTTTGAATTAAAATTTGCCTGGTTTTTGGGAAAGTACTGCACAATTTTCTCAGATTTTTTTGTCCACTCTTTTTGGAAAGCTTATTACGAGTAAAATAATAAATTATATTGATTTTTGAAAAGGGCTGTTTTAAAAATACAAGCTACAGTGGATACGCAATGCATGCGAATCTTCTTCTTCAGGAGCGCAACAGCCCTTCATGCATGCGAATCGTCAGACATAATTTCCATCCTAGAGCCTTTGATACATCAGATACTGTTCAAGCAATTTTCAGTTTGCTTCTATGTAATAAAATAATAATAAATTCGAACTCATTGAACTTCATAGCTTCGAATATGGAAAAATCATTTTAACACATTATTTTACCCAATATAAGATTTCTAAAAATGCAGAGAAAGGAAAAGTTACGTTAAAAATACATCAGGGAATAGAAATCTTAAATACATATTTAATATCATAATAAACAAATATCTGTCTAAGAAATGGGTAAATAAAAAATGCTTTATAAAAATAAATAAACTTACCTTCCTCTCTCCTTTGTCATTGTCTAAAAATGGGGAAAAAAACTGCTTCTCCCCCCTCTCTATTATAAAATAGTGGCTGACTATGAAGATTTTATTTATTTATTTATTTTAACGAAAAAAAAACATCTTAAAATTTCCTTTAAAGAAATGTAAGGTCAAGAGGAATTTAAAGGAAGTTACACAAGTGAATGAAATGTTTCTTATGAAACTCGTCTCTTAAAGAAAAAATTAATATGTCATTAAATATTATTGTTTGAAGTTTTTGATTATTGGAATATGTCTCACAAAAGTGGGATACTAATTTATTTTATTTTGTTAAAAAATCTTTAATGTTACGAGATGTTTAAAATATGATTTTTAACATTATTGGAAAGAAAGCTCATTCGTTTTTACGGGACGTGGTGTAACGCATGATACTCGTCGCCTCTAACACATGATCTTATGAAAATGAAAAAAAAAATTGAGATAATAATAATTTCTGTTATATATGTCAGGAACAATGATAATTACCATTTTAGCGACTTGGTTACATTTAAAACGAAACATAGAACTCAATGCGTTTTTTTATTTTTATTTATTTATTTATTTTAAATATTGCGACAGTTTCAGAATTGAAAATATTCATTAAAAGATTCGGGGAATTTTTTGCAAATTTTCATAAGATCATGTGTTAGAATTTTCATAAGATCATGTGTTTTGTGCTTTTATAAGATTATGTAACACAAATATAACAACACAAAATTCTCTTTGCAATATTTAGTAATAATTTTAATTAAATCTTTCAATTTTAGTTCTAATCTTAAACTCTAAGCTGGAATTTAATTTTAAAATTTTAAGACTGTGAAGAGCATTGACCTGATGTCGTATTCTGATGCATTGATTGTACTGACTTGTTTGGAGTTCTCTCAGAAAAGTTTTTTATTTTCAATTTCTCAGTAAAAAAAAAATAATAATTAAATAGATAAATGAAATATTTTTTTTTACTGATTTGATTTAAATTTTAACAAAATCTTCTAATCGCGTTTAAAGTTATAGTTTTTTTTAAATTAAACTCCAAATTTATAATTGAAATACGTGCAATGGAAACTAGTATTATACTTGCGAACAACTTTCTTTCAAGTTTAAGTGTTGTTTATTATGATGAAAGTTGACATTGTACTTTTCTCTATAAATCAACTACAGATATTTTTTAAGATGCAAGCAATCATGATGGATAAAACAAATCAATTAGGTTAAAAATAGCATAAATGCTAAAGAACAAATAAAAGCAGAAAAAGTTCTCTTAGAGCCCTAAAATGTAAATTATATTTTACTTTTATAAATATATACTAAAGTGCAGGTTGGTATAATCAAACTGAAGAAACAAAGAAACACTGTATTGACTTAAGTAAAGACACTGTAACTAATTTTATAATACATATTTATTTAAGTTTTTAAAACTATATACAAAAATATCTGAAATATATTTCTTATTAACAAAATAGTTCACTGTTGCCTTCTAAGGATAAATTATTTTAAATGTATAATTTGCTTTTGTAGATCCATTTATTAGGATATTCCCCAATTAATTATTTTTTATGTAAAAATATTGATTTTTCTGTGAAGATTTTCTTATTATTTATTTTGAATCTACCATTCCTTTTTTTCTTATACTATTATATAATATCTTATTTAGTAATGTTATAAGAAATTGCTCTCTTTTTTAGTCGTATAATTATGAAATAAGACTTGGTTCTTGTACTTTATCACTTTTGAAATTGCATTTGAATAAGACAATGTTAAAGTAAAGTTACTGCGTATGATAATGAAATATATATAAATATTTTCTAAAAACTTTTATAACTTTTGAAACTGCAAACAAATGAATAAAATAATAAGGTTAAAGTAAAGCACTTTAAATGTATTAATTGCTTTCTCAGGCCTATTCCTTGAGATCTATTGTAATTTATTATTTGCGTAAAAGTATCGATTCCTTTGTGAATAATTTCTTATATATATTTCCAATTGAAAATTATCACCTTTTTCTGATTAAATGTTCAATTTGACGAAAAACGATTTAATAAAATATCATATATCTGAAAAAGCAAACAAGCGAGGCAAATTTTTTTTTGAATGTATAAAGTGCTTCCCTAACTCATTTCTCAAATCTATCATAGTTCATTATTAGCGTAATATTCATTGAATTTAGCGTATTCATTGAATCATAGCGTATTTCATTGTGAAGAATTTTTAGTATGCATTTGGAATAAGAAAATTTAATCTATTCTTTTCGTCCTAATTACGCATCTGAAATGGTGAATTTAGCGATAAAAGCAATGAGTAATGTATTGCAATAAAAATACCTTATAAAATTTCGTTACATTTGAAATTGCAAACTTTTAAGGTAATTGCCATAAGATCTTCATCCTAATTAAAAAATAAGGTTAAAGTAAAACATTTAAATATCTAAGCTTTCTTAGAAACGTTTTCCTCAGATCCATCTTAAATGCATTTTGTATTGAAAAATGCATAGTTCATTTAAATCTTCATCCTATTGAAAAATGAATAAAATGTTTAAATCAAATATGAATTATATTTCAGAAACAAAGAAAAGAAACTGTGGTGCATTATAAGACTTTTTAAAATTATTATTCAAATGTAATCTCATTAATTTTGAGTCAAACAGATTTTTTTTTAAAAAAGAATAAAAGGATTAATAACTTTAGATTAGACGTTTGCAAAACGTGTGTTTTATTTTCAGGAACTGACACCGTGAGTACGTTATTCAAGAACTAATATTTTGTACACGTTATTTAAGAACAAGAAATCGGAACCGGTTACTTAATAACTGATATATCTTAACTGATAAGTTCTAAGGAGTAGTCAGGGAATTTGAGCCAATGAGAAGGAAGAGGCGTAAACGTCATGATCAGAGGAAAACTGGTTCCCTCCGCCAGAAACGTTATCTTCCTTCCTCGGCGACTCTTCGCCAACTTGCCGTAGTTATGATAATATCCCCCAATCAAGTTTACTTTTTCTCTCAGGGACCATTCTCACCGAAGTCGGTGAGAATGGTCCCTGAGAGAAAAAGTAGACTTGATTGGTAAATTTTTAGAATGCAAATATATTTCACTACTCGATGGCGATTAAAGGTGCGACAAACGCATTCAAAACTTTTTAAGCTCTTCAAGAGAAAGCTCTTAAGGCTCATTCCCACTGTATACAAAAATTACGCAGATGCGAATTTGAAGGATCAGATGAAATATATTCAGAGGCCATTCTCAGCGATTTTGATAAATGGAAATTAAATGCCTTCAATAAAAAATATTATAAATAAATATGTTATTAATAAAAATAATAATCCTAGTGAAAAATGCTTTCCCTTAAGAACTTTTAAACCATGCTAAGGTTTCAATCGCATCTGCGTAATTTCTTGAGTAAGGATAGAACCGTAATCTATAGTAAAATAATATCAGAAACCTTCAATTTAGCAGAAATAGGAAGTTCGAAGATTCTTCCTGATATTTTATAAATAAAAACAAATCAAAGCTGCAAGTTTTCTGTTCTTTGATTGCTATTGATTATTTCTTTATTTTATAAATTATAAGATGATTGTCATGCAATTCCGTTTAATATCGAAACGATTTCCTAAATTTTTTTATAAATTACATGCCAATTCTCGGTGCCAATGTTCGTACTTGTATCGACACATTTTTCAAATAAATTCCCGTTGTCTGCCGGTAAGAATAAATCTTGACTGTTCAAATAAGAAAAGGAGTATATAGAAAGTAAAAAATAAGCTTGATTTCAAGTACCACATTTTCTTCATGTAGTTTTTATAATGTGTTACTTTTGAACTGTGCTCAACTATAATTGTTTCTGAAGATTAATATAATTAATAATCAACTGTAACGCGAGACTCGGCAGCAGAGTGTACTTAACTTTACCATTTATATCGTATATGCTAACAACCTGTACAATATAAGTTGATTTATAATATGACTTTTTTTCTACCAAAATTCGCTGATTTTTTTATTTTTTGCCAATTGGTTATTAATATAAATTGATGTGGCATAATTTCAATTACAAATTCTTTAGTAGAGCGCTGTAAAAAATCCTAATAGATTGTGCAATTAAGGAAAAAATTATGCTATATTTTTGTTTTCATTATATTATTTATTAAATTGCTATTATTATTGACAATTTGTGGAAATTAAACCTTTTTGAATTTACAACATGTTGAAATGCTTTATATAGAATGATTCATTCATGAAATGGTCTATTGAGTTTTTAAAATCGTAAAGTAATTTATCAATATAGCAATAAAGGAAACAAAAG
This sequence comes from Parasteatoda tepidariorum, assembly GCF_982258835.1. Taxonomy (NCBI): domain Eukaryota; kingdom Metazoa; phylum Arthropoda; class Arachnida; order Araneae; family Theridiidae; genus Parasteatoda; species Parasteatoda tepidariorum. The sequence goes on from NC_141764.1 coordinate 44,645,171, forward strand.
AAATAAAAATATGACCACCGAAGCCGACGTCTTCAAGGGGTACCGGCCTCAGAAGCTGTAAAGCAAAACTTTTTCTACTATTGAGAGAGAGACTAAATCAAATGCAAAAATTAACTCTCTCAGAACCCCGAAGGTTTTGTAGAAGTCCCGGAAAAAAATGCATGAAATACGTAAAACCAATTTAGAAAAGAAATTCAAACTAAATCTTGAGAAAATAAAAACTCACATTAAACCGGTCAAGCAGCGATTTCACAAACAAACAAAATGCAAAGGAAACACTTAAAACAGAAGAAAACAATGCCCTCTATTAAAATGAAAAAAAGAAGAGAAGTAAAAGAAAAGATTACATAACAAATTAATATAATGCTTAACTGGAGCTGCTCAGTTAAGACTTGAATTGCGCCATGTTAAAAGAAATAAAAAAAATAATATTCTTCAATCATTTTCTTAATCAAAAAATTAACATTACAAAAGTTAAATGGAAAATCATTATTACTCAAATTATTCTCAGCCTCCCTAAAACTTGCAACGTTATTGCAAATATTTTTAATCCTAACCAATTGTGAAAAAACTAAATTTTTAAAAATTATCAATTAATTCAGGTTTATTTTTTTAACTAATTAATTTTAGGGAAGATTTCAGTATCGTGATCTGTGGCAGAATAATTGCCAAGTCTTGGAAACTTCCTGGCAGTCGCCCGCTAGAAACTTAAAAAAAAATCACGGAAAGGGAACAACTCAAAAAGTATAACTCATAGCCACCCCCAGGCAAACATCTACATGTTTTGTTTGTTTTTTAAATTTGCAAGTTTAATATCTATTTGGCACCTTGGCGATTGTAGTTGGCGCGACAGATCCCGATATGGAAAATATCCCCGAATTTTATGTTGCATTATTGATTCAAAAACTCAAAGCTTAAATTTTATAAGTTGTAAACGTTATATTCAATACTTAAGTTCTACTTAAAACTTCTTTGAGATGGCAGAAAATTTTTTCTCTGTTTTAGAAATTAACTTTTTTCAGTTTACCATATTTAGAGGAATGCTTTTCATCATTTGTTTTTTATTTATTTAGAATTTTCATTTTTTGAAAAAATGACCTCTATTAAAAGTACTGCAAAATTTCTTAATTTAGCCTCTTATGTCTTGCAGGAATCTTTAGCAGAATGTCTTAGCACACCCTGAGATGTTATGCCGAATATGAAAATGAATAGACATTCAATTAATTTTATGTCAAAACAAGTATATTGTCTCAGTTTAATTTATTTAACACTAGAACCGCGGAGCGGGTCAATTTGACCCAAATGAATGTTTAATTCGTCACTACACAAAAAGTATTAATTGAAAAAAATATTCCTTTTATGACTTTTAATAATTTTATGTAAAAAACTACTTGCCAAATTTCAAAACGAATAAGATAATTTAATGGGGTATTATTAACACTTATACCTAGAACCGCGGGGTGGGTCAAAATGACCCGTAAATAAATTTGATACCAGAATTATGAAAAAAAATCCTTTTTCCGTTGAAACAACGTCAAAGCGATAAAGCATGTCTGCATCAACCCTTGAAATCTGCAAATGGTATGGCCTGAACCGGTGGTGGGGGGATAAGTGAAGGATTTCAGTCAAGGTCATAATGAGTATGTACGTTTGCATGTGAAGACCATTTGAGCTCAGAGTGAAATATTTTGTTGACTATTGAAAGGTTTTCTTTTTGTTTCTATTATAAGTATGTCACGGCGTCGTAACCTTACCGTTCAGGAAGCTTTGGAATATTTTCAACAATTACCTGAAAATGATTCAGAAGATGACAATGATGAGAATGTTTCAATTTTGAGTAGTGGAGATGAATACCTGCCTACTAATGAAGACGTTTTGAATTCGGCTGAAGAAAATGAAAGTGAAGATGACTCTGTGAGTCCGTTAACAATTCCTGGCCCTTCTCATCATGGTAATGATGTTAATTTGTCAGATAAAAATAAAACATCGAAAATTATAAGAAAAAGAACATGTACACAAAGAAATCAGAAAAAGAAATTAGCAGTAACTTCCGAAGTTGGAAATGATGGGACAGTTTGGAATGTATCGCAATTAGGAACAAAGAACATAGGAAGAAAATCAAAGCATAATATTTTGAAGGAAGTTGGAGGCCCAACACCCCATGCTAAACGCAATATTATGGACGGCAGTCTGGCAAGTGCCTGGAGACTCTTCATCGATGAATGGATATTAAAACATATAAAGAAATGTACTGAAGATGAAGCTCATCGTCATATTCCTGAAAATAAATGGGTCGTAACATTAGAAGAGGTTGATGCTTTTATAGCAATTTTATATGCACGTGGCATATACCTATTGCGCAAAAGGACTTGAGCTGGATAGTCTGTGGTCAATGGACTGGGGACCTCCGTTTTTCCGTAATACGATGCCAAGAGACAGATTTCGTGAAATTATGAGATTCTTGCGCTTCGATATAAAATCAACGAGATCAGATCGTCTACAAACAGACAAATTTGCCCTTGTATCCGATGTCTGGAATCGTTTCATTGAAAATTGTAAGACTAACTATACACCAGGTCCTAACTTAACTGTAGATGAACAGTTATTTCCTACCAAAGCTAGGTGTAGGTTTATTCAATATATGCCAAACAAACCGGACAAATTTGGCATAAAATTCTGGTTGGCAGCAGATGTTGATTCAAAATATCTGATTAATGGATTCCCATATCTCGGAAAAGATCACCAGTGTCCACCAAACGTTCCTCTTTCCGAATATGTTGTATTGCGCCTAATAAGTCCATATGAGAACAAAGGCAGAAACGTTACTACAGATAACTTTTTTACTACGTTGAAACTTGCAGAGGCATTAAAATCAAAAAACACCAGCCTTGTAGGAACTGTAAAACGTTCAAGAAGAGAAATACCTGTCTCTGTGAAAGTGTCCAAATCTGAATTGCATTCAACCACTGTACTTACTCATAATGACATCAGTCTAACTGTTTACCAGGGGAAAAAAGATAAAAATGTTTTATTGCTAAGTAGTCTTCACGCAACAGTTGAAATCACAAATGATTCAAAAAAATTGCCAGATACCATTGCTTTCTACAATGGAACTAAATTCGGTGTCGACGTAATTGATCAAATGACAAGAAAATATACTGTCAAAGCTTGTTCACGTAGGTGGCCGGTGCAGGTTTTTTATAATGTATTGGACCTTGCTGCTATTAATGCTTGGGTTATATACAAAGCTGTAACCGGGAAGTGTATCAGTAGACGCCAATTTATTCAAGGCTTAATTGAAGAATTGCGAGAAAAATTTGTTCTCGCCCGGCAGAAAAAAAAAACACAAGTGTACGAAGGGACCTCTGAAAATGATGAACAACTACAAGTTAAGCGAAAACGAGTTCGATGCCATAGTTCAAAGTGTGAAAATAAAACACAAGATATATGTACAAATTGCAAAGCACCCATTTGTGGTAAATGCACAAAACGCATTACTAAATTGTGTGTTGAGTGCATACAATAAATTGGATTAAAAAAATTGTGAAACAAGTGAATGAGAGGTATATTTATTTTGCGTATTTCTTTCATTTTTTAGTAAAAATTATAAGTTTAAGATGAATTTTTCGATTAAAATATAAACGTTAAGATATATTTATATTAAGCAAGAGATTTCTAAATTGGAATAATTTTTTCAATAAAACAATATTTATTTCATTAAAAAAAGACATTTCTGGTTATTAGTAAAACATTTTATGTATTATTATATAAAAAGATATGTTTCAGCTTTCTTAGTTAAATGATAACATATATTTTTATAAGGTTTATTATCTCGGGTCAAAATGACCCGCCCCGCGGTTCTAGGTATATTCGAAGTCCCGCGGTTCTAGTGTTAAATAGAATACATAATTTGAACAGTAAAAAATTATGACTTGTTATTTTATAAGAAGCAAAATATGTAAGATTATGATTTTTCCATTATTAAGAAAATATTGCTTCAATAAGAATAAATTTTCCATTTTCATCCATGAATCAAATAAAAAGATTTGTCTTTTATAATAAGTTTTGATTTTTTTCTTGCTGATAGTTTAGAAAAAATAAGTACATTAAGAAAATTTTAATTTTCTTTGATTTATGTTATGACTTCTTATAACTTCCCTATTATTCATTTAATATACTGTTTTATTTGTTTTCTTCTTCCTAACAGGTCTTGTTTGTCAATCCAACAAATACTTTGGCTCGTTTACATTCACAAATAGCAAATAAAGAGGAACCATCTAAAGATAATCAGAATTCTTTAGAAGCTCCATCTGTTGTTTTCAAAGATGTCAGTTTTGATCAACCTGTATCCCATGAAGCATTGATTTCTGCTCTTAAAAAATATAATACGGTAAGTATAAAATTAGGTTGAGATGAATTCCATTTTCTGAAGATGCTAAAAGACATGCACAAAAATATGTAAATTAAGTTGATTTAATAACATTTATGATTTAAATGTGAAAATTAAATTTCTGTTTCATTCATTTTGATTTAATCGGACATATGCCCGTGGCAGAATCGTGGCTACTTTGTCGCAGATCGTTGCCGAGTTCTTGCAGAAAGAGTTTTCCTTTGGGGAATAAAAAATTTTGGTTTTTCTTTTCTTCAGAATTATATTCAAAAGATGTCTTTTTCGCACATCAAAGGAGTGGAAAAAATGCTTGTGATTTTTCTATTTTCGTAATGAAAAATGAAGAGTAATGAAATAAAAAAAGAATTTATTTTATTTTCTACAGTCATTTTTATTCTATTTTTTATGCAGTTATTACTATTGATTTCCACATAGCTTTTAAATCCAATATTCTCAATAGGATATTATTTATTACAGCAACTGAATCTGGAAATGAAACCACGCTTTCAGTAACTACTTTTTTAAGAGTCCGATTTGCGTGATTTTGTCGTCAATCTTTTTTTTTTTTTTAGTAGTTACTGCTAAGGATTTCACGATTTTTCTATTATTATTTTAATGTGATGATGAATTACAAAATTCCGAAAAGGAAATAGTTTGTTATTCCCCAACAAAATGAGAGAATATCACTCAAAATTTTAGAATCTAAAAAAATTACATATTCAATTAAAAAAATATTTGTTTGATCAGAATTTTTTTTTTTCGATGTTGACGCTTCTCTTACTTTAAATTAGTAGCATGTGTATTTGTTATTTTTATAAATATCTTTCAGAAAGATACTAGTATTAGAGTGGTATGTCACAGAAAGCCAGAAAAATTCTGCCACAGGGGACATATGCAAATATAAATATGACAATTAAACCTTTAAAAAAGCAAGGCACTGGAAACTAAAAAGGGCACTCTTCAACAAAATGCCTAGTGTTTTCAGAAAAGAATGTGGTCTCTGAAAAGTCATGGAATTCAAAGTTCTTAATTTTTCCTTTAGCACATATCTCGTGCCAATGTGAGTTTCTAATCTAGCAACTATCATGCGCTGGCATGAAATAAGCAGCAAAAGTGTTAAAAAATATTATGATTTTAAAACAGAAGTTGTTTTATTTAAATAAGCAAGTAATTATAACAATGAATTTGTGCACTTGGTGAATTAGCTTTAAAATGTATGAAGTTTTCACATTTTGAAAAATTTATTATATTTACAATATCAAAATTTTTCAAATGATATGCAAATGACTGAAAAAACAATAAATACCTGTTATGATTTGCCAAAAAGTTTTCTTTTGGAAAACGAAGCAGATTCGCAATGCGAATAGAGCATGTCGAAAAATTACCACTCAAATTCTTCATTTTGCATATGATCTTAACATTATATCAAAATATTGAAGTTTTTAAAACTCATGTGGAAACAGACCAAAAAAGTTTGAGCTGTTGCTAAAGAAACATCGTAAAGCTGAAGAGACTTACAATAGAAACATTGTAAATACAGTGTGTTAAAATGTGGTTACTGAAATCAAATATTTGCATATCATGATCACATTGTATTATATATATCAAGATCTGAAAAACTTTCAAACAAATAGATTCCTGCCCTTTGGAAGAAAAAAATAAATAAATAGTTGTTAAAAACAATTGATGAACTCCTAGGATTTATGATCCTGTTACAAATTGAGTACCTAAAAAGTTATTACTGAAATTCAAAATCTGCTTGTTGTAATATCATGATAATAAAAATATTGAATTTTGAATAATCTTGCAAAATTGGCTGGAAAAAAAATAAATAAATGACTGATAAAGTCTTGTAATATCATCCTATGAAAAGATCCCTGAGTTTGAAATACCATGTGGAAAGAGACATAAAGCTATAGTAGCAGCCATAAAAACAATTTGGAAATGCTGTGAATTTACCATTGAACCGTTGTGACTCTAACCACATAAATTAAGAAAGATTTATTTAAGGAACATTTTTATTATTAATGTTTTTAACAGTCAAATTAGTGGCTTAAAAGGATAGAATATTGTTGCATGAATTTTTTATTTCAATGTCGCATCCCTATATATCACATAATTGGTTTTATATCTCAATTTTTTTTTTGATTGTTTAAAAAAAATTTTAAATACTTACTTATAATCATTTCATTGAAGCATGTTGAAATAAAATTGAGTTATTTAAAAATTTATTCTTTTATGAATAAAAAAAATCTCATTTATTCGCATTAGTTAAATAACGTATTTTATTGCATTGTCACTGAATTGAGAGTTTACAATCAATATGTTTGAAAGAAAATCTTCTATTACATTAAAATCTAATATAATGACAATGTACAAACTTGCATATTCTTTTAAATTTGTGATTTAATAATTCTAGTAATCGTATAAAATAAATTTATACATATTTGTTTGATCGAACATAGTGCAAATTAACTATGCAAAAAAAAAAAAATATCTATCACTAAAATTAGTTTTAGGTTATTGCCTATGTAGGTTTTTAATTCCCTTCAATTCTTAGAATTTTTTTAAAATTTATTACTATAATTAAAATAAAATATAAGTTTTAATAAATACACCTTAAAATCAAGTTTTTTCCTAATTCTCTTAGAGTAATTGGTCTCATAGCAACAATAAAAGATATATTTAATCAATATTTTTCTTTCTTTTAGATTGCTGATCAAATGAGTTGCTTAGTAGATATTTTTTCCCTTACTCCTGAAGACATCCAACGACGAGAGGAATTTTGTAAAACAGTCGAGCTATTATTTAAACCCTTTTTCAATGATTTTAAGATTCAAATGTTTGGTTCGACTGTTAATTCTTTTGGTTTCAAAGGGTGTGATTTAGATCTGACTTTTGAAACAAATGCCCATTATAAAGACAAGGTAAAATACTAAATTTTTGCATAGTTTACAATAAAATTTATTGTTAAGATTTTCCAACAATTAATTTCTGATGCATAATATTTTTCTCACTAGTATGTTGATTGTAATGTTTTTTAACAGTTTGCATTTTTTGCAGCGCTTAAAGTTTTAAGACACATAATTGTGACATTCATGTGCAATTACTTATTTAATTATGGATTTTTATTTCAGAGTTGTTATTTAGAAAGACCAGATCCTCCTTTAGTATCAGAAGTTCTGAGTGGTAAAGTTTCAGTCCAAGAACTTTCTGAATTACCACTGAGGGAACAACTATTATTTATTCATTCAGTTCTCTTAGAATTTTACAAAGACTCTGAAGTTCCTGCAAAGTTTATTAATGCTCATGTACCTCTTGTTAGGTTTTATCATGACAAATACAACCTTAAATGTGACCTCACTATGAAAAATAAGTAAGGAACATATTTTTATTTTATACTAAAAATATATATTTGGAAATAAATGTATCATATAGATTTTTATTTAAAAAATATCATTTTAAACTAATAGAAATATTCATTTTTTATCAATATGCAATAGTGTTTTTTATGTTTCGGAATATAACTCAGAAAAATATAAAACGATCATAAAGAGTAAGAATTTAATTATCTGTCGCATTTAATAGAGTACATGCTGTGCCAAGCAACTTGTCTTTTGAGATAAAAAGCATTAAAAGTTGTCATGCATAAAAAACTAAATCTTGAATGATTATGCATTTGTACACGAGTTAAAAAAAAAATCATATGCCTTATTTTGTGCTAGTTATATGTGTTGTAAATGTTTCATAATTTTGTGCAGGTGCTTTAATTTTTAATTGTTTTCTGTAAACCTTATTACTCAAATGAAAGGTATTTACATATAATTTTTTACAAGTAATATTAATGATTCATTTTGTTATAAATATTCTATTTAGTTATTAAATTATTCCTTTTTATGCGGAAAAACTCTTCTGTATAAAAAAATTGTTTATTTCTATCAAAAGATTTACAGCTATATACCTCTTTTTATTCAATTTTTTAAACAACAATAAAGATTGTTATTTTAGGCTTTAATTATTTTTGGAATCATAATTTCATCTCTTATTTTTTTCTTCCCTTATACTTAATTTTGTCTAAAACTTTTCTATTGCCCATAAGAGAAGGGTATATTTTGCAAAAAAAAATAGTAATATTCCCATGTAAGTTGAAAAAGAATTTTTTTTCATTTTTAATTACTTAAATTTATTTATTTTTCATTGTTTGTTGTATCAAAATAAAATATTGATTGCCCATGAATAGCATAATCTTTTAATGTACCTTTTTTATAGCATTTTTTAACTTTAAATTAATTATTTTTATTTCAGAAACCTATACTTTTTCAACTTATTTGTATTGTGTTTTAGTTATTGCATAGCTCTAGTTATATAAATGGATTTGTAAACTTGTTTAATGTTGGTCTTTATGTTTCAGAGTTGCTTTTGCAAATACCAAACTCCTATATCTTTATGCAAAGCTAGATGAACGTGTAACTCCTCTTATGATGACTCTACGATACTGGGCAAAACATGTAGAATTAATTGGTAAAGGATTGATGTTTAACACTTACACTATCTCTCTACTGGTTATCTATTTCTTACAAACTCGGAACCCGCCTATACTTCCAAGTGCTGAGTTTATTTTATCCTTATCAGGTAACATTTTTTTTTAATTATTACAAATGTGTTGTTCTATCAATAGTCTTAATGTTCAATGGTCTATTTAAAGATCAGCTATAAGAGATACATTTAAGATAAATTTATTTATTGTAAAAACAGACTCCTCATAAAATATTTTATCTTTATAACAATACTTTTTGTTTTAAAAATAAACCCTTCACAAAATTCTTCTTTTTAAAAACTTAGATGCTGTCTTTGAGTTATAATTTTTAAACTACAGCTCCTTGTTAGTTAGTTTGCAATTTTTGTCAAAATCTCAACAAAAAAGAGGACCTAAGTTTTATAAAAAAGATTTTTCCTTTTCGAAAAGAAAAAAGAATTTGACTGTTTACTAAAAGTCTGGACTCCTGTTTTTCTTTGAAAACTCATTTTTTACCCAGATACTTTTAATCAGTGTTATTCTTTAGCCAGTAACTCTACTCATAGATTATAAATAAAAAAAACATGTTTATTTTTATGTTACCTTTATTCATGGCTAACAAATTAGCATAGTTTAAGAGAATTACTCACAAAGCTTTATTAAACTATAGAGTCATGATAAATTTTAAGGTTTGCTATCTTCCAAGATGTTAAAGAATTAAATACCCTACAGACATCTCAAAAATCATCATCATTTCAGAGTCCATTTTGAAAAGTTTTGTTATTTAGAGTTTAAGTTTAAAAGATGTGTCCACATGTCTTTTTAGAAATCAGCACATATAAGCATTGGTTAGTTTTTTAGATTCTGGAATCTTTCAACAGATTAGAAATAATAGTAATTTAGTAAATTAAGTAGAGTCGAAAATTGTTGATTAAATGAAATATTTGATATCTTTCAAAGTTGCATAGTAACATACTCAATAGCAACACTCAGGAGTCTATTTGTCAAAAGTTTAGTTACCTAGGGATAAAATTACCAAACAGACATCTTGACCGAAAGCAGCGCATGTAAGTATTGGCTAATTTTTAGATTCTGGTGTCTTGTCTAGCTTTAAAGAAATAAATAGTTAACTTTTCAAAGATATGCAACCCCATCTGTAATTAAACCAATCTATATAAAATAACTTAATTTCAATGTTATTTGTTATATTAAGAGAGTACTGATTTTTAAACAGGCCACTGTGTGTTAATAGAGTTAAGATATTTGATTTAGAATTTTTTTTCTTTGTGTATATTAACCACCATTCCATTTACAGATTTCATTTTCATAGTAATAGGTAATCTATGAGTTTGCAAATCCTTGCCAAGGTAAAAAATGAAAATTAACATTTTCTATTTATACTATTTTATATAAGCTATTCAAATTAACCCTCTGAGCATTTGCTTTGGTTTCTCTGATCTTTAAGCCTGCAGGCTTTTCTTCATCAAATGACCGGTTTTATCCACTTTTTTCAATGGGAAAACTGTGCATAATAAGGAAATTTCAATAAAAAAATTTCCAGGAGCTCAGTGATTGGAGGGTTAGGATCATGACAAAATTGTATTAAGATTTCCATGTTCAAATTGCAAAAATTTTTGTTGATTAATTGTTCTTTGATTTTTATGTTTAAAGACATTAAGCTGTTGTAGATAACAAATGTGTTTTATCAAACTTAACACCATAGATTTTGTGTTAAGTTGTGTTGTTTTGCATATTTCATCATTTGCATCATTGCTAAGAAAATTTATTCAAATGGAATTAGTTCCTTAATTAACTGACTGTGAGGCTTTAATTTATGAAATCGATAGTCATTTGCCTACATTACTAGATTTTCTACTGAACCCATATATTTTGCCAGTTTCTCCTACTCTCTTGGTCAAAACAAAAATTCTTTTGCTTATGGTATAATTTGAAAATTACTGTAAAATCCCCTTTTTATAATCCACTTTATGCACAGTTTATAGTTTACTTTAATACTTAAATGTGTATTATTTTTAACCAAGCCATAAATTAATTAGTCTAATGAAAATCTAACTGGGTTTTTTTTTCCATGGACTATCTAAAAAACATAATGTTTTATAGATTTGAATAGTTTTCGCAAAACAAAATAGTTTTTTTTCTCAGGTTTTCACAATTTGGTTATATTTCCTCTTGAAGAAATTACATATAATTTTCATTTTATTTATGAATTACATTTACATTTTTTCCCAGTTATTAATTCTGACTAATGTTTGTTATTCTGTTTATAAATATTTAGTATTTTGAAAGTTTTATTTATAAAGTGTTTGACATTTTAGATAAGTTTGATACAGATGATATGAAAGACAGAAGTTTTCTAGATTTGATAGACAGCATACCTCCTACCAAAAATCAACAAAGCATTGGTAATTAGTTTCCATTAATTATTCCTATATCTTCTCTAACCTATTTTTCACTATGTGTACAATTGTAAAAAAAAATATTCAGTTTTGATTAAAATTCTATTTCTTTTTAGACATAAAATTGGAGCATAATTACTGAAAGCTAGAGGTTAAATTTGTAATATTCTCAAGTCAGATTCAGTCATTATTCGGTTTCAATACATTAATATTTGTTGTATTCTATGTTCTATTAGCATTTGTTCTATTGTAATTTCTAATCAACACTAATATATGAAGGTACTGCTTTTGCTAATATATGCATATGACAAAAAAGGTGGTCAAAACCTTTTATTTTAAGTTTTTGATATGTTGCAATAATATTTTTTACTAATGTTATTTAAATAAATTTGTAATAAGTAATAAATTTTCTTAAGAAATATAAATTGCTTTTACTAAAAGGTTTTTATTTTATTTTTTCTCATTTTAAAGTTTTTGTTCTGGTGTTTTCAACTTTATACTAATTTCTTTTTGCGAAAGAGTTAGGTAGTAGCATATATATATATATCTGCATCTAACACTCTTACATCTGTGTCCTCCATAACATCTATTATCTAGTTTTAAGAGTTGCAAATAAATTTTTTAGACTTATAAATATTCTGAGAAGAACTTTTTTTTTATTTCAATTTAATCAAATTATAATCTATGATGGAAATGAGCTTTTTGGGTCTACAATAGTTTAATTTTTAAAACTGTTTTATCAGATTTTTGAAGTTAAATTGATTTTATACATATATTTTGTAAGCCATTAAAACACTGTAAAGTTATTTTTGAAAAAAAATTGTATTTTATTTCTTTCTTAAAAAACAAAACTGAGTTCAATATAATTTTACATTTTGATGTATTACTGTTATTCTTGGTCAGAAAATTTATCTATGTCGTACATGTCTATGTTATACATGTCTAATTTTAAACTGCATATTATTGGGGTCAAAATTTGTTTAGTTTTTAAATGAATTGTTATTAATTCAAATCCTTAGTGTGATTAAAACCTTTTCAAAAATTGAAGGATAAAGTATATGTATAATACTTTTTAAACACATGAAGAGTCACATACTTTGCTACAATTTTGTTTTATCAAATATGACAAATGCTCACAAATCTATGCTAGAGGGAAAAATATATTATCTTAATTAATAGTTAATTGTATATAAATTGCTTATATCTTTAATTTTAAATAAATTGAGTATGAGTAACCTTAATATTTTGATTAAAGAAAACTTTCCATTAAAAAATTGAATTGTCCACAGGCTTAAATTTTTCATTAACACCTTCCCATTTTTGAATTTTAATGTTATAATTTCTGTATTTTAGTAAGTTTTTTGCTCAAATTAGTAAAAAAATATTTGTAAAATTTCTTATACTAATCATGTAATTTTTTTTTTTTTTTAAATATTTTATGATTTTTTCAAATAGTTTGAGTCATGTTATATTTGAACATAAATGATCTCTTTTTAACTATTTCTGCTAATAATTTTATTCTAAAATTTTATAGCAAATTCTACAAGTCAATTATTTTCTAGAAATTAGTTTCCACCCTCTAACGGACAGAAAAGTGCATGAAACTTTTACTATTTTAAAAGTTGGCAGTATTTATATTTGAATTACACTGATTAAGATTTTATTGAAATTGTATTTGATTTGCATATATTTGTTACATGTTTTAAAATTTTATTTTAAATGTATTTTATGTAAATACACATTTTATGTAAATACATATTATGTATACACAAATTATGTAAATACACATTTTATGAGTATTTACATTATGACAGCTAATGTATCATATTTTAAATTTTATTTATTTTTAATTTCCAGATGACTTGTTAAAAGAGTTCTTTTTCTTTTACCTGTACTTTGATTTTACTCGAGTTATTTGCCCAATGACGGCAACTGCTGTTCCCAGAGATGACTTCTTTTCTAAAGAAGAAAACAAGCGTTTTCGTGTAAGAACAATTTGTATATCATGTTTTTAACATTGCAAATCATAATTGATTTATTCACTTCAAAGTCTGGTGATTGACCTATATTTTTTATTATGTATTGAGATGTTAACATTTATTCTTTATTTTAAGTGTAAAAAGTGGAAAAAATAATCATCTTTATTTTATTTTTTATTATAGCTAATCTGTAATAACAACACATTGTTGTTAATTAATTATCATATTTAGAAAGATTTATAAACACAAGAACTTAAATGATCTACAATTTTTTTTTGTGTTCAAATACACATAGAAAATAGTCAATACAAAGTCAAATACTCATAGAAAATTTAGTATAACTTAAAAAAGATATAATACTATTAATACTTCATAGCCATGTCTTTTAAAGAAATCAGAAACATAGATAGACTCAGTAAGGTTATTGATATCTGCAGCTAGAATTTGATCTCATTCTGGGAGCAAACATTAGACTGATGACTTTATTTGTATTTTCAAGTTTTCTTACTGAAAGCAATAGTTCTGCTCCAATAAAAAATATTAATATTGTTATATGTAAACTATTCTTTCTCGGTATTTGAAGTGTGTTTCAAATCTTTGTCTTTCTATGTTTTTTATCTGCATATGTAAGAAGATTGTTTTAGAAAATATACCAATATAAGAAGGGATTTGTAATGTCATCCATTCTGAATAAATGAAAATTTTTCATTTGTAAAACTCTCCAAACCATAACATTGCTTCTGCCATGTTAGCCCATCATCATCACCCAACCATGGCTATATCTAGGCCCATTTTTAGAGTTCTATCTTGTAACAGCCATGGTAGGAATGTCAGGTAATTTTGACTCAAGGCAGATGACATGGACAGTACCTGAGCTGGTACCCCTCTCTCCAAAGTTCCACACCACAAACAACAAGAGTACTTTTAACCATGATAGATTTAGCAAGCACCTTGTTGCGTGTACATGCCAGTTATTTTTGTAGGCCAATAGGATTGGTAATAAATTAACTGATAATATATTTACAAAAGGTTTTGAAAAATCAATGTTTTTCTTTATCAAGAAATCTTATTTTTGGACATTTAGCCTGTTTTTAATGCAGTCTTTTTTTCTCCTTGTGTAAACATAGATAACCTTTGTGACTATTGATATGGTTTTTGATTATTCAATTGGACCATTAATTTGTGGTTCTTTAAATTTTAAATTTCTTCTGTTGTACATTTTTTTTTAATCTGCAACAGAAGTTTAGTTCTTTAATTACTTTTATTTTCTTTGGTAAGTTAAATTTCTATGACTTATACCTATAAAGAATTTACATTCCAGCTCATTTAGAATCATTTTTGTTAGGAGACTTAACTCATTATCTTATTTAAATAATGATATCCAGTGATTTATATTTTGAAAGCATCATTTTCTGATGCAGAAATTTGTCTCTCAGTGTTTTACAAATTATAATATAGATTATTATTCTTTTCAGATGAATTCAATATGTATTCAGGACCCACTGTGTCTTTCTCACAATGTTGCAGAACTGGTTGATTACAAACATTGCAAAAAATTTTTCACAGAGTTAATTCAAGTCGGTAAACTATTTCAAAATTATAATGACTCTATTTCAAATCCACTTGACTTAATTACAATTTTAGATAAACCAAAAGAATATTCAATTCACAAAATTAGCAATGAAAAGACTGTCTCTTTTGATCTACCTTTAGTTTCCAATACTGACATTAAACCGACTGATGAAAATGTTTTGTCAACTGCTCAAGATATACTCAATATTTTACAAAAAGTGCTACTATTTGATTGTCGCGTTCTTAGAATGGAAGAAATTATCAGTTTATTGAACATGCAGGATGCACTAGTTGCTCAGCAAAGAAGAGAATGGTTAGATAAGATCCAGCTCAGAATTTCCCGTGATGAAGCTATGCCACACTTAAAAAATCGTCGGAAAAAAAATACATCTGATACAAAAGAAGACAATGTTTCTAATAAAGATTCCTTATTGGACCAATTTCAGAAATTTAACTGTGACCATAAATTAGTTTTATGTGCTGAATGTATAGTGTCAAAAAATACCTGGCTTGGTCGAGGTCATATACACATTGCTTCCTTACCATCGAGTGATCCATTAGTTCAAGAAAAATTAATTTCAGAGATTGTTGCAAAGCAAAATGCTTTAAATCTTACTGAACAAAAAATCAAACCATTTTTGTTTTTGTATGAATCTTATATTAGTCATTTGAATCCAGATAAACTTATGGTTAATTTTAGACCCCTTCAAAGGATGTCTTTTAATCCTATACTTGGAATTTTCTTAAAAGAATATATTAATGTCTTGTTGAAAAAATTGTCCTGATTAGTTTTGTTCTTGTTTTCCAGTTTTATTTATGTAAATAGATAATAAATTTAATTTTATGGATTAATGTTTTTAATTTATTTTATATTTCACCTAATTGATTAAATTTATATTCTACAATATTTCTATCACAAATGTGTCCTTTTAGAACTCCGGTTTTTGGAAAGTTTTTTAATATCATGTTAACCCTTTTGCTTACGGCAGGTACAATAAGTAGACCAGAGTAAGCACCATAAGTAAAAAGTTAAATTAACCCTTTTCTTATGGTGTTCCATGTTGTACCATCACAGGCAGACCACATGTTGTGCCAGCCATAAGCAAAATGTTAATACCGAACCTGCATGATTGTGCTGATAACATATTAACCAAATATGTGCCTAGGAGTAATATATTCATTTTAAAGAGAGTAAAAATTTTCATCTCTAAAAGCTATATTTTAATATTTAAAATGTGCATTACAAACATAACATTAGATTTTAATCCATGCATACTAGAATACATTATTAGATTTATATTTAATTTCTTAGATTGATGTTTATAACTGATTAACTTTCCTGCTACTTTTTACGTTTTAAGCTATTTATACAAGAAAAAATAAGTACTTTCAAATTGCATCAGGTTTTAAAGGATTAAATGAACTGATGTTGTCGTTAAAAAATTAATGACTTTGGTACTCTTTAAGGATTTACTAGTTGAAAAGTTGGGGAAATGCGATGATAAGCTACATTTTCAACTGTGTCAGGAGAGCATTTTTAATGAAAAACATAATTTTTATGTAGACTATATGACTTTTCTGAGTATTAGGCTCTAATGTAATTTTCTAGTCTGGAAACTTGTAAAGTGCCTATCTGGAAATAATACTAAGAGGCAGTTAATTTTAAAAATTTAGTTAATCAATATATTTCCTAAAACTCTTCAATTCAAAATGAATTTGGTGCATAGCAAAATGTTTTGATTTGTATTGAACTGTAAGATAAAAAAATATTTGACTTGGTGTGCATTATATTCTTTCAGAATAAAGGTCTTTTTAATAGGTAAGTTGATGTCTTGCCTTGAATGTGGCAAAAAAAAAAAAATTTTTTTTTTTAAGAATTTTTTTTTGGGGGGGGAGGAATAAGATAAAACTGAAACATTCAAGTTTTACAGAACAAAATAAAAAGTTTTCAGTAAAGAGAAATAAGATAGAGCTTTACTAGAACATTAGAAGATTTTAGCTCATGATGTTTTATTTGCCAACAAATATGAAGATCAGCAATTCATGACAAAAAATTTTGAAAACTATGCAAGAAATGTTGGATCGCAAATAAATAAATATAAAGCCAAAAGTGAAAAAATAAATTATGAGACTCACTGTTGAAATCGAATTGAAAGTGGCGAAATAGAAGACGTAAGAAATGTACTTTTCTTGGCACAACAGTTAATTAGATGGGAGGAGCAGATGCAAAGATAAGAGCAAAAATTTCAAAAGCAAAATATTGCTCCAAAAGTTTGGCGATGAAATAATTAAATACTAAAGTCTGAAATTTATATTTTTTACTCAATGGTACGGAACATACTATTAAACGGGTCAGAAACATGATAAGTTACAAAATTGCAGAATATAAACTAAACAGATTTTTAAGAAATATTCTGAGCTCAAACCATATCTAACTGAAACCTCTCCAGTAAAAACCAAACAGGAGCAAATCACTTTTAATGTAAAAAGAAAAAGATAAAATGGTTTAGTCCCCTTTTGAGAATTTCCTCGTGAATACCATCAATAGCCTTAATGTGGGTACCATAAGGCAAACGAATTGTGAGAAATTGTTTATAAAAACAAATTGGATTTTTAAAAACTTATTAAAAATAAGTCTAATAATACAGACTATATTGTTTGGCTGATTGCACCTAAGCAGTATTCTACCTTCATTTAGACTGAATCATTTATTTCTCTTTTATATCTTCTGAAATTTCATAGAATATCCATTGTAAAGACTGTTTCAAGTTGTGTTTTAAACAGGATTCGATTTTCACAAAAAAGATCTATGATGGAATCAGCATTAAATTTATCCCAATATGCATCACTTTCTAGGGGCATAAACAACTAAGGTGACTTGAAGGCAATTTCAAGACAAAAAAAAAAAAAAAAAGCTCGCACACGATTATCTAAACAAATTTCTAAATTCTCCCTAAAAATTCTATACAAATAAAATTTTTAATATGAAGAGTTTTCTAAATTAAATTTTAAAACTGTTTTTTTTAGAATGAAATGAATAATTCTGAAAAAACAGAAGAAAAGCCAGCTACTTATAAACAGAAAATTTCTTTTTCTTTATAATTGAAAAATGAATCTTCTATTTCAATTGTGTGTGAAGTAAATGTGTTTTTTTCCCCAACCACTAAAATTCTACTTCCCATTTTCAAAATGTTGACTATGTCGTTAAATATAACTCGATACTCCAAACAAATTTAAAAATTTGTTAATTTTTTAAAAATTAAGAATGAGAAAAATCATTTTTTTAATAATTTTAAAAATTATGTTTTTTTAAGTATTTATATTTATCTAAAAAAATATTAAACTACTGTGATAGTTTTACTCGTTGATTGATAAATAGAAAATCGAATCAATGGAACATTTGTGTGTAAACTGTGCAAGTTACATTTTAAAAAAAATGGTTTGAGTGAAACCCCTCGATAACTATTTAACCAAAACAAGCAGTGTCTCTACTTTAATTTTTATAATATGTTAAGAAATTGATGGCCCATTTTAAATTTTTAAGACATTTAAAAAAACTGACATTTATGCCACTGTTACTTTCTCAATTAGAGTTAAGTCATTAAGAATTTTTTCAAAGGTGCTCTAATACCTTAAAATAATACATTCAATGCCTTAAAAAATATCTAAGTACTCAAATTGAGAATTTCTACGGACCACTCTTAATGCACTGTGTGTATTTAGGAAACTTTATATGCCTTTTTCTCTGATTACATTGTTCACTTTGATAGAACTTAAAACTCGGAGCAAATTTTCTTCATCTGTCTTTACTTATCAACTGAATATTTAAAATTGCATTCTTTACAACAAATGCATAGGATATTACTTCTTTTTATTACATTTCATTGTTTTGTTATTAAGAATTTTCTGACGTACTTATTAGTTTTCAAAGAATTTTTCCAGAAATGGATATATTAAAAAACCTCTTTGCACATCTATTGATTTCACATATATAATGGAAAAAACTTGTTTTTTATCCTCAATTAAAAACCACAAGTGTTCTTAGCTTGGCCGTAAGCCATTCAAAAAAAAAGAAAGAAATACTAAAAGAAAAAGCGATTAAAACTTTTTTCTACTTTGAATCGCCATAAAAACTAAATTTTTATTGCTTATTAATTTTTTAATAGAGAACTGTTTTTCAAGAATTTGATTTATTTTATTCTTTTGCTAGAAAAGTTTTTTTTTCTCCATAATACACTAATATTCTTGACCGCTAGAATAGAATAAACCCTTAATTACATTAAAAAAATGTTTAGCTAGCTAAATAAAAAAGCAATAATATTAAATGGCGAAAAAATTCTGGATAAAGCACTCGGAAGATTAATGGAAAATGGAACAAACTGCAAGTTACGCATTTCTAAACGTAACTCTTTGAAAAATTTAATTTTACCAATTTTACTTCTAGTTATTAATTGACAGGGGAATGATTCTAAAAATTTTTACTTATCATATATGAATAGTGAAATTCGTATAGTTATTATACTGATACAAAATATTTGCCATCGTACAACTCGTGCGAAGATTCATCATTAGCACAAAACGGAAAACAACTTAAAAAGATACTTTTCTGAAAATTATCCATATTTTGTCGAAGTTTCGACATAGCATCATTGAAATCTTTCATGCCTTTACTGTAACCATCAGTCAGCTTCACCCCCGGTGAAGAAACTTTACTAATTTTCCTTGCTGCGTCGCATATTTCGTCATCAATACCATCTTTGGAGTCGCTATGAAGTACCGTTCCTCGGTAAGTAAGTTCCTTATCTTTAGAACAAGAGAACCATGGGGACAAATTTTTGAAACATCGTGTACCACCAGTACCAGTCGTACAATAAGAACTTTGTAAATCAGTGCCAGATGTACCGATTGCTGTAGATGTGAAACTTGCCAATCCGATTCCAATGCTGAAGGTTTGCATATTTTCGCACCAGTCTATGAGCTCGTTGGCACAATCAGATTTATTTTTTGAATCATTTTTAGCTCCTTCGGATAACAAAATGGCGATCGATGCGATAAAAATCGATAATATTTGTTTGATAACGAGCATTTTTGAATGGTAACTCCGTATCTCTAATAAAAATACTATACACCTTAAAATTCTCTGATGATTTAATTTGCTGTAAACTTGCCTTGCTATTAAATAAACGAACCGAAATTTCTTGAATACTTGACGTCATTTTTTGCGTGCATATAAACTTAGTTGCATGTATACAGTCATATTAAAGTCTAGAATTTCGACCTTCTTAGTCATTAAAATAAGCTATTGGAACCACAAAAATTGTTTATAATTGACTGCACACACGTTACCCATTGTGCAACCCTTTCTGTCACATGTCATCTTTGATCAGAAAATTGATTAAATTCAAAACAATTATGGGCAAGTATTGTTATCGTTTGCGTTACAACTAGCATAGCAATATATAATTTAAAAAGAAAAATTACCTCTGTAAACTGTAAAATTATATTATTTCTCTTGATAAAATTTCTCAATAACTGTGCAAAAGCCGTCATCATTTTTTTTTCCTTCTTTAAAATTGTTTGCGCTATGCTATGAATGACACGATCTTACAATAAATCCACGAAATACTCTTATAGATACCCTTTTCTTTTAATACAGTAAACATTAGTCGTGGTTTGTAGACTTTTACTAACTCTTTTTCTTTAAAAAAATATATATATAATATTTCTGTATACGGTGTTTTTATTAAAGTATTTACATTATAAATAATCAGCACAATTATTGCCCGTAATGTGTCGTTTTTAAATCTTTTGAGGAACAAATATTTTAGGGGCTGGTTTATCAGTTAATTTCACTATCTCCGCATAATAATTCCTGTAATTTGAGCAGTATGGTAAATACTGCTGCAGTTTTTGTAATCTCCATGTCAATTTCAAAAAAAGAAAAAAAAGAGATGTTGTGGTAACTTAAATATTTACTATTTAACATTTATTTGGAAATTTTAATACATTTTGGTGATGTCTACAATATGTTATAAATATAAATACCTTAATATGGAAGTGGAAAAATTTGTTGGCTATTATTATGCAGGGTGTCCCGTAACTGTTGCGACTAACTTCTAGGGGAAGCAGGGCACATCATAAGTATTAAGAATTACCCAGGAAATCATGACCGGAAATGTCATCTTACGCTGCTGGGGGCGCTTTTCCATTATGGACATGTTATTCGTGTGCCTTTGAATTTGCACTTTTATTTTTCTAAAATATTTTAATTTCATATAAAATTTATGTCACTGTTATTTTATTTTGTATTTTATAACCGTCGTTGAACAGCTGACCCAAGTTTGAGTTTACGGATACCAATGTTCAACTCCGTAGCCTTATAGTTTGGAACCCAATCCAGAAGACAAAGGAACTCCTGGATCAAGTATTGGGAGAAATTTACCTTCGTGGAGTACTTTCCTATGGAACTAACCCGTATTTGCGTTACATGGAGAGAAAAACCATGACAACCTCCCACGGTTAGCTCGACGACGAAAGGACTGTAACCCATGATCTGTCTATCACAGAGGATATTGTACGTCAGCACTGTGGTCGGTGTTTACCAAGTGCGGAATTGAAATTGACCAGCCATCGCTAGGATTCAAACCCTGTTCGCCTCATCGGAAAGCGAAAGTTCTATCTCCTCAGCCACCACGGCTCGATGTTACTATTAGCAGCTAATTTGAAAACAGTTTTTTGGCGATAATTAATAGAAAACAAAAAATTAAGATAATTTAGATAAATTGAAGTACCTGATGTTCAAAGGCACACAATGTAGCAGTTCATAACACAAAAGCGCTCGTAGCGGCATACGATAACGTTTCCGGTTGTGGTTTTCTAGGTAACTCTGAATCCTTATGATGTTCTCTACTTCCCCTAGAAGTTTGTCGATTTTCGAAACACCCTGTGTATAAAAACTACATCTAATGATGGAAGATATATATACTTTGTTTAAGCAGGGAGTTCCTGTCATTTATTTAATAAAGACAATTTTCTCGCCCCTACAAAATATTGCATTTACATCTGTGTTTAAAACTCAATTTTATTATCTTACTTACTCCTCGATTCCTACAGTCCATGAAATCCTTTACCTTTATTTTCTGATTTTTGACTTTCACCTTTTTTAGAACATCCTCTACCTCATCTTTTTCTGGGACGTCCGACCTTTTTTTTTACGTGTATTCTTCTCTCATAGATTTATACCCCTTTTTTAACCAACAATTTAATTTTATTTATTTTCGTAGGTTTGAGTAAGCAAATTCAAGTCTAATCATATCATTGGATGTATAGGTTGTAGGTTTAATTTTAGACAAATTTATTTCCTCGCATATTTTATTCGACGTAAAAATAGCCATCTGTGGAAAAAATAATAGGAAATCTGTATTTCGACATAGTTAATTTTAAAATACAGATTGCTTTATTAAAAACATTTGCTAAGCATGGATACGTCTAAATGCTTTAAATACTCACATATAAGTGCATATATACATGTGGGCTTCTTTACATGTATACGCATGGAAAAGTTCAAAACAGGAAGGAAAAAAATTCTTCCTAACTTAGATTAGAATAAAAGCGGTTGGCGAGCTTAAGTTCATTAAAAAAAGTCCAGGCAAGGTGGGTGTTATTTGTTTAAAATCTTTTCGTCCGTCAAATATGTCATTAAACTAATTTAAATTTCTTTTTAAAAATGTTAGACTATGCGGCATTGAGCAAAAAAAAATTTTTTTTTAAGTTGCAATAATAGCTATTTATGCCATTAAATCTAGTTGAAGCACCCAATTTTATAGATTGACATTTAAATTGTGAGCTGATCATTGGAAATATATTATATGATTTGGTTTTTCATTAACTGACTTAAATTTTTTCTATTGTTTTCGCTGAAAATTTAATTTTTACCAGCGGCTGCAAATCCAGCATAAATAATGGGCCATGATCAATATCATGATAAGCCATGTTTTGAGATTGTTTATTAAAGCGCGAGTAAAAAAGAAAAAAAAAATCCCCGTGCTTTTTTTCTTTGTTTGTGATAACAGCTAATGGAAATTCAAGATACGTGTAAAGTACCTACCTGGAAACAATACCAAAAATAGGAAAAATCAGGTATTCGAAGAAAGTGACTTGTTGCTATATTTTTCCAAGCCCTTTCCCTCATAAAATTAAAGCACTATTAACTATGCTGGTTCATTTTTCACGGAAGTTATAAAACTGGATAGCGAGGAAGATCTTGAACCCAATATTGTCAAAGATACAATTTTGGCCGAAAGAAAAAGTTTGGGAATATTGCATTTCTTCTCTAAAATAAAGAAATATTGAATAAACCTAGGAAAATGTCCCATCTTAGAAACATAGGTAGCACTTTGAGATTCAAAAAAAGAGAAGTGTTAACATCTGCTGCAATTGTTTCTCTTTCAAATTTTACTGTATTGTATTTTAAAAGTATTTGCAAATTAAATTAGAATGTAAGTTCGAATAAAACAGACAATAAAAAATTTGAATTGTATTTCAGACTGACTTATTTAAAAAATATGTTTTTCGATGACAAATGGCTGTGTTTTATGTAAGAATTTATTTGAAATTTCCTTGCGAAAACTATATAAGTCAAGGATTTTTTTTTGGACTAAAATTTAGTGGGGAGGGGAAACCCTGTAAAATAAGTCATCAAATCAGTATCTAAGCATCAGGTCAGTATGACGTGAATTTATTAAAACTATTTGTGTTAATTTATTGACATCAAAAGTTTTATGCAATTTTTTTACTCATCCTAAGACACTGTTGGTCGCCGTCTTCTCTTCACTTCTGCCGCTTGGTCTGACATCCTACGATTATCGTTTGCATGTTCATCGATTGTTGCGGTACCCCATGGTTGGGGATTTAAATTGCCGAATAATGTAAAAAATCCTGTACATATGGCTACGACAAAAATTGAAATATAAAATACACATTGCCATGCCTCATAGGATTCCTGAAATAAAAAGAAGCAGGTTCAAAAATGATTGGTCGTTTAAAAAAACAGCGCTGATGGCAGTTTTTTAAATTACTTATTTTACATTGTGATGCATGTATTTTATCTGTAAAACTGGATGCTTAAAATTTATTTGTTGCAAAGTCCAGCAACATTTAATCCCTTTTGCTATTTCCATTCGTGGGATGAAACTAAAACGTCGTCAGCCTTATTACAATTTTCTTCCATGTTCTTTATTAACTAATAATAAATCTGATCTTAATAATTAATAAAGTTGATTCAGGATACTTCTCCAATCAAAGCCTCGGCAGAGGACAAAGGATTATTACAAAAAGCCTAAGTCAATTCAGGTCGGCTGAGTAATTCTTGACACATTTTCAATTTACAGTGTCTACTGCCTCAAACAAAAATCTCTTTTAGTGGATCTATTAATTATCATTTCTTTTTAAATACTTATTCATATTTCTCAATATCACATTCGTTGTAGAAATTGTATCTTAAAAATTGGCTCAAAAACCGTTGGAAATCATCGAATTTGGGATAAAGGTCTCAAAGAGTTTTTTTGATCCTGATCTAGTCTAAGAACAATGCCGAATAAAAAACGGTATTTGGTAGTAATTGCCAAAAGAAGCAGGCGGAGTACAGCATCCGACCTGTCTCGTCAGTTATCTGCAGCCACGGGTACAACAGTTTCAAGGCAATCCGTGGAATATTTGTCTATATGCTCTCAGTCCAGTCAGATGAGTTCCGCTCACGGAAACTCACTGTTGCCAGCGATTAGCCTGGAGTAGAGAACTTGCAATATGGGTATCGTTCAAGTGGGCTTGTGTGATGTTTTTCTACGAGTCTAAGTTTAGCTTGCTGTTTGAGACACGTTGGAATTTTATATGGGGAATGAAAAATATCCGTTACCACGACGACATCTTTGAACAATACTCTTACGATGGCACAGGATTGATTATTTGGGATTGAATTATACTGGGCTCCTGTACAAATTTGCATGTTCAAATCAGGATCATGACAGGCCAAATTTATCCTAACATCATTCTGGAATAACATGTACGTTTGTTTAGGAGTATATGAGCACAGAATTTGAGTTTATGGATGTGGATAACATCAATATCTAAGGATACCATCCTCATAGAATGCTTAGCATTTCACCTGACTTGAACCATAGCTTGTGTGGGACATGCGTGGCCGACGAGTTGCAGCCTGTCAACCACCTCCTACGCGAGTACCGAAACTTCGAAGAGCATTGCTTGCTATGTGGAGTATTCTTCCCTAAGATTAGCTCGATAATTTGATACTCATTATGCCGAGGCATTCTACGAACGGTATTTCATCGCATGGAAGACACATATGTATCAACCATCATATCAACCATATAATATTATTATTATTTTTTTAAAAGATATTTTTTATAATTGCTTCGCGGAGCGAAAATCGTAGATTATTTATTAATTGTATTATACACACACACACACCATCGTTTTGGTTCTTTATCTTTTGTTTAATGAATGGGCTTTATGAAAAGTCACGATTATTTTGTTTTTGAACCTTTGCATTGTGGGGAATACAAACTTAAAGCAGATTTTAGTTTTTTTTTAATTTTTCTACAATTGCTTAATGACCGAACAGGCCGTGAATTTAATTTTTTAAATAAATATTTCAAGGAACACTTTAAGAAATGCTAAAATAATTAATTTAAATTACCTCGTAATTAGTAATCCATGCTACCAAAGCAGGTATTATAAAGAACGGGAACATACCAAAAATATTTATTATTCCACTTACAGTACCTGAAAGAAGGAAAAAATACTTATTTTAGGACCAGAAAAATATATTACAGATTTAAAAAAGAATGTTTTTTTTAAATCATTGTACTTTATGGTTTATTTCAAATTATTTTCGTTTAAATTCTCTTTATCAACAATTGTGCTTTATGTGCTGATAAAATTTCAAAAAAGATAGTATAAAAGGGATCTTGCAAGAAGGTTAGAAAAAAGGGGCGAGAAAAGACAACATCAGACCATAAAGACAATATTATGTAATTTTTAAAAGAATTGAAATAAAGTATAAGCGCAGTAATACAATTACCTAATTTTTTACCCTAACATCAAGAGAAATAGCTCTCTTGATAGCACTCGACGATCGCTTTACGCGCATCTTCCTTTGAGCAACCAGAATAAAAAAAAAATTCAAAAAAATACCATGTAAAAGTGCGAATTCCGATTTCTGACCCCTCGGACATTCAGCTTAGAAAATAAATCTGACCGGTATTCTAGAACGTGTTTTCAGGTAAAAAAAATAGAAAAAATTGGTAATTCCTGCTCTAGAGCATAACTTCAATCCTGTAATCGTCCCGCAGTGGACTGATCGTTAAGACACTTTTCCCAGCAGATCACCGAAGTCCAGCATCACTGGCTACGGTCAGTGTGCTGACTTTTTAATTCTCCAACATTAGCTACTAATTGAAAATGAAAAAATAGTTTTTTTAACAAATATCCTTTAAGCTTTTATTAGTTGCTGTAGTAAACTGTCTAGCAATTCTCTCAGATATAGACAAATCTGTAAATATTTTTGTTTTTTACATTTCATTTTAAAAAAGCATCGTCATGAAATTTTAGGACAATCCCGACCCAGAAAATAATTTAAATGCATTGTAAGATCGATGAATACTAATAAACCATTAGTTAATTTACGTTCCACCAAAAGATTGAGTTCTAAATATAAATTCAAAATATGTAGAACGAATTTACCTGATAGATTCGGTGCTATATCGATACAAGCAATACACACTCCAAATGATATAAACTCTCCAAACAGACCAGCTAGTATGAATAAAACAGTTGTGGCTAAAACATTATTTCTAACAAAAGTAATACCAAAAAATGCCGCACAAGCAGCAACTGAGTCTGAAAATAAGAACAGAAAAATTTCAAGAACAAAAACTAACAGCACTGAAATTTTTCTAAAATAACTTTAATTAATAAATATTTTCTATGCATCAAGATTTTAAAATTCGCAAATAAATAATAAGTGAAATTGTTGCGAAGTTTCGAATTTTATTTGTTTTAAAATCGCCAACCACCCTGGTTCCCCCTTCTTCTGTAGCAACCTGGTGATGACTGCTGACCAACTATGAAGAAAGAATCTATAGAGATGTCTAAGCTGACTTCACTTCACACCAATCCACTAGAAATCCATCAATAATTAACCAGCAGATAACAACCATTAGGGTACAGAAACAATTATTGGGATGAGAATATGAATCATCCAATAGGAATGATGCAAACGACAGTTGATTCATTTATTCCTAAGGGATCAAAATCCGGGAAGGGTTTCTTAACAGGTCTCAAAACTTAACGTAAACTTCTATATGATTCAGTTCACAACTGATGGACTGCTAATTTTTATAGCATTTTTTATTTTGTAACATGAAGGACTATGTGTACAATGTAGCTGCACAGCTTTTAGTAATGGGAAAACAATTCAATTCAATTGGGAAAATTATTTTTTTTAATCGGATTAAATTTGGAAAAAACGATACTGTAATATCTCTAATCCACTATTATTGATTTTCGAATCTAAATTTAAATTAACAACTCTATCAATAACGTTTTTCTTAATTTAGTCTTAAACTGTGCTTTGCAACTGCAAATATGATATATCAACTTGTTTCTCGAACGTAATTCTAACATTGACTAACATAACATTATTAAAATGTAGATAATCATTAATTTTAACCAGGCTCTTAAAATAGTTGTTATACTGCCATATTTAATCTCATTTTGTTTACAAATAAGATTAAATATTTAGCATTAACCTGTTATTTAAACTTTAGTGCGTATATAACGTAAACTGTTAAAATGTTTAGCCAGTTTCACAAACATCGTTGTATCCAATCTGTATCTGCACGAAATTTCTACTGGAGTCGGACAAAAAAATGGAAGACCTCCTATACTAACTCCACATAAATAATTTTTCTTTTAGCAGCAATTGCTTTGGAAGATATTGCATGGCAAAGCTGTTGTCACAATTTACAAGATCATGCTTTTAGCTTTCAAAAATGGTGTAATTTTCACTCATGCAAAATTCGGTTCAGCCAAAATGAGGAGAGGAGATTAATAACTTCTTTCTATTTCAAATACCAGCAATTATGAAATTATTCTATAAGATTGAGCGATTTGAATTAGAATGCTTTTTTAATTCTAGTGGTATAGAAAAAGGCAAAATGCTTTTAACTTCCTACTCTCATTTTGGTCGATGCAAATTTTACATGGGTAAAAAGGACACCATTTCTAAAAGCTTCAAGCATGATCTTTGAAATTGTGTCAACTGTTTCCATATGTTTGCCCAACCCCTGTTTCTTGCAGACATTTATCTTTGATATGTTTTTTACTGTCAAATGTTTTTTCCCCCATCAGCTTCAATGTTTGAAGTAACCTTATCTCCTAGCGTTAGTGTATAAAATATTAATGGCCAGCAAATAGTCACTAAACGTTAAAAAGCTACCTAAAGAAAATCTTTGCAATATTTTTATGATTTCTTGACCAATATTAAAATATTTTAAGACCCGTAAAAGCCATTCAGGAATTCTCTCATTTTTTTTTTTTTTTTTAATTTCATCTTTTTACCAATTTGTAAGTTTTTTACCCTGCTATGAGAGTGAAAGTCATTCAGGAGAGAAAATCATTAATTTATGGTAAAACTAAGTTTATATTTTATTGTAATTAACTACACTGGGAAAAAAATTTTTTTTGGTTGTTTGAGATTTTTTGTCGGAAAGTGAATACTTTTGTATTGCATTCTGTTTCTCTCTCCAAGCTGCAGATTTTTTCAAATGATATTTCTAGTCAATTTATGGAGGACTTTAAAAGATCTACATATAACAGCGTGTTGCATAAATGTTGCGACGAGAATTAAACCGCATCATTAGGATTTAAATGGCCGGAAATACCCAGAAATGTTTTTCCACTAGACAAGGGGTGCTTCCATATTATAAACGGTTTCTTCGTGTTTTTTTGAACAGGTCATAATGGCGCCCCTAACCGAATACGTCGACGTTTCCATGCATAGGTGTTACACAGAATGTGTCTGAGCTGCATTTAAGTATGTCTGCGAAATTGTGAACCAAGCAGTTTAGGAAATTTCGAGTAAATTTTTAATGCTTTTAATTTTTACTATCGTTACTAATGTTAACTAATGCAATACATGCTGAGAAAATCATTTTGGACAGACGGGCAAGCCATGTAAAATTAGCGTGGCATTCGACGTGCTAATTACACTTTTTCAGTAATCATATAGAAATATAGTAATTATGTATATTCATATTTAAATGAATTCATTTTACAATAATCCAAAAATATTCGCATCATATTTTTTAAAGAAAAAAATGACTATTTTTGAAATATCATTTAACTTACTTAAAATTGTAGCTCCTTTTCTAACGAATCCAGTACTTACAAATTTTTTCGCTAAAATAAAGTCAACTAGAAAACTCGCCATGATTGCAGCAAATGATCTTAACAGATGTGGAAGGCTTGATAAAATTCCATTCTAAGTAATTTAAAATAATATTACCTTATATTCTTATAACCATTTTATATATTTTATAAATTTTTCCAAGTTTCAAGAGTTACTCCACCTATAAAGTATTGTTACAAAAACTTTATATTATTATTTTTTTAATGTTTTAAAAAACAACGGAATTAAAAGTAAAAGAATCAAATAAAAATTATTATCCAAAATCAAAGAAATAGGAAAATATTTCACAAATTAAGTAAAATAACAAATAATTTAACAATTAGTAGGGTATATAAGTATATAAACTTTTCAACTTTTTCTAACAAATGAAGATAGTAATTTAAAAAAATGGAAATTGCGAAGTTTATTATAAGAAAACAATTTCTGATGGTCAAGCAAAATTAAAAAGAAAAATGAAACAATTATAAAGTTATGTTGCTGCACTTTTTCTTAAGCTTTTGAATTTTTTAAAAATTTTAAATAATTTGAATCGAAAGGTGTTCAATACATTTATTTAATCATTTCATTTGTAGGAGTGATTGAAGAGTAATTATAAAGTTTAAAAAAAGAAAAATAATTGAAAATGGAATGCAAATATTAAGGTGCGTTAACGACTTTTAAGCTTGGATAATACATATTCTTTCTTTCATGTACATCAAGCACCCTTTTTTATTCAACATTTTTATTGAGTTTAAATAAGAATTACAAAAATACTCTTCATACTAAAGCTTAGGTACTGTCCCAATAGGCAAAATATATTACTTAACTGCATAGTTACTTTACGAATCGATAGCTAATTCCACTAAAATTTGTATAAAATTATTTCTCAATAAATATTATTAAAATACATATAAAATTAATAAAAATAAACTTTAAACAGTACAAAACAGAAGTACATGAAACATATAATGTTTTATAAATAAAATAATAAATTTAAAATAAATAATATGTAAACCAAAAAAATTTATAAAATGGATGGGGTGGGGAGAGAATGTGAAAACAACAAGTTTAGCCATCTGTCGATCTGTAAAGTTACTGAACAGTTAAGTAAAGTTGTTCATATATTGGGATGTTACCGAAACTTACTTCTTCTACTGAAATATTTAGAATAGTTGCCATATACAATGGTTGTACAGTAGAAAAGAAACCTAATAACCAAAATTGTCCAAAGTAACCGACAGCCAAGGCCCAAAATGGTAATGAGAACATGATGGCTTTCCATGGTATTTTAGCTATCTAAGATAAGAAAATAAAATTAGTTTCACTAAGCTAAATTTTCTTTCAATGTGGATTATATAAAGTATGGAGAGTGTGTCTCACATTTTCTTTATTTTTCAAGCAACGATTTTGTACAATATATTGCAATTCTTCTCCACTAATACTTCCATGAACCTCTGGTGATTCTGACATAAGTAAAGCACAAGCAATAGACCAGAGAATTGTACAGACAGCTGCAGAATAAGATATTGAAAGTTATGAGGTTGGAATGACAAAACAAATTTGTTTTTAAACTATTGTATCGATTTTACAATAATCTGTTCCAGCGATTCTTCGTCACTAATGAAAAACGTAATTTTGAACTATTGTCCAAAGAATTACACAGATTGTTGCAGCAGGTGTTAATGAAAGTTACGAGGCTAGAATGATATAAAAGATTTGCTTCGAAACTAATTAAATGATTTTGCTCCAGACGTAGCAATTCTTTGTCAAAAATGCTTTTATGAACATGATCAGATGATTGTGACATTAGAATGGGACGAGCTCCATAGCAGAGAACTGTATAGTTATAGCTGCAGGTACAGTACAAGTTGTTGAAAGTTGTGAGATTGGAATGTATTCGCAAATATGTTTATAAACTAATATTGTGGTTTCACACGATTTGTTTGAATTCTATGGCTCAGGGGATAGAGCGTTCACCTTCCAATGAGGTGAGCAGTGTTCGAACTCCAGCGATGGCTGGTCGATACGAATTCCGCATCCGACTTACGCCGACCACAATGCTGACATGAAATATCTTCAGTGGTAGACGGATCATGGGTTAGAGTCCCCTTGCCATCAGGCTAACAGTGGGAGGTTATCGTGGTCTTCCTCTCCATGTAACGTAAATGCGGGATCGTTCCACCAAAAAAGTCCTCCACGAAGGCAAATTTCTCCCGATACTTGATCCAGGAGTTCCTTTGTCTTCTGGATTGGGTTCAAAATTATTAGGCTACGGAGTAGAACATTAGTAGTCGTAAACCCAAAAATTGGGTCGGCTGTTCAATGACAGTCATAAAAAAAAATTGAAGACGAATTCTACCAAAT
The DNA here is from genome assembly GCF_982258835.1 of Parasteatoda tepidariorum. Classification (NCBI taxonomy): domain Eukaryota; kingdom Metazoa; phylum Arthropoda; class Arachnida; order Araneae; family Theridiidae; genus Parasteatoda; species Parasteatoda tepidariorum. Next base: position 44,676,876 of record NC_141764.1, read on the forward strand.
TAATGCTTGTATGACATTGTACTCCATTTTATGCAATTTTTGCTTGCATGTCATTTTAAATTAAAACGTTATAGGTAGGAAATTTCAATTATTATACATACCGCCAACGTAGAATACTGATGGCCATCCTCCCATGAACGACGACCCACATAGAGCTCCCGCAAACGACAACGCTAAAAACGATCCAAATGAATATCCCGATAGAATGATTGATAATTGAAAATTCGATTCTTGTTCCGGAATCCATTTGCCCAACATGTAATTTACAATAGGTGAAGTTGGACCCTAGTGAAAGGTAAAAACTTAAATTTAATTCAATGTTGTTTTTATGCATTTCAGAATTTTTATTTATTTTTAGCTCAAAGGAAATTGAAAGATGTAGAAAGCGTTTAAAGCCTTAATTAAGTAAAATGTTTCTTTTGAATGTAAACGAAAAATTATCTTCCTGATAGTTTGTGGCTTGGAAAATTGCTATTTGAATACTTAACTGTTTAAGTAATAAAATTAAATTCCACAAGATGTATGAAGCTTTAAAGAAGGCAAGAATTACGCATTATTATAGTATACATTATAGAATTATTTCGTCCACAAAAAGGGACGAGATCGAAACTTTTTACGGTTGAATAGAATTGTATTTGCGCCAAGTTTTTGAATACATAAAACTTTAAAAAAATAAACATTTTTATGACTTTTCTTTAAGTAGTTCAAGAAAAATTTTAATGCATTTGTTTTTTAAAAAAACAACAAATTCCTTAAATGAAATCTAAATTATAAAGTTAAATTTTGGGGGAAGAAATTCTTTTTGAGAAAAGTTCTTTAATGCTACAGAAGTCAAAAGTTTCTGCCACAGAATTTGATTCCACCCAAAATTTTATAAAAGACAAATTTTATTATCTGTAGTAAAAGTCTAAGTTAATGCAAAAAGTAGGGGGGCGATATTTTTATGCATCCATGACAAGGGATTTGTGATTTGTGAAGATTTTTCTAACTTCACTAGTCAAATTTTTTTTTTTGGAATTACATTGCCATATAATTTTTCCAATTACATAAAATAATTTTCTTTTTATTATTATATTTATTTATTTTTTTAAAACTTGGTATTGAAAATCCACTTAATTTTCACATTTTGGGTAATTGTTTCCTTTGTCTACAAAGTACCTGTAAAGGTACGATAGTGAATTTCATTAAAAGAAACTCTAAATACGCACAAATCAGAAGGTCATAAATTATATTTCTTTTAATTTATTGCTTTAAAATAAAAAGATCCTATTTTACTATTATTAGCTGTAAGTTTATGCTTAATTTCTGATTTTTTTATCGTTCTTAGTGTAAACATCTGAAAAGCAAAGCAAAAAAATTCAAATGAAATATAAACAACTTAAAGTTCTTGTGCATAACTTTATTATATTTAATATTTGTAAATTGTGTTAAATATATGCCTGAGCTCAATTTAGCTTTGATATAGCTCATATATGTTATAGCTCATATATGTTATAGCTCATATATGTTATAGCTCATATATGTATAGATATAGCTCATATATGTATAGATATAGCTCATATATGTTATAGCTCATATATGTATAGATATAGCTCATATATGTTATAGCTCATATATGTATAGATATAGCTCATATATGTTATAGCTCATATATGTATAGATATAGCTCATATATGTTATAGCTCATATATGTATAGATATAGCTCATATATGTATGATATAGTTTGAGCTTCAATATAGCTCAATTTTTACAGCAAAAATCCCTGCCTGGCTACACTGAAATCGCTGACAAATTGAATTTTTGAAGATAGCGATGAAGATGGATACTGTAAGTTCTGCTACTGAGAAGCGATTTTCCAATCCAGCTGCATTTAACAGCCCTCTCTCCAGTTTGGTATTTTATTAAATGCTAAACATTTTTTATTCTTGACTTTTTCTTTAGTTTATGTAACATTTTTTTTAAAAAAAATAAAAGCTTGTATTATAATTGGGACCAACTAAAACCGAGAAGAAAAATCTCCAAAAAAGAGAGCGAATCTTTAAAGCCGCTGGTTGGTTAATTAGCTACTGGGATATGGCATGTTATGCATAAAATCAGTAACGAAATATAACTTACCGTACCGATTCCAGCAATAAGTCTTGTAATAAAAAAAGCATATGGGCTCCAGATAGCAGTTACTGGTGACAGCAGTGTAGCGATTGCTGTTAATAACATGCTGAATATGAGAACTTGTTTACCACCGTAAAGCTCAGCTAATCTACCTCCAGGTAAATAAGCAATTAGATGCCCGTAATTCACTGCTCCTAAAATTATTCCAACTGTTTGCCCATTCCAATCCACCTTCAAAGATTCTTCCTGCAATTTCCACGCCAATTTAAACTATGGTTGCTGTTATATCCAAAATTATGAAGTTTTACCATTTTAGCAGTTAAGAAATGCTTTATATTAAACAAATTGTATTACTGGTACAATATACACCAAAGAGCCATTACATTATGACCACCTTCCATCTATAACAATGGGCTCGCCCAGGTTTTCAGGGTTTCTCGCCCAGGAACAATGTTTTCATGGGGCACATTAGGACCCATAATCCTCATAGAACAATCCCTGACGTCTGTAAGCTACTTGAACATAGTTCACCCATTCATGGCAACAGTTTTTCCTGCGGGGGATGGTGTTTACCAACAGGATAATACACCATGTCATAAGGGTCGAATCGTCGAGGAACATTCCAGTTACTTTCAAGTCATGTCTTGGCCCCCAAATTCACCTGACCTTAATCCAATAGAGCATTTGTGGTCCTACTTGGAAAACCAAATTCGTACTGCCACGCTACCCCTTCGCAATGTGAGGGAATTGCAGGACCAGTTTGTGAGCGCTTGGTACCAGATACCTCAGACTACCTATCAGCACCTTGTGGAATCAATGCCACTGCGGGTGTTAGCAGTTTTGAGGGATAAAGGTGGTCCTACATGTTCTACATGTTATTAGCAGGGTGATCATAATGTAATGGCTCTTCGGTGTATAACATTACGCATAACTTTCACAATAAATGCACTAGTTTTTTTACTGTGAAAATTTAATTTAAAAGGATTTTAAAAAATGTAAGAGGATGTTGCATTTTTAAACATGTTTATCTACATTAACGTATTATTTTTAACATGGTTTTTCGAAATACGAAAATAGGAAGAAAATGAAAAAAGCCACAATTTAAGTGCTTAATACTTATATTGTTATTAAAGGTATTATTTTAAATTATATATGCTTGTGACATTAGGTCACAGCCTAATTTTCTAAATATCCTGTTTTTTTTAATCAAAATTCTAATTTCTTTCGACTTAATTTATAATTTTGTAATACATTTTTTTATTTCATCATCTTTCTTTAGCCCCTTAAGCGGTAGCGCAATTTGGACATTCTCCCCCTAAAATTCCTTACCAGCTCCTTGCAGAGCCCCTTTATTTCCAGAACATTCCACCCTTTTTCGTTTCTGAGAATTCGCACTGGTTGTCGGCATCTTTCATCTCCGCGTGTATGTTGTGTTTCGCAACCGTAACTGTTAACGTATAATCAATTTTTCGTCTCAACTCGTAATTTTTAGATAATTTAACTTTAACTTGCACAACATGGAATACAACTTCAACTTTAAGTTTTTGTATCATATAAAAAGGAAGAGCGCGAAAGACGAGACGGATTCGATATTTTGATGGTCAAATAATTTGCAGCCCTCCGCTTAACGGAGTTTTGATATTTTTTGCTCCCACCTCCCTAAGGTGGAGAAGCTTTTTGGAAGAATGGCTTCCTTGCGCCATCTTTATTTGTTGTTTTGTTCTCTGTAACTAACTCATCAGCTGCCATGCCTCTTCTTTTTTGATGTGGAAGAAAAGTTTGCACATAAATTAAAATTTGAATTATGAACCAAATCGCAAAAAAAAGATCTTCAAAAGAGATATAAACGTTCTCCTCGATTTTTAGAAGAGAATCCCAAAGTCTGGGATGTGCTTCAACCGCTGTTATGTGCTGAGAAGGTCCTTGCTTTAGGTGGCTGCTCAATTTTCCACTAAAAGATGTACTGAGAATAATTTACTGCCAACTTACATTCCTCTGGATTGCACCTGGAATTTTCTTTTCCCTGAATGTCCTGCCTTTCACCCACTACTCCACCATTGGACACTATGTTATTTTGCCTGTTTTCTTTCAACATGGACCCGCCTAAATAAAAAGAACTTTTGTTTTTTTTTCTGAAGTGACTACCTTGTTGACTTATTTATTCATCTAAATTTACTAGAAGATAACTCCAGGTAAATACTTGTTTTCATCCCTGTTTCTCTTTTTGATCAATATATGGGTTATTGTGGTAATTATGCTATGTTATTTAATTCGGCCATATTTTTTTCTAAGTTCAGTTGTTATTTTATCTATATAACTTTTCATTTCGTTTTTTTTATACCCAACCGTAACAGGGCATCTGGTGCCGTTCCGCTTTTCGGTTGGTGTATATAGTTTTTAACTATATTTATTTGGACCAGTGAACGAGTAATATTTCAAATTAAATTTTTTTTACTATGAGTAAAGTAAGATATTATTATTCAATGTTTAATACAATTAATTTCAATAAATTTCTTTAAGTTTGGAGTAGGAAATGAACTGTTTATTTCAATAGTTTTTGATATAATAGCCAAATAAACAATAATAAATTATGCAATGTAATCAAATTTTTTTAATAGACTTTATGTTTTGATTAGTTAATTAATATCTTGTTTTGGTTATTTACTAATTTGTTTCATACAATAACCAAATAGATAATTTTTTAAGTTGAGTAAATAATAATTGTTTGTCATAATTTCTGTAATTAAATATATTACAATTGTTTTATAATAGTGATTAAAAATAACGATTTTGATTAGGATGATTAATATAAATATTTTTGATTAAATAATAAGTAGTAATTGGACAAGATTTGGTAAATAATTTTTCATATAACAATTTAAAAATAAGATTCATTTTATTTTATAAAATTGATGTTTACATAAATTGTTTGAAAAAAAAATTTTTTCACAGCAATTGGTTAAAATAATAATCATTATTTAATATTTGGTAAATTTTATGTGAACTAAATTTTTGCTTCTTATGCTTTTGAAATAGGTCATGTTTGATAATTTAATTGATGATTTTTGTTGAAAGGTTATTGATTTTTAATATGAATTGCCAATGTCTTACTCTCCTATATTGATAAATTATTAGTGTTCTAATCTATTATACTACAATTACATATTTATGATTGATTGGTTTTTGAAAATTTTTGGGTGTTTATTTGCACTTTGAAATAATTAATAGCAATATTGTTTTTTCTAATGGTTGATATTTCTTGTTTTATGCAAGTATATCGTTATATGATTCACAGTAATTTGAAGGGTTACATAATTTTTTAATTGTGTTTTTTCTTGATACTTAAATTTACTATGTTTCAATGTTTACATCATTTTCATGAGGTTATCAAAAGGTTACGATTAGTAATAATACTTGTTTAATTGATACTATCATTACTTAATATTTTTCATTAGATGACCCCAATTCAAACCCGTAATAGAACTTATTCTAATCCAATAATTATGCCTGACAACGTAAATAACATAGAGGCTAATAGGCAAACCCCTAAATTCAATTTCAATAGTCCAGAATTTTCTGGAAATTCTCAGAACGTAGAGTGGTTCCTCAACCAAATTAAAGATCTAGTAAAATTAAATCAGTTTGATAATGCGGCTGCATTATACTTGTTAAAATCAAAATTGTCTGGGGCTGCTCTCACTTTTTTTCAGAATTCACCTGAATGTAGGGTGGTCACAAAGTTCGAGGATGCATGTCAGCTGCTTCAAAATTTTTTCAAACAAGAAGATTCTTCCTCGGCTGACTTGGCAAAATTTCAGGCAATCAGCCTTTTGCCCTCTGAAACTATCAAAAATCTAGAATATAGGATAGATTCTCTTGCCCATAAGGCATATAACTTTATTAATGACCAATCAGCTTTGTCTCGGATAAAAGCCATGCAGTTCTTATCTGCAATCCCTTTGCACCTTAAGGAGACTATTCTCATTGAGGGAATACAAGACTACCGCGAGATGGTCAAAAGGGCCAATCATATCGTGACAATACAACAATCTTTAGCTGGATCGGCTACTCCTTTAGTCGCAGCTCATGCGGTGACTCAGTGTGCTTCTGCTGCACCTGATCAGCTCACCTTAATTTCAAAACAACTCGAAATGCTGACAACTAGAATTGAGACTATGCAGTCTAATTGTAGTATATGTCAGAAATCCCACAGCACTAAATTATGTCCCCTTTTACTTCACCCTGTACAGAACCAGGATCGGGTTGGACATGAACAACCTCGCCCAACTCCAAACCTTCACTGTGTTTTCTGTAATAGGTCTGGGCATATCATGAGTGTGTGTCGAACGTATCTCAGACATTTAAGACAAAATTCAATTGGGCCATTGGCGATGCATTCTTTTCCGCCACAGTTCCCCATGGTTTCTCCCAGGTTCACTGCACCGCAGTATCCACCGCCACCGATTCCTAGTCAAAATGAACAATTTAGACCGAGGGTTAATAATACTAATTATAGAGGTAACAAACCTTTAAACTCTCGCAGGAGGCAGTAGGGGATGGCCCTGTCTTCTCATCCACCAAACCATCCAAAATTTTTGATATAAATGAGTTTATGTCAAAATCGATGCATAACTCAAATGTTACCATTAGGGAGTTTTTGACTAACTGTAACTATAAAGAAAATATTGAACACATAAATATTGTTTCACATGAAATTAATCTTCCTACAATTGCTTCTAGCTTTAAAAATGTTAATGTAAATTTTCTACTCGATAGTGGGTCGTCAGTCTCATTATTGACATTAGATACTTTCAATGCAATCAGGGCTCATAATAAAGTAAAATTCTTATCAAGAAAAGTCCAAATAAGAACAGTTAATTCTCAGCTTCAATTCTCGGCTTGTGCTGAAATTTCCTTTAAAATCCATAATAATTTTTTTCGTCATCAATTTTTTATTGCAAATATTAAGAGTGATACTTTTCAGGGAATTCTAGGTTTTGATTTTCTAAGAACACATAATGTTCTTATTAACTTCCAAGAGGAGTCGGCGCAATTTAGTAATTTTTGTATTCCTTTAAATAATTTTGATAAGTTAGCTTCTAATCATACCAATAATGAACAGATTGATGTTGTTTTAAAAAATAAACTCACAATTGAGCCAGGCGAGACTGCCATTGCCCATTTAAGAATTAATTCTTTTGCTAATCAAACAAATAAAGAAGTGTATTTCACACCTACTTATAATTCAAAGATATTAATTCATCCTTCTATTAATGTTGTTGATAATAAGTCTTTTAATACAATAATCCAAAATAATTCTGATAACACTGTTCATTTAAATAAAGGCTTGAATATAGGTAATATTATTTGTAATTTTGTTGTCCAAAATAGTAATGATGGTAATAATGTAGATTTAAATGATTGTACTCATCTAGAACAGTGTAATTTAATTACTGCTTCTCAGGATATTTTAAATTTAAGAAAAGATGAACTAAAATCTACTGACTTTGATTTAGCACATTTAGACACTGATCAAAAATTAATTCTTCAAAACATTTTATTGGAGAATTTTGCTGCATTTTCTAAAACCATAAAAACTTTAGGATGTACTGATCGTGTGGTTCCCTCTTTAACATTGAAAAATGACAATGCAATAAAAACATTACCATTTGAAATTCCATACGCTTTAAGGGATGACATTAAACAAGAATTAGATGAATTAGAGGGAAGCCGGTATTATTCATAGGCATGTTAGCCATTGGGCTGCTCCACTAGTCTTAGTCAAAAAGAAAAACTCAGAAAATAGTCAGGGAAAACCTAAGTATCGTTTAGCTTTGGACTTAAGATTACTTAATGCAGTGGTAGAAAGCTCCACTTACCCTTTGCCTAAAATAAGCACTATAATTAATGACATTTCTTCTTATAAATTTTTCACAAAGTGTGATATTCGAGAAGCCTAAAGGCAGGTTATGCTTCCTGAACACCTACAGGACATACTAACTTTTACTACTCCTTTTGGATCCTTCGCTAATAGACGACTCGTTTTTGGCCTCAAAACGGCAGCGAGTACTTTCCAGGCTTTAGTAGACCTAATTATTGAGGAATTAAATACTGAGGGTATTAAAGGTATCCATGCTTATCAAGATGATTTCCTAATCGGAGCAAATTCCTTTGAAGAAATGACTAATAGAATATCAGCGTTACTTAAAATTTTAACTAAATACAACTTAACTTTAGCTCCTAATAAATGTTCTTTCTTTAAAGATTCTGTTGAATATCTCGGTTTTGTAATTTCCCATAAGTGTATAACCCGTACTTCATCCAATATAGCCAAAATTACTTCATTTGCTACCCCTCGTAATGCCAAACAGGTTAAGAAGTTTATAGGTGTGTGTGGCTTTTATCGCCATTTAATTCCAAATTTCGCCCAATTAATTGCTGTGTTGACTAAAGTTGCTACAAAGCAATCTAAATTTAAATGGAATGACGAACAACAGCGGGCATTTGATGCATTACAGAATGCATTTTTTTCGAAACCTTTTGTTCAGTTATCAGATTTCAGTAAACAGTTTTTCCTAAATACTGATGCGAGCAAATTAGGCATTTCAGCAGTTTTGATGCAGGAGCATGAAGGATCTCTTCGCCCTGTCTCTTTTTTTAGTAAGGCTTTGTCCAAGTCTGAGAAAAACTATCCCGCCATCAAATTGGAGCTATATGCAATTTTTAAGGGTGTTACAGCATTTAAATCTTACCTCTATAATAGAAATTTTACAATTTTGAGTGATAGTAAACCCCTAAAACACTATCGCAAGGTTACATCACCTGCTGATATTATCACACGTTGGTTGCTTGCTTTGAGTGAATATACTTTTGAGTTTATACATATACCTGGTCATGAGAATGTGTTAGCCGACTGGTTTAGTCGTTCTCCTGATCCAAATTTTTGTCAACCTGCTTTAAATAGTAATGATTCTGAACTAATTTTACCTTTCACTGATATAAATGAAGACCATGTAATTCATGCCTTAACTAATAATGACTCCCCTCTTGAAATTTCTTTAGACACATTTAAATCGGAATTATGTAAAGATCAAAATATTCAGGAAATTATTTCTCTTTTAAACAATCCCACGTTAATTAATCAATCTAAGACTGAACATTTCTTTTTAAATGATGGTATATTAATGTATGCCACTGAGGTTTTTCCTCATAAACACAGAATTGTAGTTCCAAATTCATTAAAATCTAAAGTGTTAAATATTTGTCATGTTTCCCATTCTGGTATTCAAAAGACGTATGAGCTTGTGTCTAAAAGATATTTTTGGAAAAGTTGTTACAGTGATACCTGTAATTATGTTAAGTCTTGTGAATTATGTATTAAACATAAACAGTCTGCGAGCAAGCCTGCTCCTTTAAAATCAATGTGGCTACCTCAGAGGCCTGGACAATTTGTCTCAATGGACATTGTAGGACCCATTAAGAATTGTGGATATATTTTAACTTTCATAGATCATTTCTCTAGACATTTAATTTTAAACCAACTAGTCAATTTAACCATTTAACCACTGAGACTGTTTCTAAACATTTAATGAATTATATTACTCATTATGGTAGAATGTTATACCTATTAACAGATCTAGGCACTCAGTTTAAAGCTGAGGTTTTTGAATTAATCAATAAAAAGTTAGGCATAAAATTAGCCCATAGCAGTGCAGCTCATCCTCAAAGTAATGGGATGAGTGAACGCATTAATCAAGCTATTAAATCTTCTGTTTTAACTTTACATGAGAAAGGTGTGTCATTTGCAACCAGCTTATTAATTCACCAAAATATATACAATGGTTCAATTCACTCTTCAACCAAATTCACCCCTAACTTACTTCATTTTGGTCGTAATTTGGCCTTAATTTTTTATTGTTTTGAGACTAGTGTTGAACCAATACATTTGGATAAATCTCACTATTTATTGGAGACCTTGAATGAACTCAATATTGCATATGAAAATGCTTACCATAATTCTGAACGAGCACAAGTCAAACAAAATTCGAGACAAGGTGCGAAAGCAAAATTAAGATCACTGAATATTGGTGATATTGTCTACTTAAAACATACTAATGTGTTTAAACCTAAATTTGATGGTCCGTTTACTATTTTGTCAAAATTTAATGATGTGGATTATGTAATCCAACTTTTGGACAATACAAAGGCACCTAAACTAACTGTTCATATAGACCGTTTACGTCTATGTCCTCATAGGAGGCAAAATTTGCTTTTTCATCCCTCTTTGGATACCTCCCCTAGTGTAATTGATAGTGATATCACTCTCCCTAAGGCTTGTCCTTACAATTTAAGAAGTAAATAATTTTTTTCTAATTAATTTTGGTTGAATGTAACATGGATATGTGTGATGGGTGTTATTTGGGTATCGGTGTATGTGATGCTGGCCGTCATATCCGCGGAACATCGGGATCCTGTAGTACTTGCCAGGCAATACCAGTGATTTTTTTGGTTAAATTTTTTTGTGATATCCAGTTCTTGTAACTAATTTTGTCAATAGTTCTAACATTTCTTTAATTGAATGAGGTATTCAAGTAGTGATATGGTTTCTTATGGTGGATGATGAGCAGTGCCCTCCTTTTTGCGACTCTACAAACTTATAACTATGGGTTCGTGTTTGATTTTGGTTGTTCATGTCTAACTATTTGCAATTTTTTTAACAAATATTTCATGCTAATATTTGTATTTTTAAATTACTTAAACACATAATTGTAATTAATTAATGATGCTTGATTTCGAATGCCAATTTTGTTGTTTTTCGACCCTGTAGTTCTGTACAGTATAATTTTTTTTCCTTTTCTAGTATGTCATAAATCACTATTATTACATACAAAATTTTTTTGGATTTTTGCAGAGTGTGAATTCTCTTTGCATAATTAAGTATAAAAGTACACCTCATTGTACATCTCAAGGTGTCACAACGTTTGTTATGATTTTTATTGTTTTGTGATATTTTTGTACAAATTGTTGATGCTGAATTTGTTAAGTGTATATTGTTCAGCAATTTTTGTAGGTAATGCTTTTTGTAAGCAATGTGTCAAGGCCTTGTTTGTTTTTGTTTTGTTTTAGCAGTTTTTTTTTGGTCAAAGTTCTGTGAGTCAATTTGTTGTTTTTTTAAGTGTTAAAATTCCTTGCAGTTTTTGTTAAGTTTAATGTTTTGCCTAGGCTTTTCCTGTTACAACTAGTAAATTTAATTGCAAATTTTTTTAACTTCCTTCAAGTCTTAAATTAATAATTTTTATGCGCTTATTGCTCTCACTAATGACTTTGATTTGTTTCAGGTATACATTTTGATGTGTACTAATTTTTTGTCGTTTTAACTCGGATTACTACTTATCAATCTTGTTTGATTGGTTTCAATTTTTCTCAAAATTCACTTAAATGATTGATGTACAAAATGTTGTACAAAGTTTTTTTTCGTTTAAGCTCGGAGTATTGTCAGTCTACAATGGTAGCCTGATTTTTCGTTTGTTTGCAATTTTTCAATTTTTTTTTTCATAATAATTTCCAGCAAACAAATCAATTTTTTTTCAATTCCTTCTTACAAGGAATAATTTGAGTTAATGTCCTTTACCTCAAAAATTGTTTTTCCACTATTACTAAGTGAGATTTTTTTTTTTGAATAATCAATTATCCATTTTACCTCCTTAATGTTATTTTATTTGGAGAAGATTTTCTCAGTCTACTTCATGTAGCCTGAATTTTTTTTATACGGGTGTTATTGCACTCATAGGCATTCACATGCATCAAGGCATATGTTGTTTAATTTATATTGCATGTGTTGACGATTCATTGTCAAAATGTTTGTTTTCATGTAGCAAACAATTAAGATTGTTTTGTGTTTTTCGTCCATTTATCAAACAATTAGCATGGTTTTGCCATTTCACTAATCAAGATGCAGCCATGTAAAGCTGCTTATATGTATGTGTCATTATGTGTTACTAGTTCTTTGTATGTCTTATGTTTGAAGCACAGCTTTTCTCATTTCAGACTCTTACTATCAAAAGTTTTGATATATAGATTGTTATGTAAACATCTGACTATTTGTAAGTGGAGTAGTGGTGAACTGGAGTTGCAGGCTGTTAGAACTTAATTTCATTTATAAAATTTTTTTTTGGATTAATATCTTTTTTTGGCAAAAAAAAAAAAAAAAAAAAAATTTTTCTTCAAAATTTTTTTCTGCAGTGGGGGGTATAATGTGACATTAGGTCACAGCCTAATTTTCTAAATATCCTGTTTTTTTTAATCAAAATTCTAATTTCTTTCGACTTAATTTATAATTTTGTAATACATTTTTTTATTTCATCATCTTTCTTTAGCCCCTTAAGCGGTAGCGCAATTTGGACATTCTCCCCCTAAAATTCCTTACCAGCTCCTTGCAGAGCCCCTTTATTTCCAGAACATTTCACCCTTTTTCGTTTCTGAGAATTCGCACTGGTTGTCGGCATCTTTCATCTCCGCGTGTATGTTGTGTTTCGCAACCGTAACTGTTAACGTATAATCAATTTTTCGTCTCAACTCGTAATTTTTAGATAATTTAACTTTAACTTGCACAACATGGAATACAACTTCAACTTTAAGTTTTTGTATCATATAAAAAGGAAGAGCGCGAAAGACGAGACGGATTCGATATTTTGATGGTCAAATAATTTGCAGCCCTCCGCTTAACGGAGTTTTGATATTTTTTGCTCCCACCTCCCTAAGGTGGAGAAGCTTTTTGGAAGAATGGCTTCCTTGCGCCATCTTTATTTGTTGTTTTGTTCTCTGTAACTAACTCATCAGCTGCCATGCCTCTTCTTTTTTGATGTGGAAGAAAAGTTTGCACATAAATTAAAATTTGAATTATGAACCAAATCGCAAAAAAAAGATCTTCAAAAGAGATATAAACGTTCTCCTCGATTTTTAGAAGAGAATCCCAAAGTCTGGGATGTGCTTCAACCGCTGTTATGTGCTGAGAAGGTCCTTGCTTTAGGTGGCTGCTCAATTTTCCACTAAAAGATGTACTGAGAATAATTTACTGCCAACTTACAGTCCTCTGGATTGCACCTGGAATTTTCTTTTCCCTGAATGTCCTGCCTTTCACCCACTACTCCACCATTGGACACTATGTTATTTTGCCTGTTTTCTTTCAACATGGACCCGCCTAAATAAAAAGAACTTTTGTTTTTTTTTCTGAAGTGACTACCTTGTTGACTTATTTATTCATCTAAATTTACTAGAAGATAACTCCAGGTAAATACTTGTTTTCATCCCTGTTTCTCTTTTAGATCAATATATGGGTTATTGTGGTAATTATGCTATGTTATTTAATTCGGCCATATTTTCTTCTAAGTTCAGTTGTTATTTTATCTATATAACTTTTCATTTCGTTTTTTTTATACCCAACCGTAACAGGGCAATGCTATCTTGTCGTAAAGAATTATTAGGGCTTTACAGCGGACAAATAACTAAAATATTTGCCAAAATTCAAAGGTCGCCAAATTGGTCATATGTCGCCAAATGTCGCCAAATTGGTCATATTTAAAAGCTATTAAACTTTTTTAAAAATGACCAATTTAGCGACATTTTTCCACCTAGATGAAAATTATCAAAATCAATGCCTTATTCTCTTTTTTTGCGAATTTTTATGAACCCTGTTAATGCAGCATTGAAGTCAGTCTGTAAATATTAAAAAATTAGACCACGAACGCGTTTCATTTTCTCAAATTTGTAGCTTTTCTCCATATTGGTCTTTTGCGCCTTTTTCAACTTGACCTATGAGTAGCTGTTGCAAACTCTCAGCAGTTATGAAAATATCATATTATTTTCCTAAAAGTATCCTTTCGGGTGACTATAGAATCTTTGAAAAACAGCCTTAATCAGCAAGGCTGCAGTAGGGTAGTTAAACTCCCGGGAGCCCCGGGGCAAACACACAAAGTACACCTAAATCACTAGAAATCTTATACTTTTAATAAGTAAAGAAATATCTTTTAAACTAAGATAATATTTAAAAATAGCATTATTTCGTATGATTTTCTTAAATAACTTGTTTTTAGAAAATTTGAAATAAATGTAAAAGGGAAACAAAATAGAAGCAATTGAAATTAATACAAAAAAAATTTTTTTGTAAGAATAATTACAAAATAAGAACTTATTATATTTAGAGCCCAATACTGCCGTGCAATTGAAAAAAAACGTAAGTGCTTCTCGATTGATTTTGAGTAAAGAGATTTGACAACTATTTTCCTTCTATTGCTAATGCTATGAACGCTAAAATAGAATGTCAAAGATCTGATAAAACAAAATTTATTTTTGAAAAAAAAATTCTTGCAATATGTAGCTTACCATACAAAGATGCCAAATACATAAAATTCTCAGTTTTGAATTTTTTGCCGCTTACGTTGATTTTTCAATCGCACCACAGAAAAGATAAAAAAGTTATTGAACATAGTAGTAAAATAATAACAATACCATTCTAAATAATTACTATTATTATATACTACTATTACTATTATTAATGACTATTAGATGTTTGTCTCTAGGTTTCTGTTCTGCTTCATTATCAAAAGTTTAATGGGAAAAAAAATTTGAATCAAATTTGTACGTAGTTATATTATAATATTTCGTATTACATTAGTATTCGTTTGTTATTGTTATATTAATATTCGTACATATTATGTTAATATTCGTTGTCGTATCATATTAATATTCGTTTAATTCAATAAGTGTAAATAATAGAAAAAATTTAAAATTTTTGAATTAAATTTAAAAAAAATGTAAATACAAAAATTAAAATAAATTTTATTTTGATGAAATCTGTTTAGCTTTTATACTTTGGGAATCGGGCTCTCCGGGGCACTGCCCCGTTTTCCTCAATGTCAGCTGCGACTCTGCAAAGTCCTATTTAATGGAAGGTGCTATAAGGAGGCATTCCTAACCGAAACGGAAACTAGAACATTCAATGTTGGACACGATCATCAATGTATTGAGGAACCAAAGTATTTATTTAAGCTCTCATAAGTATAATATTAAAAGTATAATATTAAAAGCATAATATTGAAAGTATACTATTTTTTGAAGTTAAAAGCATATTTCTTCAGCCATCAGTTTTCCAAAAAGGGTTTTTTTTAATCATTGGTCTTTAACAGGATATCCGATAGTATATAAACAAGAAAAAGTTTTTTAATTTTGCATAATTCAAATTTTAGGCTTCATTCTAGGCTCTATAGATTCTTAAATATGTTATTTGAGTGGCTTCTGAGATTCTGAAGTTTACTTACATTAGAAGTGTTTAGCACTTTTTCATAATCTTGTGTGTTCGATTGCAGTTTTGTAGTCATACTTGTATCGTTACCTTGTAATTGAATCATGGAAACAATTGCTATACTTAAATCCATGTTATGCGAAGCTGAAAGGCAGCAGGCAGTGAAGCAGAGCATTGAGAAGATATATCGTTTCGGAACGCGATAGTCTGAAAATAAATGCAAATTTATTGGTATATTAAAGTTACTTTTTCTTTACATTAAGAGATTATTGTCAGATTCTGCTAAATACTGTTTTGTTTTATTTAGGATTAATTCAATATCTAAGCTTAGTATATGGCAGGGGTGGCCAAGCTCCTTGATAGTCGAGCCATTTTTCGAAACTTGAAGTTTTTCGTGAGCCGCAATTAAATACGTATTTAAAATTTATACAAAAAAGGTATTAAATTTTTTTAAACATAGATTATATTTATTGAAAACATATAAGTAAATGAATAATATGTGTATTGAATTTAAATATTAAACACATTTATTTTACTTCTCTTGACAATTCTTTAAAATTTAGTGAATAATTGGTGACAGCACTTCTCAGTAATTCTTTTAGATGGTGGTTAGTTAATACTGATCGGTGATTGGATTTCACGAATTTTAAATAAGAATAAAATGTTCACATAAGTACGTTGTCCCGAATATTGAAATAATTCAACAAGCAGCCTTTTTTAATTCAGGATACTTCGATTCTGGTATAAATTTCCAAAATTCAGTAATCGACGTCGACTTATGTTTTAATTGTAGAGCTTGATCCTCTTGCATCTCTATTAATTCTAATTCTCCCGATGTTTGTTTGATATTGGAAAGGGAAAACTCACCTTGAATTCAACAACGTTGCAGTTAGTTTTTCATATTTGTTCTCAGTAATTTAAAAGACATTTTGATACACATACGGAACGATAATAATTTTTTTTAAATTTAATAGCACAAAAATGAAAAGGGAACTCGGGTACATTTATAGAGAGCCACAAATAATCCTTCAAAGAGCTGCATGCGGCTCTCGAGTCGCAGGTTGGCCACCCCTGGTATATGGTCCTAATTACGTGGCAAAAATAGATAAAAACAACTTTAGCATGAATCATTGTAATAGTTTTAACCCATATTAACATTGCAAAAAAAAAGCATTGGAAAAAAAGGACTGAAAATTATAAGCACCAGGGAAAAAAAAAAACAATCAATAAAAATAAATGCCCACATGATTGCTTTGCGAAACTTACTTCTAGCAGAAAGCGATATTTTCGCGACAGTGTCAAAACTGTTTTGCATCCTGCATAATGGGACAGGAGCACCCATTTCACAACTAACAATCACCCTGAAACTCAATGTTATTTTATTTTATAACCGTCGTTGAACAGCCGACCCAATTTTTGAGTTTGCGACTACTAAGATTCAACTCCGTAGCCTTGTAATTTTGAACCCAATCCAGAAGACAAGGGAACTCCTGGATCAAGTATTGGGAGAAATTTTGCCTTCGTGGAGGACTTTTTGACGGAACTAACCCGCATTTGCGCTACATGGAGAGGAGATCACGAGAATCTCCCACGGTTAGCCTGACGGCAAAGGGGCACTAACCCATGATCCGTCTACCACTGAGGATATTTCATGTCAGCACTGTGGTTAGTGCAAGCCGGATGCGGATTCGTATCAACCAGCCCTTGTTGGGACTCGAACCCGGTTCATATCATTGGAAGATGAACACTCTATCCCCGGAAATTATCGTGGCATGTCTTCGTATCATCCTCAGGGATGTTCTCCAGACCGTCACCGATTACTCATTGTTTAGCTCTAGAGCGAAGGAAATAAAGTATTACTACTGCTGCCTGTCAAAATTGAATAATCATTGAAGACCGTACAATAAACTCATTTTTTGATAGAAACATAGCAGTAAGTTAGCAAACATCGCTATTATCGTTCACTGAATTGAAGGCGAAGTGCCTGCAGTTCAATCTGTAGCAACCCTAGCAGCAAAATAACTTGAGCCTTCATTGGATCAATATTAACGAATCTTGGCTCAATAAGGTTTCAAAGGGCCAATATTTTTTAGTTATGGGCCCTATATAGAATTGTCCGCCACATTCGATATTTTATTGCCACTTTACAAGCAATATCGGCCTTATATAGAATTGTCAGATTCATCCGATATTTTATATTCATTATTCAGCCAATATAAGTCCGATATTGACCCTATATAGGCTGATATTGACACTGCATAGGACCAATATTAAAAAATCTACATATCCCAATATTGGTTCCTCGGAGCTTGTTCATATAAGACCAAATATGGAGCCAATTTTGAGCCCAACTGGGGTCAAGGTATAATTTTTGCTAGGGAATGCTTTATGCGAAAATTTACTTTTCAAACGTATCTTTCGAATGAACTTATCGAAATTTTTAAACGATTTTTTGGACTCATAACTAAAATTGCCCCGAGCAACCGCTGTCCTCACTCCAGGACTCACTATTAGGTTTTAGAGTTATAAGAAATACACACAGACTAATTCGTCTTTCTAACATTGCAGATGTATTCATCACTAATTTATTTACACAACAAATTTTATTCCACGTATTTGCAAAAATAATTAATAATTAAATTCCGAGAGAAACTAAATATAATAATTTGTGTAAATTTGGGAAAAACTTTCTGCTCCAGACACCAATACTTAGCATGTATATTACTTGCCCTTTCTCAAAAAACCTTTGTTCAATATCTTATCTCTAACCTGTTAGAAATAAGATTTAAACCTAACCAGATGTTTAATTTTAAATCTTGAAATAAGATTAGAGGAATATTAGACTAGAACAAATCATGAGTTGAGCATGAAAACCAATATTTCTTCTTAATATCGCTCAAACAATATTTTTAAAATTATTTTCATGACTAGCAATGTGTTTTCTATAAATATCGATTATTTCATAATTATCGAGAATGATAATATCACGATCAAATTCAAAAATGATAATTATCAAATTTGATATAAAAAAAGCGATTATAATCGGTAACAAAAATATCACAATCAGATTCAAAAATGATAATTATCGAATTTGATGAAATAGCGATTATAATTGATAACGAAAATTTATCCAATACAATATTTAAGTGAATGTTGATAAATTTCATTTCAGATAATGAAAAGATTTATAACATGGAAAAATAACGATATTTCCTGAATATCACTACACCAGAACTCAGATTTCGGCCAGTGCTAGAGAAATTCGAATTTTGAACACGCTGGAATTGCAATAAAAATAACAGTTTAAAAATTCATATTCTTGTTTTCTGTTTCAAAATCTTTCCAAAATACGATCATTTGTATGAATAGAAACTTATATTTCCTCAACACGTGACCACGCGTAGGTTAGAATGGGAGATTTATTTATTATTGTTTATTCTTTTCAAGGACGTCTGCAGAATACATAAGAAAATTCTGTTTTTACACATTTCTCATTTCATGACAGTACTTTATTATTATTTGTTTTATTTTTATTTTACTATTATTTCACAAAAATAATTATTTCTTTAACAGTAACGTAATCAATTAAAGAAAATTTTATGGTTAATTTTAATTCACAAAACACGGAGAAAAAAGTTAATTAAATAGTCTGAAGTCATTAAACAGTTCTTAACAATTAATTAACAGTTCCACTGTAAATTAATTGTTAATTTAAAAATATTAATTGCTACTGTAACCAAATTACCACCTTAAATTTAGGATTTTTTTCCCTTGTTTGAAATTTTTAAACTGAATCGAGATTTAAAATAAACTACTTATAAATTTATTTTGGTGAATACAACTCACTCTTTTAACATGTTTCTCGCAGTAAATAATAATAATAATGTAATAATAATAATAATAATAATAATATAGTTTTTTTTTCTAGTGATTAATGTTTTGATAAAAGAAAAAAGGAAAAATTTGAAAGTTTTGAGGTTCATTTTTAATTAAATTAAATACAGCTGTCTCTTGTTGCTATTTATTCGATAGTTCATGAATATCTCTTAACTAAGCATATTTTGAATTAAATAGGCTTCTTTAAAAAAAAATTCACAAATATTTCTTAAAATACATAAGTGTTTTCCAACAAATTGACGCTCATTTTTTTTAATATGAAATAAGTTTTAAATGATTTCCGCTTTTCAAAAAATATATAAAAAATTCTCAAATTGTTAGGCTCCCCTTAGGTTAGTGATGTATATATCTTGAACATAGCATGTTTGAGATTAGACAAGCTTTTTTTTCTCCTTTTTTTAAAAAGAAAAAGAATTATAATTATTTTTTGGCGTGTATGGTTTTTTCCTAACACACTGACACGCATTTTTTATTATAAATCAAGTTTCAAATGATTTCGCATTGCAAAAAACCCCAAAAAAATTCGCAATTCGTCCTCCCTAATAACAGCAATATATATATGCTTTGAAGTTAGAACATGTTGAATTAAACAGAAATTTTTTTTAAAAAATTTCTATAAATATTTCTTGAAATATATGGACAATAAAAAATTTAAAAAATGTTTTTCCTTTGAAAAGAATATTTATGGTGAAAAGTTAGAATCTTTCAGACTAAAAATTTTTTTCAAAAAACTTCCATAAAATTTCTTGACATATATGGATATTTAATTGCAAATTGATGTTCACTTTTTAATATAAAACAAATTTAAAATGGTTTCCTCGCTTCAAAAAAGTTTAAAAAATTCCCTTACATAAGTGATATGAATGCTTTTAACTTTTATGGCATTTTATGGACTTAGTAGACTACTTTTTAAAACTTTTCTTCACATATTTCCTTAAAATCCTAAATGTTTTTTTTTATCAAATTGACGCTCTTCCTTTAATGTAAAATAAGATTCAAATGATTGACGCTTTGAAATTCGATTTGCTAAAATTGAAATGTGAAAATGTTGAATTGATGCTTTGAAGTATGATAAAACAATTTGCTAAGTGATCTCCTTATGTAAGATATACCTATTTTCTAAAGCTAATACATCAAAGACTAAACAAGCCTTTTTTCTTAAAAAAAAATTTCTAAAATTATTTCCTGACGTATATGAGTATTTTCTAACAAACTGACCAGTACTTTATAACTTAAAAAAAAACTTCAAGGGATTTATCTCTTGCAGAAAATTATAAGAAATTCGTGACTTATCATTCCTTACATCAGCGATATGTGAAGTCGTTAGTCTTTTGGACTAAACAAGGTTTTTTGAAAACAATTTGTTTAAATAATTCTTTAAATATATGACTATTTTTTAACAAATTAGCGTTCACTTTTTTCTATAAAGCAAGTTTCTAACTATTTCCGCTTTGCAAAAAATTATAAAAAAAATTTCAAATTGTCCACTCTTTTTCTAGCGATATGTATGCTCTGAAGTTAGCATTTTCTGGACTAAACAAACGTTTTTATTGAATATTTTCTTTTTTATAAACTTTTTTATTAAATATATCTTGACATATATAAATATTTTGTATCAAATTGACGTTCACTTTAATATAAAACAAGTTTTAAACGATTTACGCTTTTCAAAAAATTATGAAAAATTCACCAAGTCCCTTATAGTAGCAATATGTATGATCTGAAGTTAACGTGTTTTGAACTAAAAGGCCTTTTAAAAATTTTTTTTAATAAATCATTAAATATGTGGTTGTTTTTTAACAAATTAGCACTCACATTTTTATATTAAACAAGTTTTAAATGATTTCCGCTATGCAAAAAAAACTATAACAAATTCGCAAATCATTCTCTTTATAATCGCGATGTATGTGGTCCGACTTAATCTTTTGGACTAATCAAACTAATTTTCACACATATTTGCTTCAAATATATACATATTTTATGAAATATTGAAGCTCGCGTCTTAATATAAAATAAATATCAAAAACTCTTACAAAAAATTATAAAATGAATTCGCTAAATGTCTTCTCTTATAATACTGATATGTATGCTGTATGTTTAGCATTTCTTAGACTATTGCAAAGTTTTTAAAAAAGCATTCATATATATATTTCCTGACATACATGATTTTCTCAGTAATTGATATTCTCCTTTCAGTACAAAAAAAAATATTTCAGAAAATTTTTGTGCGGCAAAAAACAAATTGTTCTACCTCATCTAATGTATAGGCTGAATTTCACACCTTTTAAACTAAATAAGCTTTAAAAAAAATAAACTTTTGATGAATATTTCGCGACATGTAAGAGTATTTTCTAGTGAATTGTGTGAATTGACTTTCAATTTATAATACAAAACATTTTTCAAATGCTTTACAGATTTGAAAACATCATAAAAAATTCCCAAAGTGTCCGCCCTTATATTAGCAATAGGCATGTTTTGAACATAGCTTGTTTCGAACTAAACAGATTTGTTTGGAAAAAAATGCGAATTATTTTTTGACTTAAATGAGCATTTTTTTTTTTAGAAAATTGATGTTCAGTTTCTAATATAAATTAAATTTTGAATTATCTCCACGCTGCAAAAAATTTGAAAAAAAAATTCCAATTTTTTTTTCTTATATGTATGCTCTTTGATTCTTATAGGCTGTGTACTAACTTATACTTTATCAAGATTTTACATTTACTTACTTCTTTCTCTACTAAACACCTGGAATTCATTTTCTATATGACCTGATGCTGCTATGTCTACATTAAGTTCACAAGATCCATAATTAGCAAGAGTATCGTTTCCTTCGTTCTGAGCTATAAAAAATTACAACTATTGAAATTAAAGCATAGTTGCTTATTCGTACACTGATGTGAAAGATTATTTCCAATTATAGCGAACTCTATGCTTAAATATTTGACTCTTGGTTTTAAATGATTTTGGTTAGCACGAAACGCAGTTAATTCAAACATACACACTCTCTGAAACAAAACTCACGTTTGCGATTCGGTAACCCTTGAGCTGTCTTTCTTTAATTTTGAGAATAATTTCGTTACGAAATCACATAATTTGTGACGAAAGGAGAAATCTCAAATCTATGACGAAAATGTTTCCTCAACTCGAAACCTCATCTCAGAGTTTCGTGGAAGATTGCTTACCAGAATGAAGACTAGACGATCGAAACTAGAATGACGTAACTGGCCGACCGACCGTATGGTGGTCAGGGAGATGACCTCAAATTGTTTCAAATTGTTGACCTCAAATTGTTCAACAAAATTTGTTTCTGTGAAGAAGTAACGATAGTTATTTTGTCACTTTGACAAAATATTTACTCAGAGCGTATACCAGGAAACACTTTCGTCAAAAACGAAGAAAATTGCGTGAAATTTGAATATCCAATTTTTACAGTGAAAATAGGAATCCTGATCATTATGGGATGAAGTGCTAAAAAATTTAACAACTTAAATAGCTTTATTTTTATTTCTGGAAATAATCTTTCCCCAAAAGCGCAAAGATTGTCATCTAAGCATGCGGCATAAAAAATAAATATTTGTATAATAATGAATCTTCGGTAATCTTGTATCTTATTTTCTACATTAACATTCCTTTTCATGTTTCATACTTATTAAATGGTTTTATTTTCCAGATTGTGAATTGTTAATTAATATCCTCACTTGCCTTCATTGCTATATTTGAGTCTCAAAAATTGCTATCTCCTATGCATACGCGGAAGATATATGTCCCACCTTCGCTTTTCTTTTACAAAACATGAAAAAGCTCTTATGAAACTTAATCACTAAAGATATACTTGGGTGTTAGTGGTGTTTTGAAAAACCATTAATATCTAGTTAATTAGTGGGGAATGATTTTGAAAAAAATACTCACATAATCTTCTATAAGAGTCGTTTTGCTCATCTTCATCTATCTTTCCCATGTTGGAATATGTAAAAAACATCCGAGAGCGTTAAATCTTGGTGTAACTTCATCCAGTTTTGTGGAATAAAGTTACAGAATTTCTAAGTTGAAATGCGTACTTTTTCAAGTTTGAAGAAATCTAATAAATTGAAAAGTTACATTTAAAAATTGTTCAAGGAATTCGACTTTCCTTAAAAAGTGAAAAAGAAAAAAACTTGCATAACTTTTGATCTAATGAAAAGATTTTTGCGTACTACGATTCATTGTAATGATTGACAGGTTTTATCTTAATTTGTACAGACGGTATTTTAAATTAAGAAATCAGCCACAGAAATGTACTTTTTCTGGGTCATATCTATTAAACTACCAAAGCAAATCGAAAAATATTTGTTCAAAATTATAAAACTCGTTTATCTACAGATAATTCCACGTAAAAAAATTATTTTTAGTACATAAAAATTTAATTTAAAAAATTATATAAAATAAACAACTTTATTATTATTTATAATTTACCAATGATCGAAAAAAGTTTGAGTTATACGGTAAACACTACTTTAAACTAATTTAATATAATTAATACTGTTACATGAAAATATATAACTTTTGAAAAGAATCAGTTAAATAGTTCTTGAATCATAAAAACTTCAAAATTGGAATACTTTTAGAAGGGGAAATGCTCAAAAAATGAAATGTTTCTTTGAGTAGTAAAAGCTGTCGACCGTTCTCCTGCCTTAAATAATGGGACCATTTTTTTCCTGACTTAAGCTACTAGACATACATTAAGGACCATGAATGGCAGGCACTGAATTTGAATCTTTGCCTATACTATGCCAGAATTGTTGCTCATTTCGCGTTACCCAGTGGGCACCTGTGAACCAAAGTCACGGAGGCGAGCAACATTTCCCACGACACAATGCCACAAACCCTTTTATAGGGTGGGCCACATTCACACATCATACACACAACAGAGGACAGCACAAAGAGAAAGAAATATCCATGCCCAGAGCGGGATTCGAACCCGCAGCCTATGGCTTCGCAGTCAGGCACGCTAACCGCTCGGCCACCTGGCCGGCGGACCATGAAACTAAATTCATTAAAAAAATTTATGTTTATTTAGAGAAAGTTCATTGTTGTGTCTGATTTTGTAACTAATTATTTATTTAACTGCATATTTAAGATTAGGACCTCGAATTGCTAACATGGAGTTACAGTGTGCAAAAATCCGATCATTAGATCAAGATTGGGTAAGTTGGAGCAATTTATGACAATTAATCTAATAATTAGTTAATATTATGACGAAGGATCGGGAAATAGCTACTGGAATTAATTAGATTAAATTAGTGTTTTTAATTAATTTATTTTTGTAATCTTTTTGCTAAAAAGTAGGAAGAAAGAATAAATTACAAATTTAAGGTAATAGTGTTTGAGGACCTGCGGGAAATGCTTGCGACCCGATATCGGTCTGCAGACAGACGGTTGAGAAACAATGATATAGGGCATCAGTTTTGGTAATTATCAATAAAAATGAACCGTATTTTAAATATCACCCCGGATGGCTTAATAAACTAAACATTATTTCATTTATATATTAATGATGATTAAAAAGATAGTATTGTCAAACAAATCAGTGTTTAAGTTAAAATCAATCTATACACTTAATTGGCACTTTTAAATGGTGTTAAAATAGATTTTTGTTTGACTATCACTTTAATTTCATTTTTTTCAAGACCTGATGAAAGCAAATTTGGTCTTTATGAATTTTTAGATATCTAAACATTTCCTTCCGAGAAATGACCACACCTAATATCTAGTTTTAAAAACCGTTTTTAAAATTAAGTAAAAAAGTATATAGATTAGGGGTCTCAAAATCATATTTAAGAAAGACAAATGCTATTGAAATCTTACGGGTCACTATAGTGGAAAGCGGGATTGAAAACACCAAAACTTGTTAGATTGCATTATGAAACAGAGAGGAGTAGAAAGGTAGTTATTAGAAATGATTCCAAGCGTCATTAAGCAATCAAACTAGCTGTGATAATTTTTAGCCCGCCATTCTTGCTAGTTATTCTACGGATTTAGATTGATTTCATGTTTCTTTGAAGGATATTATTATTAAAAAAAATTGACAATCGGAAGAAAAAAATCATTTAAAGAATATTCAAAGCTCAACCCCGTCCCGCCCCCTAGCGGGGGCATCCGGGGTGAAAATTTATTGATCAACAAAAGGATACAATACAATTTCCAGTTTGAAAACAAAAGAAGATGAGAATTTACAATGATAAACATGAATAATAAAACAAAATAAATGAATAATAAATAAATATAATAATATTTAATGCTTATCCTAAATTTTAGTTGACATCCTATAATTTTAGTTGACAATGACTTGTATGCCTTAGTATTGAATAGAGACGAATTTGATATAGCATTACATGATTTCTTAAGTATCTTTGAATATTACTAACAACAACAATCTGAAAAAGAATACAGTATATAACATTGGATCCAAGAGGGTAAACAGGTAAGTGAAAGATTGTAAACATTAAAAACATTGGATCAAAAGGTAAATTAGACAAGCAAAAGCAATTTAAACGTAATAAAACATTGAAAACATAGAAATTGAACCAACAGGCTTCCAGAATATAAAATATAAAATATCATTGAACCAAAAGGGTTCCAAAGTTAAAAACAAATAAATAGCAATGAAGTGAAATGAGTAGAATTAAAAGAAAGCATTAAGAGCAAAATTTAAAGAATATATATATATAAAAAAAATTCAAAATAAAAAGTAATATTTTTAAAAACCACGTTTTAGTAGTGGAGAATAATAATTAAGAAAAAAATTGAAAAACGAAAAACGTGGGGCGCATGAAATACATAACAGTACTGTTATGTTAGTGTGTGTATGTGTGCTCTTGAGAATATGTGTATGCATATCAGTAATTGTAATTGTATCTGAATGTGGAATATGCTTTTGTATATGCATATGTATGTGGATGTATATGTGGCTGTGCATGTAAGAAAATGTGTATATGTATGTGTATATGTACTGTTATGTATTTCATGCGCCCCACGTTTTTCGTTTTTCAATTTCTTTCTTAATTATTATTCTCCACTACTAAAACGTGGTTTTTAAAAATATTACTTTTTATTTTGAATTTTTTTATTTTAAACTTTGATTTTATATTTTATATTTTTATTTACTATTATTACTATATTTTATATTTACTATTTTATATTTTTAAAAAATTATTATTTTTTAATTATTATTCTTCACTACAAAAAACGTGGTTTTTAAAAATATATATTTTTATTTAGATTATTTTTCTTAGTCAAGAGTAGTCAAGACTACTACAAGACCACTACTAAAGTAATAGAACTTTTATTTTAAATTAGGGACACAAAAATCTTTATAGAAAAACAATACCTTTACGACTTTCATTAGTTTTATGCTGATGACAACCAAAACAATCTGGAAATCAATGAGGAAAAACTGGATCATACCACGTGATTTTTCAGCCAATAAAAATACTCCGACAACAAAAATCTTTTCACCTGACACGTAATAATTTGAAATAATGGAATCGACAACAAAAGACAATCTCGAAAATAATTTTTTTTTAAATTTTATTTTACTTTGCATGTCTTTTTTCTCTTCATTTTCATGCATTGTCATCCATTTCTGAACTGTGTGCTAAATTTGAAGTTTGTAGCTAGTCGGGAAGTTAGTTTAAAATCGATTACAAAATTCCACCCGGACAGACATACACGAAGGCAAGTTTATATAAACGTGGTAAAAAGAGCATTTCTGATCTAATTTAATTAGTCTAAACATTTTTCGGCACTTCACTTTTGAATTCATAAAAATATGCAAAAATGAAAATTATTCATTGATTTTCATAGTTTCTATTTGGGTGAAAAAATTTCACTGAAAAAAAAATTTATTTTTAAATATGCAGTAATTATTTTTTAAAAATCTTGTTAAATTGGAAATTTTTATTGTTCAAAAAGTTTCATTATGTATTTTAATTAATCAGCCATTTTAAAATCTTGTCCATTTTTTCAGTAAGAATTCTGTAATTTAAAACCATGATCAAGTTTGAAGCACTCATTTTTTTAGAATTATTTTATCTTTTTTTTCTTCTTCCTTTTTGATAGAGCAACGGAAAACAAGTATTTAAACCGATATTTCTTTTTTAAGTTTTATGAATTTTTCTCAACTTTACACATTTATTAAAAGTACTTTGAGTAGAATTAAAGAAAAATTAAATAAATTTGAACAATTGTTTAAATTTCCTGTACATGCGAGATTTTTCCTATAATTTTGAATTTGCTAATGGAAATATAAAGGAATAAGTAAAACAAAATTACCAATTTACGCTTGGGAAATGCTTAAATAAAACTTTGACTTTATTGAATTCTTAGCAAGTAAATTTCTATTTATTTTGTGATGCTGTTTTCATCACAGCCTGTGCTGCCCCACAAAAAAACAAGCATTTTCAATATTGCTAAACGGCTAATAAACGCCAAAAAGCTAAGCTTCCAAAAAAAATTCCACAAGAGAAAGTAGTGATTTTTTCTTGGAAGAAAGTATCAAGCTTTGAAAAAAAATAATGATTTTTCTTGAACCACCCCAGCAATATTTCTAAAAGCTCAAAGTAACAGAATCCAAATCGATTTTCTTGTTCTAGAGTTATTTATATATATAATTACATAGAGACGGACTTCCAATTTTACACTTCAGGGAGATATATTTTTTGTATTTTATTATTAAGATTTTAAAGCAATCATTATAAAATTTATTTATTTTACATAGATCAGAAGCACTTAAAAAATTAGTCAATCCTTATTTCCTTAAATATTACATATTCATGATATAATAGAAAAACGAAACATAGAGTGGTTTTTTTTATTTAAAAATTATTATTAAATTGAAGAAAATTTAACAAGGTGTAATAAAAAAAGGAATGTAATTTAAAAAGAAATTTCTTCTAAACATTGAGCAGTATTTTAAATACAAATGAGTGATTTTTTTTTCATGTTTAAGCAAAATTATGACATGTTATTAACAAGATGTAATTACCAATTGCATTTTTACTAAATAAGACTAAAATACTAACTGTTATTGAGAAGCCTTGCCTTGCATTTTGTTTGACTTCCAAAAAGGGTTTAGATTATTTTCTTTGAAAAAAAACAAACAGCTTTAAAAGGTTAAGGAATGCATTTTCAACAGGTGAAGGAAGAAAAGCTTTGTAACCGGTTTATTTCAAAATTCATAAAATGCTAAATTTCTTTA
This sequence comes from Parasteatoda tepidariorum, assembly GCF_982258835.1. NCBI lineage: Eukaryota > Metazoa > Arthropoda > Arachnida > Araneae > Theridiidae > Parasteatoda > Parasteatoda tepidariorum. The sequence goes on from NC_141764.1 coordinate 44,705,418, forward strand.
ACGAGAATTGAATGATGCTATGTAGAATAATAAATGAGAAGGGTATAAAAAGATCTGATGCCGAAAGTTTCTTATGAAGGTCGAGCCCACACTTCCAAATATAGAACAACAAATTCAGAAATCTATATCTAAAAGTGGATGTATGTCTGTCTATTCTTTATTGACTCTTGAACCATCCGGCCAGGAGCAATAAAATTTGGCTTACTGTCCTGGTACCACAGATTGTCTCAGCGATGTCATAAGAAAGTCAAAAATGGTCACAGTGTGTGACAGTTTTGAATTATCCCAAGGTGGTCATCATGCGAATTTAATGCTACTCTGGCTTGTGAGATCACAGAAAATTCTCTATGACTATTTATTGTGATTTTTGTTCCTTGGTATAAGTCGCAGCATACTTTACTGGGACTAAAATAACTGAGAAACTTTGTCGCAACTTTGATATCTTGAGAGTCACATGGAAAGGATTTAATGACTTTCTAAAGTCAAAGAGGTATTTTTTGCGACTTGTATGACTTAAGTTTACGTGAAAGTCTTGTAAGCAGTTTTTTTCGATTTCTTAGAATTAAATATTGGTCGCTGGTTCGAATCCTGCTCAGGGTATGGATGTTTCTTTCTCTCTCCGTGTTCTATGTCCTTTCTCCTTTGTGTGTGATTGTGTGAATGTGATCCGCCCTATAAACGGGTTTGTGGTTGTGTGACGTGGGCTACGCTGCTCCACCGCCGTGGCTTCGCCACTGGTGCCCACTGGGTGACGAGAAGAGAGTAGCAGTTCTGGCATTCCTGTGGCCAATGGGACAACCCCCAAGAGCCCGCCATTAAAAAAAAAGTAGAATTAAATATGTGAATCACAATAGAGTCATGAATGGTCATAACAATTGCATTCACGTGTGATCTTTTTTAAATAACTCCAAAGACATTTCAATATAAATTTGAAAAAAAAATTGTTTCCGTAAACGTTTTTTGTAAAAAAATATTGTTTCCGTAAACGTTTTTGTAAAAAAAATATTGTTTCCGTAAATGTTTTTGTAAAAAAAATATTGTTTCCGTAATTGCTCTATTTTCTTACGCTCAAAGTGTCAGAAAAAAGATTCGCCTTTGACAATAGTTTTTAACACTTCTGATGATAAGAATGATTTGCATTTACTCCATCAATGCTTATTTGTGCTTAATATTATTTTTGTTAATAATGCCTAATGCTTCTTTTCTTAATCATACTTAATCCTTCTAAGTAATACTAAAAAGTGGTGATATGGTGTTGTTAATATTATTTTTTAGACAAATTAATTATAGGTACGGTGCGCAAAAAATAAACGAACCACCCTAAATAACTTTTGATCTAATGATCGGTTATTCACGTTCTGGGACTCAAACTTAATTATTCAAAGGGGTGGCCTCAAATATGCTAATTAGTCAGTGGAGACGATATTTTAAGTTACGAAATCAAACATAAAACGTACTTTCTCTGAATAAACATACCCCTTATTCAACTGATTCGGATATCTGACCCCCAAAATATAGGGGTAGCCGCAAACTGGGAAATATGGTCGCAATAGTTTGGCCAGGAGAAATGCCCAAAGGTTTGAATATCAATTTAATTTTTTGTGTATTTTGTCATATCTGGAGAACTTTTTAAGCGAATCGAAACATTCCTGCAAACAATTATAAAATTCGTTTATCCAAAGATAATTCCATGAAAAATATAACTTTTAGAAAATATAGATATTTTTTTTTATTATTTTATTTAACAATGGTTCAAAAAATTTGAATTGCGAGAAATACATTTTTTTGCATAATTTTAAAGATTATAATTTTGCATGGCAAAATACAAAATTTGATCGAAATAGATCGAATAGTTCCTGAGAAATCGAATCTTCAATAAGTCGTATTTTTAAAATTCAACGATTTCACTAAAAATTTGTATTTTGCATATAAAATTAGATCCTTTAAAATGGTGTAAAAAATTGTAGAGCTTGCAATTCAAATTTTTGTTCAAACATTTTTAAATGAATAATAAATATTTACTAAAAGTAATATTTCTTATGAAATTATCTTTGGGTAAATAAATTTTATTATTCTGGGTAAATTTTTTCATTTCGCTTAAAACATTCTCGAGATACGGATTACTTACGAACGGATTACTTGAAATTTTTAAATGATTTTTAAAATCGGGAACTAAAATTGCTTCCTCGTAGTTAATGTCCAAATTTTAGAACTCCAGCACCAACGTTCAGGAGTTACAAGAGATTCAAAATAGTGAACCTTGACAAAGACAAACATAATACTGAATAAACAAAAAAAGAAAAGTTGATGAAAAGAGGTTATTTAATCTCAAGAGTCAAAGGGAATATGAAGGAAAACGTGTTTTTATGTTTACATACCGTTGGCCTCCAAAACTCTCATTTCTTAAACATGCGGTCAAAACAAAACTGCTAATTTTTTTTTTAATGTTTTATTTTAAATTCAACTTTTAATAGGTTTTAGTTGTCACTTTATAAGCTCTAAAAGCAAGAATACGTTTATAAAATGTTTTTGTGAAACATTGGAAATTTTTATTCAAAAATTAGAAAAATTGAATTTCTCTAACAACTCTGTTTCAATATGAAATAAAAACATTAAGATGTATGAAAATTTAGGGCAAAATAGAATAATAGAATTGTCAACAGTTTTTCACACTGTAACATGTAAGAGTTCGTATCTGTCCAGGTTAAGACGCAATATATATGGGTCATTCTCACGAAAACTGTCATTTTTCAGTTCATAAAATCCCAAAAAAGTAAAGTGAATAAAAAGCTCTGAAACTTTTTATATTAATAGAAATATGTAATGGCATTATAAAGAAAGTATATATCCTATAAATTATACTTAATATTTAAATTAATTAATTTTTTAAATAATTAATTTATAATTAATTAATTTATAATAATTAATAATTAATTAATTTCATAAATAAATTAATTAAATAAATAAATTAATTAATTTAATAAATGAATTTATTAATTTTTTAATTTATTTTTCAAATTAATTAATAAGTAAATTAATTATTTTCACTATTTAAAAAGTGAGGGAATGACACTAATAGTGAGGGAATGATATTTTATTTTAATACATGTTTTTATCTAAGTTACATCTACCTAAAGTTTGAAAATTATAACATACTAAGTATATCTAATATTTATTATAATTTAGTCTTATATATTTAATAGTTTTTACAGGTTTGGGAAATAAAATTGGCTGGCACGATTGAACAAAAAAAAATTTGATAATATACTCATCTTGAATCATTCCCTCACTTCAGCGTCACTCCCTCACTTTATACACTAGTGAGGGAATGACGAATTCAATAAAATTTAAAAATAACAGTTAGGCCTAATTAATTTCTGAAGTCAATCGCATACAATTATATTCATACAAGAAAGCAACATATAATTATCCACTTTCTCGATGAAGTTGTATTTTATTTTACTCTAAAGAATGACATGAGGGAATGACGAATGTAAAAAATTTTACCTGTTTTGATTCATTCAAATTTATTCCACAGCAAAGCTTCTTTAAGTTGAAGATGGAAACATACTGCAATTTTGTTCTATGATGCCAGTTGTTAACTTCTGAAGTTTTTATTAAAATATTTTTATTCTAAGAAGATTGCAGGTCATAAGAACATTGTTGTGAGGGAATGACGTGAAACACTGGGGACAAAGTTTAAAATAGTGCTGTGTTAATATTTTTATCAGAAATTAAATTTAAAATTGATTTCCTGAATTCTATATTTCAGTATTCTGAAATAAAAAACACGAATTTGTAAAAAAAAAAAATTTATTTCAGAAACAATTTTTTTCTTTTTTTAAATCAGCAGTGGGGACAAGTGAGGGAATGACATATTGGTATATTTTAATTACCTAACATAAATAAAAAATAAAAATTGATGATTTTATTTTTATTCTTTTGTTAGCTTGCATTCTGAAGGACACTTTCCCTGAATTTTTTTTCTTCGTAAGCTGTAAAACAAACATAAAATATACTGGGGACATGAAAATGACTGTTTTTGTGAGAATGACCTATATATATATATATATATATATATATATATATATATATATATATATATATATATATATATATATATATATATATATATATATATATATATATATATATATATATATATATATATATATATATATATATATATATATATATATATATATATATATATATATATATACCATTATTCCTTTTGATATTTTTTTCTGACGCTCTAATTAAAAGAAAAAATATATTTTGGTATTTTTTATTTATAAAATGCAGTCTGATCATTACTAAAAAGTCTTTTTGATTATCCGAATTATATTTGTACTAAAATATAAAATCCAAAAAATAGCACGATACTTTTTTTTCATTCATATTCATAAATTTATTAAGAATTTAATTTGTAAATTAAAGAAAGTTCAGTAAATGATAACTGCTTCTCTTAGATCTAAGACTGCAAATATGTGCATATTTGAAAAATTATTGTTTGGTTGGAAACGAGTCGTGTTTAGAAGTTTTTACCTTTAACGCTGAAATAGATCCCGGTGTTCGGCGCTGTATTTCATTACCATAAATTATCAAAATTATAAATATAATATAGTTCACTTATTATCACTAAGTTAATACAAAATAATGAAAAAATATGTTTAATGAAAATTCTACGTTAAAGGGTTAGCAGCTCGTTTCTTTCCTTAGCATAAACACATCTTGTTTTTTTTTTTGTTTTTTGTATTTAAGGTAAAACAGAAACAAAATACTTTAAAAAAATACTTAAAACGTTTTAAATGTTTTAAGCTGTATTTGTAGTCAGATATTTCTTAAGAATACTTAGAAGTGATCATTGGTTTCTCCCGTAAAGAATCTTAAAGTTGACTTCCTGCATTTATTCTAGAAACAACTGTTCAATCTATTTTTCTAAGAAATAGACAATGAAATAACACACCTGGAACATAAATATCACATTATACTAATGTTACCACACCATTCTATTGTAAAACAATAAAGACGGTTTCAGTGCCGGATTTTATGTGAAACAAAGGCTGCACAAATCACTGGATACTTTAGTAAAAGTGTGATAAAAAAACACATATGTTGTGTGCTCATTATCCTATCACAACCACTTTATTACTACGTAAGACTAGGCTTTTGTTAATAAGATAATGTGCCAGATTTTCAAATTGTTCAGGATAGTACTTTTTTGGCCCTTTATCGTAGATGGGACACCGGTGTCTCTTTTATGTATTTCATTTTCTGCCTCTCTATTTACAAGCAAAAATTTATTTTGTTATCTTTTAATTTTAAAAAATAATCTAATAATTATTTTGAAAAAATGCTTTTGGTTATCGGAATTATATTTGTGCTAAAATTTAAAATCCAAAAAAAGAAGTTTAATTTTTTTTCCTTCATTTTAAAGAATTTGACAACAATCGATTTTGTAAATTAGAGAGATTTCAATGAGGAAAACTGCTGTTTTTTTTAAATTTAAATAACTACACAGTGAAGTGCAATTTTGAAAAATTATAGTTTTAAAGTGAGCTGTGTAAGGAAGATTTTGCCTTTAACGCCAGTATTTCATGCTGTATTTCATGTATTCAAGGACGCCAGTATTTCATGCTGTATTTCAAATCCATAAATTATTAAAATGCTAAATAAAGTATTTATCAAACTAAATCAATACAGAATAATGAAAAAAGATACGAAAAATGTGTTTAATAAAAATTCTGCGTCAAAGTGTTAACAGTGGTTTTGATGACACTACGATATCCAATTGCCGACTAATAAGGAGTTTCCGTAGTTTTAGAAAATATTTTTCCTAATGATACTAAAGGTAATTAATTTATAATTTTAAATAATAAATTGTAATTTAAAAAACTTCATCCGCAACTACTTATGAATAATTTAAGCAGATATATCAACAAACATAAACAAGGGGTCTTTACATTCTGATAAAAGTTTTAGAAAAATTCTTTATTTGTTTAAAAAAAAATTGCTTTCACTGAACAAAATATTTCACAAAACCTCAAATGTTGGATAGTAAGCATGAAAGCAATGTTTATGTGTGTTGTGCTGTTGTCTAGAGGCAATTCCAGTATCTTGGGAAGTATGCATCTGTAAAATATACTAAGGAACAATTTAATGTAAAAATACCTCCTTTAAAAAAGTGTGACTTAATTGATTTCTCTTACGCTTGAATGTAGTAATATTATTTTTAAAAATTCAGCTATTATAAATGCTATTATAAATTCTGTTTCATATAATTGATATGATTCATACTACTGATTCATATAAAAGCATCACAAGGGATAGACTACTCAAATGAAAATTGGAAAAAAAAAGATTTGCAAATTTTCGATTAAGTTTGGTGAATAGCTTTTCCTTTTAACCATAATTTCTGTTTTTAAATATTACATTAGTGCAATATCGAACTTAATTTCCATAAATTTTTAATATAAATCTTTAGCGTCTATTCAAAAACTAATTGCAAAGAAATTTCGCAAGTTCTTTTCCTTAAATATATAAAAACTTCGAAAAATTAGTTTAATATTCTCACGCAATAAAACAGTCATGTATATAAAAGTTTCTCAATTTTTTTTTCGTACTCTTTGAAGAAAATAAATTTAAAAATGATAGAAAAATAATTTGTTGATGAATCATGTAGCTTAAGTTCGATATTTGAGGATATAAATGTTTTAAAATTACAGTTTTAGCTGGGTAAAAAAGATTTATCCACTTCACATTATTTCAAATTTGCTACTACTTTTTTTGTGACTTATTATAGCACATTTCAGGCCAATTTTGTTGGATGAAATGCAAATTATTTAATTTAGCCCTCAGTTGCTTGCATGCGAATATTTTAATCATGAGAAATGAAAAATATTCTAGAATAAACCAAATAATTGTCACAGTTTACATGAAAAACACTTTACTTGCTTACACACTTTACCTTAACCTAACCTTATCGACTTTACTAAAAAAAGACCTTAAACTTCTTACTCAATGTCATTCAAAAGTTAAAGATAATTAAAGTTTTGCCAACTTAAATAAATATTTGTAATTTCGGTATTTCTTAAGTCAAGGAAAGCATTTTACAATGGATAATTTAAGTTGGAAAATAGAAAAATCAGTAGAAAAGGCAATAAATATTTTTAAAAAAATTTAGATTCAATGCTTTAAATAAAATTTTAACTGTCCGATTGTTTGATTATTACTTATAAACAATAATTAAGCTCTCTAATTAGTCATATTGAAAACACATTTCATAGAATTCTAAAAGCTAAACAATAGTTGTAACTCAAAAATTCTGTGTGCAATAAAAAACGTTTCTTGCAGATTTTGTCATCATTAATATTTAAGAAACTTTAATTTCTATTTTTATAATTATTTAAAAATTTCTCAGATATTATAAAGCTTCATAAATTACTCAGAAAAATAATTCAACTTTAATTGCTAATTACCTAATTATTTATGAACTTAAATAAAGATTCATAATTGAATTTGTTTAGAAAGAATGCTTTAAAAGAAATTTAAATCATTATATAATAATAATTGCTAAAAAAATTGAAAGCAAGAAACATCAATATTTTTAATTTTAAAAATAGAAAAGAAAATGACAAAGTTTTCTAATCTAATATTAATAACTACAAGAGGTGTTTTCAGATTAATAAACATTTCAACTAAAAAAATTAAGTACTAAATAATATTAAAAAAAAACAGGAAATAAACAATTTATAATGCAAACTCATTGGACATTTAACATTTTTTATCCATTGAATGGGAAACCACTTCCGAAAGGATTATTTCCGCAAAAGGGAAAACAGGGCCTGGAAAGTTTATTTTGAATATTATTCATAGTATTACGCACGTTACTCATTGCTCTTTCATAAGATCGTCTGCCAGCTTCCATAGCAGCCCTTACTTCAGCGCTGTTGTAAGTAAACATATTTCTAGCCTTTTTAGATGCGTCACAAACATCATCATCAGAAACCGAAGAACCTTCCTGAAGCACATTGTTCTTATACGTCACACTGCCATCTGGACGACATGCAAACCACGGATAGTTGTTCAATGTACAGTTTATGCCACCAGTTCCTGCTATGCAATGAACAATCTGACGTCCACCTCTGCTTGAATAATCAGTGGTCATAAAATTCCCCATGAAGTTTGGAGGCTTTTCCATGTCACCACACCACTGGATAAGATCATTCACACACCGCGTATTTGCATCTTGAGCTGCTGTACAAGCGAAACTACAAATCGAAACAACAATGATGATTCTAAAATTAAAAGACATCTTTAATCTTTCTCTTAAGTAAAATCAACTCAGATGCTTAAGATAAAAATGCTTAGTTTAAGCTCTGCATATTTAAATAACAGCTGAGTCGAAATGCAAAGCTTATAAAAGAATCGTTTAGTTTGTTACGGACGAATTAATCAAAATCAAACACAAGACAGCACGTGGCGAAACGTCGTGAGCACTTAAAATCTATTTGATCATCATTTTACTATGTCGGACAGAATTTCTGAGTAATGTTTCCTTATCTTTCTACTTCGTGTTGAAACTCGAGGGAAATTTCTGTCGTTTATTATCTGATGACGTCTAATTTAATGCGCATCAAAATTGAAACTCTTCTCTAAAATTAGCGATGGTTTTTTTTTTTCCTACCTCAAGATTCTACAAAAAAGAACTCTTTGTTTCTGTAAATCATAGTATTTATTGTTTAAAAAAAGTTTATTCTCTTGTTTTCATCTGAGTTAAAACTTCCGTAGATATAAAATTCCTTTTGACTTGAATTGTTTCAATCACAAACAAATATTAATATAATGTGTGAGTAGACAGATTTTAAAATTTTATATCTTTCCTGTTTGTTGCTAAAATACGAGTGAATAATGGTACCTTATAGTAATGGTAACATACTTTTATTTCTTTTTTAAATGCCCACCCGATTGACACTCGTCATTTAGGTATCAGTAGGACAGACTTGTTGGCCACTTTTTCAGGGGCAAAATATTAGGTGGGCCAACGTTGCTCCCATATTAAGAACAGGTAGTACAGAGAATGAAAGAACATTCATGCTTTGTCCGGGATTTGAACAAAGGAACTTTCTGATGTTACTTATGATATAAATGTAACACAAAAAGCTGCAACTAATGTTTTTATGTTATTTCTTTATCTAAATCTTCTTAATAGTTTATTCTTCCAAATTAAATGCTTCCTCGCACTTTATTATTCACATCTTGTCCTTCAATATATTTTTAGTTCAAGTATGCATGAATTAATATTTTAAGTCTTCCCTTAAACCGAACTGTGTGAACTATATTATTCCTTCGACCTATGTTATGGACCAATTATAATTACTCAGGTTTCCTTTTTTTCATAAAACCTAACTATCAACGGGAATATTTGTCAAGATTTTTTTCTAATTTTTATTTCAAACGCATTTTGATTTTGTGTCACTTGAAGGATATTGTTCTCTTTCTAATAATGATTAAATAAATATTTATGTCTTCTTCCCCTGCCTAAGAACCCCTAAGTCCTGTTTTCATCCTTTCAGCAAAGCCCTTGCAGCAATTTTACCTTTGGCCGAAGTTGGGTTCAAAATTGGCTTGATATAGGCCCTTTAAGAACATGCACCGTGGGACCAATATTACGATGTCTAGATTTTTCAATTTTGGATAATAATTCTAGGATAATAATTTTATCCTTAAATGGCCTATATAGATATAACCATTTGACAAAATTTTAGTTGTTAGTTAATCAATGAATGTAAGTTAACAGAAATTATATAGATGATTTATTGATCACTGCACGTACGGCCTTCTGGGCTCTCCAGAACACTATCTTACTGAATGCATCTATACAGTTTCATGGCATACTCGTACATCGAATATCACTAATCTACCAACTTGGCACAAACAATTCATAACCAACAATACACTTAAAACCAAATTATTATCAGTAATGAATTTTCTTTCTGATAATGATAATATTCTAAAATTTTAAATAAAAAAAAAATTGTTATATGTTTTGAAATGCTTACCTATATGTTGTAAATATTGTACATATCTTTTCTATTTAATTTTTTATTTATTATTATAACATTTTAATAACTTTCCTTTATTATTTAATACCTTATTAAACTTTTTTTTCTTCTTTATATTAATTCACTTTTCAAAATTCATTTATTGTCACTTTCTATATGTCATATATATATAAAAAATAAATTCTTGTTTAAACTATAAATAATATTTCTGTATATTTGTAAACAAAATATTAACCTCCTTTCTTTTGAAACTCTAAATAATTGATTGAGGTTGACCGGAAGTAGTAGTAGTAGTAGTATATATATATATATATATATATATATATATATATATATATATATATATATATATATATATATATATATATATATATATATATATATATATATATATATATATATATATATATATATATATATATATATATATATATATATATATATATATATATATATATATTGTCTTATAACAAAAACATTAGACAATAAGACAATAATTCAGTTGCCCGATTTTATAATAAGTTAAAAATACCTTCCTGAAGTAATAAAAGCTTCTAGGCAGACATTAAGTAATCTATTTATATTATGCTGAAGACAGTAAAAAAAAAGAAATTATATCTTTTATACAGATAACTAAACTATTTGTTGATGGACTTGTGCCAAATATATAATTAATTGAAGAAAGCACCGTTTTAAAGAGGTTTATTTACCCCCACAAAAAGGAAAACAGGGCCTTGAAAATTCACTTATTGAATAATTCAATTATATTTCATTCATGACTCAACTTCAGTGCGATAATAAGAGATTATTATTTTGGCCTTTCTTGCTGCATCACAAATACCATCATCGGGTACCAAAGCATTTTTCTGAAGCATTCTGTTCTTATAGATGGTTGTGTTGTAAGGGTGACATTCTAACTACGGGGGAGTGCAGTGTCAGGGGCACCGGCATCGGAGGTCACCATGACCTCCCAAAGATGTTCATTAGTCGGCAAATTTACGAAAATTTGTTTTCTTTTTTTAGTCAGAAAATAAAAGGAAAAAATTGAGTGTAACACCTTTATTCAAACTTTTTTGATGAACAAAAGTAACTTCTATTTCTGAATACAAACGAGTCAGTTTCATCAGAAATTTAGAGATTACCAATTAGCTCAGCTTCAAAAATCCTAATTAGTAATATAGTCGGAAAAAAAGTTTTAGTAATATAGACGAATGTTGCATGAAATTGAAATAAAATTATCAATTTAATTACACGCGGAAGAAACTTGTCTGAATTAGTACTTTTAATTATCTTTCTATATTAAAAAATATAGTCTTTGCCGTCATTACCGTCGTTTCTGAAAATTATCAACGAGAGTACTGTACTTCTCACTGCCGTACCGAAAAAAGTAATTCATGAAACGATATGAGATTTTGCTCATTTTTAGAAAACTGATTAAAGAAAATTTTTTTGATGTGGTTATTAGTTTTAAAATTTTTGTAAGTCAAATCTTAAAATTTCTTTTTTTGCACCGCGTAATTCAGTTTAGCGTAAACTATTAGTAGGGGAATTATGATTGCATGATTGTCTCACTTTATTTAAATTTCGAATTAGTTTGGAAGTAATTAAATAGTTTATATTAATGATTTTTCAATGGTTTATACTAATGATTTGTTATTTCTTTTGAAATTTCCAACTCGTCTCGGAGTTATTCAATTTTAAAATTTTAATTATTTCTTATATAATTTGAAAGATTAGCAAAAAATCTGTATTTTTTTCGTCTTTTGTACAGAACAACAACACAACATTCTCCTTGCATTAAAATAAGGAAATATTTTAATTACGGGACTTGATGTTAATAACATATTTATCTAAACTAAGATCGCGATTCGATCGCGTTGATTTCTTTCATTTTTACAATCAACTTTTCCGCTTTACTTTCCTTTATCGCTCATTTGATGTGTCAGTGTGACGTCAGACTACCTTTTCCCCTCCTCCTTTCGAAGTTTTTATTCATTTTAAAGGGATTATTTTTCATTTTAAGCCTTTATAATTCAAATTTTTTATAATTCAGTATTCGATTACCTAATTATTTATTATTCGATTCATGGGATAGTGAAAAATTATTTATTCATGTTACCTACAAATTAATTTCTTATTTTTTATTTATCAAATGACTCATTATTTACTTCATTGATTTTAAATAATAAAACATTGTGAGCACAACAGTTCATTGCGAGCCTGTATGGTCGGGGAGGTTAAGATTCCACAATTTAATGACCAACAACCTAATTATGGTAGTGTCGTCAGCGTTGTGCGCAGGTTGTGGGCTTCAAGTCTTCACCAGGTCTGGGGTCACACTCAAATTCTTCATAATAACAGTTCAGTGTCTTACCACTGAGCCACTGAGACTCTTTTATTATTAGAATTAAGTATAAAATTGTTAAATCGGTAATATATTTCTTGCAAAAATTAACATATCGTGAAAATATTAGCGACAAACTAATTAAATTTTATATTGAAACAAATGAAATTCACATTTATGATTCGATCAAATTGGGGATTTCATTCGAAAAATGGGAATTTCCCCCTCCCAAAAATATTAGTCAGTGGCAGCCCTGTACATTGTATGAATACATTTCCTGCTACGCAAAAAAAAACTTGACATTCACCTTTGCTGGAACGATTAGTTTTTATATATATTACCATGAAGTTAGGTGGCTTTTTCATATTGTCGCATCAATGTGTAAAATCATTCACACACTGCGCATTTTCTTTTTCATTTGTATCTGTCCCACATTGTCCCGCAGTGAACTGATCGTTAAGACACGGCTCCAAGCAGATCACCGAAGTCAAGCATCACTGGCTGTGATCAGTGTGCGGGTGGGTGAGCACTTGGATCAGTCTGCGTAGGGACCAAGGGTGTGCGTTATTGGTCCTCGTTAAACTGTTCTACCGTAAAGTGCTAGACTTCGCGTGCAGGTCGTCGGGCTATCGAAGCGGGGGTGCCCTCACCTCTGCAGAGAATCAAAATTGTGATGGCATGTTCTTCGGATCATCCTCAAGATGTTTCCCAGACCGTCGCCAATAGCCCATTGTGCAGCTCTAGTGCGACGTAAATGAACTACAACAACAACAGCATCTGTAGTTGCTGCACAGGAGAAACTGAAAATCGAATCTAAAATGAAGATTTCGGAAATCAAGAGCATTTCAGATTTTTAGTTTTTATCCTAAAGAAAAATCACATGATAAAATATTTAGCTTTACCTTTTGACGCAGGTGGGACACTGGCATCCCTTTTAATATATTTTTTCTGATGCTCTAAATACAAGCAAAACTATATTTCGGTATTTTTTAATCATAAAATATAGTCAAATAGTTACTAAAAAATCGGTTAGAATTTCGGAATTATATCTGTACTAAAATATAAAATTCAAAAAAAGTAGTTTGAAAAAAACATTCATACCCAGAAACTTATCAATGATTGATTTTGTAAAATAAAGAAAATTCCATGATAAATAACTTTTTCTTAAATCTAAATAACAGTAAATAAGTGCAAACTTGAAAAACTATTGTTTGCAAGTAAGCCGTGATTGGAAAGTTTCACCTTTAACGCAGAAAAATAAGACACCGTTGTTTCATGATTTATTTCATAACTATAAATTATTAGAATGGTAAGTTTAATATTTTTCACTTATTTTGTCCCATATTAATACAAAATGATGAAAAAGATATAAAAATATGTTTAATAAAAGGTTAAGTGTTGCTATTTTGTTATCAGCTTCTTTGAATTGAAAAATATCTTTATATATTTGCTGAGTGCATTGTGGAAGAATTAATGGAAATCAAATACAAAAGAGCTCGTGGCAAAATATCTAGTGCGCTTTAATTCAATTCATTATATTCTATATTTTCATAGGAATATTTCCTTGTTTTGCTACATTAGCGAGGGAAATTTTTGATGTTTACAATTTTCCGTTTGTTTCAATGGGCACACACAGCAAAGATATTATTCTTCTCTAGAAAAATCGAGGATTTTTTTCAACCTCTGAATTCTTTGAAAAGAAGTCATTGTTTCTCTGAATTGTAGTGTTTACAGTTAATCGTGTTTTATGCTTTTGCTACTAAGTGAGTTATAATTTTAAAAGGGGCAAAGTTTATCACTAACTAAAGTGAGTTTATCACTTCGCTTGTATTGTTAAAAATTGCGAAAAATCATTTGTGAGTTTTAATCATTTCTGATAATGTTTATGACTTGTTAGTATTTAGAAAACCAAAAAATTGAAAAAAAGTTTAAGACTCGGTTATATTTTGTTAGTTAAAAACGACTTACAATGATTTAGTTTAATGATTTAAAAAATGTAAGATATTTAGTTTCGTTTAATATTGTCGTCGCTTGGAAGATTTCAGAAAAAGACTATTTTATTAATAGTTACTTGTTTGGAATAGGACAATTTATTATAAAAATGACACTAAACAAATTGCATTCTTTTATTTGATCACAAATTTCCCATCATTTAAATAACACAATAATTGTTATTAAAAATATTAATGTAAAAAATTGAACAACTAAAAAGAATTAATATAAAATTTCAAATTTAATTACCTTTTCGCTATTTTTATAAAAATGATGAAGATTTTCATTGTATGTTTCATTACAATGAACTATTAAAAAACACAAAGAGAATATAAGAATTCTTACATAAAACGTAAATAAAAGTTCTTATAAAACTTTCTTCACAAAACTCTTCACAATAATTAGAATTAGGTAAACAATTTGAAAGTGAAACAAATGCGCATTCAAAAGTGCTCATTATAAAACACTGACCACCAACAAACTTACTTTTTTTTAAAAAAAAAAACAATTTTTTTAATTAGTTTTGTGTAAAAACATTCATATTTTAATGTACTAAAATATTTTTTAGATTTAACATTCATGTAATTTTAATTTATATTTTCATTTCAAAAACTATTATCCCCACGCAACCGAAGTTTAAAAATATCTGTCAATAATTTTACAACACAATTTCTACTCATTTTAAAATCTTTTATATTTATTAGGCATAAAAATATTTCAGATAAAAATGTTCAGTTTTGGTATAGATAAAAAATATATTTTAAAACATGTTTCATTTACTAATTACTAGCTGTATAGGTAAAATCTCAAAATTATTTGTGCATTGACTCAACTTTTTCAGCAAATTTCGATTATACTTTTGTTTTTTACTTGATTCCTCACATTGCTTATTCACAAAACTAGCAACAGGTGAATTCTCCAAAGCATTTGTAACAGATCTTCAATTTAGTGCTTGGCAGGTTTATTTCAGTCAGGCTGCTTTCAAAAGGTCAAAAAGGTCAGGGAACTCATCCCGCTTTTGCCAGACAGTAGTTTTCGTTGTAAATTTGTTTTGTTCGACTACTGGTTTTAACTACCTAGTCCTCTAGGAATTAATGGGGTATACCTCATAACTTGAGGTTTCTAGTTTGATACCTGAACTCAATAGTAATTTATTCGCAATTTCTTTTGCACGAGACTTACTTTTAAAAAAAACATAATGGTTAATTTAAAAGCATTCGAAAGTTTCAGACATAAATAACAAATTTTCAATAAACAAAAATTTGCGATTTCTTATGAAATAACATTTTACAGTGAAGCTTGTTACTTGTGTAAATAATTTAGCTTTACATTTACTGAATTTGAAATTTTTCGATTTTTTTTTTTTACTGGGAAATTCGAAATGTAAAACACAGATAAAAGAGTTTTTCTAAATGTAAAAATTTTCTGGCACTTTTCACACTACACTTTGCAACATAAGAAAAATTGTTTAGCAAATTTTCACAACAGTTTACAAATCTGAAACATTTCTTAGCAATCTAGTTTGTTGCACTTAAGTATTTACTTCTAGCATATAGCAAATCTAAAAAAATTTTCTTCTAAAATTTCTCCATAAATATCACAAAACAATACATATGTACATGCAACCATTATAAATTCATATCAAAAATTAGTTTTTAAAATAATCCAGAAAATATTACAGCATAAGTTTTAAAACAGAAAGTATAAACTTTAAAACAGTTAAAAATATGTCACAACTTTCAATAAATGTAAACGGCATTCATAATTAGATTAAATGTAGAAATATAGATATCAATAGTCATATAAGTTAATAAAACTAGTGTTTCATTACATTGCTTTTGTGAAACCAAATGAAAAGGAAAGGTTTTAAATTTAAATTCCTATTAATAAAAATTAGAATTTCAAGAATTCAGCCTTCTATCTTTCTTAACTGGCAACAATAACCTATCGCTTTCCATAATTCCACTTTTCATTTCAGAGATATTACTAGAATTCGTTTCATTATTTTCAACGATGCCCCAAGGTTGTGGTCTTAAATCACCAAACAAAACAAATACACCGGTGCACACACATACGATTATAACTGTGACGTAAAAGACAGATTGCCATTTTTCAATAGAATTCTGAAAATATAAATACATCTATATTAACACTTTACATAAAGTAAGAACTTAATACACATTATTGTATTCAAATTTTAATTCCACAAAAATTGAATCATTGTGTCTACACATATAAACAATGTTATAGAATTTCAGCATTCTTAAAATGTTAAATGTTATGATAAGACTTGCGTCTTATCAATTCCTACCGGAAAACGCTTAGAAAAATTCATATTTGAAGTAATATTTAGCTTGTTCAAGGTAATTTGTTTCTGTTTTTTCTAAATAAAAATATCTACAAGTATCTTTATAACACAAATTTATAATTCAAAAATGCCATATGATAAATTAATTTCTGCATTTTTGTTGAAAACAATAAAAAAATTATAAATTTCAAAATTATAAAAATGTATGAAATTGACATTAATACTTTTACAATATTCTTAAGCATAACACTTGTTAATTTTCTTAAAACTTAATAACATGTAACGAATGGAAGGAATGAAGGATAACATGTAAAGGATAAAATTTATACCTCATAGTTTGTAAGCCATCCTACCATAGAAGGTATTATGAAGAAAGGGAATACTCCAACAATATTTAAGAGTCCACTTACTGTACCTAAAAATATTTTTATATTTATTAAACATAAGTAAACGAAAATTTATAAAGAGATAAGCTAGACATGTACAGATTCTTCTGAAATGACAACCAACGAATAACCAAATTATTCTCTTAAATTATAAACTCAATAAAAAAATATATAACGACATTTGTACTCAAAAAAATATATACCAGTATTTGTACATAATAAAAATATATGAGAGTATTTTTTTTCTTTTTATCCGTGAAACAGTTGAGAAATCTTAAAACAACAACTTCAAAACGTTACTAACTGCAACATAAATACAAAGTCTGGCAGAAAATTATTGTCAGTTACTAAATATTAATTGATCTGGCCTGTATAACACATTAAAATGCTTCGAAATAAGCTCCTCTTGTTTTAGATACACGATTTTTATGAGATTTCAGATCAACCTATCCCAGAATATTCTTCAGAAGCTTCATTCAAGCCTTTTTTATTCCCTTAAATCTCCCCAAAATTATATTTTTAAAGATAGTTCTCAAGTGAGGAAATTGTTGGCACCTTTGAATCGCTCAAAAACACATGATCAAGAAAGGCGGCGGCTTTTTTTGCTGAATGAACTCGCATGTGGATTTTTCATCACAATTATATGATAGATACTTTTTGGAATGCTTAAAGCTTGTACCATCAAATTAATACTAAAACGATATTTTAAGAGGTCAGTAGTCGTAGCTCATTAATGTCTCTTCACGACCTTCAAATTTTGTCTTGAACCTTGAACAGAACTTGGTATAATCAAATACTGTCTTAATCATGAGAAAAGTTACGGTCTTACTGAGTTTGAGACGAACCATGCGTATTCGCTTCACAGTAAAATTACTGACAATACTTTGCAGATAATCCCAATTTACGATATTTATGACAGAGATGGCAAAAATTAGAATGTTTTAAAAGTAAGTAAAAAGAAGTAGGATTTATGTTATTTAAATCAGATTTCTTTGATTTTTTTATATTTGCTCGCTAAATCAACTAATAAAATGTGTTAATAAAACTTCTTATTTAAAATCAATAATATAGCTAAAAAAAAGTTTTCTAATGTTTCAAAAATTATTACTTAATTGTCACAAACAAATCACTAAAAAAATAAACACAGTTATTTTTCTTCAAGTTAAGCATCCTAAAATTTTAAAGATAGAGAAGCAATTTGTTAATTGATATCCAATGAAGAGTAAATAAGTTTCTATCAGAATACATTAAAGAAAAAAATTCTTTGGGCAGAACAAGTCTTTTTCATAACTGATATACAATAACTACATATTTGATAAGTTTAAAGTGGGCCGGGATAGCCTGGTTGGCAGGACGTTGGACTCGCGTTCGTGAGAACGTGGCTTCAAATCCCACCAGCCGAAAAATCCCTGTGTATTAAATGCTGACTGGTACACGTTAAATCTGTCAGGATCGCGAAGTTCTCCACGTTCCCATAACAAATCAATACTTCTGTGGGTACTGAATTGGAAATTGATCGTTCTCTGTTCAGGTCAAAATTACGATTTGTGGATAAATTAATGAAGTATGACTGCGTCTTCCCTGTAAAACGGGATGTGACATGGGTCTTGACCATAGACGGTGCCACTGAAAAACCAGAAACGCACCCTCTACCTAAACTATTCACCTGATTTCCCAAGCAGGCTTGGTTGTCTTGCCGAGTGGCATAAGTAATAACAACAACATTAATTTTAATAGCACTTGTATCAAAAAAAAACTAAATGGTATAAATGAAATGTGTTTGTAATCTGCAAATTATTTTACACACAACTAGTTGGAAAATATATCTTAACAATTTCAAGCAACTCTTATCTTCTTTTAGTCTCTAATTTTATTTTTATACTTGTCTGTTTTGATATATAATAATTTACATACAATTTCTTTTCATTATTCCTTTTGGATAAAGCCTTCGTTATCAATGAAATCAAACTTTATAAAGAATCACAACATTAAGAGCAGATGCTTAAATAATAATGTACGAAAGTATTTTTGACATAAGATTTTTTTTTTCAAAATCAGTTTGCTGAATTCGATGATTGTGTTAAAAAAATCATAATTGATTCAAATATTTAAAAAAAATCCAGAGATTAAAATAGCACATGATTTAAACCATGCCAATCCTGATTTACCATAAAAATAATTAATTTTTAATTTATTGCTATAGATAATTTCATGTAGATAGCTACTTTCTCCTTCCATTCTTAAAATATTTTTCAAATTTACTAAGATTTATAGACAAAACCAATTATAATTGCATTTAAATGTAACTAATCTGACTAGAGAAATTGAAAATTATTTTAAACTAAATGTAAGCTGGAAGAAATCCAAAGTATTTTTTTTCTTCAAAATAATATGTTCTGAATTGAAATTATGTACTTTATATAAGCATTTATGTTATTCATTTTATTTATTTATATTCATAACGTTTATACAAATATATTTACATTACATTTCTATATTTCAAATTTTCGTGTTTTTTAGTTTAAATCTTAATTTTTCCATTGATCATATATCAAAATTTCTATACTTTGAATGTATTTCTGAGAAATATCAAAATTTAGTATAAGAGTAGGGTGGGCTAAGCTGGATTCTAAAACTTGTTTCTAGTAACTAACTCTGTAACTAATAGAAAAAAAATCAGAAAATAATTTAGAATTTATTTTTATATGCTTTGCTATTATTCTACAGTGTTCGAATTTAAAATAAGTTTCATAAATTTTAAGCCAATACATATACATACTAATATTACTTTTAACATACATTTAGAGAAAATAATAAATAACTCTTCAGACTTTTATATAGAAATATTATCTAATTACCAGACAAATTAGGGGCAATATCTATGCATCCCATGCAAACACCAAATGTGACGAATTCTCCCAATACACCTGCGAGCATAAATAGCACTGTTGTTGATGTTACACTACGACCGACATACGTAATTCCAATAAATGCTCCACACGAAACAGCAGTATCTGAAAAAAATAGAAGGAACAAATCATTTCATATTTTTGCAAACATTATTAAACCTGTAAAATTTACTCGAAATAATATTACTGAGAACAATATAACCTAATCTTAAATCACTGTTTTTTAATACAATTCAATACAATGCTTTTTAATTTTTCATAATTAGATTGAACAAATGCTTTTTTGTTATCGCGCAAACGTATGTTTGGCTTTAGTTGAAGCAAAGAAGAAAAAAAACTTAATGTTATATATTTCATGTCTGAACTTACAGAAAAATAGAAGGGAAATATTAATAATTACCATCGAAAATTTCCTGAACATGCTTCTTAGCCAACGCTCTCTTTAAAATGTGGCAATATATTCGTGTTATGTTGGGAACAAATTGTAAATAATAAATAAAAAAATTACATCTATCTTCCAATCTTTAGATCAAACAATATTGTAATTGTTTATGCTATTTTTTTAATAAAAAAAAATTTTTTTGTGATTCGAGTTTGTAAAACCGAATACCTTTAAAGAAATACTTTTCAAATATGTTTACATTACATAAATTAATTCAATTCTCTCTAATACCCTCATTAATCAAATATGTATCAAAAATCTCTAAACAAATATTTTCTAAATTATTGTGTGGTATAGTCATAAATAAATTTTCAGAATCACAGATAAGAATTTCTATAATTTGACTACAACTCAAATATTTAATAACGTCTTGGTTGTTATTTATAATGAAGTGTTTTTCATTCGAAATAATTTTATTTAAAATGATGTTTAAATATTTAGAAAACATTTTTCCAAAAGCAGAATTATGTGATCCAGTACTACAAGTAACAAATCTAGATTTAATCGGCATTTTGTGAAATTTAACTGTTGGAAATAAATAAAGTATTTAATGCTATTGATTTTTAAACCAATTTTTTTGTAAAAAGCTGAAATTCGATTGTAAATTTCTTTTTTAGAATCATTAATTTTGGCAAAAGCATTTTATTTTCATATTCTTTATTCATTAAGTGTTTAAAAAGTTTGCAAATAAAGCAAAAATTATTAGATGCTTTGTCAACAACGCAAATAATATAATTATATTTCAATTCCTTAATATATTTAATATTAGAATTCAAATGAAAAACTTGGTATTTAATATTATTTTTTAAAATATTTAATTTAAGACACAAAATATCCATTCACGAAATCCTTCAACGGGCCAATTAAATTTTCTAGAACATTTTGCAATAAAACAATCAGAATCTTTACTAATAGAAGTGAGAACAAAATTTAAATTATACTTTTTTTAATCTAAATTTCATCTCAAATCCCATAAAACTTCAATTCTTCATTTCTGATTAAGTTAAGGTCATCTGCAACAATGTGCGAAAATTCTTTGTTAATAAAAACTTCATAATCTTTTAGTTCACATAAAAAAAATATCATCTATATTATTTATCTTTTTACAATAGTAATTATAACTGCAAATTCTTTTCTTTAAAGTTGCACAAAATTTAAAACAAATAGAAGCTCCAATTTTTTCTTTAATTGGGAAACAATCATTAAATTTTCATACAGTCAGTCATAAGGAAGAATAAGTAAGGAAGAATAACAGTCGGTAAACTTCGTACGAAATCCTTATCAAGAACATTAATAACACAAAATTCTTTATTAATTATTAAGAAGTTTGAAATATCACAATTGTTAATAGAATTGTAAATTGACGAAATAACAATGGCTAGATATGTTACTTACTTATAACAGTAGCTCCTTTTCTGACGAATCCTACACTCACAAGATTTCGTTTCAGCAAAATATCTACAGGGTAACTAGCCATAACCGTAGCAAAGGCTCTTAACAAGTGAGGTAAACATGATAAAAGGCCATTCTATAAAAATATTAACAAAACTTTAATGTAAAACAAGTAGCCTTATTAAAACATATTTTTCATAGTTTTTTTAAAAATAAAATCACATTTTCTGCCAAGAATTATATGGACCTGAAAGTAAATTGAAAAGCCATATTTTCAAGACTTAAGAACACTGACATGAGAATAGTTTAAGTGAGTTAAAGATTTCACCAATAAGAAGCTTTCGTATAAGACTCTAAATGCAAACGAGTGGAAGCGCCTTACGTGTTGAAGGAATGGAGGAAATATAGTGGTGTCTACGCTGGGAATCGAACCCCCTCAACTAAAATATATACTTAGTTTCAAGGAGTTAAGTGGCTTCATATGGCGTTCACCAAAGAGCGTAATCTTGATCACCTTACTCACAAAAAAGGGAAAAGTAAAAACTTTAAAGGCTCATACTCAAATTCACTAAAACATACACTGTTAGAAATTTCTCTGAAAAAATGGCTAAATAACAATTTATTGAATGGTTATTTTACCATACTTAATCAAAACTGTAAAATAACAATAAATAAAATGATAATCAAACTGCTAAT
The DNA here is from genome assembly GCF_982258835.1 of Parasteatoda tepidariorum. NCBI lineage: Eukaryota > Metazoa > Arthropoda > Arachnida > Araneae > Theridiidae > Parasteatoda > Parasteatoda tepidariorum. The sequence goes on from NC_141764.1 coordinate 44,727,954, forward strand.
TGTGAGAAAACTGTTTATTAACTGCTTTCACCTAATAAGGTTAAACAACCAGAATTTTACAGCACTAACTAGAACCACCCAATGAAGCTACTTAGTTCTTTGCAATTGCATACATATCATAGCTGGGCAGGCTTATCTGTCACTCTCATGACCGGCAGAACTGGAGTTCCGAGTCCTAGTGTTAACACCACAATATTTCCCCCATTCCCTTCAACATATGAAGAATTTCGAGTGTCTGGCCCTCTCCAATGCCCATTACCTATATCTAGTTAGCTCCTATGTCTAGTTAAATAATTAGGTTTTTTTTACGTTTTTGAAAAGTGCTAGTAATAAATGGTTAAAAAACCGTATAGTTTTGTATTCATGATTTTATAACCATACTTTTTGTAAATGGTTTCAAACCATAAGGGAAAAAAATGTTCTTTACCGTAAACTTTACGGTTAATCAGATGGACAGAGAGCTGCCTGTTATTTTACCATACTTTTTAAATGAAAAGTTTAACAGTGCAGCATGAAATCGTCATATATTCAAATCCTCAACTTGGTAACAATGATGAATTTTACACTTTTGCATTATTTACCAATATATAAAGTTGAAAAGCTGAGTTGATGAGAGCTATTTAAATGAGTTTTAGAAAATTGGACTGGAGGTAACTCAGGTTTAAATCCCAGTGGTGGCTGGTTGATATGATTTCTGTCCTCGGATCGTAACGACCACAGCGCTGTCTTAAAACATACTCAGTGATAGAATGTACAGTCTAGTCTACCTCTTGCCGTCTTGCTAACCATGGAAGGTTTTCGTTGCTTCCTCTTCCTTGTAACGCAAATGAGGGTTAGTTCCTTAAATAGTCCTCCGCGAACACTAATTCTTCCAAATGCTTGGTAAAAGAATTCCCTTGTCTTCTGAATTGTGTTCAAAATTACAGGGCTACAGAGTTGAATATTGATTGTCAAAAACTCAGAATTGGGTTGGTGTTGAAAAAAAATGTAGAAAGTTAATTAAAAAATTTAATTACCTCTTTTGTGATTAATTTCGGAAATAAAATTAAAAACGAGCTACAATGAATTGAGCCAGAGATAATTATCTACAGTGAGGATTGAGTGCAAAATCTTTTGGTGATTTAGCAAGTTTTTAGATCTCATTAAAATTCAAGAGTCAATTATTATTACTTCATTTTCTTAGTTAAATACAGCTAAACAACTATTGGAACTTGCCGTCCTCACACCAGAACTATTTAAGATAATCTACTTTTAAATGTCCTAAAAAGGCCGAAAACAGATACCTGGAAAATCAAACAATGCCTAAACTAAATTTGTGTTTTACTTATTTATACGTAATTGTAAAAAATTTTGGATTACAAAATCTTTGTAGCCATTTTCACCATGGCCACTGAGATACATGAAAAATATTCAAAATTGCAAGCAAAAGTCCCAATGAAGGCTCAATAAATGCTATAACATTGTGTCTTTCCCAAAGAATTTTTATTATTATTTTAATACTTTCTTTATGATATTTCAAAGTGATCGTACTGATTTTCACAATAGACTTTTGGGTATTGAACAGTTTTTGAGTCTTAAAACCTGAATACCTCGAGTAAATTTTGAAATTAATATATTATTTGATTTATAATTTAAAATAATTTGACTTTAAGTAAACTTCCATACTTTTTTACTATTATGATTTAAATAATATTATTACAGAACATACTTTGGCTACTGGAAGGTTAAGGACAGTTCCCATATACAAAGAATGGACGGTAGAAAAAAATCCCAACAACCAAAATTGGCCGAAAAATCCTATAGCTAAACACCAGAATGGAAGGGAAAGAGCCATAGATTTCCAAGGAATGTTTGTAATCTGAAATATAAGGAAATTAAATTAAAAATCATATTAATTTAAAATCTACCTTTTATCAGTATTTAATTAAATGAGTATAAATGTTTGTTGTCATTATCTAATACAAAAGCATCATCAGTTTTTCTGAAAAAAGAAAACAAAAAGATTTAATCTACTTAAACTACTCTGTTCATAAAACTCCCAAATATTATCAGTTTCAATTCCTTGTATTGTTACAAAAAAAACTCCCCTCGCCACAAAATCTAAGATCGTCTGCTGCTATGGAAACAAGAAATAGTGCATTTCAAAGGGAGGAATTTCCCTCCTCCCCCGATTCGCTTTCTCTCGCTGAAACCTGTCCTGAATATTGACCCAAAACCCCTACTTTAAATAGTTAAAACATGTAACTATAGTCACCTTCACTTCTCCAGACGAATAGCGAGGGGTGTTCTTTCCATAGACAAACTGTGGAATATCGTTATAAATGAATTGTATCTTAGTAATAAAGTGCGTACGCAAAATCTGATAAAGCCATTTACAGTACAATTGCTAAGAGTTGATTTTAGCGTTACTTATCAAGCAATGTTCAAAACTCATGAAAAATTCAAATAACATTTTTTCTGACCCAACACATGCACATATTCCATTTCATTCCGAATTGAAGCGTAGAGCTTCTATCATTACTCTCTATCTTTCTATTTGTTGGCAAATGTTTTGGCTAAGGGAATTATAACAATAAGCTAATTTCGATTTATTTCATATCTTTATTATTTTAAAATTTGGGACAATGTTTGAGTTATTTCTTTTGAAAAGTAGAAACAACTGCGTGATTTCCCGTCCTATTCTTAGCTATATTGTAATAAAAGGAGTTTTTTACCAAATCTTTTATGTTTTACATTTTTGTCTCTGACTTTTCGTAGATCCTGTAAGTTTCTCAAGAAGGAAGTATTTTTACTGAAAATTACCACTATCGTGTAGCTAAGTAAGCGAATGATATGGGACACATTTTTATGATAAAAATATTTTTCATACATTGAAAACTAATATTTTAAAAGAATTTTTACTGTAAAACTCCCCCAAATTTTCGTTAAAACTCTAATATATCTGTTTAAAAGAAAATATTTCGAAACACATTTTAATTAAGAAATCTGTCTTGCCTTTTCTGCAGTGTGGGCTCCCAAGTTCTGTCTAATGTACAGTAATTCACTTTCACTAATATTCGGATGAAATTCTGGAGCTTCCGACATCAGATAAACACAAACAAATGACCAAATAACTCCAGAGATGGCTAAATGAAAAAAATTCTATTTTAGAACATTATTGTAATGCAATTAATCAAACTAATCAACTTAAATTTCGTGAATGGCATAACTGTGAATGATCTAACCTCTAGGATGTAACAAGAAATAAAGTATAACAGCACTTAAAAACCAAATATTCTCAATTATTTAAAAAATTAACTGATTTCGCAAATTTTTTTTTTGTCAAGGTTCAATCAATCAATATTCCATTTTATAATTAGTTTAACAGAAAATATTTTCAAAACTTTAAAGATAATTGTAAGAGTTAAATAAAAATTAAGGAATTGGTGCGTATAATGTAACGTAAATTTATGAATTGTATTATAATTAATAGATTGAAATATTTGGTATATGTACTAATAACTGGATGTAGTCATGATTAAAAAAGTAAGATGATTGAAATGTCATAATAAATATAAATTAAGGCCGAAATATATAAAAGGGGTAATTAAATTAAATTAAGGGGGATGTGATCGTTAAGGAAAGTGGTAGTACATTGCTAATGTGGGATAACAATAACCCAATAGGTTCAAAAGGTCACAAACTGTGAGGTTTGAACAAATTGGATAAATTGGTATCACCGAATTTAGAATAAGGGTGAAACTAAAAATAATTAAAGATAAAGATAAAGAAACAAGGTCATGCTATATCCAGATATAAGCATAAGTTAATACAGTGAGCTGATGTTTCCAATAAGAAAAACTAATAAATTCACATATATGCATGCCCATAACAATAAAAAGGTACTCACCACATACAGAAGGAAAAAGGTGATAACTAATAGTTATAAAGGTAAAGCTAAAAAAACAATCCCAAAACTTTCTGTTCAACTAAGCATTTATTTTCGTAAAGCTACCATTCGTAACAAACAAACAATATGATTGCAACACATTTTGTCGTACAGAAAAATATATCCTTTAAAAGGAAATGGGTGACAAGAGAATTTAAAGAAACCAAAGGCGTCATGCAAAAAGTTAAATATAAAAGAACGATTAATTTAACCGTTAAAAATAAATATGAGAAGAAAACTTAAATTTGAGAGAACTTTTAATGTTAAAGAAAAATTAAAGGTATAAACTGTTGATTTTAAATTTTTCAGAAATTGATTACAGCTATGGATTTAATTTAAGATAAAGGTTAAAAAAAATGTAAAAAAAATCCCTCGATACGGACCGAAGTCCGCATCTCGGGAAAAAAAAAAAAAGCCAGTAGGCTCGAGAGAAAGAGAATCCCCAAAAGTGACTTAAAAATTCCTTAACTGGGGTAGACCAAAAAAATTACGACCAATTAAAATTAAAGGGGCGGAGAGTTTGAAATTTAAAGTAAAGGGATTGGCTAGTTAGCCCCCCTAAAATTAAAAGAGGAAAAAGACAGGCGTGAATAGAGGGGTTGGTTGACTTTCCCCACAGGAAGTGCGATGACCGCAACGACCATGAGAAAGGTCACCAAGAAAGTTAAAAAGATTGCTAAAATAAAAAAAAAGGAATAACGTTTAAAGAAAAATTAAAGCATAGGTAAAATTAGATATTAATTTGTCACTTTACATTAAGTGTAAATGTGACAATACCCGGACAGACCGGAAATTTTTATAAAATTTTCGAAGTCATAAGAAAATTTTAATTTTAAACAAATATCACGTAGAAATCAAAATATAAGAAATTTCCTCAAACAACAAAATTTTCCGAAAAGTTTGAAGACAAAAATTGCCTAACATTCAAGTAAACAAAAAAAAAAACTTAAGTAAACTTGTTCAAAATCAAAATAGATACCATAAAATAAATTTCAAAACTTAGCGTTAAATGGTAAAAGTAGAAAAAGATATAAAATTGGAAAAGGAGTCACCCATTTCTGTACACAGCTCTGAATTTCTGTACATAGCTAACAACAATTGTTACAGGTGGAAAATCTCATGTTCACATAACTCTTTCATGAACACTGGAAAGAAAAACACAGAAACAGCAGTAATAGTTCGTATAAACACAAGAAAATGAACAATTCAAATCAACACTAATAACAAATGATTATATGGTGAGCAAATATTGTTAAGGGCAACAAATTGGAAACATCAGTGAAAGTTTAAAAAAAATTAATACATGGATCTCAAACATATTGTGACGCAACTAAAGCGATGAAGAAAAAAACGAATAAGGTCAAATAAAACAAAAAGTATGTAAATACAATTACTAATAATTGTCAATTAATATGACATAAAAGGAATTATAACATTAAATTGGAATCAAAAGTAAAAATCGATTGCATTTTGCAATAAATAAACAATTTGCCAATTAGTAAATATCAACATAATTATGAAATTTTGATTGGAAACGTCGTTTAGAACGCACTATGTTTGAGATAATCATACATTGAATTCATTGAACATAAAATATGTGAACCAAAAATACGCTAAACAGAATTAATGTTAACCATACACTCTAATAAAAAATAAAAATTTGTAAGATATTGTGATAAAAGGATTGAAGAGAAAAATTGTTCATTAATTAGCAATATAACATTCAAATGGCTGACACAAAACTAAGTGCTTAAAATGAGTAAAATAAATTAAGAAATATTCTCATATTTATGAATATAAGGTTTAACATATAATATAAAGAACATCTTATCTAAGAAGCATCTCATTTACTGATAAAAAATGATCGCAATTAATTAAATTGCAAGTTGAGAATAACAAGTATTGTACATTAAAGTCTCAAAGTTTATTGTGTGATTGATAAGTCAATCATTTCAAAAAAAAGTCTCAGCTTGAAAAGGAAGATAAGAGAAATATCTTTCCCTTTTTTTTTTAGGAAGTGTGGGTGTGGGGGGGATTTTCTTGACACTGTCTTATTGAAGGTGACACACAGGGTTCTGATGGTCACTCTCGGTAGCAGGTGGCAGAAGTACAATCTTATCTCGTCATTCGATCCTTTTCTCCACAGGACTCTCCCTTCAACCTTGGACATGTGAGGAAGGCTTTCCCTTCTGCAGGTGTTTTCCCCAATTAACGGAATTCCCAAGAAGTTGAAACAGGAATCGACCAGGATATTTGCAACATCCTGTTGAAGATGCAATAAAATCTTGTTGATGCACACCAGAACAAGTGGTGAAATTCATGCTTTGTGGGAATTTAAAAGTACAGTGATTTCTCTTTCACCCCATGACCTTATCGTAAGGGACAGTGTCCTTGAACACTTAGATAAGTGTTGAGTTCAACAAAACGGGACTTGAAAGTGGGGGTTCAAAAGTTATTCATTAGAGGGGAGATTTTTCTTCTTGAAATTCTCAGAGCATGGAATGATGAGGAATAAAATAGGAAATTGTCCATTTTCACACAAATATGCTTAATAAGAAAACCTTTGTTTCACGATCAGGAATTGTGATAAAATAAAATATCAGTACAATTACAAATTTGAGATATTTGAAGAAATATGTATTTGATAAATAGCACTTAAGATATACACTATAAACACAAAATTATTGCAATTTATGTTAAAACTATATTATTGAGCATAATCGAACGAATGAAGAAAAATATAAAATGTCCAGTCACTTAAATTCAATACAACATAAGATTAAAAAAAATTAGAAATTGATTTGAAAGTATACTAAAAAAATTAAAAAATAAAGACAGAGTGTATGGTTACGTACATTAAATATTATTCATAGTGATCACATTTACAAAGAATTCGCAAAATTCATGATAAACACAGTTAAAAAAAATGATTGGTAGTGATATTAATCTATTAAATTTGAAATTATTATTATTATATAAATTTGATGATGCATTTAAAGATTTAGTTTACACAATTTATATATTAATTGAGTCGGAAAATGTATACAAAGAATCTTGGTATAATTATAATATTTTTTTTTTTTTTTTTTTTTTTTTTATAGTTCAACATGTGACCTCTTTTGTATATTTACTCATTTATACAAATAGTCATTAAATAATTAAAGCATAGTTAATTAAAAGATTTTGTAAATAACGTACTATTATAACAACAATTTTAAAAAATATGATGGTAACAAACAAAATTGTTTTACGAAAGAAAATATTCATATAATGCAAAAAAAAAATTTTTTTTTAAATACACTTAACAAATGAAGGAATGTTCTTAAACAAAGCAAAAAAATAGTTGTTTTACCTCAAAAGGTACTTAATTATTATTTTAAAATAATGAAGGTAAATTATAAAAGTCATTTACCTTATTAAATATTAATGTATATATTCAAATTATTTAACCAGGAATCAACAAGTTACGCAGATGATTTTTCCCATAGAGCATCAACACAATTTAATTTATTTAATAATTCACTTGAATCATTATTTTTTTTTTTATATATATCATCTGGTTTTTTTAACCAGGAAATCATAATTTATCATCTGGTTTCTTTGACCAGGAATAACCTTCTGATTCATTTTTGATCAGGAAAATAAAAATAAAAATTAACTTCTGGTTCTATTTTGACCAGGGAGAATTCAAAAAAAAAATTCTGGCTTAAAATACCAGCAAAAAATGAAAAGTAAGAAGAAAATTCCTTAATGAATAAAACCTTAATTAACAGTGGACCAGGGTTTGAACCTGGGCTTTTGCAGTGACGCAATGTACTTCATTTATACTATCGTATTAACCTAAGTTAAACATCAGAAAGAACCTCTTAAAAAAAAAATCATTCCCGAACAATCGTTGAGCTCAGGTATTACCCAGAGCAATCAGGACATATTTTATCCCAATTATATTAATAAAGTAATCCCAAATAATAATTGAGGCATCTGTATTACCAGACACGATTCAGGAAAATCACTATCCCAAATATTTTTTTTTTTTTTTGTAATAATTCAAATAAACACCAAATTATCAGATACACCATTAGGGAAAAGGAAACAAAACCAATCAAATAAGCCTGCCAAATCTTTTATCAAAACATAAATTCACAAAAGTTGATAACATTAAATAATAAAAATTGGGAAATTCGAAAAAATATTTTTTTTTTTTGTTTGTTTGTAAGAAAGAAAATTGACCAAAAGAATAGTTTAGCCAGTAGATAGTAGAACCAAAATAACCTAATCAGGAAATTATTTAATTCTTAATATACATAAGATCACGTATAAATACAATTATGGTAAGTATATTTATTTATAATTATTTCTTTTTTTTTTTTTTTATTCATAAATATAAAGCAAATTAACGTTTAGATAGGAAAACAAATAGAGTAGTTTGAAGAAAAAAAAAACTTTGAATTATTTTAAAAAAATCCAAATGATGGGTAAAGTAGCAATCCTGAAAAATTACTGAAGACGTCTCTTCAGCTTGGTATGGCCAGCATACAACAAAACTTAAAACAAAATTGGGACTCAGTCCATCAATATGGAAACTTTGATTAATTTAGTTCAAAATTAAATATTTTTCATGTAGAATAATAGAACAAAAAACTTATTAGATTGCGCAAAAAAAGATTATAACCAAAGCACCTTGTTTTGTAAAATTAGCACTATTAAATAATATACATTACAGTTGATAGGAGCTAAAATATATATAAATACAAAATAAATCACCATTGTAAAATTATATTAATATGCCTATTTAAATAGTTAGATACACATTTAGATATAGTTCAATAAACAATTTGAGAATATTTTATAACATTCTTATAAATATATATATCAATTTTATCACTACCAAATCAAATAGCAAAACACATAGAGAAAAATTCAAATAAGAACAAATGTATTGTTTCATTTAATTCATTACACCATATTAAAAACTAGGACCTCACAACAAAAACATACGGCACCATTTGTAAGAGTTAAATAAAAATTAAGGAATTGGTGCGTATAATGTAACGTAAATTTATGAATTGTATTATAATTAATAGATTGAAATATTTGGTATATGTACTAATAACTGGATGTAGTCATGATTAAAAAAGTAAGATGATTGAAATGTCATAATAAATATAAATTAAGGCCGAAATATATAAAAGGGGTAATTAAATTAAATTAAGGGGGATGTGATCGTTAAGGAAAGTGGTAGTACATTGCTAATGTGGGATAACAATAACCCAATAGGTTCAAAAGGTCACAAACTGTGAGGTTTGAACAAATTGGATAAATTGGTATCACCGAATTTAGAATAAGGGTGAAACTAAAAATAATTAAAGATAAAGATAAAGAAACAAGGTCATGCTATATCCAGATATAAGCATAAGTTAATACAGTGAGCTGATGTTTCCAATAAGAAAAACTAATAAATTCACATATATGCATGCCCATAACAATAAAAAGGTACTCACCACATACAGAAGGAAAAAGGTGATAACTAATAGTTATAAAGGTAAAGCTAAAAAAACAATCCCAAAACTTTCTGTTCAACTAAGCATTTATTTTCGTAAAGCTACCATTCGTAACAAACAAACAATATGATTGCAACACATTTTGTCGTACAGAAAAATATATCCTTTAAAAGGAAATGGGTGACAAGAGAATTTAAAGAAACCAAAGGCGTCATGCAAAAAGTTAAATATAAAAGAACGATTAATTTAACCGTTAAAAATAAATATGAGAAGAAAACTTAAATTTGAGAGAACTTTTAATGTTAAAGAAAAATTAAAGGTATAAACTGTTGATTTTAAATTTTTCAGAAATTGATTACAGCTATGGATTTAATTTAAGATAAAGGTTAAAAAAAATGTAAAAAAAAGAAATCCCTCGATACGGACCGAAGTCCGCATCTCGGAAAAAAAAAAAAAAAGCCAGTAGGCTCGAGAGAAAGAGAATCCCCAAAAGTGACTTAAAAATTTCCTTAACTGGGGTAGACCAGAAAAATTACGACCAATTAAAATTAAAGGGGCGGAGAGTTTGAAATTTAAAGTAAAGGGATTGGCTAGTTAGCCCCCCTAAAATTAAAAGAGGAAAAAGACAGGCGTGAATAGAGGGGTTGGTTGACTTTCCCCACAGGAAGTGCGATGACCGCAACGACCATGAGAAAGGTCACCAAGAAAGTTAAAAAGATTGCTAAAATAAAAAAAAGGAATAACGTTTAAAGAAAAATTAAAGCATAGGTAAAATTAGATATTAATTTGTCACTTTACATTAAGTGTAAATGTGACAATAATTATTTATCAAATTTTACATAATTAAATTAAATAAAACATACATATAGTTGAAGAGCTCAGTGGAAGATGGTTCCAAGTGTTTTAGGTAGAGGCTCAAAAGTTCGGTTATAAAAAATATTTTCGATTAACTGTTTGAATAGAGCTGGAAGGTCATTGATTAAAACTTTTTTTAGTATAAAAGTATATTTTGCTCTTTCTTTTTTTGCCATGGTTTTTACGACGAATGTTCCTAAAGGCCTGGTTTCTTAGGACAGGACGCCGTCAGCTGGAAATCAGCGTTAACCTCTGATTGGTCCATTTGTGAGTTTGATAGTATACGTCATCGAACGCTCATCTTGAACTACAATTGCCGTCCAACTCAACTGCAGTTGGATTACAGCGTGACGTTAACCACAGAAGCAATGGCGGACAACATCCAACAGCACATTGAAATCAGCCACGATTTTGACTTCGACATTAAACATAGCTTCTTCATTAAACATAGCACTCTTCATTTAGCTCAGCTATAATGTGTTTTTTCTTGAACAAAGTCATTATTTGTTCTCTAAAACACTGGTCGACAATAACAAAATCAATACAAATTCAAAATAAATATTTGTTTACGTTATTAACGCATGCGCAATGAGAGATAATGTCTGCGTTGGACCGACTGCTCACGCTGAGCTAACAAAAAAGTATTTTTTTGGCGTCAGATCTACGTCAACTTTCCGCTGACGCCCAGATAAGGCGCTAGTTCTAAGAAACCAGGTCTTGAGCTAACAAACCAGTATTTTGTTGGCGTCAGCGTGACGTTGACGTCACGCCGACGCCCAGATAAGGCGCTTGTCCTAAGAAACCAGACCTTAAATTTACTAAAATATTACTGAAAGCTTTCTTGTTGTAAGGTATGCAGTTGTAATTATACTCGTGTGATAAAAAAAATCGGCCAACAATTTAAGATGTAAGAAAAATTTGACAAAATTCTGACAAAGAAACAGCGTCATAGTTCTGTATCATAGTTCGTAATTACACAAGGTGTAAAAAACTTTGGTAGGCTTACAAATTTAGTAAACAAAATAATGTTCCAGCTTGCATAACATTAAAACTTGCTTTTCCTTAAAACTTAGTATTCATTTATTTATTTTACAATAAGAACAAGAGCATAAGATTTATACGATACTTTCCTAGAGAAAATAAACTTACTTCTAGTACAGCTCATGACCTGCTGTTAGAAACTGCTTTACTTTGTATTAAGGAGGAAAATAATATTGAATGAAAACCTTCTACGTTATTAAATAAAATTTCTACCAAGTCCTTGCCAAGCTACGATATTCTGAACTTTAATTGGCAAAATTTCTATTGAGACACTATATGCAACGAACTCGAATAATGCAGTATTAGTTACAATACACACCCATCCTACTTAAAAGCAAATGAATTTTTCTCTTATTAGATGGTGCTGCAACATACGCCCAACCAGAACAATGATAATATGGTAACTAAACCCAAGCAGAACAATGATAATATGGTGACTAATCCCAAACAGAACAATGATAATATGGTGACTAAGCCCAAACAGAACAATGATAATAGGGTGACTAAGCCTAACAGAACAATGATAATAGGGTGACTAAGCCTAACAGAACAATGATAATATGATGACTAAGTCCAGAAATGCCAAAATTCAATAGACAAAAATAGGCCTGTTTGATATCAGTGAAGAAAAAGATGTATATGGCAGGGGAGTTCTGTATCATAAATAATTCTCCTCGGGCCTAAGTTTTCCGGATTTTGACTTTATTCCTCAAACGAAAGAACCACTTCGCTTAAGAATTATTTTATTTTATAATCGTTTTTCAACAACCAATATCATTTTTGGAGGTTTCCGACTACTAACATTCAACTCCGTAGCCTTGTAATTTTTAACCCAACCCAGAAGAAAAGGAAACTCCTGGATCAACTATTGGGAGAAATTGGCCTTCGTGAAGTACTTTTCGATGGGACTAATCCACTTTAGCATTACATGTAGAGGAAAACAAAAAAACTTCCATGGTTAGCCTGACGACAAGGGGACTCTAACCCACCATCTACCACTGAGGATATTTCACGTCAGCACTGTGGTCGGTGCGGAATTCGTATCGACGAAGCAAGTCAAAATTTTGGTATGAATTTTTATTAAACTCCAGTGATTGTTTATTATCGCTATGAAGCAAAAATTTTAAGCCATAAATATACTATTTTTAAATATTGTTTACTTACCTCCAATATAATACACCGCTGGCCATCCTCCTAAAAAGTTCGTTCCACATAGCGCACCAGATATTATTACAGCTAAAAAAGATCCAATTCCATAACCTGAAATTATGAATGAGGCGTGGAAACTTCGTTCTTGCTGTGGTATCCATCTAGCCAGCATGTGAAAGACAATTGGAATAATTGGACCCTAAAATTATTAAATGTAGGATAATATTCAAAAGCAAATCTTGAATAAAATAAGTTAAAATTTCTATCATTTTTTCAAAAATAATTATTATGAATAGAATAAATGGAACAAAATAAATGAAACAAAAAAAATTACATTAATTAAATATAACAAAAAATAAATAAAATAAATAATTGTATAAAATATAACTTTTTTAAAAAAATGTAAACATAAAATACGCTTATGAAATAAATTTATTAAAATCTTTCCAATCACGTGATACAAAAAAAAAAACGAAATGCATTTATTTTACGAATATGATGAGTATCATAAATGAAATAATTTAAAAACATTTTAAAAACACCTTTAATGTGAATCTACATATAAAAGAAAAATGAAATATTGTGGGTAACTTATAAGACTAGAATTGATATAGTAGATAAAATTGACCGAAATTTACAGAGCGATACTGGCGCAAATAATGTATGGTGGTTAGTTTAAGCTTTCCCTCAATTAATCGTACCTATTCTCGAAGGATTTTGCGTTTTAGTACAAAACTTTTTTTTATTTTTTTATTTCAATTGCTATAGATTTTAAATTGTTTATCCCGATGGAAACAAGTTTCAAAAACGCGCGATGGAAACAAGTTTCAAAATTACGAAATAAGAACATGATTTCAAATACCATTAGGATTATGCTATTTACATTGATGACTGTGCTTTTAAAAAATAATTAAGCACTTGAGAACGTATAATAAAATCTTAAAGAGTATAGTTATAATATAGCTATTGTTAAACTAATACAAAAAAGATTCGAATAATAGATTCGAAATAGCGTTTCGCGATAGACAAAAATGCCAAGTAAACACAAAATAAAGTTAAAAAAATTAGCGAAAGTATAAAGTTCTGAAGTAAATTAGTTCTGCACAAGAAAACTTGTGCATTCAATTAAATAAGAACTATCATTCTTTATTAACCTTAAAGTTAAAAGAGTTTTTCTTTATTATAAAATTATGCATGCTGAAAAATATTAAACAGGTTTGCATTAAGGTAAATTCTAAAGTAAAGACTTACGGTACCAATTCCAACAAGAATTCTTGCAAAAACAAAAACGTATGCATTCCATAAAGCAGCAAATGGAGACAACAGTGTCGCTAGTGACGCCAGCATTGTGCAGCCAACAAGCATGTTTTTGCCACCATAAAGTTCTGCCATTCTACCACCAGGAATGAAAGATACTAATTGCCCATAGTATACAGCACCCAAAGCTAGTCCAACAGTTTCACTACTCCATGACAACCGGAGAGACGGCTCCTGAAATTATTGTGATTTCTTTAATCTAATCTGACGATTGATGTACTGGATTACACAATGACAGCTGTTTTTGCGAATTTCGATTGTAAACTTGTTTCGATTTCAAATAAATAATATTGACTAATAAATGAAATTAAATAAAAAAAATTTAAAATAATAATTATAATAAAAATTAATGGATGCCATGTAACCTACAACCTTAAATCAGGACGCAATTTAACTTTTTTTTTCATATATTTGTTTATTTTCATTAATTTACTTATTTAATTTTGGATTTTGCTCGTTTCGTTCACTCGGAATGCAGTTTTGAAGTTAGTTTAATTGTTTGAAGGTAGAAAAAATATCATTTCATTGTTATAGTAAGATTTCTTTGGTTTCGAAAATAAATGCACAGAAATACAAGTTATAATGACCAAGAAAAAAATTTCAGTCAACGTTGTTCACTAATGCACAATTTTTCAATGCAGATCGCACTGATTTAGATTTTCAATTGTTTTTATATACAAATAAAAAGGATTGTGAAATGTTTATAAAAAGCAATAAATCTGTCTAAATTTTATCTGAATGCGTATCAATTTGCGAACAAACAGCAAATATTTTTCAGTTATGAAACCGAACGTGTCAGATATTGGCCCGAATTTATGAATTAGGATTAACATTAAAGTCATAATTGAAATGTAAAAACTTTTTTCTGAACTATGTTCAAAATAATACCATGATAGCGGAATATAACTTCAGTAATTTGTCTTGGCTCGCAATTCAGTGACTCGCAATAGAGTATCCAAAAAGTTGACAATCAAGTGAAAAAAATTAATGGAATTAGACGCTTTAACATATTACGTTTTGTAGCTATGAAAGAGAGTTATTAATTGAGTGATATTACTCCTTGTGAGGTTTGAAATTCAACTATTAAAAAGAGAACGTTTTAGCTTTTACAAAGAATCTATGGATCTCTTCAAAACATCGTAAACATCCTGATTTGGAAAATTTAATTTTTGATCTTATTTAATCTCAGGATGCCATAATATGTTGTAAGTTAAATAAATTTTTTGATACACCATTTCTGGGTAAGAGTTTTTAAATAACTACGAATTAGAAGTACAATTTACTTTTATAGACAATTTATTTTCCCATAATGATATTTAATACTTTGTGATTTTCGATATTTAATTATTTTTCATATTTCAAAAATATTGTTTGCTTTGCTTTTCTGTGCTGTGCTGTGCTTGGGACAGTTATTCAGTTTCAACAAAATTCCAAATTAGTTTCAAAGTTTGCCAGCAGATGGCGATTCCAATAGAGAAAAATTATAAACAAAAATTTCATCAAACCACAATTAGCAGCAACAATGTGATGCAAACTGAGGAGAAATGCAACTAATTTTAGCAAATATTTTAATTAAAATTATCTAATACATAAAGCAAATAAATTGTTCTATAGTTTTTCTAGTCTGTAGTGTCATGATAAACAGCCTAACTAATTCTTAAATTTATTAATAATAGAAAAATATCTCCTAAACAGAACGCAGAAACAGTACGTTGTCTTTTCCTTTTCTTATTCAACTGGTTTTATAACTACAATCAGCAACATTGTATCTTAGTACTTTGAAATATGTCGAAAATTGTTTTTAAGTATGCAATAATGGAAGAGACACTTTTAATTCTTGAATTTTTTTTTTAATTTCTCAAGAAATACTTAGAGGATTATTTTGTAACTAAAGAGACCATTAGTTCATGCATAGCAAAGGTTTCATACTTAGCAAAGGTTTAAAACTTCATGAGATTTCAGGGACCAACAGTAAATTACGAAAGAAACCAAGTATCTTTGAACAACCTATGCCTGGAAATCAAGGAATAAGCTTGTAACTTATTGAAAATAATAGCCAAAAAAATCGGTATAACTGCAGATAATGTTATAAACCTGGCTTAAAGATTTATGGAGCTATAGCCATTTTTATAAAAAAACTAATTTTATCTGACGTTTTTTGCCAATTTTAAAAATATTCAATAAAACTAAACAGAATTTTTCGAGGAATTAAAAAATTAATTTTAAAATTGTTGTTTTAGAACTTGAAAAAAAATCGTTACAAATTGCAAATTCAAAATAGTTCTTTTATTCTGTAAATGAGTGGGGAAAAATTTAAAAAATCCTTTTTTATAACTTTGTAGTGAGTATTTGTGGCAACTAATAAAAAAAGTCTGCTTTAAATATGTTAAAAATTTAAAGAGTTTCAAGCAATTTTCTAAGTAGTTTTTTGTACTTTAAAAAAAATTCCGAGGCATACACGGTATTAAAAATTATTTTAAATAGCCATATCTTGAGCATTTTTTAACGATTTTTTTTAAATTTAGAGCAATTTTATGATTAATTTTAACTGTTACAAAAATTCTGTTTAATTTTTTTAATATTTTTTAAGATACCGCAAAAAAACGAAGACAAAAAAAATTTATTTCTAATAAAAATGTTCATATCTCCTTAAATAAAATTAGGTTTATGAATAAATGTTATGCAGTTATTTCGAGAAAAAATCAAAGTAATCAGTACAAATCTCAGGTTTATTGCTTGATTTACTGATAAAGGGTGTACAAAATACTTGTTTTCTTTCGTAGGTTCCTGAAACTTCCAAAAGCTTTAAACTTTATAGCGAAGTATGAAAAATCGCATAAACTGATTACCTCTAAAAATACTCTTAAGTATTTCTTGATAACAAAAATATTACTCTTACATATTCCTTGAGAAATTTAAAAAAGAAATGTTACAAACTGAAAGTCTCTTTTATTATTGTACTATTGTGTATACCTACTAATGATTTCATTGAATGATTCGTTGCACTGTCTTCATATTTATTTTTTTGAGTGTTTGAAATCACACTGCGAAAATCAGCTTGAAACATTTGATTTATTCTTATTTCTTAGGTAATTTTTTGGTACAGGAATTGAGGTGTAGGAAATGAGGTGTAGGAAATGAGGTACAGGAACTCTGATACAGGAAATGAGGTGTAAATTAATAACTATTAAGAAATCAGTTTAAGATTGGGTCAGTTTCGCTACATGGAGCCTTTGGATGCTACTCCTGTGCATTTTTTTAAACATATAAATTTTACACAAAATCGTTTATTTATAGCAAAGAGAGAAGGAAGGAATGTCTCCACTCTTTTCTTCAGTTTAAACCGATTAAACTTTTCCGTCTGTTTTCGAACAGCTCATCGGAATAACTTAGAGCGGTTTCCAAAAGCTCCTGGTCGCGAAACTGACTCATTTTATGAAATTTGTCTTACCTTAACTCGTATAACTGAATCTTCCGATGAGTTCGTAGGTATAATTACTGTGTTATTTGCATGGTTACTTTCTTTTTTGATCATGGATACTATGGCAATACTCAAGTTCATATTAAATGAGACCGCTAAACAGCAGGCCGAAAAGCAGAGTACAGAGAAGATGTATCTCTTTGGGAAACAATAAACTGCAATTAAAAAGTAAATTTCACTAATGTTGCCAGCAATTTAGATGAAAAGAAAATTAAATAGAATATAATAATTACTAATTAATTTTGTTAACTCATACAAAATAATATAGCAACGTAGAGTCCGTCAGAAGAGAAAAAGGGGATCATTATATTTATTACTCTTATGTGCAACTAAAAACTAGGATATTCCTTTATCTAAATTAGCAACACTGTAATCATATATAATAATTTTTGTTAGGCTGTCTTAAGTAAAAATTAAAGAAGTGTTAAATAATTAGTTGGTAAAAATATACTTGAGGATGCTCCTTGGCGAAATTGGCGACTAATGCTTGGCGCCATTCCTGTTTGCGCGGAACACCGTGGTAACAGGAATGGCGGTCAAAACATAATGATATTTCAATAAAACATTAGAAAATTTCAACAGGCTATCGGCCAAAACTTTATAAAAATTGCAATGAACCCAATATAAGCAAAATTAATAAACCCAATAAAATGCATTTTGAATCGAAACAAAAATTAATGAAGTAAGCACAGAAAGAAAAGGAAAAAAACAACTCACTTCTTCATTAAGCTTGAATAACCTCAGATTTAGGTGCACAAAATTCTCTAATAGCAGTTAGATACTGTTCAAATGTATCAGGAATAAAATCTGTGTAACTCCATCGCCACATAAATTCGGCGAAATACGAATCAAAAATGGCGTCTGTGGTACCGGACTGGCGGTGACATTTTTTTATAAAGTCTCTTTTTATGACTGCCCACATACCTTCAATCTTATTGACCAGAAGCAAAAGTAACCTTACCAGCTGGTATCCCACGTAGAACTAACGGTCCTCTAAAATTACATATACCGTTGAACATTTAAAAATAACGCTAAAATCCATACCAATCAGAATCACGATTGGGTTTCAACATCGCCCAGCTTTGCGATCAACCGCGATCACAACTTGGCGAGAATCAAGGGGCACCCTCAAATATAGTCTACCCAATTAGTTATATTCTGAATATTTATTTAGATTCTATTTGTTAAGTAGTGTTAAGCGATAGTTTTAGTAACGTTGAATAGTTCGTTATACGTTTATTTATTTGGAATAATTGTGCATTTTTTACAGAAATAAAAACTTAGATTTATTTTTGATCCTTCCGAAAAAGACTGAAAATTCTAAACATAAACAATACTATAGTACGATACGCACATATCAATTATTGGTAAAGGAGATAGTTTTTTTTCCCGAGCAACAGCTTACATATTGTACGATACTCAAGTTATGACTCGAGAGATGATTGAGCACCGGGATAAGTTTTCTATCTTATCTCATGTCAGTGATGGGAATAATTTGAATACTTCTGCCGACTACTATACTGAAATGTCTTGAACTCGTACTTGCAGTGATTTGTGCGATTTAAATTATTACTAAAATTGATAACCTTCACAATAACGCGAATATCTATTGCGAACATCTTGAAAATAGTAAAAACTGAAATCTAAGTATTCTAGTTGGCAAAAGCTAGTAAATTTTTAACTGATGTCCGGTTTTCTTCTTCATTTCATAAAATGCTATAAACATATCTAAAAAACTACTTTAAATGCATTGATAGAAATTTTATTTCTATTTCTAGAAATTTTATTTCTATTTCTAGAAATTTTAGGGCGAGGAAGAACCAGGAGATAATTAAAATGCTCTGCAATAAAAATTGAAAAGTAAACATAAAGCAAAATCGTAGTAGGATTTATGATTAAACACAGTGCATAATTTTTGTACCCTTGTCAAAAATGAAGTTAAAAGAGTTTACGCAACGCAGATTAATATTTACGAAGACACAAAAATAGTAGCTTGTAGTTGAAGGCGGGATTAAAAAAAAGATTAAAGAAGAATGATTGCGCAAAGTAACGCAAACGAGTGGTAATCAGTGGCGTGCATACAGGTGGATCACTATGGCCCGGCAGATTTTGAGAACCGGGCCATAGTGATCAACCCAATACGGGACAAAATTGTTACCTGATAATGACTTTAAATGCATGTATAAGGGGGTTACGGAGCGCTTTTTAATGGTAACCTGGAAAATTCTTAAAATTTTGCATCAATTAAAACATCTTGAAAATAAAAAGACATTATTTTTACGCATGGCTTATCTACAGAAATTAAAAACGTTCTCGACTTATATATTAAAAAATTAAAAAGCAGTTTAAAATTCCATGATTTTAGCTTATGTGTTAAAGTAATGAAATATCATTCCAAAAGACTTTGTTTATTGAGGTACTAATACAGAAATCAGCCTTTCAATTTTAAGAGTTCTACTGTTTGTTTTTTTGTTTTTTCCTTAAATTTTTTTTTTATTCCTATTTATGAATCTAGATAGAATGAAAATAGCTGGAATTTTCCGATGAACCAGAACAACACACTCTCGTATCATCTAAGTTTTCCAAGGGAGTCATTTATGTTATAGATCTATAATTTCAATACCAAGGGTAATGGCAAAATGATAGTACTATTGCGCACCAACTGCCTTTACTTTTAGGGCTGATTGGCACAGCCATCCAATTTAAGAGGTCGGACTACAAGCCCGGCATAGTGAATAGGGACCTGGTCTCTCACAAAACACAACGTCACAGTTAAATCTATTTACATATCTAACTCCAAAAAAAAAATTTTTTTTTTACATATAGTATTAAATAGTAGTTTTTTTTTCTAAATATCATTCGTTTAACAATTTATGAAGAACTTTATTACCAGTTTTTGCCTTTTGAAAAATGGAAAAAATTCCATTTTTCATGCGTCTCTTTCGAATGAATTTATTGAAAATTGCGAACGAATTTTAGGATCGGGAACCAAAATTGCTATTTGTAATCGCTGTCCAATTTTAAGGACGGTCGAAGCAACATTTGATGAGTTTTAAGAGGGACACACACAGACATATCCTCCCATTTATTATTGTAAATGAATTATCAGAAGATTCCCAATCTTTATGTAACATCCATAATGGTAAAAAGTAATCTAAGTTCCGAAATAAATCGTGAAAATGAATATTAATGAAATAAATCGTGAAAATGATTATTAATGAAAGAAATCGAGGAAATGAATATTAATAAAGTGAATTACTATCATTATTATGTTCCGTCCTTGAAAGTGTAAATTTTTCATTGCGATGTTGACCATTTTCGAAAACGTAATAATTTTAAAAATATATAATGTATTTCATTTTCAAGGTTGAACATCTTATCCAATAGGTATTATGAAGTTTAAAAAAATATATATTTCAAATTAAAATGTATTTTACTGATAACTGATTAATCGTTCGTTGCACGAAGTTGAAAGTTATTAGACTATATGCAAGCAAAACACGTTTTTAGCAGTCTATTTCAACATAAAGATTAATTGTATTTAGCATCATTTAGCGAGACAATCTCGAGATTTAATCCGGTACATATCCTTTTAGAGAGACGGTTAAAAAAAACATTTCACAGTATGTATTTATCCTTCCCAGTAATCATGCAGTTTTAATACGTATCAAATATACCAATATATTGTTTAGATTTTTTTTATCTACATATTTTATACCTTATATTTATTGTACCTTTGTTTGTACATTGTCTCAATTTGGGCATGTATTTGGTACCTATTTAAACTGCAGCAATTACCATAAAATGAATAGTACCTAGCAAAATTATCCAGTGACATCCAGCAAGCATCCATGAAGGTCCATATCAGTGCCGTAACTTCACCCTTCGGGGCCCTGGGGCTCAAATTTTTGTCGGGGCCCTTTCTAAAACTTTGTGTACTCCATCTCTAATCGTCATTTTAGCTATTTATGTATCATGTTAATTAATATATTTATGAAAATAAGCCACTTGTTCACATAGAAATGGGATTACAAAATATTGTAAGTTGTAAATTTAACACTAGAATGTAAAATGTTATATTTAAAAAGATTAATTTTTAATTACAAAAGACAAATAAGTGTTTAAGACTTCAAGACACCAAAAAATAATTACAAAACACATACTAAATACAGATTTTAAATGTATTTAATGGTTCTAGTTTGGTAGATAGGTTTATACACTTAAGTTTGTTGAGAAAGATTATAATACATCAGTTTGCATTAAAATAAATGTCTAGAATAAAGATTTCATATTTAAAATTTTAGATTAGTTTCAGTTTTTTAAAAATATTTAAAGTAAATTGTAAAATAGATTTCATAGTAATAAAATTTTTTAAAAAAGGTGAAAAGAAAAAAAAAATTTATATAAAATAAAAAAAAAGTCATAAAATTAATATTTATAATTATTAGTACAAAATATAAATCCATCCATAATTTGAAACACAGTCCACTAAATTTGCTAATCTGTTTTTAATTAATAAAAATTAAATACGAAATTATAACAATTTTAAAATTGCTGAACATAAATCTTTCTAAAATCAGAAATAAAAAATTTCAAAACTTAAAATTAATTTCTCCTGGCCTTTGTTGCCGCAAATTCATCAATTATATCGCTGAAATCAATATTTCGTGCTCTTTCGTTTTCAATAGACAGTAGAGCAAGTCCATTCAATCGATCCTGTCTCATCGAACTTCTCAAATAATTTTTTATAAGTTTCAATTTTGAGAAAGTATAACAACAAGTATAATCTCTACACACTGTCACACATACATCCTTAATCCATTATAGTGATTTTTGTTAGTAACTGACAATTTTTAATGTTTTTTCTTTTCTTATTTCAAATTTTATTGTCGTAATCTAAATGTAAATACTCAAAGTCATTAATTTCTCTGTTAATTTCTTAATTCAGTGTGATTTTCATACAAAAATTTCTTTCAATTTTAGTTCAAATGGGCGAGCAATTAATTATCTCATGCACATTTTATAGATAAGCAATTGCATTTAAAAGAGATGTTTAACAACTATTTATATTTTAGACTTTCCTTTCCTCCTAAACCAGTCGTTTATCATCATATAGGTCAGTCATTTTAGATATAAAATAAAGTTTCAGAACTTCCAAGTGTAAAAGTCTTTTTTTTTTCAAGTGTTACATTAGAATACTAGGAATAAGCTCAACAAGAAATTTTTATGATATAGTATAGTATAGTTACGTTAGAATTTTCTTTCAAATGTTAAAGGGTAGGATATATTAATTTTAAGACATTATTGAAATGAGGAAAAGAAAGAAGAAACAAAATATCTCGATTTGACTAAGATTTCTTACATTTTGAGAAACGAACAAACAGTGCTTTTCGAAAAAGATTCTAATGCCTCTATCACACGAGAGAAAAATATGTGCAAGTGTAAGTGAAACTCTAAGCGCAATTCCTCCGTTCGGAGTTGCCGAAAGGGTTGCTTAATTGCCTGAACGGTTGCATGTAATTGGGTTACCATATTTTGTTATTTATCTTTACTTTTGGCTCATATTTTATTTTATCATATTTTATTATATCATAGTTTCTGAACGATGTTCGTAAAGGGAGGAAAAAGAAATCACAGACGCTGTAGAATATTGATTGATTTTGATTTAATTTTTTACATTTGTATTTGTGTTAAGTCTTTTTTTCAGCAGCAAATTAAAATTCTAAAAAACTTTATTTCTCCAATAGTGAAGTAGCATAGTATAAAAAGGATTATGATTTCTACCTATAATATGAGATATTAAGATATCATTGAATTTCATGCTGCGTCCCTGAAAGGATAAGGGGGTGAAAGGGAGATGGACTTAAATACTATCTAGAATTTTGAAAAAAAATTTTTATCTTGATTTGAGTGACTAAGGTATAAAACATGGTGCGTAGCGTTTTTGAAAAGTGCTTAAAGGTGCTTATTTTCGATTTTCATTTTTTAAAGGCCCTTAAAGATGCTTTTCTTAATGGGTGTTTTTAAAAGGTGCTTTATTTTCCCTTTTCGAAAATAAAATTTATGAAAGGGAATGACGACGTATTATGTAAGAACGTGTTTTTCACATTTTTCTATTTCACGTTTTCAGAATTCATTCAACCACGATCAATTTCAGCGCACCGTCAGTCCGTAGCGTATGAAAGCGCCAATCATTTTACAGGTTTGGTGAAGTACTTGCGAGTCCGCATGTGCGTCTAGTGAGCTGGGTTCGGTGAGATCCTTGCTTTCTCATGTGCAACTCTGCTGTATTTTGCAAGATATTCTCAATTTCAGGCTTTATTTTTCACCCTCTGAAATCGAACCGAAAAATCTCTTGATCATTTTTTAATGGCTAATATAATCAAGAAAAGAGTTCTTTGTCAAATTCTAGTTATTTTATCATGATCATGTGAAGTCTGAGATTTATTTTGCATTTTGTCAATTTACATAGTGCTTAAAAATATTTTTTTAGTGCCTAAAATGTTCTTAAAAGTTGCTTATTTTTTGTTGAATTTGGCTCCGCACCCTGTAAAAGCATAGTTTATTTATATATATTTACTATCTAACATGCTAGCTAGGCAAGTGCGGTATCGTTATCTATGTATACGCTAAATCGAATGAGAATAAAAACAAGCTGTCTGATTTAATAGTTTAGCTACTCGAAAATTTATAAAAGTTTCATGTGTAGAAAGGACAATTTTATGACTTATACCATTTTATGCAACTGACATTGCTATCTAAACAAGTAAGGTATTTCTTCAAATTTAATTTTTTAAGCTTAATTAAAAAACATAGTCCTTTGAAATAATTCTTTAGAAGAAATGAGGGTTTAATGTATGAAATATAAAATTTTTGACTTTCCTTTTGCTCATAAAATATTTATAACATCAAAACTATTAGTTCTATCAAATCAATTCTATTTTTTTAATTTAGTCTAAAAAATACATAATAAATAATGTCTATACTACTAATGTCTATACTACAATGTGTCAGAATTTTATTGTCATCAAATTAATTTACATTGCATTAAGGAATCATCACGTCCGGTGGCTGAGCGGTAGCTCTTCGCGCTGTCGTGCCACAAGTCCCTGGTTCGATCGTCGGGCCGAGCAAGGTTGACTCAGCCTTTCATTCCTTCAGTGGGTCGATAAATGAGTACCAAGCATACTTGGGAGCTAAACACTGGGGGTTTCAAGTATGGCTGACTACCTAACCGGAACAAATGCTCCTGCATCCCAGAGCCCAAAGGTCAAGAAAACTGAGATGGGCACAGAAGGCCTTGGCCCTCTGTGGGCTGTGCCGCTGAGTTTAGTTTAGTTTTTAAGGGATCAGCAATTTTATTCATTAACACATTGCATATCAGGAGTATCACTTTTATGAAAATTATTTTTTCCAATTTCTTAGTAAAATTGTTTTTTAAATATAAGAGGATTTTCAATGTCATACTTACAATTATTATTGTAAAATTTAAAACATTCTTTATTGATATGAGATAATTTAATTAAAAATTATAGGATTTATTTTAGGACAAATTTATTGTAATATACAGTATATAAATTAAAATTTATTTATAACTATGAAAAAAACTTTTACTTTTACATACTTTTTATGTATCATATTATTTCGTTACAGACTTTTACATGTTTTGTTTTGCATTTTAAATAATACAAGAATCAATTTAAAAAACAAAACATTTATTGTCAAGTGAAACATTTAGAACAGTATTCATTTTCATTTCTTATTTTTTAATTTCTTTCATAAAAACAGTATTGCATCTCTTTCCTTCTTCACCAGACAAACCTTACAGGATTATACGAAATATCTGAAATAAAAGAAAGAAATCCCTTTCATGATAAAATTTTACCAACACATTATTAGAATAAGAGAGATTAAATACCATTAATTTGAAATCATTTAAGTCCTTAGGTATCCCCTTTAAACTTATTTTAAGTTTGACAGATATTTTGATTAGAGTTCTAAGATTATTCTATACACTAATGAAAGATGGCAGGTATATTTGGTTTTGTAGTTCTTATGTTTGGATTGAAATTTGTTTTAAGAAAAATAGATTGTATTTATGATCGAAGACTATTAAAAATTTATGTATATTGAAAAATTAGTAAGGTACACTTACATACTTACTGTCATTGTAGAAAAACTAAGTATCAAAATATAAATGTGAAGTATAAATAAAAAGTAGAGTATCATTAGTAAATCATCACACACAAAAAAAAAAAAAAAAAAAAAGAATTGAGGGGATGAATGTAGAAGCAGACAAGGAGATTGGAAATTTGCATTTTAGATTTTCAAAAATTAAGAGAATTCTTAGGGAAGAATAAAATAATTAATTCACAAATAATTATAATAATAAAAAAATTTCAAATAATCGGACACATGCTTTTACAATCAATAGTAATAAAGTTTAAAATTTGAAAATAAAGAAATATAATCATTATTATATTTTATGTTATAATAATGTAACAAAGTTTGGCGAGTTGCTTGGCGAATATTTCAAAGTAAAGCTTTTCGCCAGTATAAATCTTTACATATATAAAAATAGAAATTATTTCTATTTAAAGTAATTAAAACTTTGATCGGAACAAATTATAATAAGTTTTAATTTTATTAGCTTAAAATAAATAAATATTTTAAAAGAAAATTTATTTAGAAAATAGTGTACTATACTCACCGATACTAAAATGATGTGCAGGTTCCTGTTATGGTAGTACATCAACTGCATTGAGATGGTTATTTCATCGTGTGAAAGTATTTTTAATGCTTTGATTTTAAAGAAAATGTTATTATTAAACTAAAAAACTGTTCCGTTTCGTCTATAAAAAAATTTCATCCGATCATCCTCTTCACAACGTTGCCGCCATTTTTATTTACATTTGTATACGTCATCACATAAAATTGAAACGTCATAAAAGCAAACGATCTGATTGGTTCATGAAAGAAATTGCCTGAACGGTTGCAGATATTTCGTGCAACCGTGATTTCTATATCACACGAGCAATTTTTGGAGAAATTTCACTTACAGTTGCACTTACACTTGCAGTTGCACATATTTTCTCTCGTGTGATATAGCCATAAGTTTGAATTTTAACGTTTTGTCTGCATATTAATACATTTTTGCGTATTTTCGCTTTTTACATATTCTTGTCATCTAATTTATTGTAACCAAGATTTTAAAAATATGATTACTAGGAAATAAAATTTTTATAATTTATTTTTGGTTATTTCAATAACGTATCATGACTTTCTATCATCTTTAATTAATAAGTTAAAATATTTTTTCATTACATAATTTAAGTTCACATGCATTCCTTCATACATAACAAGCTAGATAGTTTTAAATGGCTTTTAAATCACTTTTCATTTTGACGATTATTTATTGATATATGTATGCAAAATTGCTTGATAACATTTGTTTTATCGAATTAAAAAATAAACTTTTGTGATGCAATGCAAATTAATTTACATTTCAAATGTTTCAAGAAAAGCTTGTAGATATTTCTAGAATTAAGTAGTAGATCACGCCAGGAAAGATTTTCGATCAAAATTTTAATACATAATTAAATGAGATGTAATTCAAGCTGATAGGATAAATAGTTTTGAAGTTATGATGGTCTTCTTCATAATGAGTGCATTTTAAAGACAGTACTTTTTGTACACACACATGAAAAAAAGAAACATTTCAACTTTTCAAATATAAGCACTGTTGTTTCGTATTTTGTCTTATTTGGTTCAGTGATTTAAAATACAGACGAAATACTACCTTATTTGTCTGTATAGCATAGCAATGTAACATAAATAAGTTCTAGTACAAAATGGTATTTGCTGTACAGGGTCCTAAAAATATAGTAATATTTTGAAAAGAATTCATTCATGAATATTTTGCCTATCGAAACTTCTGAACAGACAAAATAACAAATAAATATATGTATTTATGATGTCATGTAATTATATATGATAAAAAATTATGACAAGAAACTAATATTTTTTAATATTCCAAAAAGGTTTTTTCTTATTTTTCCAAAACGAAAAATAAGAAGAAAACCTTTTTAATGGTTTGTCATGGCAATGAATTTTATCTGATTTGGATTTCTATATTGAAAAATACAATAGCTTTGAACAAAATATTTCAATGAATATCTTAAATATTGGTTGCAGAGAAAATCATATTCACAATGGAAAAAAAAAATAATAAGTCTCAAATCTAGAAAGAAAAAAAAGTGGAAACTTGAATTAATTTAATCTTAAGTGTAATGTTTTACACATCTTGTTCCAATATTGAAAACGAAAAATAAAGTAATTCATTGATAAACAGAAATGTTCACACATTTTGAAGAAATGATTAAATGTAATTCTGATGGTCGGATAAATTCCTTTCCTACATCAGCAATATTTATAGTTTCAGTATTAAAATTTTCAAAAATGCATACTTTAAACTGAGAAAAATATTGCATGAAAAAAGTTCTCAGAAAGTTATTATCACAAGATAATTACTTTGATGATCCTATAACAGTTTTACTTAAAAAAAAAAAAAAAAAAAAAAAAAAAAAAAAAAAAAAAAACACTATATTAAGTGCGCTGAACACTACCTCCTTCCTCAAATGTTATGGAAAAAAAATTGTGCCATTTTTGAAAATGTGATTTTTTTTTTCTAATTAAAGCTGTTTTTAATAATAATATTTTAGTTAAACGTTTGTATCAAATATATTTCTTCGTTATTTTAATATTTGAAGTATAAGTTAAGGTTAATTTTTTGTATTAGAATAAAGATTACTTTTGTTTATATAAATTAGTGTTGCAAAAACAACAGAGATAGTCAAATAAATAAGACAGAATAAATGTGCAACTGGTTTGATGTCTTAGCTCCTCTCAATATAATGTGGTTATCATGTAAGATAAGAATGAAATAGTAAATTTAAAAGAAGATTAATTGCATTATCAACCCAATCGTGATATATCCTTGCTTTTTGAATTAACATATTTTCTTTTCTTTTTTTCTCTCTTAAGTATATAAAACTACAACATGTACCATTTTCGTCAGTGAAACCAAGGAATTTGAAATTTGTTTAATTTTAATGCAATGTAGATAATGCTGATCTTAAAGAATCTACTAAAGTCTCTCATAAAAGTAGAAAGAATTATCAAAACAACCTAATAAAATATTTTCTTCGAAGAACTTTTTTTTATTGATTGAAAAACAATGGTTTATTTAAACCAAAATACTTTAAATGATGACATATTTTCAGTTATTCTCAACGAAACAATGTTTATACCGTTTTATTAAATTAAATGCGATTTTTTAATTAAATTAAATATGATTTTTTTTAAACAAAATCAAAGTTTGCTTTTCAATTTTGAATGAAAGCAAAATTGTTAAAAAGCATAAAAAATCGAATTTCCAATTTTAAAAATTTAATGGTCTTAATTTTAAATATATAAAATAAGAACAAAATGTATTACATAAAAGCAATTTGATATAGGAATATAAAAGAAGCAATTCCAACAGTGCATTAATACGCAGTTTTG
Organism: Parasteatoda tepidariorum; assembly: GCF_982258835.1. NCBI lineage: Eukaryota > Metazoa > Arthropoda > Arachnida > Araneae > Theridiidae > Parasteatoda > Parasteatoda tepidariorum. Next base: position 44,756,788 of record NC_141764.1, read on the forward strand.
AATGTATTAAATAATTTAATGTAAACAATTGCTTACCTCCTTAGAAATCAATTTCCTTTTCGTTTTGTTGTAATCCAAAGTAATGACATTCATATTTTAAAAAAAAGTTGCAAATAATTTTAATTAGTATCAATTAAAGTTAAGTTTTAATTTAAAAGATTGAACAAAATAAAAGTTAACAAAAAATCTATATTTGAATTAAAAATAGTTCATTTAAATGAAGCAGTTAAAGGAGCTAAAAATTGAAGTTTAACAGAGAGTGATTCTCGCGTTTCTTTCAGAAAAAATATGTCCATCCCTTAAAAGCTTGCTTCTGTTTTCCTAGAACATCTAGATAATTGCTTGTTTAAGACAACTGTGACTAACCGACAAATGCATGGTTCTGGAAATATATGATATTTTATAAAAGGACAAAAAGCCTAGGGTCGTAAAGTCCAAGGCAATTTAAAGAAGTCAAAGGAAGGACATTTTCCCATGGTGTAAAAGGAGATGCCTATATTTTGAGGGGTCAGATAACTGTCGGTTGGTGATCTGCAGGTGTTGAGAGTCAAGGAATGCTTTAAAATATATGTCAGTGAAGGATGCATTTTATTACACCAGGGAAGGGTAAAAGACAGGCAACTATTTTAGTTTCCTAAACGCTTGTTTTATTTTTTTATGCTGAACCCTTCTTTTGGTTAAATTTTAATTTTAAAATTTTTTCTTAATAAATTAGAAATTGTCATATGTGGAAGAAAATTCAAACAAAACAGACGTATTTGTCTCGGTTGGGGGGGGGGGTTATTTTTTTATTTGAAAAATAGCTTCAAAAGGTGAAAAAAATAGTAGTTTCTTTTTCTGAAATTGCTAATTCTATTTTATAAACAAAAATTACTTTATTGTAGTGAATGTCAATGTTTCAGAAGGAATGACGCTCATCAATTAAATTTACGAGGAAAATAAAGTTTGCTACTTGAAAAATAGCTTAAAAGCAGAAAAAAATGAGTTAAATAGTAATTTTACTTTATTTTCGTGAATGTCTGAATTACAGAAGAAGCAAAGTACTTTCTTAGCTCCCTCGTTTTTATTTAAGAGGAAAATAATTTTCTACTTGGAAAATAGCTTTAAATTTGCTTTTCCTTAAAAAAAATTTAAGCAGATTTCTCTTTTTTATTTGGAGGAAAATTAAGTTTTCTATTTGGAAAATAACTTAAATGCTGAAAAAAATAGCTTTTTTCTCTTTCTGAATGTACTAATTCTATTAGAACTTACTTTTGAGAATGTCTAAATTTCAGAAGGGGTGAAGCACTTCTTTACAATTTTGAAACAAAATAAAGTTTTCTACCCTCAAAAAATAGAGTGAAAATAAAGATATTTTTCCACTTTCACTTTACTTTCCCAAATTTTTAAAGGCACCTTATTTGCTCATTCAAGTTAATTTCAGAACAACATAAAGTTTCTTATTAGGAGTATAGCTTCAAAAATGCCTTTCCGTTCCTCTTTTCTGTGAAGCGTTTTTACTCTTTTGAGGAAGGGAAATAAATTCTCGGAAAGAGTCTTTCACCCTATGTTGAAGTCGATTGTAACTGCGAAAAAGATTTTAGCAAATTTTCACACAATCTCTTTCATATATATATATATATATATATATATATATATATATATATATATATATATAAAACTATTTTGAAAAAATGTCGCGTGGTCCCTTCATATGGGGCCCCCTTGACCGTCGGGGACCCGGGGCGGTGCCCCGACTGCCCCGGCGTAGTTACGGCCCTGGTCCATATGGACGCCCACAGAACATCCATACAAAGAATATACATAGGGGAAGTCTAGCTTTCATTAACATAACGTAAACCCTAAGGGTTGGTGCTGTCTCCGTTTATAAAGGAAAAAAATCCGTAGCCTTGTAATTTTCAACCCAATCCAGAAGACAAGGAGACGCGGGAGCTTCTGGATTAAGTATTGGGAGAAATTTTGCCTTTGTAGGAATTTTTTATGGAACTAACCTGCATTTGCGTTACATGAAGAGGAATAACATGGATAATTTGATCCTTAGCTTATCCAAGCATGGACGTCTCATAGACAGCCACAGGAATTATTCTTGATCTGCAGGAAGACATGTTACGTAAACGAGTATGTCCTTTGTATATCGTTTATATTCCAACTCTGTAATTTAGTATTTCGCATTTTTATGCCTTCAATAGATGTAAGAGTGCAAAAACCAAATAAAAAACTTTTAATTTGGTTTAAATTCCTTTTTTTTTAACTTTTCAGTCTTACATCAATGGTGTCAATAAAAATATGGTGATTTTTTTTCGCTTTCCTAAACGGTTTATCACCATTTCCCTATTAATTTTGCTTCACAGTACGCAGCATTTTTATTATTTAAATTTCTACAGATTATCAAAATTGCCTCATTGAAAACTATTATAGTATGGTGATTTTTCGCAGATTTTTCTCTGGAATAAGAACCTTTTTTAATTAACTCTTTCGAGAGCTTAGGGATATTTTTGAATTAAGTTATCACCTAATAAAAAAATTTAAATGAACATAAATCAATAAAATGCTGCGATTGTCAGCGTTTCTTCCATAAGAATTAGTACTATTTTCCCATTAACTTTGCTTTGCAATATAACTATTTTTTTATTTCAATTATTGTTGATTTTAAATTATTTAGTTGATATATTCGTGTTTTTAAAAACATGACCATCAACAAAATAAAAGCGTGGTTGCAAATAACTTCAGAACTTTATTGCCAATAACGAATTAAAAAAAAATAAGAAGAAAATTGGAAAAAAACACCTTTTTTAAAGAGAACTAGAAGCTAGAAAATATCATGGATGTAATCTTTAAAATGTTTGAAAGGCAGAAAATCATCTGCACTCTTATTTTTACCAATAGCCAATAAAAAATATCCTTTGCATTTCTACGAGACAAACTGCTTAACAATTTGGAACGAATTTTCGGATCCGGGGGCAAAATTTACTCCTTGAAGTCGTTGACCAATTTTCAGAATGATAGAACAAACTTTTCTCCAGTTATAACACACACAAACAGACAGAAGAACTCTTCCTTTTATCATTATAGATAACTATAACGAAGTAGCTATCATCATTAATGAAAAAAGAAATGAATAAAAAGAATCTCCCCTAACATCATCTTAATGATTTCTGTTTCATGTGTTGGAAAGATGTTATATCACGAAATTTAAATACTAATTAAATATAAAAATTTGAACTCAAAATGATGCACGTGTCTAACCTTTGTTATTAAACAAACATTCCTTAAGACTAAACTATTCATCCTTGAACGAATTGGTTTTTTTCAAGGTTGCTTCTTTTTTTTTTTTTCTTTTTTGCTTCAACACATTAAGCTCAAGTTTGATTCCACTGCGTCTGTTGCGTTGTTCTTTAAATCGAGCTGTATCTCAATATCTTAAATAAACATAATAATTTTTTTTAAATATTGCTCAGGAGAGCAACACTCTTATTTTTTCGTCCAAACACGAAACACGCTGTCTATTTGCAGTGGAGCAAATTTTGTAATATAGAAAAACTCAGAAAGAAAATAAATTAGATGCGATACTTTTGTTTTACTACAAGCGGCAACACATCTTATATAAACTTGTACGCTAATGAATAAAATAAAGCAATGCACAGTGGGCCAGAAGACCATGATCTTTGGCCAAAAGTCAAAATTAAATTTTCAACTAAAATATGTGTAGGCAGTTTTAATATCGCCCAAATTATAAGTATTCATAATCATTCCAAACATTATAATTCACTTTTTGGACCGACGAGAGTACAATGTAGTGAAAAATATGTTTAAAAAAAAATTTTTTTAATGTAACTTTTAAATTTATATTTCAGAAATGTATATAGGAATTTCACCTTTCTGTTACATTTTTATCAGAGTAATTAGTCTGAAATTATAGTACAATTTTTCAATTTGTTGGATTAGTTAATACTCTTGACAAACTTATAGTTTATATCTTATCATTTGACATTTTACAATTTTTGAATCACTTTCGAAACTTATCTCTAAAAAGTTCCACTAGGTAATTAGCTAAATTTTTTTTGTTGTCTTATTTGATGTTTCTTCTTTCGAAAAAACCTGCCCCATTTTGCCCATATTGCAAAGGTGGACTAAATATACCGAAAAACAAAAATTATGTTTTTTTTCATATTTTCGCGTTATTTTGTAATATTACTTCGGAAATATAATTTGCTTTTCATTTTTAATATAAAATTACGAAAATTATTATATTTTCATTGCTATATTTAATTATTTAAACGTACTATATATGTATTTTTTTTGCTCGCCATATTTCAGCCGCCATTTTTTTTTTTTTTTTGGTTGGTATTTTTAGCGTATTTTAAAATTTCAACTATGAATTCAATTTACTTGCACATAAAAACCCTAAATAAAAACCCCGAAATTTTGAAACAAATTTTATCGAAATACTAATTTTGACCACGAAGATGCTGGCCCACTGTGCGATGGTGATATTAATAGTTGTGCCATATTTATATAAGTTGTGATTAGTAATACGACACACTTTAGTCGTGCAGTATGCTTAAATATATATAATTTTTTTACATGTGTTGTAATTTCCATGAAGTACAAGTTTACTTCAATGAATCAATAATCTTTTTTTTTAATTTACTCAAACTTTAATAATAAAAAAAAACAAAATTGGAACGAAATTAATCAAATAGTGCTTGAGAAATAAAATTTTAACTAAGGTCTTTTTTTAAATTTTGTAATTCAGATTTCGATTAAATTTTTATTTTGTCATTTAAAATTGCGATTTAAAATGGTGCAAAAACTTAAATGCCCTGCAATTCGAACTTTTTTCGATCCTTATTAAATATTAAGAAGTTAGAGTAAAGTAAAAATAATATTATGAGTTTCAAACTTACGACAACTTTTCTGACTAAGCTATTGGGACCATATTTTCCAAAAATGAGCCTTTATATAATGTTGTGATGGTTAAATAGCCAATGCTGTCGAACAAAATATATGTTTATTCAGGAAAAATACGCTTTCGCAACTTAAAATATCATCAGAAATAAATAATTTACACATTTGAAGTCATCGCTTTTAATGATTTACACTTAGCTCGTAAAATTCCGATCATTCGAATAAAAGTTTTCTTTAACACTACATAGAGAAAGTTCCAAATCAAAAAGATTCAGCAAAACAGAAAATTTATATTTGCTGAAATTATCAAAAATAAAAGCTGTAAAGAACAGAAATTCACTAGGAACTGATAACATGTGATAGTGTAGGAAACTTCCAGCAGACAAATAACACACAATTTATAATTCATACATTGCCACACTGACAACACAAATGAGGGCTTTCAAATTGTAAAATCACTTTACATGCTCTTTGAACAATTTGAATTAAAATAAATTTTTAAGCATTTTTCAATGGGATAAAACTTTTATGAACATTAAAATTATTGTTTCCTGACAATTACAACTAAACAATTTTCTAGTAATTCAGAAAGGTTTTTCCATTAAATTTGAGCTATTCCTGTAGTAAACAGAGTTTTATTTATGCTTTATATCAAAAAACCAGCTTATTATTAAAACTTCTTTCATTAAATACGGAATCTCGTTAAATCAAACTTTGTTATAACCAAAATCGGCTATACTTTCAAAATATCCTATTTTCAAACGCTGATATTTCTCTGTAAGCTGACTCGTCACTAAAACATTTTCAAAAATCATGTAACAAAATTTCTTGAAATTAAAATTTTTACGAAGAAACCATTACTAGTCATTTTAACTATTACAAAAATTAATTTAACATTTCCTGTCTAGTTAGACGAAAACGCTATTTATATTTTTAATCATTTCTATTCTAAAATTCTATCACTTATATCTAAGATTCCATTTATTGCAAAGATTCTATTTATCGAAGAATCTATTTCTAAGATTTGGAATTTTCAAATAGTGCATTAAGTATTAAAATTATCTGTTTTACGTATTTTAACTTGATCCCATTCAAGTAAATCTAGCATACTTTGGGTAAAATAAATTTACTTGCAAGAGAGCAGCCGGTGGAATTGCTGTCAACGTCGATTTTTTTTTATCTTTCTTTGACTCAAATATCAAAATATAATATTTCATGTCAAATGATAGGATTTTTCCTCCTTCGAATCATATTTCTTTCTTACAAGAATCTTCGATTTTTGATATCAATAACCGCAAGGCATTTAGTCATTTTTTATAAAATATCCAGTTTCCAAAAGTTTAGTTTTATTACGATCATAACATGCCTTTAGAATCCCAGAATAATCCCAAAGTATAAACTTTAAATATTTCATGTGAATTGTAATAGATACATTACGATCCCATAAATACGAAATTTAATCTTAAATTGAACTAAATTTTAATAAATTTTTTTCTTACTTAATACAATAAAGTTTAAAAGACAAAATGTAAACATTTTACTTCATTTTTCTAAGCTTCTTGTTTTTATTATTGAATTTTCTTTCTTTATATATTTTTTATTTGCGTAGGTCAATTACAAAAATATTTATTAAACACCTAATTTAAAACATGAAATTATTTATTATAATTAGCGCTGAATATTTTTTAGATTTTTTTTCTGTACATAAAAAAAGTAGAAAACTCATTTGTTACAGCAGTTACTGTAGGTTTTTCTGCAATATTACATGAATTTTTGGAAATTTTTTTTATATTTTAGAGCATTTGCTAGTTACTATCTAATTTTTTGAGGGATTTTAGGATTTTTTGATAGTGATTCCTTTTTTTTTATGAAATTTATATTTTTCTTTTATATTGTAATCGTATTCTTCTATCGTATCGTATCATATCGCATTCTTCTTCGCCTTGCCTCAGTTTTCGTTTGTAACACTCTTACTGTCTCCAATTGCCATTTTTCCCCCTTTAAAATTTCATGAATTATTTTAATGAAAGTTATCTCTCTCTCTTCTTTTAATGTAATCCCTAAATTAAGGGTACAAATAAATGTTTCAGGCTAAATTTATTATTTAATTTCAAGAGGATTTTTGCTACTTTAAAAGCATATTTTGTTTTAATGGTATTCTTCACTATTTTTATGATTAGACCCTGTAGCAGAATTTACGGAGTCAATTGGCAGCATTATCTTAAAATCAAATTTGTCAGCGACTTCAATGCATTCAAGATTATTAATCAGGCAGAGATTATTAATGTAAAAAAAAGAGCTTAATCTAGCATATATATCACAATTTGCAAATAAGAAATATAATAATATAATATACATAAAAACTTTATAATTTTTGAATTTAATTTGAATTTTTTACAATCATACTTTAACTTATTCCAAAAGGTTAAAACCAGATGCCTACACAAAACCTAATTAAGAATTCAGAAAAAAAGAACGAACTTGTAGTTGATAGTATTAAAATAAAATCATTTCAATTTAAAAGAATAAATAAACATAATTGTAATTTAAGGTGTTCTGATTCGCCCTAATTAAAATTTTCTTAAAATGAAATTAATTATTATACCAGCACAGGTACTTTGCAGAAAAATAAAATAATAACCAGAAAAATTTTTATATTTTTTTATTTAAAGAAAAATACTATTCCTTATTTCTCATAAATTAAGACTAACAAAACTCTTCTTTTTTTTGTTTCATCTTTAATTACTTGTTCTCAGTTTTTTTTCTGCTTGTAATTGTTTTTGTTCCTTAAAGAAAATTGAGATGGAAAATAATCTGCTGAAGCAGTGATAATCTGATTATAAAATATGACTATTTAACTTACTTTTTTTCCGTATAGGTTCAAATATCTTCCTGTCAATGGCCTCCGGAAAAAGTTGCTTTCCTTCGTTTTGGATTTCGCATGTTCCATAAGTGTAGGTTGGTGGCATTATCAGGTATCTTATATTGGTATTGATTTTGCAGTAGTTGTTCTAGCTACAAGAAAATATACATACATACTTTTTTCAATGAAAAAATGAAAATAATACTCAAGTAAATAAATTGATAACTCAAAAAATAAAGAAATTGCATTCATTATTTTCAAATGTTTGAAACACAGGATGTAAAATCTCTGTCTGTATAATAATGTAATTCCATTTTAATTATTACCCTATATTGGGCAACAAATAGTCGAAACTTGAAATCAAATGTTTGAAAATTAATAGCTTTGTAGGGATATGTATGACCAAAAAAGAATATTTACAGAAGAGCGTTTTTGTTTTGGAGGGGGGGAATAAAGTTCGCTTTATATTTGAGAAATAATACACAATGAAATAAGAAACAACATTCATTAACTCTTGTTTTTTTGTTCATTTTCAACAATAATTGTTCAAAGTTTTTGAATAAAATTGAGAATAATTTATAATTAACTAGCTGAATTTCTGTTAATCGCACGGAGTAAATAAAAAATAATCAATTATTCAGTACTGAACAAACACTACGAAATTTGACAGAATGACACAGTTGAAGAGTTTAGTTGAAGAACCAGGTGAGGGACATTTTTAAAGGTAAAAATGCCAATTAACGTTTTACCAGTTGTACTTATTACCAAAATTGATTAAGCACCATTAGTTTTAATAGTATAGCGACTTTTTATAGTTCTTCAAGACAGACACCTTTCCTCCATTATTTTAGCTTTTTATATTTAAACTTTTTTTTATTTCAATTTGTACAGATCACTATAATTAATTAAACATCATTGGCGTCAATACCAATGTAGCAATTTTTTACTGTTCTCATATTTTTGTAGTTCTTTTAGACAAATAAATTTTCTCAATTAATTATGCTTTACAAAAACTTTCTTATCTAAACTTTTACAATTGCTAAACTATTTAGCTGCAATTTTCAAAAATAATTATTACTGGCAGTAATATTTTTTTAATGGTTTTTTGGCGACACTGATTTCTTCACTTATTTCAAAGGCTATAAAAAGTCACCGAACTATTATTGGCGCTAGTATTACATAATTAAAAGCGGTATTAAATGCTACAGGTTTTGCCATTACAAGCATTGTGGTAATGGGGTCATACCAATATAGCTGCATACTATAGATACTATGGTTCTATATTATCTACCTATGATTTTTACCACCTTCCAAAACGCACAAGTACCTTAATATCACATATTAATTGCATCTAAGCAACTAATACGCAACTTTTTTTTTGCCGCATAATTCTGTACGGTTTCCTACTATTTTTTCTACCATAGTATGAGTCAGAAGTTCATCTCACCGAGATAAACTATTCATATAGTACAATTTAACCTGTGATATCCAGAATTTATCATGCTTATCCCATAGCTTATTAGATAACCTCAAATTTTTATTTGTTTTTGTTAATTTACCATTATTTAAGCTGATCGAGACACTTTTTAAAAGTGTAAATATTGATATACAAAATACGGTATTTTATATACCTTTTAAAATACGAATTCGGTGATGTCATCACCATACGTTGTAAAACTATTAACGTTGAGTTCACTTGTGATAACCTAATATAGGAAGCAAAAGATAAATAATTCATAAAAGCATGTTATGAAACTAATTTTATATTAATTAGAACTGCAAGTTAAAAAAATCACTCATATTATTAAATATTTATTATCAAATCCTACGAAAAGGTTGTTGAAAGTTCCTAGAAGACAATTAGGTCCACCGTATCTTCGAACGCAAGTACACAAAATTTGCTGAGATAGGTTCAGAATTACGGATTTATATAATATTGTGAAAAAGTTCTGCTTTACTTACATAAATTATAAATAAAACACGATGCAATTCAATCCATTGTTTTTTGTGACATTACATTCCCTGTTGCATTTTTCCCATTCATTTTTATTTTGAGAGGAATGAACAAACTGTATTTTTTATTGAAACAATTTTCAAGTTGTTAGAGCAAAATAAGAACTTCCATCTGGTTAAGTCACTAATTTACCTCTAAATCATAATTTATCAAAAACCAGTTTGAAAAACATAATTAAGAGAAAAACATTACATGCTAATTAAGAAAATAAATTAACATTTTGCTGACATATGTTACATTTTAGGAAAAAACTGTGAGCTATTACTAACCTTTGATTGTAGCCGCAAATAAAAAAAATTTAATTCCAATAAAGGCACTTATAACTTAATTCAGAGTATGCAAGAACATAATGATTAGAGTTCAACTAAGACATAATCCCTCTGACCATCACATGCCAATGATAAGAAAGCAAATAAAATTTGTTTACTAGATAACAGTGTGCGAATGATAATGATTTGTCAAAAAATATATAGATTTATTACAATGAAAAGCTAAAAGAGTTAAAAGTTGTCTACAATAAGAAGTTAATAGAGCATTTGAAATCAAACAATGCGATTTATTATCCGTTAATCATTCCTCTACTAACTTTATTGTACAAGGCGAAAAAGAGAACTAGTACTTCAATATATTTTTATTTAATAATCAGATTTTTGCAGATTATGATTAAGACCTAACCTTAAACATTCTAATTAATTAGTGCAGAGTTGCGAATGAGGCGAACCGGGTTCGAATCCCAGTCGATACGAATTCCGCATCCGGCTTGCACCGACCACAGTGCTGACGTGAAATGTCTTCAGTGGTAGACGAATCATGGGTTTGAGTCCCCTTACCATCAGGCTAACTGTGGGAGGTTCTCGTGGTCTTTCTATGTAACGCAAATGCGGGTTAGCTCCGTCAAAAAGGTGTTCACGGAGGCAAAATTTCTCCCAATACTCGATCCAGGAGTTTCTTTATCTTTTGGATTGGGTTCAAAATTACAAGGCTACGGAATTGAACATTAGTAGTCGTAAACCCACAAAATTGGGTCGATTGTTCAACGATGGTTATAACATAAAATAAAGTGAATTAGTGCAGGCGATATTTTAAGTTACGAAACCAGATTTAAAAAAAAAAAAAACTAATGAACATTCTGATTTTTTAACCTTGGATTCTTCACCTTTAAAATATCCGGGAGTAGCTGTTGTCTGGAAAATATGGTCTCTATATAGTTTAGGCTGGACTAGAAGAGCAGTCGAAATTTTGAGACCCTTAATATTCAATTAACAATTCAAATTTTATGTATTTCGCTATATCAGCTAAGTATTTTTATTTTATGATTCCCTATAAATTTTGAATGTTGTTATTTAAAATAAAATTGATTAAATTAATGTGAAAACTTGTAAACCTCACAATTCAAAATTGTGTGCAAAATTTTTTTTATTCGTTTCAGTAATTTAAAAATTCTGGAAAAATTTGTTCAAAGTGAAATTAATCCAAACTTACGGTCGCGGTCGCTATCCTGTCCCCCCCTCCTCCCCTAATGTTTTGAGAATCAAGAATCCGTCGGGAAAAAAATCGTCCGTTAACAGAAATGTTACGTATTTAAGTCCGCTTTCGTAATTTAAAATATTATGTTCACTAATAAATTCAAGTATTAAAATTTACAATGTATCACTAATAAATTGAGGTGAGGTCCCTAAATCGTTAAAACTGCATTTTATTAAATGAAAATCCAAGTCTTTGATCAAAAGTTAGGGATTTGATTTTTATTTTGCAATCAGAACTTATTGAAAAGTGTAATCTAAAAGCTTACAAATTTCTAGCAAAATATAATAAACTGGATGGGTCTTAATCTTCCACTTAGAATTGCATAAATTATTTTCTATTTTTTCAACGATTCTTTAAATTTGCTTCAATATTCTTGGGTGTGGAATTTTACCATAGAGATTTCGACAATTTTCCACCTAGCTAGGGCACTCAAATCTCTATTGGAGCTTCATGCCTGAAAATGAAGCAAGCTTCAGTCTATTAATGACAGCAATAAACCGAGATCAACTTCATTTTATAGCAAAATAGAATTTATCGTCTGTCAATATCAGAACATGAACTAGAATTATCCAGCGAAATTTACTGCTATAATAAATTCAGAATAATTAGAGTTCTCAAATTTATACTGGAGCTCTGTATTTGGTGGTATTACAAGTTTCAGTCGTTTCCTGACCATTGCTAACAACAGAATTTGTCATGTTATCACTAAACGAATCAATAAATTTCACCAATGAATTTATCGTTAATTAAAATTTGATCAATTTTCATTAATTTAGAGTGCTCAAACTTCAACTTAATTACAGTACAATACTAGTTTCAATAGTTTTCTAACCAGTACAAGCAGAATTTACGACTATATTATCACCAAAAAAAAGTTTTCTTCAATTCAAAACTGTGACAGCTTTCCAGCTGTAAAAATAATTTGGAGCAAAGTACTAGATGACAATGTAAGTTTTAATTGTTCATTAGGTGTTGCGAACAGAGTGTTTATCGTTATTTTATCGTCAGTGAAATTACAACTCTTTTTCAACAAGCTAGAGACAGGAACTCGTGCCACAGGTCCTGGATTTGATCCTCGGGCAGGGCAAGGTCTACTCAGCCTTTCATCCCTTCAGTGGATCGATAAATGAGTACCAAAGCATGCTTAGGAACTAAACACTGAGGGTTTCGCGTTCTGCTGACCACCTAACCGGAACATCTGATCCGGCATCCCAGAGCCCAAGATCAAGAAAACTGAGATGGGCGCAGTAGGCCTTGGCCCTCTATGAGCTGTCGCGCCACTGAGTTTAGAGTTTAGAGACATGAACCTGTCGGAAAGTGGTCAAAATTTGAGTATCCGGTAAATGCCTTTCGAAGATAATGTGATTATAAATAAAACTTGTTACATTTAGATAACAAAACAGAATTTGTATCACCATTTATGCACAAATGACAGTGAAGAAAAACTGCCCTTTTAATTAGTAATTTAAAATTAAATATATTAAAAAATAATAGTTTAGACAAACAAAAATTAAACTATGAAGTTTCAAACGCCAAAAGGTTTTTTAAAAAAAATATCAAAAGGTAAATAAATTATTTCCTTTTCCATAACAGCAGCTAATCTTGCAACTCCATTATTAGCTACAATTGAAAGCAAATTTTACGTGAAGGATTTCTGCCATGGTATAGCCTCCTCCTAATCTAATTTTTAAACAACTTCGTGGCGAAAATCAAAAAGTTAGAATCCAAGGTCTCCGATGCTCCGTAACTGCATTAAAATTCGATAAACAATACAAGTCACATTTTTCGCATTTATTGCATATTCCACACGGAATAAATTAATATCTAAGAGGAATATTATAATATTTTAGAAGTATTGTATCAGCATAGTTGCGTGTAAATGTTGAAATTAAATTTTTCTTATCAATAAATTTCATTTACAGGAATTTAAATTATTTTATAATTCAAAGTTAATTCATGTAACTGATAAAATTAATTTGTGTTCTTTTATCCTATTTCATGAAAAGAACATCCACTTATTTTGAAATAGCTAATTTATCATTAGTATATATTTATATAAAAATTCTAAATGTTAAAGAAAAGGACGGCTATGCGAAAATTTGCATAAAAATTTTTTCTTTTTTTTATCATTAACTAGCAATTGCTGCATTTGAAAAGCTAACACCAGAAGACTCTTAGAACCAGATATTCTATCCTTTTTTTCATAAAGAATTAAAAAATAATAGAGGATTTAAAAAAAATAAAAAAAAACTTAAATTACACCAAAAGTAAAAGGTAAGTAAGTGACTAAAAATAGTTTTGCGATGTTTCTGATAACGAAAACATTAAGATGTACTGTAGCATTAAAATTTCTTTAAAGTGTCAAAATGCGTTAAAAAAAGATCTGTAACATTCAAAAATAAGTTTTCATTTGTTTTCATATGATGCAACATGTGTTTGTCCTTGCAGACTTTTACCCGAAACTATCGTTTCTGTAACTAAACGTAACTTACCAACAGAAACTCTACCGGGAACACGAGATAGACGTGTAGAGTCATTTTTGTTTTAAAAAAAATTACTTTTATCCAACTACAATAAAAAAAGTATAACTTTGAATAAGTGAATTGCGTAACCAATAATAAAATAAAACAAAAATTTCTTTAACTTCATTTTTCATTAATTTTTTATACAAATAAAATATGCAATGAACTTGTTTATTCTATAAATTTAGGTCAGTATAGTAAGGCCTAAGTTTTTTTTTAACGTGGTGGAGATCACATTACTTATCCTTCAACCTTATACGTCATTGAAAAAGTTTACGTGATCTGAAAATGAATTCCAGAAACTACTAACAATTCCTAATAAACCACTTGAATTAGCTATACAGTTTTGCAATTTTAATAAGTTTAAACTAAATACTGTCACGATACAAAGATCTAAAGGATTTTAAATTGATCACTGCTGTTACTACTACTGTTCAGTTTACATTTGTAATAATTTCTTTATCTAAGCTTCTTATCTTAAATAGTTGAATGTAGGCTAGTATTTTTAGTTATCAGCGTAAACCAGAATAAGATAAAGTAGTTAAATGTTTGAATTCACCAGAAACATTCATTGTTATTTGAAAAGACATTTTTTTGCTTTGCCAAAAGAAAACAAATGAATAAATCTGATGGAAAATATCAAAGTAAAAATGCAGGATTTATTCTGCTTTTTTACCATGAAACTTTGATTTCAAAGTTTCTGCTCTGTAATTTCTAACTTGGATTATTTCGTTTATTTACTCAAATTTTTAATATGCAGTCAAGATCCATGATGAACGAAATCATTCTTCTAGAATTATTTATATATTCTTCTTTATATTCTAATTCATTAAAAATGTTCTCTCTTTTGTTCCTACAGAAAAAATCCATATAGATGATGTACATTTTCCCTCAAAACTTCAAATCAAAAACTATTTCTTAAAAAAAAATTCAGATCTTTCAAATTTTATTTTTTTTTTTTATCAAAAGAAAAAATTGAACTTTATTTAAATTTTCAAATTAAGACAATTTTTGACACTGACACCAATTTTGATTGACTTTTTAAATTTTAATGAAAATACCGGAAAACAAATCGAAAAGGAAGCGAATAAACGTAAATACATAAGAAAGTCTCGCGAATAATTCCTATTGACACTGACACCAATTTGGATTGAATTTTTAAATTTTAATGAAATATTTTTATTAAAATTCCGGAAAACAAATCGAAAAGGAAGCGAATAAATGGAAATATAAGAAAGTTTCACGAATAATTCCTATTTAAAGCTTATTCCTAATAAATACACAATATTAAACTTTGTCCAAAGAAAAGTCTAGAAAAGAAAAAAAAAATAATTCGAATTAAATTTGGGTTAACAATTTTAAATTGAATAATTCTGAATTTATGCATACATTCTGCATACATACATCATATATGTATTAACTGCGCATTAATTATGAAAGCAAAATATAAAAATTTGCTAATTCATGGAAAAAAAGCGAATAATATAGTAAATACTTTTCACGTATAATCTCAATTTATAACATTCCTAATGAATAATAAAGAAAAGGCTACAAAAAAATAAAGAATTTTTATTCTCAATGAATTTGGAATAATAATTAATACATTTAATTATTATTCTGTGTTTATGCGTACATTAATTTATCGTTTATTAATTATGCATTAATTATAAAAACAAAAAAGAAAAGTTTCGTTTAAAATTTTTGGAAAAAAGCAAATAATCGGAAATATATTTCTCATTTTTAAACACAGTCTTAATAAATACTAAAAAAAAAGCTACAATAAAGAAAATTAATTTTGATGAATTTGGAATAATAATTCTTAAATTGAATTATTATTCCATATTTATGCATACATTTGACATGCTTTAATTATATATTATATTTACTATGCATTAATTATAAAAACAAAAAAGAAAAGTTCTGTTATAAATTCCTGAAAAAAATAAGCGAATAACAAGAGGTATAATGACTTTAAGTAAAATTTCAATATATTACATATTTCCATAAAATGCTGAAGAAAAGGCTACAGTAAGAAAATCAAGAATTATTGTTCCCAACTAATTTGGAAAAATAATTATTAAATTTAATTATTATTCAGTGTTTTTGCATACATTAATTTATCATAAATTAACCATGCATTAATTATGAAAACAAAAAAAAATTTCGTTAAAAATTCATGGAAAAAAGCGAGTAACAGGAAGTATAGTACTTTTTCTTGTATAATCAATTTTTAACACATTCTTAATAAATACTAAAGAAGAGGCTACAGTAAAAAAAAACAAGATTCTCAATGAATGAATAACAATTCTCAAATTGAATTATTATCTCGAATACATTCGCAATCATTCATAAGAGATTTCACATTCTATAAATTCCTTCACTATTATTCTAAATAAATATTTTCTATCATTAGAGCCGTTTAAACACAAAATTTGATATTGGAAACATTTAGTGGTTACTAAAACTTTTAATCGAAATTTTTATTTTGAAACACTTTTCCATATTGTCCTCTCTTTCCGGAAATAGTTTTAAAAAATCTTACTTTTTTTTGCTTGACACGTGTGTGTCACGTTTCTAAGTCATGCAGCAGCTATCTTTCAGATTACAATCATCCGAGACTTAAGTTTTAATTTTTTTGTATTCTTCAAATGAATTTTTTGTAAATATTGTTGATGGAATGTAGTGGTTTAAGGTCTGTTTAGCTGTTAGCTATGTAATAACTGTCTGACGTCATGGTGATTTCCTGGATGGTGATTTCCTACAGTGGTGATTTTCTGGGTGCAAATTTCTTTCAGGATTTCATTTTTTCTTTTCTAACTAAAAATGTCCAATCGTAAACTGTTCATAAGACACTGTTTCCAGTATGTTTAAAAGTTACAAAAAAGTTTATGAAAATGTATGACTCGCACAGGACCAAAGCTGCTATAACCCGATTCTACTAATTATAGTTTAGAGCTTTCGGGATCGCATCTCATCTCTAATACGCACAAGGATTGGCCTCAGAATTCGGATGAATTGACGATCATCACCCATAGATGATCCCATAATTGAAGTTCACTTGTGCAGGCTCATGAGTGAACATATACGTCGCCTTACATATATATTGATGGACCGAACTCTGCCTGGGGCTCTTGCATGAGGACCTTATTACTACACCTCTTATTGTATATTACTTTCTGAGGATTAATGTCCTCCTGGACATGGCCTAGCTTGCAGCTAGACCTTAAGGAATAAGCCACACACGTGCGACATTGATAGCCAAATGAAAGAGAGAGGAGGATTTATTTTATTTATTTATTTCGCACGTTTAACGTAGTCTTTTAGAATACTGATTTCAAGTACTAATCTTACGATAATGGGTTCGAGTATTTATTTTATGGTGGATGAAATAGTGGGTTCGAGAATTAATTTTACGATAACGGGTTCTAGCACCAATTTCATAATATTGGGTTCGAAAACTAATCTTGGTTACGATTAATAATGGTTAAGATTATTGAGAGTGGGTTCGAAAACGATAATTTTACGATAATGGACTCAAATAATGACGAGTTGTTGTTGTTGTTCATTTACGTCGCACTAGAGCTGCACAATGGGCTATTGGCGACGGTCTGGGAAACATCCCTGAGGATGATCCGAAGACATGCCATCACAATTTTGATCCTCTGCGGAGGGGATGGCACCCCCGCTTCGGTAGCCCGGCGACCTGCACGCGAAGTCGAGCACTTTACGGTAGAACAGTTTAACGAGGATCAATACCGCACACCCTCGGTCCCTACGCAGACTAATCCAAGTGGTCACCCACCCGCACACTGACCGCAGCCAGTGATGCTTGACTTCGGTGATCTGCTGGGAACCGTGCCTTAACGATCAGTCCACTACGGGACCAAATAATGACGAATCAATAAATTTGTTTTGTTTGCGATAGTTTGACTATGCTATTATCAGTGACAATTGAATTGGTTTTACTAATAGAGAGATTGGATTTCTGCTTTGTCAAGGTTCCCATCCCATAGAATGTTTCAGATATCTTTCGTTTGTTTATGAGTTCGGTGCAATATCAGACTTGGAAAGCTAGATTTAATTGCTATTCTTGGCCTTCCTGTAAACAGACCAATGTTTATTGCCGTAACGCCTACTTCCAAAATATATGTATAAAACTGCTAAGTCCATTATGCATTAAAACTGGTACAGTTTTACAACTAATTCTCCAACCATTCAGTTTTCTGCGAAATACTCTTATTAGTAGTAGCAGGTAGTAGAAATCGTAGAAATCTGAAAATATTCTATTTCTAGTAGTACTAATTTTATAAAAGTTAATGTGTCTCAGCATATTTACAAATTTAATGCAGATTTTTATGACAAAGCTATCAACTGCAATACAGCTAACTTCAATGAAATATTTAAATTTGAAAACTTTAAAAAAGACAAAAACCTTAGACCAATAGCTGCACACTTCACCTCTGACGCCTCGTACCGAAACTATCAACATAAGTAAAAATCTCCAACTCTAACATCAATAGTTCATAGCAATAGTTCAAAACATCAACAGATTACAATCTCAACTGCTTCAACTACAATACCAAACTTGAAATCTGAACCTAGTACCTAATGTTGACAATAGATTCACAGCCATCTTTTCTATAGCCTTGAAATTCAAACCTGTTACCTCATGTGGACAATACATACACAGCCATCTTTACTATAGCAAGTTGCTTAGAATTATTTTCACTTTCTTTTCAGTTAAACAAGCAAGGTGCTTGCTTTACAATATCAGTCACCCCAGAGACTCTGTATACAAACTGCTATCATTTTCTAATTTTACTGTAATTTCACGATGAATGGGATATGGGTCTTCTGTGCGGCCCAGGTGCCCAGCTTTTGTTAAATAAAGTAAGTAAGTAAAAGTTAATGTATAAATTGCAGTAATGTTCCTTATACAGAGCTCGAAATAGGAAAAATTCCAAAGCAAAAGATTCAAAACTACTGTCTTGAATTTTAATGCTTAAAAATTTTTCAACCAAGAATTTGACATTTGAAATGATGCAGTGTAAAGTAATGTTTACATTGGTGTAAAAAAATTTCCTTCATTACAAATTAAATATAAATATTTGCATCAAGTCAACGTAGGATAAACAAGTTTTATAGTTGAGGATTCGCTTTTTGATTAATGAATCAAAAAGCGATTCCTGGTGAGCATAATAATATCTTAAAAATAAAATAATAATATAGAACAAACTAAGCAAATTATTTTTAAAAGAGTGAAACTAAATTAGGATAAACTATTTGGATCATTTTTGTAAAATGTGGCTTTAATTCTATACTTCAAAAGTCAAAAATCGAAATATGTCTAATAAAAGTATATTTATTCAGAGAAAGAAAATTTTATGCCCAATTTTTCACGTCAAAATATTGTCTGTTCTAATTTCCATAGTTCCAGATCTACTCCTCGAACTTATGATCTTAGTTCGCGAAAATTTGGTAACTCATAGATCAAAAGGTATAAATAATAATAGTCATTTTTTATTTTGCAACTTGAAATTACGATCTAAGTAAATTTGATTTAATTTAACACTAAATGATACTAAATGTTTAATAGCTTTTAAATTATTCTATGTTAGAGAAAACTTATCGAAGAAAAAAAGAAACATTTTCATAAATATACATCAGAAAAACATTTAATGCACGAAAATAGTTTAAATCCTCTTTATAAACATTAAAATTTACAATATATGCTATTAAAATTCGATACATATTAGTACTAATAAGACAATTACTTACCTTTTTATTAACATAATGGCTAGGTCAGGGAATTTTTAGCATTTTTTTTTTATCCTTCTACGTATAATTTGTCGGGGAAGAATGAAAAACGTAACTAATCATTAAATAATAATATAAAATTATTTATGTACTTTGAAAGTTTTAATTATTTATAATTATTAAAAAACTTATTTGTAATCTAAAATTACAAAATTTCCGAAATTAGGTAAAAAAAGTCGAAAACGAATTATTTTAAAACTGTCACATAAAAAGTAGCAAAACTGTTAGTAACATACAAACAAATGCGGAAATGTTTCGTTCTTTTAAACTAGGATAAGGACATATCTTTTAAGGAAGTTGATTATTTTTCGAGAAAAGGTTTGTTTTCAAACAAACAAGTTGAGAAAATAATCAGTTTTTACAGATGGGCTGATCGAGTTACGTAGTGTAAAACTAAATGTTGAATTTTCCATAAAAAATGTACAGTGCTCAAAATAGAAACACCTTGACAACTCTTGAAATAACAGTTAAAGATGCAATCTTGAGGATTTAAAAAATATAACTTTAAATATGCTTTTTAATATGAGTAGGATGCATTTTAAGTTACGAAGGTTATATTTTAAGTTATTACGAAGTCCGACACAAAAATGTATTTCATCTGAATAATCATGGCTATTTTCTACGGATTCATATTTTTGAATCTCAAATCATCAATTTAGAGAATATGATTCTCAGAAGTTGGGTTGAGTTAGATGTAGCCATATTTCTGAAATTATTCGGGTGAATTAGGACGTTTTTAAATAAAATGATAAAACTCATTTAACCAAGGATAATTTCAAACAAAATTTAATTTTTAAGACTATTTATTATTTTTTCTTGCTTAATTAAATGACGATCGAATAATTTTTGTCAAAAGAAAGAAGTTTAACAATTTGACTTTTTTGAAATTTTGTAACTCAAACATTGTTTGATCGGTTTTGGTCAAATTATGCCTTTTTTCATTTAAAACTATTTAAAAAAAATTGGATGTAAGAAATTTTAAATAATTGTAAAATTAATTTAAAAAATAATAAATTATTTTTTTTAAAAAAATGACTAAATAAAAAATTAATGGTTCAAATGTTTACTGTTCTTCTGACTAAAGTGAACATAATTATGTACACCATAGAATGTGGGTAAGAAATTTATTTAATTTTATAACTTTGGTTAAACAGCCAACCCAAATCTGAGTTTCTGACTCTTAATGTAGTCTTTCATGTATTTTGAACCCAATCCAGAAGACAAGGGAACTTCTGGTTCAAGTATTGGGAGAAATGTTTCCTTCGTGGAGGATTTCTTGATGGAACTAACCCACATTTGCGTTACAACCGCAGAAAACCTCCCATGGTTAGCCCGACGGCAAGGGTACTCAAGGGGAGGAACACATTCCCCACCTCGTAGCTATTTCTAGATACATCTATTATAAGTTTAAAAATACAATGCACATAATCAACAAGGGCACGCTTCGTTTTTTTATGTTATTTACATAAATATATTTACATACATAAATATTTAACATGATTGATAGTACTGCCTTAAAAATGGTTAAAACATTAAAGTCAATTAAATAGTGATAAAAGAACATAATATAACTTATAATAATAAAGTTTCAAGAAAATATCTAATTCATTTAAAATCTGCAAGAGTAACTTTTAAGAATATTTAAGTCGTTTATAAATATTTATAGATAACAACTTAATTAGCAAAAACACTAAATAATAAAAGAGTTTAGCTTAAAAGCAAAAAATTCATAAATTTACAAGAAAATTTTTTATTTTTTTGATTTTTAAGCTGTTTTGCAGTCTTAATTCTCATAATAAAAGCTTACCCGTAATGTAGTTTACGATTTAAGCCTATATTATGAGAGTTAAGAATACGAAACCGTTTAAAAACATATACTATATCTATTCAGAGAATATACGTTTTATGTCTTGTTTCGTAAATAAAACATAATTATCACATTGAAGGCCAAATTCTCTCCCTATCATGCTTGAATCTGAGCATGTGATAATTCGATTATTAGACCAAAAGGTATTATAGTGTTCTGTTTTTTTTTTAATTTTATTTTGTGCAATATTCACTCACAAAATTATCATATTTAAAGTCAGCATTTTGAACAATAACGGTTATTTCTTCGTGCGTAAAAATCATATAATTATCAAAATACCTTAACTTTTTGAAGTAGATAGAAGATGGAACGCTAGTGACTCTTTTATATTTTTTTCTGGCTCTCTAATTACAAGCAAAAACATATTTTAGTATTTTTCAGTCATAAAAATCAATCTAATAGATACTGAAAAAAAATTTTAAATTCTCGATTTATAATTGTACTAAAATATAAAATCCAAAAAAAAGGAAAAAAAAATTTTTTTTCATTCATATTTAAAAATGCATTAATGATTAATTTTGTAAATTAAAGAAATTACATTAATGAATATCTGTTTTGCTGATAAATTATTGTTTGGAAGTAAGCCGTTTTGGGAAGATTCAAACTTTAACGTTTATAACCATAAATTTAAAAACGCTAAATATAATATTTTTCACTTATTTTGACATAAATTATTACAAAATAAGGAAAAAAAGTGTGAATAATATATTGAATAAAAATTCTAAGTCAAAAGATTTATTCTTTTTAACCATTTTATTTTATAAACTGCTGATGTTCAACTCTGTAACCGTGTAATTTTGAACTCAATCTGGAAGTCAAGAGAACTCTTGGATTAAGCACAGGGAGAAATTTTGCCTTCGTGGATGATGTTTTAATGGAGCTGAGCATTTGCGTTACATGTAAAGGAAAACCACGAGAGCCTCCTACGGCTGGCCTGGCAATGGGACTCTAACCCATGATCCGTCTACCACTGAGGATATTTCACGTCAGCACTGTAGTCGGTGCAAACCGGGTGCGGAATTCGTATCGACTGGTATTCGAACCCAGTTCGCCTCATTGAAAGACAAACGCTCTATCCCCTGAGCCATCGCGGCTCTTTTCTTAACCATTGTACATTGTAGAAAGCTAAAGAAAAATATCGGGTAGTTATTTGATCTATTGGCATCTGCCTAAACTTTGATAAGTTGAGCAATCGCCGCTCTTAATATATGCATATTTTCAAATATCTTGTCAGAAATGGGCATATTAGTAATCAAATTTTAGTTGTTCGAATTTTAATTTCTGTCTCCTCCAACAATCAAACAGATTTTGATGTTTCCAGTCTTTTAGTCACTAGAGATTCAAAACATCTCATTAGCTCATTAGCGACAGTGTTTTTTTTTTCTTCGCTTAAGTACATAGTTATTCATAATTCCTTCCGGAGTTTCAAAGCGTTATAGTAAAAAAACGAAGACGAATATGGCAAAAAAGAACATATGCAATTATTTCGAAAGTATTCAAGTTTTGATTTAAGCATTTGTCGGTAGATGGCAGTAACATGTACCACTGAAGCCAGTTGTAGTAAGGAAAAATGGCGTTTACAGGAGGAGGGAATTATGAATAACCCTGTATTAATTTTCGAAGGTCATTTGTAAATTTATTTTTACAATTAAAATGTTAAGCAATACTTAATCTGTTCACTGTAATACCGAGAAAATTTTAAAAAAATTATTTAAGGAAATAATCAAGTTAATCAAGATTAGATGTTCATGTTAAGGTGTTCTTTCCATGTAATTAATTACTTTAATATAAAGAAAAAAATTTTAGGTATTCAAAACGTCTGGTTTTAAAAACTATCAACCAAAGTCTTAATCAAGTTTTAATGTGACGCAAAAAGAAAAGATTTTTGTTCTCGAAAATAGTTCTCGAAGGTCATTTGTAAATTTATTTTTACAATTAAAATGTTAAGCAATACTTAATCTGTTCACTGTAATACCGAGAAAATTTTAAAAAAATTATTTAAGGAAATAATCAAGTTAATCAAGATTAGATGTTCATGTTAAGGTGTTCTTTCCATGTAATTAATTACTTTATAAAGAAAAAAATTTTAGGTATTCAAAACGTCTGGTTTTAAAAACTATCAACCAAAGTCTTAATCAAGTTTTAATGTGACGCAAAAAGAAAAGATTTTTGTTCTCGAAAATAGTTCTCGAAGGTCATTTGTAAATTTATTTTTACAATTAAAATGTTAAGCAATACTTAATCTGTTCACTGTAATACCGAGAAAATTTTAAAAAAATTATTTAAGGAAATAATCAAGTTAATCAAGATTAGATTAGATCAGTTACAAAGTTTTCAGAAAATGCTACTGTTGACTAAAAGCAAAGTTATCGACTGTGTAAAGGCAAAATTAACAGACACACGTATGTTTCAGATGAAAAAATCTGAACTGCAACACACAAAAATCGTTTTTTAGCAGCAGCTCCATCTGCATACGAAATCTAAAACTAATTTTGAAATATTTTTTTTTCTTGCTGAAAATAAATCAACTGGTTTCTTAAGCATAACGCAGCGAAAATCATTTATCTCTTTGTGTCACTCTTTTTCCCTCTCTAAATTGGTTTTTTTAAATTTTCACTCATTTTTAGTACATCTGTTAATTGCTATAACACGAAATCAGCTTTCTTCTTCAATGTAAATATAAATACTATCAAGTGTTTGTTTTTTTAAGTTGAAATCAAAATAAAGTATTTAAAGTATTTTTCAACAAAATTAAAAAATTTTATTTATGTGCTAATATTTTTAAATTATTAAAATAATTCAAGGATCATTATGAGTAAAACACATTAGAAATTTCTTGACACATCAATTTAGAATCGGAAACAAATTCACATAAATAGAAAAGAGTGCGGTGAATAAACTTTAAAATTTTGTTCAAATGTTGACAAGAGAAATGAGTGAATATTTTGTTCATAAGAAAACAGTTTTTAAGATAAGAAAATAAAATTGTCAAAAATTCAGTCGCAAATATTAATAGCTATATTTCCTGGTTATGAACTTGGTTCAGTTACTAAGTAAGTTAAATGCGATTACTAAAGAAGTTAAAATCATAGTTAATATTTGTTAGTTAATATTTGAGACATAGCTATCATAGTTAATATTTATGATACTATAATTAAGAGGACAGTAAAAATTACTATTATAAGAAACTTGCCGAATTTGCTTAAATATAAAAACTACTGATTAAACAAACGATTCATATATATTTACATTAAAACATTCGATTCTGAAATGAGCAGACTAATAATTAATGACTCGTTTTAAATATAATTGTTGTTTTTTTTAAAAAAAAAGGCTTATTTAAAAAAAGGTTTATTAAATTTACAGCTTTATTGCATTAAAAACACCAGCCAGAGGAAAATAAATTTCTGCCGGGTACAAAATATTTAATAATTCACTAAATATTATAAAAGAACAGAAAATAATACACAGCAAAATTCATAGTTATCAATTAAAAACTAAGTATATTTTTTTCGTAAAGATTTTGCTAATTTTTTGTAAAAGTGTAAATTTAATTAAAATAATTTTAAGGAATGATGCATACTAAGTACATATATTTATTTATTAAAGCAAACGTCCTTTATAAAAAAAATGATATTTTTGTCAAGAAATATTATGTCTAATACGGCATTCATAAAAAGCAGGACAGTAAAGCAATTAAAGAAAATTTTGCTGGAATTATAGTCGAAGTCGGAAAAGTTTACTCGAAAATTTGTACTCAAAAAAGCTTAAATGTTAGTAAATTTTCTCGTCTAGTTAAAAGTTAGTTCCAACATTACTTGAACTTTTACTTTACTACTTTACTTGAACTTTTAAACATAAACTACTAAATTTTTTTTGATTTAATTGATTTTTTCCCGAGAAAATTTTTAACTTAAAGCAATGTTAATATTTAATGTTTATATTATTGCATTGTAAAATATTTAGAAAAATAAATATCTGAATAATTGAATTAAAATTTATCTTTTATTGAATTGCAATAGAATCTACTTTTTCATAAATATAATACTTAAATGTTGAATTCATATTTAGTACATTTACTAGAGAAAAATCATTTCCTTATATTTAAAAATATTGTATTTCGCATTCAAAAGTAACTGATTTTCTTTTAAATATTTATGTTAAAAATTGTTATAAGTCTCAAACTATTTTACTTTTTTTCGTGAACAAAATCATGTTTTTTTCGTTGCTTTTATTAAATTTATTTTTCGTATTTTCTTCAATTGACTATTAATACTTAAAAGTTTTAACGAAATTCTTAAATTTTTATTTACAAATTTAAATGTAATATTGAGTAATATTTAAATTATTATATTAATATTAAATTTAAATAGGATATCGAAAAAAAACTACTAAACTTGAAATTTTAAGCATAATTAATTGAATTTATGTTAATTTCATTGATATTTTTTGCCTAAAATTTTTTTTAAATATGCCTGAAGGCATATTATTATTTAATGTTTATTACATTGCATTTTAAAATATTTTTAAAAAGTAAACATGCAAATGTTTGATATGTATTTTAATTTTTGTTGAATGACATTAGCATGTATTTTTTTAAAAATACAATATTTAAAATATTGAATTTATATACAGTGAATTTGCTAGTGAAAAATCATTTTCTTATGTTTAAACAAAACTAAATTTCGCCCTCGAGAGTATATAATTTTACTTAAAGTAATTAAAAAGTTCATCTAAAAGTTTATTTTAAATCCAAAATTATTGTCATTTTCTTTTATTTTTGCGAAGAAAATCATAATTCTTTTTTTTCCTTCTTTGTTTTCCCAAAATTTAATTAATAAAAATAAAATAAAATTAATTTGTAATAAATTTAATTTTCAACACTTCACCATTAGTACTTAAAAGTTTTCACGGCTTTAAAATTTAAATATAATATTAAATTACATTTAAATTATCATATTAATAAATTTATGTAGGATATTGAAACAAACTACTTCGCTTAAAATTTTAATTATAATCAGTTGATTTCAAGGTAAAACATTTTAAAGTATATCAAAAAGGCATATTACTGTTGTTTATTATTAGATTTTAAAAAATTTATAAAAATAAACCCCCAAATATTTGAATTGAACTTTAACTTTTATTAAATGACATTAGTATATACTTTTTTTATAAATACAATACTTAAACTATTGAAATTATATACAATACATTTGCTCTCAAGAAAATTAAAAAAAATTTATTTCAAAAATTGCATTTTCCTCTTAAGAGCTTCTAATTCCCGTTAAAATATTTATGGTAAAGTTTATTATGAATACAAAATTATTTTTTGAATTTTCTCCATTTTACTATTAAAACTTAAAAATTTTCACAATTTTAAGATTTTTCTAAATATATTTAAATTTAATGCTGAATTATACTTAAATTATTATATTAATATTAAATTTATATAGGATATTGAAACAAACTACTTTGCTTAAAATTTCAAACAAAATCAACTAAATTTAAATTATTTTCATATTTTTTTAAGCAAAAATCTTTGAAGTTTTACAAAAAGGCACATAATTATTTTATAAATACACTTTTTATAAATACAATGTATAAAATATTGAATTCATACGTAATACATTTGTTAGGAAAAAAAATAATTTTCTTAAATTAAAGAAATAATAATAAAATTAAAATTAAAAAACTATATAATTTGCATTGAGATAATCTAATTTTCCTTCAAATATTTATAGTAAAGTTTATTATAAATCCAAAATAATTTTCCTTTATTTTATTGAACAGAATCATAATGTTTTTTTTCTCTTTCTTCGTTGTTTTCTTAAACTAAACTTGAATTTTTTTTTAAATACTCTAAATCTTTTCTAATAATCTTTTCTCTCTAATAATCTCTAAAAATCTTTTTGAATCTTTTCTAATTATCTTTTTTCATATCTTCTTCATTTTACTACTAATACTTATCACAATTTTTAATATGTTTGTAAATAAATTTAAATATTTCAAATTAATTTAAAATTTGAACAAAAACAAACTTCCTAGTTTTCCTTAAAATATTTTTTATTAAAGTTTATTATAAATATTTTAAGATATTATAATAAATCCAAAAAATTTTTCCTTTATTTTATTGAACAAAATCATAATATTTTTTTTCGTTTTTCTTCGTGCTTTTCTTAAATTTAACTTGGAATTTTTTTCTTAAAATTATCTAAATCTTTTCTAATAATTTTTTCTCTCTAATTATCTCTAAAAATCTTCTTCAATCTTTTCTAAAATCTTCTCTTTTTTCGTATCTTCTTCATTTTACTACTAATACTTATCACAATTTTTAGTATATTTATAAATAAATTTAAATATTTCAAATTAATTTGAAATTTTAAAAAAAAACAATGCATGCTAAACTAACAATGAGTTCCTTACCTTTCATTTATATCCAAACCAAATGAGTTAACTGAAACCTTGCACGTGAATGAGATTTCCACCAAAAAGGAG
Source organism: Parasteatoda tepidariorum (assembly GCF_982258835.1). NCBI lineage: Eukaryota > Metazoa > Arthropoda > Arachnida > Araneae > Theridiidae > Parasteatoda > Parasteatoda tepidariorum. The sequence continues at coordinate 44,784,801 of NC_141764.1, forward strand.
AACACATCAAAATCAGAACATAAACATAAAATAAATATGAATAGCTAAGAAACCTGTTAGATGATACTTCTACAAAGCTCAACCACCTTTCTCTCACAAAAAGAAAAGGGAAATTGAGTACAGAAATTTGAAGAGAACGCTATTACATTACTTGAACCTTTAGATTTGATTTTTAAGTGCTCTAGGCAGATTATACAAATATCACTTTTCCCCATTCGATATCCTTACATCCGATACGTTTGTGATTTAAGTCCCCTCCTCTGGTCTTACTTATCATAAACATATGTTATATAACATGTAACTTTACGTACTTGTAGTTTTATAGAACTTCATTCGCTTACAGCGAAATAATAATGCTTTAAATGTTTAATTTTGACGATGACTGTAATACAGAAAGAATGTGTGCTGTTTTTTGTTTTAAAAAAAACTAAATGTGTATTTTTTGCAATGCTTCAAGACAAACGAAAGTTGTTCTGACGCAATTTCTTTACAATGGTCATAACCAGTTTTCCATTTGTTATATAACATCGAACATTACAAACTTATTTTTTTTTAATTTCATTCGCTGACATTCAAACATTACTTTTGCGCTTTGAACATTTAATATTTTTGATTTCTAGAATACACAAAGGGGTCGTCCACAAATGGTGTCACGTTTGAAGAGGGGGGGGGGATTGAATAATGAATTTGAATTTTCGATAGTTCTTGTCAAGAAGGGGATAGCAAAAAGCGTGACGCCACATATTTTGGTTAAACTAAAACCATTTAAAATCATCAGATTGAATACTGTTGCAATATGTGTTTTTTTCCCTCATTACTGTATTTTGAAATAATAATGCTAGTTTAGCAACATTGCTGCATAAGATTTAGAAATGCTGTTTATTTCTCATAATTTTTTCTACCATTCTGTTGCACCATTAAAAAAAACATAGTGGTTTAAGAACAATAAAACCCTCTGACGTCATCACGAAGATTTCCTATCCCAAAGGACACTGCGCCCAAGATTGTATCAACTTAAATAAAATAGGTTTGAATTCCATAATGAAATTCCATAGGTTTGAATAGTTGACACTCTCCGGTATAGATTCCTAAAAAGGGCTGTGAAGACTTGCAGTGGAGCTCAAGCAAAATTATAGGTATTTGAAAGAATTCCGAGAGGATAGACAACTATCGAGGAAATTTGTTTTGAGTGCACATTAAAACTCATATTTTTTCCCTTTTATTAGTTCAGATTGGTACTTAAGATTTCAAACTCAGCTTATAATATTTGTTATTAAAACTGTTGATATTTAAAAGAAGTTTTTATTCTTTTAACAAGAACGAGAAAATAATATGATGCCCACTTCTCAATTTAATCATTAAACGGGGTCGTGTTCTTCCAGATTTTTTCATCAAAAATGACATAAAACATTTCCAATTTTTTTTTAAAGAAAGTACGCACTTTAATATAAACAATGAAAATACATTAGATTATTAAATTTACTTTTAATACTTTAAAAGCATGGTTATGGAATCATATTATAACAAGAATATTGAAAGGTCTAGAATTGGAGAAACATATTTATAGGTTATACTTTTATATTAATCAATATTGTGTGTTCTTTTTTTCTTTTCTTTTCACTTTTTTTTTTTCTTTTTTGGTAACTGAACTGTTACCGAACTTCGGTAACTGTTCATTGAAACTTTTTTGACTCGCAAAGTAGACGATGATTCAAAAAAGGTTCGAAACTTCGGCAAGGTTCTCTACGGTTTATAATGTAGTGGCTCTGCCATACTTTTGCTTAGTTTTGTATGATTTCGTTTGAAGTATGAATGAATAACAATTCTTTCCAATTCATATGTTTAAGGTTCAGATTTTAAGCTTCATTAAAAAAAACATTAAGATTAGATTGCGTTGATTTATTTTAATGTTGTGAGATTTTTTTCACATTCTGCATTTATGTAGAAACATAAAATTTTCTAATCAATTCTATATCTTTTATTTTAGATTTTAGTTCCATTATGCATGAAAACTATTTTGGTCATATTTTTATTAACTCTCGTTCATATTTTCATATGACAAATTCTACTATAAATAGAGAAAAAAATCTGAATTAATGACACTTTTTTCGTATTTACTCTTCTATTAGTTAAAAAGTATATATGGGTCATTCTCACAAAAACAGTTATTTTCATGTCCCCAGTATATTTTATGTTTGTTTTACAGCTTACGATAAAAAAAAATTCAGGGAAAGTGTCCCTCAGAATGCAAGCTAACAAAAGAATAAAAATAAAATTATAAATTTTTATTTTTTATTTATTTTAGGTTATTAAAATATACCAATCTGTCATTCCCTCACTTGTCCCCACTGCTGATTTAAAAAAAGAAAAAAATTGTTTCTGAAAGATTTTTTTTTTTTTTTACAAATTCCTTTTTTTTATTTCAGAATACTGAAATACGGAATTCAGAAAATCAATTTTAAATTTAATTTCTGATAAAAATATTAACACAGCACTATTTTAAACTTTGTCCCCAGTGTTTCGCGTCATTCCCTCACAACAATGTTTTTATCACCTGCAATCTTCTTAGAATAAAAATATTTTAATAAAAACTTCAGAAGTTAACAACTGGCATCATAGAACAAAATTGCAGTATGTTTCCATCTTCAACTTAAAGAAGCTTTGCTGTGGAATAAATTTGAATGAATCAAACCAGGTAAAATTTTTTACATTTGTCATTCCCTCATGTCATTTTTTAGAGTAAAATGAAATACAACTTCATCGAGAAAGTGGATAATTATATGTTGCTTTCTTGTATGAATATAATTGTATGTGATTGACTTCAGAAATTAATTAGGCCTAACTGTTATTTTTAAATTTTATTGAATTCGTCATTCCCTCACTAGCGTATAAAGTGAAGGAATGGTTCAAGATGAGTATATTATCAAATTTTTTTTGTTCAATTGTGCCAACCAATTTTATTTCCCAAACCTGTAAAAACTATTAAATATATAAGACTAAATTATAATAAATATTAGATATACTTAGTATGTTATCATTTTCAAACTTTAGGTAGATGTAACTTAGATAAAAATATGTATTAAAATAAAATATCATTCCCTCACTATTAGTGTCATTCCCTCACTTTTTAAATAGTGAAAATAATTAATTTACTTATTAATTAATTTGAAAAATAAATTAAAATTTTTTTTAATTAATTTATTTATTTATTAAATTAATTAATTAATTATTATAAATTAATTAATTAATTATTATAAATTAATTATTTAAAAAATTAATTAATTAAATATTAAGTATAATTTAGAGGATATATACTTTCTTTATAATGCCATTACATATTTCTATTAATATAAAAAGTTTCAGAGCTTTTTATTCACTTTACTTTTTGGGGATTTTATGAACTGAAAAATGACAGTTTTCGTGAGAATGACCCATATATAGTGCATATCATCCTCATGAATGTGAATTTTATTCAATATTGAAATAAATTTGAGTGCAAATAAAATAGCTTAAAATTAAAATATAAAAAATATATCCAAATTTACTTTACAAAGTATCAAAATATACATAAACTTCCAAACATTTTATAAAATGAAGCATATAACCAAAGCGATTACAGCGTACTTCAGAAATTCGATTGAAAATAATAAAGGAAAATGATTAAGTCATCAGTCACAACCAGAAATGAATGTTTTTTCCGTTGCGTGGAGCCTAAGTGGTTTGGGCGAATGTTGCCATTTTTAAAAAGAAAGCATCGCCTTTCCATATATGATTAGAGTGATTTCTTGATATATTTCCTCTCGATTTCATTTTCAAATAAAAAAAATCAATGATTTTGTTTTGTATAAAAAAAAATCGTCGCTCAGATTTGTCTAAATTGTTCTTAGGTTAAAGTTTCAAGAAAAAAGGAAATTTTTTTGACGTTTGATTTTTATGAAAATCGTTCTAAAAAATTAAGACTTTACAGTGCACGCCACTTAAATTCTATATTTTTGAAAGCTTTATTTTTCAAAAATATAATAATATGTTTTAGATTATTCAATGAGAAAAGTTTAAAATTAGAAAGTTACTTTAAAATTAATTAGAAAGTTATTTCAAAAAGCTTCCTTGTATAGCATCATTTTCTCTAACAATTGAGTTCTTCTTTAGATTTTTAAAATAAATTTTAGAATTTTGAACAACACTTATAACGCAAACGTTATTAAGTGTCGCAATTTTTTAAAACTGACGCACATCTTGCATTCTATTTTTGTGATTTTTTTTTCCAAAAGTTTTTAATGTATTTCATTTTATTTAAAAATAAAAGCTAAGAATTCGAAGATAGAAAGTATTGTTAAACAGACGCCATTTATATAATCGTTTTCTCAATCATCTTCTTCGTCTTCATTTTTTTCGATTACTTTACTTGTTTGAAATAACTGCATAAAATTTAGTAATCCTAGCTAAAATATTTATAAAGATATGGACATTTTTATCAAAAACTATTTTTTTGCCTTAAATTTTTTTGCTATAACTTTAAAAATATTCAATAAAAAGAAACAAAATTTTTGGAGCAATTTAAAATTAATTACAGAATTATTGTTTTAAACTGTAAAAATAAATTTGCTGAAAATTGCGCAAGATATAAGTATTTAAATTAGTTCTTTTATACTGAGCATGCGCGGAAAAAAATTTTTAATTATTTTTTCCTAATTTTGTAGTGAAACGTATTTGGCAACTAATAAAAAAAATATAACTGAAATATTTAAAAAACGTAAAAAATTTCATGCACTTTTCTAAGTGGTTTCTGTACTTTTGAAAGAAAGCTCAAATGATGTTTTCCATAATTTTTATTATGTAGCATTGAAAATTACTCGGCTTTATGATGATAAATTAAATGTATAGAAAACCAATTATCGTTTCGAGCTTTCTTTTAATAAGCTGAAAGACTACTTAGAAAATTGATTGAAGCTTTTTAAATTTTTAATATATTCAAATCAAAGTAATCAATACAAATTACAAGACTATTGCTTCATTTTTTGACATAGGTTCAAAAATACTTGTTTCCTTTCGTAATTTACTGTAATTACCCCTAAAAGCTTTAAACATTATTGTATTATATATATATATATATATATATATATATATATATATATATATATATATATATATATATATATATATATATATATATATATATATATATATATATATATATATATATATATATATATATATATATATATATATATATATATATATATATATATATATATATATATATATATATATATATATATATATATATATGTAACATAAAAAGCTTCAATTAATCTTTTTATGTTAGTTTCTCTGCTATAAAACTTCTTCCTAATTAATTATTCTAAATGAAATACTTTCTCACACTTTTAAAAGCCACATCCTGTTCTTAAATCTATTTTTGGCTCAAGTATGCATTTAATTAAGAGCAGGACATTTTTCCCTTTGCTCTTGTGTGGGAAACGTTCGATCTATCTCATAAACCAATAGCAACTACTAAGATTTCCCTCTTTCCCTAAATTAAGACATTTTACGGATTTTACTTTGCAAGATTTTCCCTAACATATAACCAAGGAGCGCAACTTTTCGTGTGCACTTTTGACTCACTCTCATGACTGCTCTTGTCTAAATAATTAATAAGTAAATTTTGTACCCTCCTTCCCGACCTATGACCTGTTTTAATCCTTCCACTCGGCAACGACGTTATAAGTCGCCAGGATTAAACGGTCGGGAACGGGGTACGGTACATCAACGATATGGAATATCTCTCATTTAAAATTAAATAAATCAACTTCGGAAGAGGGTACTTCAAAAATATGGAATAACTTCAAATCATTTATTCAAATGGACATTTGGTAAATAAGCAGTCAAATTCTTCTTCAACTTATGGCAATAATTAATTCATCCTGTATCTTCATCAAAAAAAAAATAATCTCTTCAATCATCAAACGTTTAGTTTATTATAAATTATACCTACGCACAGTGGAACTAAACGATCATCCGTTTTCCATGTCTATGCTGCATATTTTGTCTACGTTCCTGAGAATACTAGAAAGCTGAGCTTCAATTCCTTCCTTGAACTAAAAAGAAAAACTGCATCGAATTCCTGTTAATTAAAATGTTTTATTGAAACTATCCCTTTGAGAAAGCGTTGATTTTGCCACTCTTAAGTGCTGAGCTGGATCTTATCGTCGATGAATAATTGTTCTCACACCCACGATGGTCTACTTAAATATTCGACATTCAAAAGAAAAATAAGCTTCAATTTCTCCGTCACTATTGGTGTTAATTTACGATTCATCTTAACGAAGAAACAAATTTTTTCCCTAGCAGCTCACGTCTTTGGTTTTGGAATTGTGTTTACGGAATTTCAACGCATTCCCATCTCTGTTGTGGTTTTCAAAATATCTCGGACTAATTCGAACTTTTTCAGGTATCCTTTGAGTTAAAATTTTTTACATTTCTCATAAATCAATTTCTTAAATGATTATGATTTTAATTTTTTCCCATATTTGATGTTTCAAAGTGAAACTACTTTTTATATATTGATAGTATTTACTGTTGAAATTTTTATTTCTTTAAATTTTTATTTTCAGTTAATTGATTTATTTGATTGAAAAGTGTTTCAAGAAATTATTTTCATATTGTTTCATGTGTTACAGCTTCTATGATTTTTTGGTTAGTAGAAATTATATATTTGTTTTACAGTGATTAGGGTTTAAATGAAAATGCCATTTAAATATTTTTCTCTTCGTAATGCAACTGCAATAATTATTGAGATTCACTTTTAATATATGAATGCAATTACGGTGTAGCAAAAATTAAATCAAGAAATGTAAAACTAATACAAATAGTTTGGAAAAATGAATAAAATACTTGTTGTTAGAATTTAAATTGAAGTACAACCAGACATTAATGCTTTAGTTCAACGATGGTAATTAGTTCATAGCTCAGCTCTAGCTCAGATATGTCCATAAATAAACAAAGTTTCTTTATTTCTGAACTTTAATTCCAGCATACAGAAAGGAAAATGATCAAACACAAATTGAAAAATTTAGTAACCAAATACACTTCAAAAACACGTTTAAAATAGAAATGAAAATATTTGAATCCCCTAACAATAGTGACAAATTAAATTATCAATTAAGATCTCTGCACGAAAAATTACTTTAAAAAAATAACCAAACTAAAATTTTGAAAAGAAAAAAAAAAAAATATTTATGTCCAAGAAAAAAGAAAGAAAGAAAGATAGAAATGAAAAAAAAAAAAGGTAATTTGCAAAATAACCAAACTTGCACTTCAGATTAAAAATAAGGAAAATAGCTAGATCAGTCAAAAATAAAAAACTGATTTACCTTAATACCATATTAAATTTGAAAGCTTTGTTTTGGATTTCAATTAGCGATTGTGTTAAACAGGTTGTAATGCAAAATCTGAGAAGACTGATCATCTTTTCTGATTATAAAAGCAATTTGTCTTTACATATTTCCTGAAATCCCGGTTAATAATTGCAATCAAAATACCAAGAAAGAAAATAAAAGTACAAATAAATAAATATAAAGAAAGTAGAAAGAAAAGAAAGTAGAAAGAAAAATAAGAGAGAAAAGGAAAAGAAAAAAATTTTACAGAAGGCAAATTTTGGGCATTAAAAAAAAAAGAAGAAAAAAAACAATTTCAAATAGCAGAATTGAAAATGATCTTGTGTTTTCTAATATTCTTGAGACTAAATATGATAATGGTGCGTAACATTGTCAAAATTATGTTGACAGAATTGTGCAAATCCAAGAAAATTAATTAATTCCTAACTTCAGTTGATTTTGAAAAAAAAAAATTTCCAAATATTTTGCTATTAAAGTGATAAATATTAAAGGTAAATAATAAATTAAGTGAAATAAAGACAATACTGAAATCTTGGACTTGACAATATCAACCACTGTGTCATTTTTTTATTTTGTTTTCAAACAAGGTAAACAATACTCAAGTCTAATTCCAGATTGAAATTTTTCCTGTAAAACTGTTTTTTGCATTTGGTGTTTTACATTTTAACTTGCACATTTTTTAAAATGTTTATAAATTTTTTTATCATGATTGAAGAGTTAACGTAAATAGTGTTTTTATGAAGAATACTTCTTATAGTGCAAAAGCTGTGTTGTGATTTTTAAACAAAAGATTTTTGAAACTGAAAAAGCTGTTAATTCAGAAAAAAAAAAAACTGTTGAAAATGAAAATTTTTAAATTTGCTGATAATGCTACTACAGGTTTTTGATTGTGTTAAAAATTTTACCATGAAAACATATGAAAATGTTTTATAATTCAAATTACTATTATATATTGTTAAAATTACAAATTTGATTATCTTAAAAGTGCTTCAATCAGAGGGAAGATTTTGCAAATGGAAAATTTTTTAAAATTTTGGATTGTAATTAAACATTATTGGCGAGGGGGGATGTAACATAAAAAGCTTCAATTAATCTTTTTATGTTAGTTTCTCTGCTATAAAACTTCTTCCTAATTAATTATTCTAAATGAAATACTTTCTCACACTTTTAAAAGCCACATCCTGTTCTTAAATCTATTTTTGGCTCAAGTATGCATTTAATTAAGAGCAGGACATTTTTCCCTTTGCTCTTGTGTGGGAAACGTTCGATCTATCTCATAAACCAATAGCAACTACTAAGATTTCCCTCTTTCCCTAAATTAAGACATTTTACGGATTTTGCTTTGCAAGATTTTCCCTAACATATAACCAAGGAGCGCAACTTTTCGTGTGCACTTTTGACTCACTCTCATGACTGCTCTTGTCTAAATAATTAATAAATAAATTTTGTACCCTCCTTCCCGACCTATGACCTGTTTTAATCCTTCCACTCGGCAACGACGTTATATATATATATATATATATATATATATATATATATATATATATATATATATATATATATATATATATATATATATATATATATGGTCATTCATAATTCCTTCCGGGGTTTCGAAGCGTTATAGTAAAAAAACGAAGACGAATATGGCAAAAAAGAACATATGAATTATTCCGAAAGTATTCAAGTTTTAATTTAAACAGTTGCCGATAGATCGCAGTAACATGTACCACTGAAGACAGTTGTAGTAAAGAAAATTGGCGTTTACAGGAGGAGGGAATTATGAATTACCCTGTATATATTAGGCAAAATGTTTAATGTTAGAAATGAAATATATTTCTGAAAAGTTGTTAAGTTTAAAATTGACTATAGTTTTATTTTATTTAACTGTTAAATATTTTTCTTACCTTGGGCACAAATATACAGTATCCTTATTTTAATATCCGGAAAATGCAGAATATTTTATATTGAATATCAGTTTGACAAACACTGGAAACGTAATTAAAAATTATATTTCAGTAGATATAATAAATAAAATTAAAATTTTCCATAATTTGGTTATAAATTTTTACTGAAATACATAACTTGAAAACAATAACACGTTTCAAATAAAGAAATAATAAGAATTTTAGTTTAGGTTAATAGTTGATCAATTACTGTAGTAATGGAAATTTAATCTTTTATTGAATGTTTTGCTTATAATTTAAACTCTGAAACAGAATAAATTTAACTTATTATCAATCTGAAAAAGATTTCAAGAAAAATTAGAGAACTTCCTAAGATAAACAAATAAAATAACGTATATAAACTTCACATTATAATTCGTTTTCTACTTTACATAACGATTTCCTTAGTAAACGTTTCAACAATTTATTTGCGCAATTCTCAGCAATAAATAAAACAAAAAAGAATTCGTCAAAAAAATGTATGATTTTGCCTATAGCATTCGGGGACAATAGCTATAATCAAATTGAAAATGAATTTAACAACAATTTATCTGAGAAAAATCGAAGTAAAATGAGGAAATTCTTGTGAAATAAACAAATTAAATAAAATAGACTAACATAACTTTATGTTTATGTTATGTAATGTCATAACTTTAACTTTATGTTAAAACTTAGTAAACGTTTCAACATTTTATTTGCGCAATTCTCAGCAATAAATAAAACAAAAAAGAATTCGTCAAAAAAATTTATGATTTTGCCTATAGCATTCGGGGACAATAGCTATAATCAAATTGAAAATAAATTTAACAACAATTTATCTGAGAAAAATCGAAGTAAAATGAGGAAATTCTTGTGAAATAAACAAATTAAATAAAATAGACTAAGATAACTTTATAATTCTTTCTCTACTTTACATAAAGTTTTCCCAAGTTAATGTCTCTGCAGCTTACTTGCAAATGAACAATTCTTCACAATAAATAAAACAAAGAATTGTGTTCGCCGAAAAAAAAAAGAATATATAATTTTTGCTTACAACATTCAAGAACAATAGCTCGAATCAAATTGAAAATAAATTTAACTGCAATTTATCTTAGAAAAATTAGAAAATTCTTTTGAATAAGCAAATGAAATTACATAGATAAGCATAGCACTATAATTCTATTTCTATTTTGCATAAAGATTTCCCTAGCTATGATTTCGCAAAGAAGCAATTCTTCGCAATAAATAAAACAATATATTTATTGAAAATATTTATAAGTTTGTCTACAAACATAATAGTTTTGATAAGATCAATAATAAATAATACTTACTATAAATCAGAGAAAAGATTTTTAAGAAAAATGGAAAATTATTGTGAAGAACCTAATGAAAAAAACAGAATATATAAACTCTACAATACAACTTTATCTCTACTTTACAAAAAGAGTTAACTAGTTAATGTTTCAACAGCTTGCTTGCAAATGAGCGAGTTCTCCGCTAATAAAACAAAGAATTGTTTTCGTCGAAAAAGAAATAGAAAATTTGAGGAACTAAAATTTTCTGTGACTCTAAACAAGTTCTAAAAAACCAATAAAAGTCACGGAGATTAATAAAATGTCTTAAAAATGGCTGATGGCTTAAAAAGACGTTTGGCAAATTGTAACCGGTTTGTGGTAAAAATAGCTAAAATAAAGTTTCATTTTTAGATTTAAACAATATAAAAAATCGTCTGAAAACACTTTTCGATCATCACATGACACCATACGTAATTATATAATGATTCGGTTATGTAACATCGAATCTGAATAGAACATCTGAGAAGAATTTTCTTATCACGTATAAAGTCAGAACATTCGTATTTAAAAATGCATAAATTATTTTTATGGAAATCATTCTAGGATGTAGAATATTTTTATGTTTAAAGCATCAAAGAATAGAGGTTTAAGTTAAAAATACACAAAAATTGATTTGATTCTGATAACGTCAGCTTCTTTTTTTCTCTGTTCCTTGATTGCAAATTCATGGCTGTAGCATTCTAAATAGAAGACTTAAGCCATGGGACATAAATAAAGAGTATGAAGGCTGTGAAAATATTGGGTTATAGTAATTTCTTTTGAAGGAAGACTTTGAAGACAATTAAAATATAAAATTCTTTCTTTTTTTTTATATGAAAGTTATTTTGCATTTTTTTTCTTTTCCAACTTACGGGTGTATATTATCAATAAAGCATCAGATGGACACATTTACAAGAAAACATGTTTACATGATGGATAATTAAAATGTTCAAGTCCACAGCTTTGCAATTTTGAACTCATTCCAGAAGACAAAGAAACTCCTGGATCAAGCATTAAGACAAACCAGACTTCTAGAGGAAATTTTGAATTAAAATAACCAGCATTTGCGTTTCATCGATTACATTCATTTAATTTTTTAAATAACTATTAAAGTTTCTTTTTTTTAGTACAAATGATGTTTCTAGAAATAATTGCAATAGCAAAAACATAGTACACAGTAAAAAATTCTGGATCAAATTACTGTATAAAGTACCTTGGGTGCATCATCCGTAAAATCCTTTTTATCATAAAATATTAAACCTAACTTTTACAGTAATGTATATTTAATTAAAGTGATTGAATGATTTTACGGTAATTATTACTATAAAAAGTGAGGTATTTCATATTTTTTAATTAGGGTTTGAAGTAGACATTCAAATTAGCAAGCAAAATAATAAGCCTGGTCCTGTTAAAATTTGTTGACGTAGATTTTGGGGGGCTGCACATGAAAATACTCCGAAATCTCAAGACGGGTTCAAAAATGTCAGATATTTAAAATTCGATTTCTAAGAAACTATTCCACCGATATTACTCAAATTTTGTATTTTGCCTTGCAAAATTATATTCTTTAGAAGGAAGCAAAAATTTGTATGCTCTACAATTCTATATTTTTTTGACCTTACTTGAAAAAATAATTAAAAAAATAAAGTAATATTAATTAAATAAAATAATTAAAAAAATATATTTACTAAAAATAATTTTTTTTATGAAATTATTTTTTGATAAACGAATTTTATTATTGTGTGCAAAAATTTTCAATTCGCTTTAAAGGTTTTCAAGATATTGCGAAATACACTGAAAGTAAAATTAACATTAAGGGGTTCAAACTTTGGAGCGCTATCCTGGCTAAATTATTGGGACCATATTTCCGAGATTGCAGATACCCCCTATAATTGGGGGGTCAGAAATCCGAATCCGGCGAAAAAAAGGCACGTTTATTCAGATAAAGTACATTTTTGTGCCTGGTTTCATAACTTAAAATATCGTCAGCTCTAATTAGTTTAATTAATTTTTCGACTATCATTAAAAAATATAAAAAAATAACATTTTTATTTGCTAAAATTTTTTTTTGCATGGAATTATCTTTCGATAAGCAAATTTTATGATATTGTGGAAAAATTTTTTAATTCGCTTAAAAAGTTCTCGAGATATGGCAAAATTAGAAAAAATTGAAATTAACATCAAGGGGTCTAAACTTTGGATCGCTCTCCTGACCAAACTATGGGGACCATATTTTCCAGATTGCAGCTACCCCCTATTAGCTATATTTTGGAGGTCAAAAACCTGAATCTGTTTAAAAAAAAAGGGTATATTTATTGAGAGCAAGTACGTTTTTTTTTTGTCTGATTTCATAATTTAAATATTATCTGCTCTAATTAATTAGCATATTTTAGGTCACCCTATCGAACCATTGATATTAAATCCTAGAACGTGAAGATCCAATCATTAAATCAAAAGTTATTCAGAGTGAATCTTTTTTTTGCGCGCTGTACATATTAATGCATCTGATATTGCTATCTAGACAAGTAAACTATTTTTCGAATGTATTTTTTACGCTTATGAGATATTGTTGCACTAAATTGAATGAAAACTAACACGTGTCAATAGGACTTATGGTTTAGAAGTTTCTAGATGTTTTTTTTTTTTTTTTGTGCATAAAATATGTTTTTTAATTGTACTTTGAATCAAATCCTTATATTTTCTACATTTTTCCTACCGACTCAGGTTTTACATTCAATTGAGCCTAAAAATGCATGGAAAATATACATAACTTGTGTCGATAGAAATTAGATAAACCTGACAAGTGCGCAAATAAGTACAATTTATGTGAATAACTTATTATTTCGCTCCATTTATTTCAAAAGTTGTTTGTACGTCTAAAAAAATTTAAAAGTGTGTCCTCAGAACAGCATATAGATTAAGAATACCGAAATTAGAATAGTTCAGAACAGCATATAAATTTAAGAATACCAAGATTAAAATACTTCAGAACAGCATATAGATTTAAGAATGTCAAGATTAGAATACCTCAGAACAACATATAGATTAAGAATACCAAGATTAGAACACTTCAGAACAGTATATATATTTAAGAATACCAAGATTAGAATACCTCAGAACAACATATACATTTAAGAATGCCAAAATTAAGATATCTTAGAACAAGATATAGATTAAGAATACTGAGGCAAACTTCAACAGGTTTATGAAATGGTTTAATATTCATCACTCGTTCAAAATTGTTTCCCCATATCTTATTTCACTCACCACCTGAATAATTCTAAGATAAACTGCGAGTGAGCAACAGAAGTTAGATAAATTTCTCTGCAGAAGAGTAGTAAACTCTCTAAATGATGTGCCAAGAAAATTGTGTTAATCAATGATGACATGTTAGTTAACTCAGAGCGGCTTTTTTACAAAATGCTGTGTGCAATAGATCAAAAATTTACAAATAGCTAATGATATGAATTTCCTTCTAACCCAACATCCATGTTTAATGGTAAATTAATAAGGTCTCGCATTCGTTTTCGGTGCTGAATAATTTTACACAAACCATAGTAATGGTGGATGTTTGTAAGATAAAATCTGATGGCCACGTAAAGTAAATTTGTTTAAAAAAATTATTATCAACATGTTTTTTATACTCTCTGCAGCATTAAAGTAGATGTTACATACACTGTACAAAAGCTTAGTGTATATTTGCCACAGTTTTAATGTTGAGTTAAACTAAAATTCTTTATAGTGCGTGTAGTCACATTTTTATTTACTTTTTCCCTGCTATAGTTTTGTTTATTTATTAATTTTTTTGTTTATTTACTGACAACGTATATTTTCATAAGCATTCGAATCAATTTATGGATTCATAGCAAAAACATTTCGTTAAAAAAACATGCATATTTTTTGTAATATATTCCCCCTAATTCCTTTAAACCATTGTTATTTTGTCCATTTTATATAGTTAGTTTTTTGCATGATAGCAGCAGTTCGGTACTTAAAAATGTATTTAGTTTACCTCATCACCGAGGGCGGCCTATACATCAAAATGCCTTACGGCCTATACATCAAAATGCCTTACAGCCTATACATCAAAATGCCTTACAGCATTTGAAAGTTACGAAGGTTGAAAAGAGTATTTAAACTTATCAACATGAGTGTTGCAGATAATATCTACGTTGTCTTTTCCAAATGTGATTTTCTGTTAAATGAAAATACCAAACATTGTTATCTCCAAACTTTATTTAATGGTTGGTTGGTTGGTTGGTGTCGTATCCTCTATAGAATCATATTTCATGGTGTGCTTGAATAGTTTTACTTTATTTAATACATTGAACATATATCCTCAAGCCGCAGGATGAAAGTTAAAAGTCCGTACATGTAGAAGTTGTTGATCTTTTCGTGTTGTTAAATGACCATGCAACCAAACATTTTTCTTCATAATGCTAGTGAAAAACGGAAAATATGAACACACATTTCACAGCACACATAGTGCCAAAAATGGGAAATGAAAAATTGCATGCTGTTTCTACTTGCATTTACTGGAAGTGATTCCAGACCTGTTCTATTTAGAAAAAGACCGGGATAGCCTGGTCGGTAGGGCGCTGGGCCTATGTCGTAGAGTTCGTGGGTTCGAACCCCGCCTGCCGAAAACTCTCCGTGTAGTTGGTGACTGATGCACGTTAAAATTCGGAGGAGTCGCAAAGTCCTCCATGTTCCCATAACAAATCAATAACTCTGGGCGTACTGAATTGAAGATCGATCGTTCTCTGATTCAGGTCAAAATTACGATCTGTGGATGAATGAGTGGATGTATGAATGCGCCCAGGTGTGACGTATGATGTGGCAGAAGTCGAATTCTTGACCATAGATGGCGCCACTGAAAAACAAGGCACACTCTGCCTTAAATTTGCTCGGTTTCACAAAGTAGACTTGTCCGTGTGGCATGTGGCACTAGAACCAACAAACCAACCAACCATTTAGAGAAAAGCAGAATGCGCAAGTAGAATTTCTAACAATTACTTTTTTTTGTGAGTGAGAGGGAACACTGCAGGATGCTAATAATTAGTAAATTGAACTATTTTTCCGACTCGTCAATTGTCATAAAAATCGATACCCAAATGTGTAGATTAAATTAACACCTTATAGAAACTAACAGCTAATATGGAAATTTAATTGTCAATCGTTGAAATTGACTAACGAAACGAAAACAATGCTTTGTCTGTTAATAAAATTTGTCTGTTTATTCAATTTTAAACAGTATATTAACTCATATAAAACATGGTAGTTAATTATGTTACTTACACGATTTAATTTAATAATATATTAGAATATCAATTACTTTTTATGTGAATATCAATTACTTTTTAAACAACTCTTTCATTGCATATCACTCTTTTCAAAGATAAATGAGCTTACTATGTAAATTTTTGTAGTTATCAGAATAGATTTGGTAAAACAAAAATTCTTTAAAGGGATACTTCTGTGGAAATTAAGTGTGATATTTCTCTTTAATATGCATAAGTAAACATGATGACAACTTCGCTTCTTTTTTCTTTTTTTTTTTTTTGTGAGTGGGACGTAGCTATGCAGAATGCTAATTAAAAAATTAAACCATTTTTTCGACTAATTGAAACATATTATTTTAAATAAAGTATTTAAATTTATTATAATTTAAAATATGCGCGTGTTAATGAGCGTTGTTATGGTAATAGAGTCACGATATTATAATTTTAGTTAAAATTTGTAGAGTGCTGCCTGCATTTTTATGCCAGCTTTTATAAAAACAAGATACGTGCAGTCCTTGAAAAATTTAATATATCACAATAAAATTGCTTCCCTTTTTAACATTTAGATATGTGAATATATGGGAGCCATTTGTATTAATCACAACGCTTTTATTAATATTTAAATTCGACTAGTGTTTTGATTGGTGTTATGTTTGATTTAAAGTATTTTCTATTTCATTTTAATTCGTTTTAAATTCAACACCACTTGTAATCTTAAACAGTATTTAATATGAGAAAATTTAATCGCATAGATTTGCCGCAACTGTTACATTTTTCATGGAATGTACGAATCCTTAAATAAGTTAAATAATTTACATAAGAAAATTAATCATTTAAAAAATTTTGCCTTACATAATAATGCCACGTGCAACGGCAGGGGTATTGGAAAGAGTTTTCCCAAGGTTAATAAAATAAAACTTGTTTCTCACAGTGAGAAAAAAGTATAGTCAAAACTACCACATGGAAAAAATTACGAAGGTTTTGGCTCTAGAGCAGTGTATCCCAAACTTATGACCTTCGTGTACCCTTTCTAAATTTTTCGTAATGCTGTGTACCACTAATGAAAAAAATGAATGTATATTTTACTATAAAAAAATTGCACAAAAGTTAAAAATCACAACTGGCTGTTGACACCACTAATTATTAACTGTTAACTCTGCAAAAAAATAGCCGGTAAAAAAATGCGTAATCGTAAATTTTCATGGCTAGCTGTGTTTTTAAATAAAAAGAATTCAAAATTTTCGTTTGTTGTAAGATATTTCGCATACGAACGCGTACCCCCGCTTAACTGTTCCCGTACCACTGGGGGTACGCGTACCACAATTTGGGAAGCACTGCTCTAGAGAAACACCTAAAAGGTCGGTAATTTTTACCGAAAAGCCTTAATAATGATTTTGGTAAAATTAACGGCAAAATGTGTTTTAATAATATAAGATAAAATTTGGTAAATGCGGTAAAATTTGATAGTTATACCTTATCATTATTTGATCATTATACCTTAAAGGCTGGTGCGAAAGCTTTTTTTTTTCAATTAATTTACTTTTCAGTTTTCTATTTCTTACTAGAGGGTCCCGCAGTGGACTGATCGTTAAGACACGGTTCCCAGCAGATCACCAAAGTGAAGCATCACTGGCTGCGGTCATTATGCGGGTGGATGATCACTTAGATCAGTCTGCGTAGGGATCGAGGGTGTGCGGTATTGGTCCTCGTTAAACTGTTCTACCGTAAAGTGCTCGACTTCGCGTGCAGGTCGTCGGGCTACCGAAGAGGGGGTGCCAACAACTCCGCACAGGATCAAAATTGTGATGGCATGTCTTCGGATCATCCTCAGAGATGTTTCCCAGATCGTCGCCAATAGCCCATTGTGCAGCTCTAGTGCGACGTAAATTAACAACATTAAACAAAATATCAGTACAGTGCAAAATCCATCAGTTTTATGTCAGCTTCTTCATTAATCTATCATATGAATGAAATCTATACTTCATAAACGCATGGCTTTCTAGGGTGGAATTCAGTTAAATTTCGAAGCTATATGACAAAGTTAACAATCAGCATGATGGACATAGAAATGTCAGAAAATCAATAAAATGGACAGAGCGATATTTCGTCGTCCATTGCGCAGCTCTAGTGCGACGTAAATGAACTACGACAAATACAACAACAGCAACTATTTCTTACTAAATGTGTGGTAATAGGAACTATAATTTTTAAAATTAGATTTTCAGATTAACTGTTACCATGTGAATGGAATAATTGCCGAATGAATTGTTTTGGTCTTTATTACCAGTAATGCGTCGTTGATACAGTGCGGTAATTTTAACAGAATTTGTTTTCCTTGCATAGTTGTAAATCCGAGCTCAAAAAATTTCAAGATTCTTATATGCCTTGCACGGCATGTTAGTGTACAAAATACAGGGTGTCTATAAAAGAACTCCAGGGTTTTGAGGCAAAATATTTTAATGAAATAAAAAACATACATACATGTTTTATACATGACTGAAAAGCTTACATTTTCAAGTTTTTTTTTACACTTAGTAAAGTTCTATATGAGCCCCGCCCCGTTAGTGGCACGACAGACGTCTAAACGGTATTCTACCTCTTCCCATGTCCTGGCGAGCATGTCTGGGGGGACGGTTGCCACACAATTGACTATTCGTTCCCTGAGATGTTGAACATCACGAATTTTCTCTGCACTTTGTACGGTAACTAAAGACTTCGTTTCTATGAGCCAAATAGCACATTGAGCCTTTTGTTGCGGAGTAGCCATCATTTCAAATTTCGCGACGTCATTTCAAGGTCAACGCCCTGCAGCGTCGCCAACAGTTGATACAAGCATTCCCAATTGGTATGAGTAAAACTTTTTGAGCTACTCTTTTCAGAGAAATCGACAAAATTTTGCTGTCTTTTATATTTAGTGAGATATGAATTTTTAAAACCCCGGAGTTCTTTTATAGACACCCTGTATATGCCCACCCAAATGAAACTTTTACATGACCAAACATTATTTCCGTCAGCATATTAATGAAGATATTTGAATATACAGTGGGAAAAGAAAAAAAACGGCCCTCTCTGAATAACTTTTGATCTAATGATTTGATTTTCACGTTCTATGACTCCATCTTAACAATTCAATGGGATGACCTTAAATCAGTACCTTAAAAGTACTTTTTTTTTCTCAATAGATTCGGATTTCTAACCCTTAAAATATGGGAAGTAGACGCAATCTGGGAAGTATAGTTCACATAGTTTGGTAAAGAGAGCGACTCCAATTTAGAGCATCTTAATGTTAATTTTATTTTTTGCTTATTTCGCCATATATCAAAAAAAAAATTTATAGAATTGAAACATTTTCGCACACAATTGTAAAATTCGTTCATTCAAACAAAATTCAAAATTTGAGCGAAATTGGTCGTATAGTTGAGAAACCGAATTTGAAAAAAGTCGTATATTTAAAATTCGATTTCTGAGGGGTTATTCGACCAATTTCACTCAAATTTCGTTTTTACTTCGTAAAATTACATTCTTTACAGCGATAAAAAAAATGTTAGCCTCAAAATTAAAAAATTTTCCAACAATTATTAAATAAAATAATAAAAAATAATAAATAAACACTAAAAGTTATTTTTGGCATGGAATTATCTTTGACTAAACGAGATTTATAATTGTGCTGAAACTTTTCAGTTTTCTTAAAAAGTTCTTGATATATGGCAAAATGCGCAGAAAGTAAATTTAGCATTTAGGGGCTCCTATATTTAGGGGCCAGAAATCTTAATCCGTCGAAAAAAAGGTATGTTTATTTCAGAGTATGTTCATTTTGAGTCTGATTTAGTAATTGAAAATATTAACTTATATAATGTTAGCATATTTGAGGTCAGCCCCTCGAACAGTTAAGATTGAGTCCTAGAACGTGATGAATGGATCATTAGAACAAAAGTTATTCATGGTGGTTCTTTTATTTTTATGCTCACAGTACCCATAATTAATCTGTCCTAAAAATAATATTTACAACACCATATCAACCCTTTTAAGTATTAATTAGAAGGATATAATTAAGAAATGAAGTATTAGGCATTATTAGAAACTAGAAAAATATTAAGCACAAATAAGCATTGATGGAGTAAAGGCAAATCATTCTTATTATCAGAAGTATTAAAAACTATTGTCAAATATATGCAATCAAATAAGTTGTTGAGCTGTTCGCCAACAGAAGACTGAATTATATTTTTTTAAAGCCAATATTCCACACTTAAACCATATAATCATTATGCATTTTAACAGGTGATATAGTAAGGTTTACTGGTGAAAAAGTTCGATTCATTTTGCATAGTAGTTTCTAGATAGTGCCTTGGGTAGCGTTGGGTAGAATTTTCCATAAGTAAATATAAATAATAGTCAGTATTACACTGGTAACTATATCTTAAAAAATTTTATAGGCCGGGATAACCTGGTACGTGGAGCACTGGGCCCATGTCCGAGAGTTCGAACCCCGCCGGCCGAAGACTCCCCGTGTAGTAAAGTGACTGATGGACGTTAAATCTGTCGAGTCGCAAAAGTCCTCCGTGTTCCCATGACAAATCAATACCTCTGGGGGTACTCGATTGGAGATCGATCGTTCTCTGATTCAGGTCAAAATTACGATCTGTGGATGAATGAATGGATGTATGAATGGGTCCGCCCTATAAACGGGTGCGACGTATAGTGTGGCAGAAGTCGAATTCTTGGCCATAGATGGTGCCACTGAAAAACAAGAAACGCACACTCTGACTTAAATTTTCTCGGTTTCACCAAGCAGGCTTGCCCGTGTGCCAAGTGACATTAGAAACAACAGCCTTATTAAATATGGAAAGATAAATTAAGAATTTTCAGCATGCTGTGAAATCTCCAGGAAATAACTTCAGCATCTGTGTAGCGACCTCATCTAATTACGACCGTTTTTGGGAGGCAAGTAATTTTTTCCATAGATTTTGTGTTGAAGAAAACCTTTAGGAGAGACCATCAAAACCACCGAGAAAACCTCCACACACAATAGTGAAAAGGTCAAATAGGGAAGCACAAAAAAATATCAAAGCAAAAAATATTAACAAAAAAATAAAGTGATTCAAGTGCATTTAAAATATTTGTAAGTGTTTCTTATTCAGAAAGCTCTTTTTGAAGATCGACAACCTCATGTTACAGTCAGATTGCACTAAAAACGATGCTATCAATGATTTTTTTTTAGACTTGAAAGTTACATTAGGAAAAGAAAGTTACTTTTAAAAAAAACTAACCATCTCAAGCAAACAATCATCTTCTCATTTTTTAAAGCTAACTAATTTTCATGATATAAAATAAAATGCAAACTTAAACAAAAAAAAACATGATTGCTTATTATTTCAAATGTTCTATCATTTATAATTTGTAAATTTGTTTTTACACATATTTAGGGGTCATTTTTATTAATGTGCCAAGTTTTATTTATCGATCCGGTTTTCGTGAAGTCAACACAAAAGGAACTTCCGCACCAAAAAAAAAAAATACTGAGTAAAATTAAAAATCACTTGGAAAAAGTCATGTACCTTCGATAATGTGAAGCCAATGGAGGTGACCGTAAGAATGACCAACCTCCATTAATGACCATTTTACTATGGACCAGAGAGTGGTCGCTTCCGAGAGATTTCATTGTATTTTACTTTTTCATTTCCGAAAAGGTGAAAATGCTGTTCAAGCCAGACAAAAATTGTCCAATGTGTATGAATTAACAGATGTATTGGCAGTACGCCAGTGCCAAAACTGATTTGCGAAATTTCTATTAAGTTGTACGAAGATGCAACACAACAGCTCAAGCTGTTGAATACACAATAAAGGCATTCGAATATCAAAATCGTGAGATCCTTGAAACATTAAATTTATCCAATTTGACCATTCGATCATTTAAAAAGTCCAAAGTTTAAGATCAAAGTTCATCATCAAGGTTCTCATGTTCTTATGGGGAAAAAATTGTGCCGTCGCACAGTGGGACAAAATCAGAAAAATACGGTCAAAATTAAAAAATTAACTTCAATGTTCTAAAAATTAAAATAAGTGAATTGCAATGGAAAAACCTGCATAAACAAATAAATTCTAGTAAAACAAATAAATTCGTGATATAAATCAAAAATCGTCAAATAAATTCGTAATATATAAATTCGTGAAAAAAGCGCTTTCGACAAAATACTAAAACAGAGATCTATCGACAAAGACTATCGCTTATGCTCTCTCTGGTTATTTCAGTTTCCGTTTTTAAAAGCGCTATATGTTGAGCCATCTCAGCTAGATTTGGCATGTGACATTTTTAGCGGCAATCATTGGTCGATTTTCTAGCGTTGTCATTCGGGGAGTTGTAATGAGGCTTTTTTTTGTCGCCGTGTAAGAGAAATATGTATATAGATAATAAACAAAAAATGGATTAATAATTGACTAAAAATTTAATTGCAGTCTTCGAAAATCATAACTAGTTTTAAAAAAAAGTCCTAATTCTCGAAACCCTTGTAACCCTTCTACGGAACCTAAGGGATTCCCGTCACCCCTTTAGAGTTCTGATGGTTTACAATAATGATCCCGTTTCAACTCAAAATGTTTAGACGGCTTAATTTTCTACTTCAAATAAGGCGGTCAATTTGTTAATTGAAAATTATCTGGATTAGTTTTTCGTCAGCAAGGAACAAAAGTCATATACTTGGAATCATGCTACCGCCAGAAAGATGAAAAAGGTATTAGATCAGAATGAACAATCTATGATTCAATAAAGTATTTATTCAAAATAAAAAAACTTTATTTTCATGAAAAAAATATAAAATAAAATATTTATTCACTATTAAAAACGTATAAATATATTATATAAAAAATTAAATACCTTAAACCCAAGCAAAATAGGCCGTTTATAACAGTATTCCGTTCACTCAGTTCACATTAAATAAATATACATTTTATGATACGTATTAAAATAACCTTGTGAACTGTCTGCTTTCAATAACTCATATTTTATATCTTTAATTGATACAACGAAAGAAACGAAAGGACTTGTTTTGCAATAGTTAACAGCATTCATTTTATAGTTTTTATTGACACTAATGTGATACATAAGTTGATAACCTTTATTCCGCTGAAAGGATTTCTCGTCTAATTGCAGTTTTATTTTTAAAGTAGACGCAGACTAACTTTTTTTATGTAGTTACATTCATTTAAATTAATCCAATTATTCATAAATCCTGTAGCTAAGTCATTTTAATCACTTTCTTTTTTATGCAATCTTACAGATCAAATTGCAGTCATTTTACAACTAGTTCAAATTTCTATATGAGCTTTGTGACTAATGACGATCCAAGCTCCAATCATTTCCAGATCACTACAAGCAGGTTTTATCGCGATATTATCGCCATAGCCAAATTTATCACCATTAAAATTCTGATAATTTTCAAACATAATTTTTAAAAAAAAATAGAATGAAATAAAAATTTTAAAAACAACGTTTTTCAAACGAAATGATAAGAAGAAGATAAATCGCTTCTTTTCAGCCCTAAAACGAAAAACTTAAGGTTGATTTATTACCTTCGTAATAAACATTTTAATTTACTTAAAAAACGAAATTTAATAATTCTATTTTATAATACTTATAATTCTATTAATAATTCTATTTTATAATACTTATATTATACGACTTAACACAAAAGAATTACGGTTGTTCTGTCAGTGAAATTGCAGTTGATTCTGGGTTAAAACTAAAATATTTTTAAATAATTTTGATTAATTTCATGCAAATGTTTATTACTTATAATACAGGGTTATTCATAATTGCCTCCGGGGTTTCGAAGCGTTATTGTAAAAAAACGAAGACGAATATGGCAAAAAAGAACATATGAAATTATTCCGAAAGTATTCAAGTTTTAATTTAAGCAGTTGCTGGTAGATGGCAGTAACATGTACCACTGTAGCCAGTTGTAGTAAAGAAAATTGGCGTTTACAGGCGGAGGGAATTATGAATAACCCTGTATGTTAAAAAATTCGATCTGCTACCTTTTTGGTGGAACGTTTTAAATAAAAGGTTTTCCAAAAACTAATGCATTTTCTAATTCTGAAATAGTTTTTAATTTAAAGAACAAATCTATAATACAATATCAGAAAAGTTAAAGGTTTTGCAAAATGTAAATTAAACTTCCATCTTAGTGTTTTGCTTCTGAGAATGACTTAGAATCTTCCTTTTAAGCCACATCGTACTTCACTTAGACAAGTTAAATCAGCAGTAAAAGATTTATTTTAGCCGACTAATATCCAAGTAAATTATAAAATATAGTAAAACGACTGATTTGTGACGATGCCTTTCAAAATATTAATACATAAAAAAATACCTTTATGTGAAAAAGAGATCAATGACTTTTTTTCATGATCAATTTTGCTATTTATTTCCAATAAAATATTTAATATCTCAAAAATAACACGAAATCAAATAAAGAAAAACGGAAGGTAACAGAAATAGACGCTTTGCTAAGTGCTTGGAAGAAAAACCAAGTTATTTATTTTAAATAAGTCTTAAATTTAGTTACAGTATTTGTCAACAGATGGTGCCGCTGATTTAATTTTATATTTTTTATTTTATCACAAGAGCAAGCCGACCTAAACTTTAGCTTACAACTATCAATGCTCAACTCCGCAACCTTGTATTTTTGAACCCAATCTATTAGACAAGGGAACTCTTAGATCAAGCATTTAGACAAACTAGCCTTTGTGGAGGAATTTTTTGTGGAACTATCTCGCATTTGCATTACATGGAGAATAAAAACACTGAAACTTCTCACACTTAGTACAGAAATTCTAACTCATGATCCGTCTACCACTGAGGATATTTTATGTCAGCACTATATTCGATGCGAGCAGGTGCAGAATTTATATCTACCAGTCATCACTGCAATTCGAATCTGGGTAATTTTGTTGGGAGGCGAGCGCTATATTAATTTAACTGAAGTAAAAATAATTTAACCCGAGACTAAAATTGAAACAGACGAAGTTATTTTCGATTTATTTTATATGGGCTTTTATAATGCTAGGGATAGGGACAAACTTTGAAACTATGTAATGAGTGTTACATAATTTCATAATTAAATTCCTTTTTAAATTTTATATTATATAGTTAAATATTTGTTGGTATATGCGCCTCCGACTTCATTACAAGTCGTGTGTCTTCAACATATCCTCGTCTTAATGTCTCCTTTCATCTAATCTACAAACTTCCACACATCTTTTACAAAAATTTAATTTGAAATTGATTTTTCGAATTCCACATTTTTAATGTTCTAGAATGAAAAACACAAATCTGTAACTTCACTGCTTATTCTCTGAGAAACATTTTTTCATTTCTTAATTCAACAACAGAGACAAGTGTACATTCAACAAAGGGGATGACATATTATTTACACAAAATAAATAAAAATTCAGAAATGATAACCCTTTTTTTTTTTTTTTTTTTTTGTATTTTGTCAAAATATGCATCTTAAAAGATTGTCCAGCTCAAAGGAAGGTTACAGGGTTCTTTTAATTACTGTTAAATCTGTCAGTATTTTAAAAAAATAAACATCAGTTGATGAGATTCTTATCAACTAATGAGATAACATTAAAAAGTGCTGCATGGAAACTTTCCTCACCCTCTTTGAGCTCTTGTTCTTGATAAAAAAAAAAAACTAAAAAAACATGTTTATTAAGTTCTGAAAGAGATGATAACGATTGGATTGAAGTTACAATGGTCTAAGTTATTATCAAAATATTTATCCCATTTTGTTAAGAGCTAAAAGCAAAAGCAACACCTTAAAAATATTAGATAAATACATCAATTCCCACTTTCTTCCCATTGTGGAACCCTAAATGATCCACCAACTTTTGTCAAAACCCCAACTTTATAAATAAATTCCAATCGCTATCATGAATATTTTTCACCAAAGGAAGCATTCTGATTATTTTAAAAATATTTAATGTGAAGAATAACATTTTTTTCTCCGTTTTATAAATAATAATCTTACAGTTAGGCTTTATGTCAAAGAACTCAACAAGTCTAGTTCTGGAACACGATTTCATCACGTCTAGTTCTGAATTAGTTTTTGGTGCAAATGACTGATGCAAATGAATTAAATACTGTTTTGTTTGAAATGAAAACAAAAAAGTAACTGTTTCAAACATTGACATTGGTTATCAGAAGAAAAAAAATTATTATTGAATCTGGTTATTTTCTTTGAATCGAAAAGCTCGAAGGAAAATACTAATGAGTTTTTTTTTTTTTTATAAATGTACAGCTTTTTCATAATTTATTTAATATGTTGTTATTAGAAAAAAATTAGTTTTTCATTTGTCTCTTGTTTAAGTAATTTCATAGAAATAACGAAAATTTTAAGTAAATAGTAGGATTGATTGGGTATAGATGTATATATAGGTTTCAAAAATAAATACCGGTTATTAAAAAAATTCCTAACTTTCGGGTTCCTTGTGATCCTTCCATGGAACTCTAGAGTGACATTCAAAAGGTGTTCCATGCGAAAGGGTGTTCTGTTCGTAAAGAACTTTAAAAACATCTGGATTAATAGATACCAGTTTAAATTTGCATGCTCGTTTAAGCGTTCTGAAATAGCTGATTACTCACTATACAGGGTCATTCATAATTCACTCCACCTGTAAACGCCATTTTTCTTTACTACAACTGACTTCAGTGGTTCATGTTACTGCCATCTACCGGCAACTGCTTAAATTAAAACTTGAATACTTTCTGAATAATTCATATGTTCTTTTTTGCCATATTCGCCCTCGTTTTTTTACTGTAACGCTTCGAAACCCCGGAGGGAATTATGAATAACCCTTTATTTCTACCAAAAAATAAATTAGCAAAAAATAAAACGAAAATCGTTGTTGATGAGCATTTCTAAAAACAATTTAAAAAAAATAAATGGTTGCTATTCTTTGGTTAAGTAGCATCCAGGGACTTTGTGGAGAGCAGAAGGCAAAATTACCCGTCTCAAATTCGTCTTAAGCCCAACTAATGGTTGATTTTTGAAAAAAACTCCTTAATTTTAAATTTTACATTTAATTAGTATTTTTTATAATTCATTTTAAACGATATATTACTATTGATAATAAAAAAAATTCTGATTTGAAACGAGTTTTCCCCTGGTAATAACTAAAAAACTTTCCGCGGAAAAATAATGCATCAGTAAATAAACAATTAACGATGTAAAAAAAAATTACATTTTTGGTTAAAGAAATACTTTGCATTCTCAATAAATCAAAAATTAATATGATTTGAAGACCTAGAGTTAAATGGAGAAAAGCGAATA
Organism: Parasteatoda tepidariorum; assembly: GCF_982258835.1. NCBI lineage: Eukaryota > Metazoa > Arthropoda > Arachnida > Araneae > Theridiidae > Parasteatoda > Parasteatoda tepidariorum. The sequence continues at coordinate 44,812,066 of NC_141764.1, forward strand.
TCGTCGTTCAGTTATGGCGACGAAAAACCGATACCTTCACAAAAATCAAATTCGTAAAAACACAAAATCAAATTTATGCAGCAGTTCTGCTTACGCGCATCAACCTAATCAAATGCGGGGGGGGGGGGAATAATTACAATATGAACTTAGGTAGCAGAGAAGATAATAATGGCGAAATATTTTCTGAGTCAACCAGCTATTTATTTTTTTAAAAAAATGGTCAGAAAAAGTCCGACAGAAAAAAATGAATCGATGTTAATAGGCGGAGTTTTGCTTTTTAATGCAGCTTTGACCGAGAAAGACGAAAAGAAATTCGTCTGTAGGCAAAAAAAAATTTCACTCTGCGAACTTGCTCATTAAAAAAATACTAAAAAAAGCAGAAATAAATGCTGACTGGAAAAAAATCAATAGGTTTATCTGCCCTATAGGCCGACTAGAGTACTCCTCTATTAACTTATTGGAGGGGCAAATTACCTCTTTGCCTCCCCCTCTCACTACGCCCCTGATAACATCACTCATATGAAAAGTAAAAAAAGTGTAGGTTGCAAACAAATAGGAAACTGAGTATAAAGGGAGAAAGTAGGAAGAAAGAAACAAATACCTGTAACCTTGAGTTGCGTAATTTCAAGGCTTTTCCATCTTCGAAAACTGATTACAGTAACAGACCTAAGAAACAATGATTTTAAACCTAATAGGTGATTTGAGACCTTTTTTAATTGCTGAAAAAATTGTCAGTTACGATTGAAATAGATTAAAGCATTATTTTGACCCTTTTTAAAATCATTTGCGTATTTACTATAATTAACTTAAAAATTAAATTCTGCGAAATATTTTTTTTTTAAATATACTTTAAAAATTATTTTTATTTAGTGAAAACTTGATTTGTTTTTTTATAGCTCTAGTTACGTTCCAAAGTATATCTACCAATATTCTCATTTGGATCGTGTAACGTAAGGATGCTGTTCAAGCATTGCGTAAGCAAATAACTTATCAATAGTAAAATAAATATCAATAGCTATAAAAATGATTTTCATTTAATGAAAACTTGATTTGTTTTTTTATAGCTCTAGTTACATTCCAAAGTATATCTACCAATATTCTCATTTGGATCGCGTAACTTAAGGATGCTGTTCAAACATTGCGTAAGCAAATAACTTATCAATAGTAAAATAAATATCAATAGTTATAAAAATGATTTTCATTTAATGAAAACTTGATTTGTTTTTTTATAGCTCTAGTTACGTTCCAAAGTATATCTACCAATATTCTCATTTGGATCGCGTAACTTAAGGATGCTGTTCAAACATTGCGTAAGCAAATAACTTATCAATAGTAAAATAAATATCAATAGCTATAAAAATGATTTTCATTTAATGAAAACTTGATTTGTTTTTTTTATAGCTCTAGTTACGTTCCAAAGTATATCTACCAATATTCTCATTTGGATCGCGTAACTTAAGGATGCTGTTCAAACATTGCGTAAGCAAATAACTTATCAATAGTAAAATAAATATCAATAGTTATAAAAATGATTTTCATTTAATGAAAACTTGATTTGTTTTTTTATAGCTCTAGTTACGTTCCAAAGTATATCTACCAATATTCTCATTTGGATCGCGTAACTTAAGGATGCTGTTCAAACATTGCGTAAGCAAATAACTTATCAATAGTAAAATAAATATCAATAGTTATAAAAATGATTTTCATTTAATGAAAACTTGATTTGTTTTTTTATAGCTCTAGTTGCGTTCCAAAGTATATCTACCAATATTCTCATTTGGATCGCGTAACTTAAGGATGCTGTTCAAACATTGCGTAAGCAAATAACTTATCAATAGTAAAATAAATATCAATAGTTATAAAAATGATTTTCATTTAATGAAAACTTGATTTGTTTTTTTATAGCTCTAGTTACGTTCCAAAGTATATCTACCAATATTCTCATTTGGATCGCGTAACTTAAGGATGCTGTTCAAACATTGCGTAAGCAAATAACTTATCAATAGTAAAATAAATATCAATAGCTATAAAAATGATTTTCATTTAATGAAAACTTGATTTGTTTTTTTATAGCTCTAGTTACGTTCCAAAGTATATCTACCAATATTCTCATTTGGATCGCGTAACTTAAGGATGCTGTTCAAACATTGCGTAAGCAAATAACTTATCAATAGTAAAATAAATATCAATAGTTATAAAAATGATTTTCATTTAATGAAAACTTGATTTGTTTTTTTATAGCTCTAGTTACGTTCCAAAGTATATCTACCAATATTCTCATTTGGATCGCGTAACTTAAGGATGCTGTTCAAACATTGCGTAAGCAAATAACTTATCAATAGTAAAATAAATATCAATAGTTATAAAAATGATTTTCATTTATTGAAAACTTGATTTGTTTTTTTACAGCTCTAGTTACGTTCCAAAGTATATATCTACCAATATTCTCAATTGAATTGCGTAGCGTAAGGGCGCTGTTCAAACATTGCGTAAGCAAATAGCTTATCAATAGTTACTTAATTAATAATTATTAATAATATATGTAGCGTCAAAATCACGGGATGGGCTTTCGTCTCCTATTTCTCTCGCCCGTGATATTTCCGGCCTAGAGCGTTCAAAAGTAATGCACCATAAAAGGTTTAAAAAATATCCATATCTGGTGACCGGAATTTTTTTTATTTCTTATTTTACACACTAGAGGGCTACGCCGGACCATTTTTAATGTAACTGGAGATAGTTTATTTAAAACTAGATGTCAGCACTATCCAAATATATGTATTTGTGACACGTATTTCGCACTCTTAGCTCAGCTACTTATGCTCTTGGTTAATACCCGTGGTTTGTGTTCTGTGACAAAATATTTTTTTAATATTGTTTGCATTATGTAGTCAGAATTACATGCACATATAAAGTACATATGGAGTTTTAAATTTCAAGCTATAAAAAAATAAAAAAAATTCGAAAAGTCAAAAGTGAATATAGTGAATATATAGTACATGCATCTTTTTTCATGTAATTTTCTTGAATTAAAAATAGCCCCTTTTATGACTGTTTTTTTTTTTTGTTTTTGTTTGAAAAGGTCGTTAAGTGGTCAACCACTACCATGTAATTCCTATCACTCTCAATATTATTATTATATATATGTGTATCATAATTCTTAGAAACGACTTATTATAGTGGCCTCTGGGTATTCTATAGTAAGAGTTAAAATTTTGAGTCATATCTTGTAAACTTAAAAATAGCTGAAACGCTGAAAAAACCTCGAGTGCAAAGGGTTAAGCTCTTCATTGTTTGTGTACAGTGCTCAAAAAAATAAACGGACCACCCTGAATAACTTTTGATCTTAAGCCTCACATACTAGGACTCATTCCTAATGGTTTGAGGTTGTGACCACAAATATGCTAATATATAAATGCAGGCGATATTTTAAGTTGCGAAATCATGCACAAAAACTTTCTTTTTCTGAACAAACATAGAGCTTTTTTCGATGGATTCGGAATTATGAACCCTCAATCTGAGAAATATGGTCTCATTAGTTTGCTTAAGAGAGTCAATTTTACTTTTTTGTATTTCACCATAACTCGCAAACTTTTTAAGTGAATTGAAATATGTTACCTAGTGTTCTAATATGCTTCCAAGGTATTCGTATATTAATTTTAAAATAATAAAATTACTTTTTATGCAAAAATTAACCATAAAGTTAAATAACGACGAGTTGCACAATCGGTAAATGCCTCAACAGATACTCAGAATGTTGTTATTTGGAGTTATGATTATTAATCAAAAACCGACTTTTCATTTACTTTTTTCAACATTTTATAAAAATTATTGAAACACATTTTATGACAAAATTTATATAAAATGAACATAATATCTGGAAAATTAACTGAGGATATATCAACTCAATTTTTAAAAGTTGCACGCAAATTATTTTTCTCATTTTTTTCATACAGAACCACAGAAAATGTCTTGTTTCTTTAAAAAAAATTAAAATTCTTTTATTTTTACATTATCTGAATTGGTTTTCTTTTATACAATGTATATGAGTTGGTTGACTTGCACATATTACGTAGGTTTGGTTTTAATACGTATCAGTAAATTAGGGAGTTCTTTGAGCTTATTAATTTTAAATTAATTAATACAAGGTATTCCTATATTTATTTTAAAATAATGAAATTAATTTTTATATAAAAATTAACAATAGAGCTACATAACGGAGAATAACACAATCACTAAATGCCTATAAACAGATACCCATTATGCCTAATACAGTTACATAACCTTGGATGCTACCTTTAAAAGCATCTGCATTAACATAAATCGAAAATATTCTAAGTGAAGTTATTAACGGGTCCTATGCAATGCCCAAATGAGTCAAAAGGTATAATCACACATAACTTATGAAAAGAAACAAAACAAGCGAAAACTAATTGTGGAATTCTTTAAAAGGGTGCAGGATCTCAACTATCAACAAAAGGAGCCTTGGCAATCACAAGTTCACTTTCTTCGTGTGCCTTAATTTCAAGGGTAGTGAAAGTGACAAAAAAACAGAATACAAAACCCATGGGCGGTCACCTTCATGTTGGCCATGAAAATGTCAACCCACATGGAGTATATATGCTATGACAATGATTATCACATGGTTGAGTAATGAAATACTAATATTACAAAGATGCTTCGAATGGTAAGTTAACATAACCCATGTTTATTTCATTCTAATTTTAAATAACACTATTTTAGGTAAATAGTTTAATTTTGTCAATTATGTTGAAATTATACCAATTATGTTGTTATATTATGTTGTAGTTAAATAATTTAATTTTTCCATTACCAATTATGATAAAATTATTAAATAAAATTATAATCATTAAATTAAATTATAATTATTTAATAAAATTATAATTATTTAATAAAATTATAATTATTTAATAAAATTATATTTATTTTATAAAATTATCGTTACATAATAAAGTTATTATTATTTAATAAAGTTATATTTATTTAGAGAATTTTAATTGTGATAATGTAAATTAAAATAGTATTAATTTTAAAAAACATTAAAACTGAACTTACGACGAAATTTTTATCAAAATTTGATTTTAATGTATTGTAAATTAAATTTAGACGTAAATTTCATAATAACATGAAAACAATTTTTTTTAAATTAAAATCTATTTAATTTTTAGAACCTTAAAAAATATAATTATAATGATACAAATCACAATAATGTTAAATCCAAAATTGTAAGTAATAGTTATTTAATAAAATTATGATTATTTTATAAAGTTACTGTTATTTAGCAAATTTTAATTGTGATAAAGTAAATTAAAATATTGTTAATTTTAAAAAAATAATTATGATAATAAAATTTTAAAACTATAATTAGAATAAAATTTTAATATTATCTTTGATTTAAATATTAAGTTAATTAAATTTAGATCAAAATTTCATAATGACATTAAAATCAAAATTATATTTATCTATTTTATTTTAAAAATTGCAATTATGATAATTCACATCACAATAGTATTAAAACTAAAACTATTAGCATGAAGTAATGAGTTATATTAATTTTAAATTTATGGTTATGATTTTATTACTAGAATGGCATCAATTTTCAGCTTGCAATTATTTTAACCAAAATTCAAATGTCATTCATTTTTAAATTTTTGTTATAATCATGTAACAATAATATGTGCGTGTCTAATCAAACGAAATTATTAACTGTTAAACTTATAGTAAAAAATACCAGGAGAACCGGTCTGTACCCCTAGACAAGTACAGCTACATTGTTCAAATTTAACTTGTCTATGGTTGCTATTACATAGGACTTGGTTCTGAACTGGTTATATATGTTTGTATAATACAGCGTGACGTGTGTCCAGAAATGATGAGATGCGAAATTTTGTCAAAATGGGGAGGGGTAAAAATATTAAAAATAATATGTGACATCATTTAGAAACAACCCCTATCTTTGAAAAGTCATAAAGTGAATCATGCATGAATAACTATTACTTTTATTAAGCATAATATGCCCTTGAAACTTCAAGAAACCGATATGATTTTATTTCCTTAATGTTCTCGGATATTTTTTGTCACTGTTTTTAATTACACGTATTGAGACTTTACATTAGCTGTGGTAGCCCAGTGGTTAGAGCATCAGACTTCGATCTAGAGGGACCAGGATTCGATCCTCTTAGCCACAAAGAACGACAGAGTATATGTGATATACGTGCTCATAAAATCTGTGGTCAGTCTCTTAGCAATATCATAACTTCAGGGATCTGGAGAAAATGTCCTTCTTCAGATTTATAGCTAAATTATGGAAGTGGCCTCACGAATAAGTGATGTGGCCATCTATTCAGGGGGTTCTAACTAAAGTAACACTTTTACTCCAGCGGTGCTCTCTTTCAAACGAAAGGAGCCCCTTCATGACTTAATTCGCAAGTTCCATGGTTGACAAGCTTGGCTTCTCAAAGTGTCATTAGAAAGAACATTAATACAATTTTGCGAAACTATTTTGTTATTTTAACATTTCAAGCAAAATTTAAAATTCTACTTATTATAATAGTTTTGGGAGTTTTGAAAACGAAAATAAACATTTCTTTTTCATTAAAAATAAATAATTTTATATAAATTTAAAAATTTATTTGTTGAGCAATTTAATGTTCATTAAAGTAGGAACGTGAGATGCAAAGTTATAAAACATTTAAGGCAAAGAGGGAAATTTAGGGATATGCCCAGTTAATTGTTTAATTTTTTTCTGTTTTTTTTTTCTTTCTTTTTTTTTTCAAGAGTTATTGTTTTTTCTGTATCTTTCTCACAATTATTTTACATATTCTCTACACGTATCAACTTCCTTTCTTCTTTTCCTCCCTAAAGTTTTAGTAGATGATATTCATCATCCTAACATTTTTGCATTTCTGCGAGCTATTGGTATTTTATATTGTATATAACTGCTTTATCTGATTTTATTCACTCTTATTTCCAACCCATAAACCGTTTTACCTTCTCTGTGTATTTTATAGAATTGCGCTTTTTATTGATTTTTATGAACTTTTGAAAATACGTGTCTTGAGAAACTATTTTATTAGTTTCATTTATTTTATGACAATGAAACTATTGTGTGCAATTTACCATTAGATCTAACTCAACAAATTGTTTGGCCCAGCATATCCTCCTTTGGATCTTGTGCCATAAAACTTTTACATTCAATACAATACAATACCCTAAAGTTTTAGTAGCTTGTGATAGTGGTAAGATCCCGAAGCTATTGCAAGAAAATTTGAAAGTTTCACTGTATAATAACTTCTCCATTTCAACCGCTTTGGCCAAAATTGAAAACTAAATAGTTTTATTGTAAGTGGGTGTTTTGGGAAGGAAAAGAACACACCAATAAAAGAAATGTATAAATATATAAAAAGAAGAAGAAAAACTAATTATTTATAAGGATTTTTTTACAATTTAAGGGGAGGGAGGATTCCCCCAGATCTACCTCCTTGCTACAACTGTTCATGTTTGAGAGGTTTAAACCATTCTAGCCCCTCATAAAAAAAAATTTTACTGATAAAATGGTCCTTGTTTTTCTCCAAATCGAATTCTAGGCCATAAAATTAATGACAAGTATAAACAAAATGCGGAGTTGGTGAGTAGGTGACTTTTTACGATTTAGGTTGTTTTATTTAAAAGTCAGCTGGAATTGCGCACGCGTACAATTTTTTTCATGTAGCGCAGTGCAATTGTTTAAATATGATGTATTGTGCCTAGGAAAAGCAACACGTGGAGTTTCAGTGTACAGCGTTTAACATATCCTTATTCTTAAAATGGTAATTTGCATAATATGCCCTTGAAACATCAAGAAACCGATTTAATTTTATTCTCATGACATTCTCTGACATTTATTTGTATTCTTACGTGACAAGTTTTTCTTTTGAAATGGTTGCTAATTTAACAAAATGCATTCAATTAAGAAAAATGAAAAGATGAAAATCTTTTAAAGATTTACTGAGATAAAATTACAACAGTTTTCGCTATATTAAGAGTTAATTTTATACGCTTCCTGTGCTAAAAATATTAATGTTGTGCTTTCCTGTGCTAAAAATATTAATAAACCGGTTTCTTTTTTTATAATTTAAATACACTGTAGGATGTATATTCAATAAGTTTTTTAAAAAAAATAAATAAACCGATTTAAACGTACTTAACCGATATGAAAGTTTTACTCTATTTTGCACCTTGGTTGTTTTTGACAAATTAATTTAAAAATTGCAAATATTTACAGAGTTTCATGAATGTAAATAGTTTGGATTTACTTATAGTTTTAATAATTTATTATATATTTTTATTGCAAAAATTATTAGAATTATATACTCTATATAGAATATATATACTCTATATAGAATATATATACTCTATATAGAATATGTATACTCTATTTTTCGGGAATAAAAGTTTAAAAAAAAGGTTTTATAAAAATAAGTATTTATTGTCAGTTTCCTGATTATAATTATCTGATTACATTCAACTAATGCAGGGGTCGCCAAACTTTTTTGATCACCGACCCCCATATAATTTTTCGAAATCTCCGTCGACCCCCACAAAAGTAATTTTCTGTTAATTTAAATAAAACTCTATTAGATACTGTGTTTGTTCATTTATTTTATGATTTTAAGCATTTATTAAAGTAATAGTACATTGTGTAACAATAGTTTTATGAAAAATATATTAATATTGAAATTTAAATACCTTATTATTAAATAATAAGGAATTATGCATAAGTAGATATAATAAGTAAAGTAACTAAAGGTTTACTGCTTCTTGATCAATGAGATGGGAGTGTCTGGTGTTTTTTTGCAAGGTTCGCTATATTGGGTTCAAAATTGGTCAATTTTAATTTTCATCAAAATTGGTCAATTTTGTAATTTTCGTAAAAAAATACAAAATGTACTATAGTTTTGTCGCGGGCTGTACTAATCCATATTATTAATGCTTACCTTATTTTTTGTGCATTGATAATTAAAATTGATATGTAAACCAAACGAATGGTTTTATCGAAACAATAACTAATTATCCAAAACTATAAAAGTTTTAATAATGACACTGCAAATATTCAACACAGTTTGCAAAGATAGCTGAAACTGCGTATGATATTTGCATTTGTAACGTCAATGCTCGTCACATGTGACATTTGGACAAGCGCACATATGCATATGACTTATAAACTGCGCTGAGTTCGTGCCATTGCGCGGTGGTACGTAAATACTTGTTTCCCCCCAAAATATATACGTTTATTAATTTATGTTTTATAAAGAAACTGATATTGAGTCAAATATTATAAAAAATTCGCAAATTTTACATACTTAATTAGGTATGTGTGATTTGCGTATTGAGAGCTGTTTTTTTTCGACCCACAATCGACCCCATTCGCCCCCCTGTCTCAGATCGACCCCCGTTTTTGTTAAATAGACCCCTGGAGGTTTATATAGATCACTTTGGCGAACTCTGAACTAATGTATATTTAGTAGTTTTTTTGCAAGCATTTATGAATTTTTCTTACCGGTTGCTAAATTGTACCGAATAATAGAAGCAATTTCGTAACCTCCTCGACTTGACTTCTGACAGTACACTTTCAGAAATGAACTATTATTTGGCTTTCGAAGATTGAAAACTTTATACGCTTCAGAAATAAACAAATATGAAATAACAGTCGACATATTTTCAAGCGCTTCAAAATTAGGCACAAATTTTCAAAACTTGCCAGACGTGAATATAAAAAGAAAAAACAAAAAAAATTTGAAATAAAAAACCTAAGATTGCCATCGAAGAATGGAAAAATAAAAGTGAGATACAAAACATGTAAAACCACAGAAGCCGCGAGAAAAAAAAAATGATTAAAAACAGGACAAGAAAAATCGCTATAACCAAGGGGCAAGCCAGGGTAAAATGCATTTCCATGGAGAGGAGGGGATTTATCTAATGTCCCTTGTTACTAATGTCGTTAACTAGAAACAATCCTGTGTTCGTGCACGAAAGTGTAAGATTTTGCTGTGAGAGAGTGATGGTCAATACTGGCATCTCCACTGATGGGCGCAGGCGCATTGATCTCCATATCATTCGAAATGGAGATCCTGAGGCCTATTATAGACATTTACGCTGCAGCGATTGGAAATGACTTCATGCCAATGGACGATAATTGCAGGCCACATCGTGCGAACTAGATAAAAGATTTCATTTTGGAAGAAGGAATCATACGAATGGATTGGCCAGCATGTTCTGTCGGCATGAACCCAATCCAGCATGTTTGGAGACATTCTAGGATGACTAATTTCTGGACGCCTACAAAACTCACAAACACTCCAAGAACTGGAAAGAGCTCTTCTGGAGGAGTGGAACATAGTACTCATGTCCCTCATTAATAACCTCTGAAACAGATTAACTTTAAGGCCAACAGATGGCGCTCAGACTGAACACATATAATGAATATTAATGTTTTTATTTTATTTTTAGTTTGATTTCCATAGCTTCGTTAAAGAAGATCGTTTTGTGTAATGTCCGTCCTGTCATTAAATTTGTTATATTGTTAGAATTCGTTTTCTTTTAAACACAAGCGAAGAAGATTTGCAGTAGCGAAGTCTGGTAAATAGATAAGATCCAGGTAGGAAAGAACATTTGAACTATTTCTATTCAATTTCTTTATGGTGCCGATAACACCGAGACTATTACTGTTTATTGCTTGTTGTTTATAAGAATTCGAAAACGAAAATGACGGACGAAGCGAAATTAAAAACGAGAAGAGGCGGTTTAAGAACAAGTGCCACTAAACTCATGACTAAAATTGACGAAGCTTTAGAAAATTTGAATTTAGAATATTTAGAAGTAGCACTTGTACAGTTAAACGAAAAAGAAAAACAAATAATTGAACTAGATAAACTCATTATTGATAAAATCGAAGACTGTAAACAAATAACAGCAGAAGTTGAATCAACTGAAGAATGTAGGGATAAAATTATTCTCTATAAATTTAAAATTGAGAAAATTCTCAAAAAGACTGCAATCGAAAAAGAAACTGTTAGCGTCGAAAGCTCAAATACAACTGTTAGTGACTTATTCCAAAATTCAGAAGCTCAAATTAAAATTAAGTTACCTAAGATTTACATTGAAAAATTTGATGGCAATCATGAAAACTTTCAAGAATTTTGGTCTCAGTTTAAGAACGCGATTCATAATAATCAAAATTTGAATAAAATCGACAAATTCACATACTTAAAAAGTTTACTGAAATCAAAAGCACAAACCGCGATACAGGGTTTGACATTGTCTGAGAAAAACTACGATATTGCAATTAATATTCTTGAAGAGCGATACGGAAAAAAAGAAATTTTGATTAGATCACATATTAATAATTTATTAAATTTGTCGCCTATTCGTAACACTTCTAACTTAATAGCGCTCCGCGAATTATACGATACGTGTGAAATTCGAATACGTAGTTTAGAATCACTCGGCATCGAACTTGAAAGTTACGGTAATTTACTCTTCCCAATTATAACTAAATTAATACCTGATAGTTTAATTTTAAATTATAATCGCGAATATAAAAACGAAACAGATTCATGGAACGTAACAAAATTGTTAGAGTATTTAAAATCTGAAATCGAAATAAGAGAAAGAACATTTTCATTTCAGAAAAAAGAGTCTAATTCTTTTCAGGGTTATTCTAAAAATAGAAATGAAAGAGAATTTTCTGGTTTTGAAAATAATAAATTCCCAAAATTGAGATACGCTAGGAATGTGAGTGCTGCTGCTTTAAATGTTATTAGCAATGAAACTAAATGTGTATTCTGTTCTAATGATCATAAAAATGATGAATGTAAATTAAGTGTTGCCGAAAAGAAACAATGTTTATTACGTCAAGGTAGGTGTTTTAATTGTCTAGAAAAATTTCATATTGTCAGGCGATGTGTTAAGAAACCTGTTTGTACTATTTGTAGTAAGAAACATAATTAAAACATATGCGATAAACTTTTAGAATCAAAACCCGAAGTCTCCCAAAATGAAACTATTGTGTCTTCTGTTGCAGAAAATAAAAATTCGAGCAGTAATATTTTACTCCAAACCGCGACGGTATTAGCCGAAAATAAAAACAAACGAGCTGAAATACGTATCTTATTGGATTTAGGTAGTCAAAAATCATTTATCGAATCGGATCTTGCTAATCAGTTAAAATTAAAAACGATAGGGAAAGAAACTATAAAAATATATCCTTTTGGTTCGATAGAACCCCAGAAAGAAACAATAGATCGTGTTTTAGTAAATTTAAGAAATATTCATGATCCTACGAAAAAGATACAATTAGAAGCGTTAACTACCCACACTATTAGCAATGCAGTTATTCATCGGCCAGAGAGAGAAATAAGAAATTTATGCTGCGTAAACAATTTAACACTCGCAGATGAATCACCGTGGGAACGAAGTGAAAGTTCTCCTTGTGTCAGACTACTGATTGGCGCCGACAATTATTGGAATATTATTTCTGGTAATATATGCAGAATTCCACATACTTCTCTGGTTGCAATGGATAGTCTTTTCGGATGGGTCTTGAGTGGTTCGTCTTATTTAGAAAACAAAACAAAAAGTGAAAGCGAAATAAAAATAATGAAAGTAGTCGTAGATTCTTCGCGTGAAGAAAATTCAGATTTATTTCTGCAAAATTTTTGGAAATTAGACGTATTGGGTATCGAAAACGAAAAAAGGGATTCTAAAAATGATGGGGGGATTTATCTTACAGGATTTTGAGAAAAATATAAAATTTCAGAACAATAGATACGTGGTAAAATTACCGTGGAATGAAAATGCTGAACATTTAGAAAATAATTATAAAATCGCGAAATACCGCTTAGAAAGTTTAGTTAAGAGATTTGATAAAGATAAGGAATTTTACGATCGGTATAGCGATGTATTATCGAAACAGATTTGCGAGGGGATAGTGGAACCCGTTGAAATGAATGAAAAGGGTGAAACGAATATGGATAGAGAATATTATGTGCCTCATCGTGCCGTCATACGTGATGATAAAACTACAACGAAGTTAAGAATAGTTTATGACGCCTCATCACACTCGCAAAATAAATTATCATTGAACGATTGTTTACATTCCGGACCGAATCTGAATCCCGACTCTTTAAGATTACTTTTGGATTTCCGAAGCAAATCATTCGCTTTAACTGCCGATATAGAGCAAAGTTTTTTGCAGATATTGTTAGATGAAAGAGATAGAAATGCAGTTAAATTCTTATGGTTCGAGGATAATTTTGAAAGTAAAGAGAAGTTAAAAATTAAAATTTTTCGAATGACGCGTGTGTTATTTGGTGCTACTCCAAGTCCATTTTTATTGGCTGCAACGCTCAAATATCATATAAGAAAGTACGAACGTAAATATCCGTTAGTATATAAAATTTTAAATTCTAAATTGTATGTTGATGATTTGATTTTTGGATTAGATAACGAAAACCAATGTCTTTTAATTTATAAGGAAATAAAAGAAATTTTACGTGAAGGTGGATTTAATATGCGTAAATGGAAAACAAATTCGGAATCTCTTCAGATAAAACTAGACCAGTCCGAAAATTGTAACGAAAATATAAATGAATTTTCTAAGGTGTTAGGTTACGTTTGGAATTCGAAAGATGATACGCTAAAATTAGAATGCAAGTTTGCTGAATTAAGTAACAAATTTAATCCTTTAACTAAAAGATTAATTTTAAAAATTGCATCGAAAATATTTGATCCTCTTGGATTTATTAGTCCCTTTACGCTGAGACCAAAGATTCTTCTTCAGGATATTTGGGAACAAAAATTCAAGTGGGATGATCCTCTACCATTAAACTTAACGAAAGACTGGAACAAATGGTGTGATGAACTAAAAGACTCAAATAACTTTGAAATACCTAGATTTTATCTGAAAAATGCTGAAGAAAAGGGAAATTTTCAATTTCATTGTTTCGTTGACTCGAGCAAACGAGTGTATGGTGCAGTCCTATATATTCGATATACAGACTATGATGGACATTTTCGAACATCATTAATTTGCTCTAAATCCAGAGTTGCTCCTCTTCGAAAGTTGACACTTCCGAGACTTGAATTACTCTCAGCTGTAATTGGAAGTCGATTATTTGAATATGTAAAGAAAAGCCTTTCATCTGTGACAGACTATTCCGTTCGATTCTGGACAGATTCGATGATAGTACTTCACTGGATTCGTGGAAAATCTAAAAGGCTGAAAACATTTGTCCAAAATCGTGTGACTGAAATTCGTTCAAAAACTGACACTTCTTCATGGTCGCACTGTCCTGGTAACGAAAATTCATCAGATCTGCTAACTCGTGGCGAATCCTTAGGAAATCTGCTTAACAAAGAATTGTGGTGGAACGGCCCCCAATGGCTGATAAAAGGTGAAGATAATTGGCCTAAGGAAAATCAAGAGCTTGCAACTATCGATAATAAAGAGGTTGACACGTCAGTAGTTCTTTCAATAGATTCAGAGATGGAGAAAATTATTAATATTGAAAGATTTGGAAGTTTAACGAAAATTTTACGTATCACTGCGTGGATAAGAAGATTTATCTTTAATCTTAAAAATATAGAAAACAGAAAAACCGGAACTATTAGTTGCGAAGAATTACAATCAGCAGAAGAATATTGGATAAAGACAACTCAAGAAGAGCATTTTGGAGAAGAATTGAAAGCACTAAAATGCGGAAAAGACATATCTTCAAAGTCAATATTGAAAAACTTTTTCATTTCGTTAGACGAAAATAACATCATTCGCTTACAGAGCAGACTTCGATATGCTGAAATTAGTCACAACGAAGTATCTCCGATGCTACTGCCTAGTAGAAGTCACTTTACGAATCTTGTAATTCGCAGAAGTCATGAAAAGAGCAAGAGTTTCAAAAGGAGTTTCAAAAGAGCAAAAATTGAGATAAATTTATTGTGGAAATTTTTCAAGGACAAAGAAATTCAGAATTATTTTGCCACTAAAAACGTAGAATGGAATTTCATCGTTGAAAGAGCTGCCTGGTGGGGCGGATTTTGGGAAAGACTGATAAAATCTACAAAAATTTGCCTTAGAAAAATATTGGGAAAAACATCTTTAACGTTTCCGGAATTAGAGACCATAGTTATTGAAGTTGAAGCAATTATAAATTCCAGACCTTTGTCTACAGTGATATTGAGGAACCTGAGCCGCTAACACCTGGACATTTCCTCATAGGCAGAAGGCTTGTTGCTCTCCCACCTCCCACAGCTTCGACTCAATCAACTTCTAGCAAATCCAATCTAGAACAAGGATGGAAGCAAAAAAAATTCCCTCTTAGAAAGAATATGGAAAAAATGGAAATCTTCGTATCTTCTAGAACTAAGAACAGCCCACCAGTTAAAGAGACAGAAAGAAAATGTTCTTCCATCCAAAGACTCAACCGTCCCAGTGTACGACGAGAAACTTCCTCGACTCATGTGGAAAATGGGGATTGTCACCTGTGTCCATCCTGGACGTGATGGAAAGACTCGATCGTGCACAATTAGACTTTCTAACGGAACTAATTTAAAAAGACCAGTTCAACTACTATATCCTTGTGAACTTGGCTAAGATTCAAAAAGACCGAAAACTGTTTGTCCAATGGTCCTTTGGGGCCGGAGGATGAAACAGATTAACTTTAAGGCCAACAGATGGCTCTCAGACTGAACACATATAATGAATATTAATGTTTTTATTTTATTTTTAGTTTGATTTCCATAGCTTTGTTAAAGAAGATCGTTTTGTGTAATGTCCGTCCTGTCATTAAATTTGTTATATTGTTAGAATTCGTTTTCTTTTAAACACAAGCGAAGAAGATTTGCAGTAGCGAAGTCTGGTAAATAGATAAGATCCAGGTAGGAAAGAACATTTGAACTATTTCTATTCAATTTCTTTAACCTCATTGACACGATGCCTCAAAAGTGTCAAACGTTGCTGGCCGTCCAGGGAAACCATATCCCCTACTAAAAACGATTTTCTTTTAAGGAAAAACCTTTTTTAAATTGTTTTTCTCATATCCACAAATTGTGTTTTTTTTTTCCTTTTTTACCCAAATGCTCAATAAAACGCATTTTTTTTTCTGCCAAGCAAGTCATTTCATTTTTATCTCATATAGCTTACTATGTCTGTCGATAATGTATCAATCAATCAAACAACTCACCCGGTGCAAGAACTACGCACAACCTCAATATCCTTCCACTGTTTTTTCAGCAATTTTCAAATCTAGTTGACCTTTGAATTTCAAATCCTGCATAACTAGATTCGAGATATGAAAAAGAAATCTTTAAAGAAAAGACACCCTCAATAAATCTCTTTACACTCGAATTTATATGAATAAAACGTTTCTAGCTGTTAATTAATCAAAGCTATTGCTAGTTTTTTTCCTCCCGACCATCAATCAACGCTGTTTATTCTTTTAAAATAAATTTTAAACTAAATTGTTATTGATAAATAATTTTCATATGCTTCATTTGCTCACCTGTTAATATTTCAATACTATTTTGATACAAATATTTCTAAATTAATCCAAATATTCAATATCTAACAAATCGTTTAACTGTTACTTCCATTTAATTTCTCTCTATATTGTAAAATCGTGAGTGCCAGCGACTTCGCTGTTTTGGGTGTTTAACTTAACTTACCTATTACTTATACTTACATTTTGTTTTTCTGTGCAAAAACTATAAGACATCGAAACTGGAAATTATGAAGGTGTGTGGAAAAATATGCACGGTGTGCAAAGGAATAAAAAAAAATTTAACATTCAATTATTAGTTTGAGAAAAATTAACTGTTAAACTTGCTGGAAAAAACACCATGCGGGTAACTCTACAAGCTTCAAGAATGCAACTACAGAATTGAAATTTGATATGCTGAAAAGGGCATTTTTGTTTATGAAAGTCTTCGTAAAAGTGATTATTGCGTATTTTTTAAAAAAATTTTTCGCTTTCTGTTACATTTTGTTATGCTGGTATTCTGTAAGGCTTAGAAACTTGATATTGTGAAGGTGTGTAGAAAAAAAGAGAAAGGGATTAGAAGAAAAAAAAATTTCAAACTCGATTAATAGTTCGTGAATTTTCAAGCGTAAAAGAGAAAAAACTATGTTGTCCGATCTTCTACCCGCTGAAATGCAACTACAGGGTTGAATTCTGTCATCCTGAAAGGGCCATATTTTCAATTATGAGCTTGACACCAGTTTTTTTTCTTTTCTCTTTTTTTTCGATATTCCAATTTTTTTCGAAGTTTATTGCAACTTTAGGTGCTTTTTTCGAGATTTTATTTTTTTTTTTTTTACTTTTAATAATGATTATTTACTAATTTTTGTTGAACATTTTTTGTCTTTCGAGAGCATTATTTTTAATAATTTGCTTAAATTTATTTCTTGAGCAGTGTGCCTGAAATTAATACAAGCTACAATCGTTCTTTAAATTGTGCAAGGAAAATTTATCATGAATCGAAATTTTGACCACTTTCCGAAATACTAATCACACAGATAACTTTTTTAAAAAAATTGGAAACTAAAATAGAAAATTTTAAAACTGTGTTTTTCAAGTAGACTAAATGGTATAAAATAATATTATTTCTTTCAGGTCTAGATTAGAAAACTTAATGTGCATCAATATTGTATAAACTTCAATAACCACTGAAAATACTCCTCATATTTCAAAGGTGATGCACCCTATGTTCCTCGTTTTATATCTGACAAAAATACGATTCTTTTTGCATATTTACTCTCCTTTGAAAGCGTAGTTTTTGTTATTTTTATTTTATTTAATTTTTAATCAGTTTTTGATCAGCAAAAGATGAAAAACTTTCACATAAAACGAAAACAGTTTAGATTTGATATCATCCTATATCCATTTAAAATTAAAATTTTATCTGAAACGAGGAAATATCCACTATACTTTTTCTAATATGTTCTATAATTCTTTTTTGCTTTTGTAGTTTATTGAAATCTTCGCTTAAAGGAGGGGATGAGTGGTATTTTATAGAATTTTTAAAAAAATATCTTTCATAATGACCACAATTTGATGTTTTTAGAATCCTTCTCAAAAGAAGTTCTGCATTAGAACTTGCAAATTAATATTGAAGGGAGTGTAGGCAAAGCGGAAAACGTCAAACATGTTTGATTGCCTTCGGAAATAAAGAAGAATTGAAAGAAGGTGATTAGGTGCTTTTCCTCTGGCCGTACTATTAAGCGATTCGACAGATTTCGAGGGAGTTTTCGGCATTTTACGTATCTTGAACAAAACATACAAAATATGTCTGTGTGTTCTGTAGCATTCTAGTGAAAGTCAAAATTTCTCTGTTGTTTCAGAAATGTTAAAGATTAAATATTTACTTTTTATAAAAATCTTCAGCATTTTCAAAGATTTTTTCACATAGATTTTCATAGATATATTTAACTAATGACAACAGTAACAAATTCCTTTGATAATTTATTTTACAGATAGGCATTTTGCTGGTATCCTCTCTTTTTCACACCATCTACGCCCAGGAGCAGGCCGAACATAGAAACTTCCAATACCAGTCAGCAATAGATCCTCTAACAGGTCGTTATAATTTCGCTTACGACACTGGAAACGACAATAACATTGCCCATTCCATGCACATGCAGTATCAAGACGCAGATGGCATGGTTAGAGGAAGATATGGTTACACTGATCCAAGAGGAAAATTGAGGATGGTAGAGTACGAAGCAGGACCTGATGGTTTTATAGCCAGAGGAGATGTTGGTGTAGACATGGCTTTACATGACAACACTCCAGTAGTAAGCTCAGAGAGTCCAATCTCATCTTACAGAGAAGGAGATTTTCTTCTGGATCCTGCTCCTGTGCAGATGGCTGGTTGGGATCCAGAAGGAAATCCTATGGGTACAAATGTCGCAGGTAATCCACAAAATGTTGAAACTGCTACGAGTGCACCTGAATCGGAAAATGCGGATGTATCCTATATAAACCCTTTTGACAGGAGTCTTTTTCCTGGGTTTCCATCATTAAATGTTACGAGTAACAATCCTATTACTGTCAACGATCCTAGTTCTGCTGGTTATGATGAACGATATCCGAGAATATTGTACTCAGCGGTAAGTCTCTTTTTTTTCGTCCAGTAATTTACAGTCTACGATGTTGCTTGATATGTATTTGCTCGTATTGATAAAAATGGTCACATGGGTGTTCTGTAATGACCACCCTTGACACATACTTTTAGAATCCTTATCGAAAATGAAGCTTAAAAGATATACACATAAAGTGTCTCAAATTAATACTTAATCTAACAAAATACAAAAACATTTTTGATATCTAACTCATCACAGCAAAAAAAAACCATCAAAACCAGTATATTTATCAGAGAAAACAGAGAGTTAAAAGATGGCGCAATCAAACAGCTTTTAATGAGTTTTACCCCGCCTTCCTCACAAGTGATTTAGCATATTTCGATGGTGTATATATACTTTCCCGGCTTAAATATTAATTTGCGATACATAATGTGCATGACTTCTTACTTCATTTTTGACAAGGATTCTAAAAATATGTATTAACCCTTTAATGGATGGGACACAGATGTCCCTTTTATAAATGTATTTTTTTTACGATGCCCTAATTATAAATAAAAATATATTTTGATATTTTTTAATTATAAAAAACAGTTTTATGGTTACTGAAAAATATCTGTTAGATTATCGGCATTATATTTGTAATAAAACTTGAAAAAAAAAGTTTGAAAAAGAATTTTTTTACATTCATATTCAAAAATTCAGCAATAATTTATTTTGTAAATTAATGAAATTTCAATAATGAATAACAGTTTCTCTAGATCTAAATAACTGAAAATGAGTGCAAATTTGAAAAATTATTGTCTGAAAGATTTTATTACCACTAACGCAGAAAAAGACACCTGTGTTTCATACTGTATTTTATAACCATAAATCATTAAAATGCTTAATGTACTATTTTTTACTCATTTTGATCTAAATTAGTTCAAAATAAGGAAAAAAGTATAATAAATATGTTTAGTAAACATTTTGCGTCAAAGGTTTAAAAGAGGCGATTACGAACTACCTTTTATTCGCACACGATAGGCAAATTATTTCGAAATTGAGTCAAAAATTAAATTCAAGAATGGTTAACCTCTGTATTGAAAAGGCAGTGTAGTTTAAATTTTTACTTTATTAATTTTTTTTTCTACAAAGGACTCGGCGTTCAAGTAGCTACTTTAAATTAACAAATCTTAAGAAGCATTGCATAAAGCTGCAAATAATTTGATACATATATATTAGAGATAAATTTCTTTAGTTTTATATTATAGATGGATATCAGATGGAAATACTTTAAATATGAACCCAATAGTGTTTTCGAGAAGAAAAAAAACGAAAGTTTCGCCTATTTTTTCAACTATTTAAACAAATCATAGGATTATTTTAATGCAATTATGAAACACCTTTTATCCAAAGATACAGAATATAATATTTTATCATTTTTTTATTTTATTATATTTAATTTTGTAATTATCTATAACATTTTAAAATTGTTAGATAAACAAAAACTGTAGAAATAATAGTAATAGAACATATAAATAAAAGTAAAACATTCCCGATAATAGTAATAGAATATAGAAATAATAGTAATAGAATATAGAAATAAAAGTAAAACTTTCCCGCAAGAGACCGGTGTGGATTAGAAGAGTTATCGAGGTTGAGGCACCACAATTTCGTCAACAACTGCATGAGTGAAGGAATGGGGTCAGCATTGCATGTGCCATTGCATTGCATAAGCCACCTTAACTTCCCCTAACAAGTATAGTTGAAGTATAAGTGCAGTTCATTTACTTAACACTAGAGCTGCACAATGGCCTATTTTAATTTATTTTATTTTATAACCGTCGTTGAACAGCCAACCTAATTTGAGTTTGTGACTACCAATGTTCAACTTCGTAGCTTTGTAATTTTGAACTCAATCCAGCAAACAAGGGGATTCCTGGATCAGTACCCTCTAAGGTATTGATTTGTTTTAGGAACTTGGAGGACTATGTGACCCCGACAGATGCAACGTGCACCAGTCACCAATTAGTACACGGAGATTCTTCGTTCGGCTGGATTCGAGCTCCGGTTCTCGCGAACACGAGTCCAACACCCTACCAGCCAGGCTATCCCAGCCACAATGGCCTACAGTCGGCGGTCTGGTAAAATTTCCTCCGGATGATCCGAAGGCATGCTATCACAATTTTGATCCTTTGCAGAGAAAATGACTCCCCCGTTTTAACGCCACCTTAACCTTAAACGCCAAAATTATTTTGTTAAAACGATATTTTAAGTTACGAATTCAGTCACAAAACTTACTTTCTCTGAATAAAAATGCAGTTACTGCGGATTCGTATTATTAACCCTCAAAATTTGAGAGGATAGTTGCTATCTGATCTAATAATTAGTTCGGTAGTGAAAGTTCTGACTATTTAAGAATATTTATTTCAGTTTTTGCGTATTTTGCTATCTTAAAGGGGTCGTAATTTTAAATTTTTATTTCTCAAGGAATGAATTGATCTGCTTCAAATTTTGCATCATGTCGTTTGAAACTTCGTAGACTAACGCGGAAAAAAAGATTAATGTACCTTAAAATTCAAGCTTTTTTTTTTTTTAGATCCTTGTATCAAAGAATGTTAAATAATTGTAAATAGTTCTTTTTTGCCAGGAATTATCTTCGAATAAGCACCTTTTGTAATCGTGAGGAGAACAAAGAAATTCGATTCGCTTCATTAGTTCCTGAGCTAACTTTTGTGCTTGTAACTAATTCAATCAATAGTTGATACTAAATAAGAAGCATGTGAAAACACATCTTTTTGAGCCTTTTAAAATTGATTTTCAATTCCATAATTATATCAGAAGTTATGTTTTCTTTTTTTCCGCACTGTGCATTCTGTACCGTTGTAAAATATTGTTTCTGTAGCAATGGATATGTTACTTAATTCAAGAAAAAATAAAAAAGTGCTCGAATGTATTGCTTTTTATTAAAAAAATAATAATTAGACAATCGTTAACGTTCGCATCACTTTTAGATATTTATAGTTCTTATAGCAATTAATTGGCTTTCTTATTGGTTGTTCATATTGTGTTGTAAAACGTAGTTTAAAAAAAAAGAAGCGAGAAGAAAAAGGCGGGGAAAAAAACTTTCTAAGACTGAGTTTAAGAATAGATTTGCTTGGCTCTTTTTTAATCTTTCATTTCATTTCGTTTTCTTCTAAGCGTAAACTTTGATTGAGAAACATAAAACTTGGCTAAAAAGAAAACAAATTCACCGTGCTCCTTTTTTACTGTTACTTCTGCACATATATTAACCAAGTATTTGAGAGTATAAGGTTACATCTGTTTCAGTTTGATATAATTCTTTTAATATGAAGTTAATCCTAATATTAATTGCCATTGTTCCAAAAATTTTTAAATAGTAAATAATATTTTAAATAAAAAATTTTAAAATTCTGAAGATTACTTAAATTTGAATTATATATTAATCAATCAATAATTCCATATCAAATACTATTGATTTATTTGAAGTAAAAAATATATTATACTTTCATAATGATTTATATTTTTATAATTATTTAAATTCTTCCCTATTAGAGAGCTGAAGTGTCTTTATTTGAAGTCTAAATGCAATATTAAGGGTAAAAAAGTAAAAATTTTATAAATACAATGAAAATGCTTTTCAAGCGCCAATGCACGCCTTATTTAAAATTATTTTAATGTTCGTGCTGCCATCTAGTAGCTCTCAGTTTATTATTGAAAATTCTTCAATGAATGAGTATATTTTTTTGGTGCTGCCATCTAATATTTAAAATCTCAATGTAAGTAAGGCAATTTCTTACACTCGTATTTTTTAAAGATGTAACTTAGATTTATTTTTTAATAATTTAAAAACTGTTGTAAAAATGTTATAAAAGCAAAATTGTTTTTATTTTTTTTTTAATATTATAATTAGTACTTCAAAAGGAGAAAAACAAAAGATATAAGAAAAATGCAATACTTATACATTAATATGAACGACAATAATAGACTTAACATATAATATTCGATCAATCTAAAAAATCATACTCTGTCGAAGCAAAAAATAATCTTTCATAGATTTGATAACAAAAATATATTATTTTATACCATTTATATTAATTTTATTTGCTTTAATTATTTTATCACATTGGTATTATTTTTCTTTGAAATTTATTATTAGTTAAAAAATAATTTTGTTTTTTAAAGAACAGCGGGAACAAAATCTTTGTGTTTAAATATTCTTTTGTTCAAGAATTATTGTTATGTTTCGACCTGAGTTGGTATTATATTTCATTAATATATAGATCAATTTTCTAGAACAAATCAGTTTTTTGGTTGTGAATTATTTCATTAAAGTCGTAAAATTTCTTTGTAATGAAAACTGAATATTCGACAGTTTGTTGTCTAATTTAAGTGAACAATAGTTGTAAAATATAAAATCGATTTCTTTTTTTTTTTAAAAAAAAATCTTTTTAATTAATTGCATCTTTATTGCTCATTGTTTAAGATCGGGATTATTGTATAGGAAATAAAAAAGAAAGTGGCCCATGGGGGGATCGAACCCACGACCTTCGCGTTATTAGCACGACGCTCTAACCAACTGAGCTAATGGGCCTTGATGAAAGCGCAGAAATTACTGTATATACAACTTAAATTATATGACAGATATAAATTAGTTAATAAGTAGCGATAATCTTTTTACAGGATTTTTATAAAATGCTATATTTTCTTTTAAATTAAACAATGCAAATAAATTCAGTAATCATTTATATAATTTTAATTTCAAAAATTTTGATACAAATAGACAATCATTTTCAAATGAATATATGCATACATTATATCTTAATCTAAATAAAGATTATTATAATTTAAATATAATAATAAAAATGGTTATAATATATTGTTAATAGCTTATTATTTTTAATTTCTAAATTTATTTAATTATCTTCAGTTTATTTAATTTATAAAATTATATTGCATTATATTATATTATATAATAATATATTATATTATATTATATTATATTATATTATATTATATTATATTATATTATATTATATTGCATTAATAATTTTGCCTGGATAAGTTGTTACAATTGAATATATAATTATGGATATTTATTCAGTTCTGTTTATTTATTTAGTTAGGCAAAAAATACCAAAAAAATATTAAAAATTTTATTCAGTTTAAAATAATTATAAGTTTAGGAAAATCATAAAATTAAAAAGAAGAAAAAAATCACTTCAGATGCATAAGCAATATATGGTGAATAAAATTATTTTTTTAGCATTTTTTACTTTTTATTTGTTGATTCAATTTCAAATGTTTACCATTTTTATTGATTACGTAGATTTAATATTAGGTATATATTACAGATTAAACAGAGATTGTACCTTTTTTTTTCTGAAATTAGAAAACTAATATTAGTTTGTTAATATTAGTGATTAGGATTGGTAAATAAATACAATCTTTTTAATTTAAATAAAAGTGGGAATAAAAAAGAATTAAGAATTATTAAAGATATAAGCATAGTGGGGCATAAACGCAACAAAAAATAATATCGAAATAGTTGAGTGTTAGGCGGTATCACATTCTTTGTATTTTTACAGAATGTGTTTCATAATAACCTCCCTGCATACGAATTTTTAGAATTTATTATAAAATATTATGTGCAAAAAAACTATGCACGTTAGAATTTGAAAATTACAATTAGAAAAATCTATGATATTTAAATCTATTCTACGCTGTTCTTGGATTCAATAATGATGGGACTTATTTAGAACCCTTTTTCTTTAATGTTAAACATTCATTTGCAAATTATATTGAATAATAATCGAGTATATTTATAGTTTGTAATACTCGATTTATATAGTATTTATTAACTCGATATTTATAGTAAGTAAGAACTCCCCTAGCCATTCGTCTAGACTCGTGGCTGTGACTATGGTAACTAGATTTAAGTATTTCAAATAGGGGTGTGGGGTCACTGTTTAGGACCTTAGAGGAGTAATTTAGGTAGAGAGAACCAGTCCCCCATCTCTCGTTGCAAAGAACATCGTCACGTGATTCCTGGACAACTTTTCTTCCAGTAAACCCTATCCCCAGTCTTTTACTATGGAGGTGGATTGATGAGCTGCGTTTTGAACTATAAAATTTTAAAATAATGGTAGTACACTGCTGTAGATACGGGTGTGACGAAAAATTCATTAAAGGAGGACATTTTGCATTTCACAAATAACATTTTTATTCTTTTATATTCACTTATAAACATTTATTTGCGATTTTTATGTTAGCACGTCAGGTTATGAAATGAATTTAATTGGTTTTTAACTAGCAAAATAACTATTATTTTTTTATTTAAATTGATAGATAATAATGTAGTTAACATTTATAGGCATTTTCATTACAATTAAATTTCATATTGATATAAATATTCTGATATTTTTACTCCTTTTTTGATGAGCACGCGCATCGGATTTGGCGCATTTTTTTCACGCCAATGTTTACAAGCAAATCGCATTTTATTTTCGCTCTGTAACTTATAATGATTGAGTTAAAATAATTTTTTTAAAATAATTTCAAGCGAATTTAAGTGCATATTTTAGTTGTACAGACTTAAAAAGATATGAAAGTACATTTCATGTAAAAAATAATTTTTTGGATCAAAAATAAAATTATTTTTTAAAAATTACGTTTTTAAATAAAATTTATAAGTCGAAGAACACTTTTTTTATTATATAGGAAAAATTGTTTGGATAATCATATTTATGTAGGAAATTTTATATTTATTACTGTACATTTATTGTTCAGGAAAATATTAACTAGGTTATTATAGGTTATATTATTAATAATAGGCCCTATTATTAAATAATTGTTATAGTATTATCAAACGAGTAGCTATTTATTATTATTATATGTATTTTATTTTGATTTCTAGAAATAAAAAGTGAATAATTCTTTTTTTTTTGAACATTAATTAATTCTTTTAATATAAAATGTTAATTAAGTCGAAAACTATCAATATTTCAAACAACAGGTAGATAGTATGTTCTTATATGGAGTTTCGTAATACTTTTTTTAAATAAAATAAAGTGACGAATAACAAAACCAAAATTTGTTATTTTAATTTAAATTATTATGTTATGTTAACTCACTAAAATTTTAATTGTATGAATTGGTTGAAATAAATTATTATCGATAGGCAGGCAAACTAGAATTCCAAATTGTGCAGCATGTAAAAATATTAATATTCATTTTAAAAATAAAACAAAATATTTTGTTTTTATCAGAAAAATTATGAATAACACTAAAACCATAGAAAAGTTATGTAAAAGATGAATTGCATACCAGTGTATATATATATTAATAAAAAAATTAAAAATTGCCATTTCAGTTGCCCTGTTAAATTTTTTTAAATTATTATACGTAATCTAAATAAGAAAAATTATGCATCGATTAAAATTAACTATAAAAGGCTTTCATTGTAAAGTATGTATAAATGTTAGGGAAATATGTTTTAAAAATTTAACTAAATATTTTTCTAATAAAAATTAAGAAAAAATAAAAGATAAGTAAAGTGTTAACAATTATTAAAGCAAAGCATTCCCACGATATCCCGTTGAGTGCCTGAAAGTCATGAAGGTTAAGCTAGCACAATTTAATGATCAACAGTCATAAGAGTGATAATGTGGCTAGCACTGCGTATCGCCCGCCTTTACTTCATGGACAAGCTGACCATTCGATCTGAACCTGAATTAATAATTCTTTGTTGTACTAATAGAAGACACACATTTTCTTTTAAATTACTTTGTTTTTTAGTAACAATTTACATAATTATTTAACTCAAATATAAAATTGCTAATTTTTTATTCACACATATTCTGCATTTTAAAAATCAGATACTAAATGTGTAGTGTATTATGAGATTTTTTCAAATCATTTCAGTTAATACTTTAATTTAATTTTAAAAAAAAACATTTTACTTATTTTTCAGCATGTTTCTTTATTATTTTATTTGTATAATAATAATTTTAAAACCACCCAGTATTAATAGCTAACTGACGTAGATTTCCTAAAGATGAGATAAAACGAAAAGTATGGGAAGTAAATGTCCACAGAGAAGAATTCACAGCATCCAATAATAGTGTGTTATGCTCTAAGCATTTTACTGCGGATTCATTTAATGGACAAAGATTCTTATCTCTTATGAGCTTTTGACAAAAATAATTAATACATATAGTCATTTGCAAATGTTTCTTTATATTTTACATACTTTCAAATGTATCTTCGATTCAAAAAATCATTATTTTTATTTCATTGCTTGGTAAAATCATGCTTAACTAATATGTTATTAGCTTTTTATGATTAAGCAATTAAAAGCAAATAATTATATGTAGCGCACATATTATGATGTATTTTTATTAGAAAACTTATTTCTTACAATCACGAATAAAATTGGGAAAGCATGCAAAATAAAATTAAAAAAAAGAGAAAAGTCCTTAGGTACTCTTCAAAATATTCCTGTACGATGCGACCGCCAGCTATGAATTTTTCGCCAAAAAGGTAACCCCCATCTTTGAACAAGTTTTCCGAGCCCAAACAATAGACTGACTCTCTCTACCCTAATATCTCCTCTAAGTTTAGGACAGGATTTGGTCGGCGAGAGAAAGGGAATCTTATTCTTCGATCAATTGTGTTAGCCCTAGAGTGAAGAAAAGCTACTCTCTCTGAAATCCGCTATTCTTGTTTCCATAGCAGCAGACGGCCTCAGACTTTGTGGCGGAGGGAGTTCTTATCGTAGACAAACTATGAATACATCTTCTGCTCTTCTTTTGTGGCGAATAAGCTAATATTAAAAATAATGCAACCCTAGAATAGAACAGCAGAACGTATTTTGTAGTGTGGTGGCGTTTTGTTTTCCTCCAAGAATGTAATGTTTTCTTTTTAAGAGCAAAATGCTCATTTAATTAAATCTTTGGACGATCTAATATGGATAATCAACTAATTGTTCCATACTTTAACTTAATACTGATTATAACTCAATAATGATTATAACTAATAATAAACCTTAACTCAATAATGATTCTCCTCTAATGATTACATATAAATATTCCAAAATTATCGATAAAAGGTCGTCGTTACGAAACACCCTCGAACCAATCATTATTGAGCTCTGAAAGAGAGGAGAATAAATTCAAATATAATTGATTAATACTAATATTAATTTGAGATTATTAATGAGCAGATTTTTTTTTATACTTTTTCTTTAAAATGAATCGAAATATATATATATTAAAATAGATAATTTCATAAGACCCCAAACACAAAAAAAAGGCTTAAAAATCATCAGAAAAAAGGGTTAAAAGTTAACGTCTTACATAAAAACCTACAGAGAGTTATGTGAATGCAATTCCCTTACTAATTAAATTATTAAATTAAATTTTGAACTTTTGACAAATAATTTTTTCATTGAAATGTGTTCGATTAAATATAGTTAACAAATTTTAAGATTGTAAGTATTTTAAACTATTAAAACAAATTCGAAAATCTTAAAAATACTTACAACTATAAATCTAAATTTTAGTTACTAGACTCAATAGAACACAATTCGATTAATAAAATGAAACGAAAATATTCCATAATATCAATTAGCTACTAAATAAATAAGGAAATTGCGTTTACATTGACTTCCTTAAGTTAACTCGAAGTAGAATTTCTTTCCTATTTCAAGGGACCTTAAAGCTTAAGATTAACACGTTACCGCTTATTAATATTCAAGTTTCTGAGCCACAAACTCGGTATGGTGGGTTAAGTCATTACCTTTCACAGCATGGGCCGAAGTTCGATTTCCCGAGCTTAAATCTTGGTGTTTGATCTGACAGAATTTTGTTCACTGTGTTTTGGTCGTTTGGAATAAACTCAAATGTTATATCCCTGGTAGTTTGAGAAGCAGAAAGATTCATGGATATGCGATTGGGCAGCATTACTAATACTATCTGTCAATCGATCTAAATTGTGGTAGTGTAGTATGTGCATGCTCCAGTATGGTCTTCAGATCATCATTAGGAATGACCGACAGTCATAAAATAGCCCTATAGTGTAACTATAGTGCGATATTAATAACCGAATCATAACCTGATATTCAACAGTTTCGAAAATGGCGCATTACATTTTTTGTAAAATCACGTTCATATTATTATAATTTTTTCAGGTCGAATCTCCTGATGAACCTCAGACTGAAAGTGAGGCTTATAGAAGTGTTGATAATCAGCCGATGAATTATAATCAAAACAGCAACTTGAATATCAACAATATAGATGTCAATCCTGAGGAAATCCGTAAAGCAGCTGGAAGTGATACAGTTCAAAATACTGCTGAAGCTAGTAGTAATACAGTATCTGAAAGAGTACAGAGACAAGTAAGCACTCCGGTCAAAGTGACTACTTCTGATGGTAGAAGATTATTCTACAGGGATAGTCATAGTATGGAACCACATGAACATTACTACTATGGGCCAAATCACGATCACGATTCCGAAACTAGGTACTATTATCGTCCTAGACAGACCCACGATCACGACTCAGAAAGACGATACTATCGAACTTATTATCGTCCGCGACAAACTCATGATCATGATAATGAAAGAAGATATTACAGAACTTATTATCGCCCTAGACAAACCCATGATCATGATGCTGAACGAAGATATAGACAAACTCATGATCATGATGCTGAAAGGTATAATTATTACCGGAAAGTCTACAGAAATGGTAGAACGTTGTATATTGATAGACATAGCAAGGTACCTCATGCTCATACTTCAGATGCTTATCAAAATGATCAAGATCATCAACATTCTGATGTTCACCTGTATGCAAGATATAGGAATTCCGAATATCCAGCTACAGCCAAACCTAGGCAATTGCAATATATTCCATCTGACCGGTACCACGACAAGGACTATTATTGGACATATTCATAAGTGTTATAAGACTTCGCTCATGTACATTGAAATATTTTTGTTCGTCTAATATGTTAATAAATTCTTTTTAACATTATCTTTCAATTTTTTGTCCAATATATTAATTAAAAATGTCTGTAAGTTTTTTTTTAAATTTTTTTTTTATATGTCCAATTGCAAAATATATACAAGAAGTTGTCGCCATAATAGCCATACAAAAGGTAATTTTTTTTTCTGTCACTTCCAGAAAAATATTTTTGCTTATCTGATAGCAAATTATAGAAACCCTGTCCATCCGTTAAAATCTGGCCAGTGGCAATACTTTCATTTCGAAAGACATCATGATCAAATTTATGATTGAACATATTTCTAAAATTAATAAATTCCTTTCTATACGTTGAACTATATTTGTCGGCTTAAGATAAAATGTTTTTAAAAAAAACTAGGAGCAAAAAAAAACTTCATGCAAATATTTTTAAAAATAAGAATCGAAGATAAGAAAAAGTAGCTTTAATAATTTAATTAATTAGTTATTAATAATTTATTATTATTAATAAATAAATTATTTATTTAATTAATTATTGAAATTGTAATCATTTTGGGGGATTATCCCCCATAAAAGTATGTTTTCTTTCACATATTTTCTTTCTTCATACGATCACATTGTGGTTTTTGAACGATTATTGTAAGGTATCATTTGTTATTAAATTCTTTTTTACCAAATAAAATAAAAATTGTGGAAAATCCCTGAGCGTTATGGGCTTTTTTTTAAAAAATACAAAAACTTCTTCGAAAATTACTTGAAACTTTTTAAATTTATAAGATATTCAAATCAAACAGTATAAAAGATCTAACTTATATACTTATATCTTGCTCAATTTTTAAAGAATTTATTTTAAATTTTAAATAAATAATTTTGTAATTAATATTAAACTGTTCCAAAAATACTATTTGATTCCATGGAATATTTATAAAGTTATTAAAAAAAAACGTAAGGTTAGTTCAGTTTTTTTTTTATCAAAATGGAAATAACTCCATTTACTCTAGGTTCACGAAATTTTATGCAGTTACTTTAATTAACAACTAAAGTAATTTATACAAGTTACAAGCTTATTGCTTGATTTTCCGACATAGGGTGTTCAAAAATACTTGTTTTCTTTCGTAAATTACTGTCGGTCTCCCTAACATCTGAAAGCTTTAAATCTTATTGCTATTTAGGAAAAATCGCATGAACTAAATAAAAAAATTATTAAAGACTTCGCACGGCTCGAATATAATTTTGCTAATAATAAGTTGCTAAATTGAAGCATAATACTGTTAATTGCTACAAAAATTTTAAACAAAAATAATTTTAGAATATTTTATTGAAGACTTGGAAAACTATTTTGCGTATTTATTTTATAATAAAACAACACAAAAATTTCAAAGCAAGACTAACATTGTCAAAATACTTTGATAAATATATCCTGACACCTCTTAGGACTATAAAAATGAGAAGAAGAAAAAAAATATAAAGATAAAATCATAATTTTCACTATTTCGTACAACATTCATAGAAAGCAACACGTTGCCATTTTCGGGGAACAAATAATTAAAACTGCTCTTTGAACACTCTGCCGTTACATAAAATGTGTTCTTTTTATGAATAATATAATATGCTGTTTTTATAATTGTTCCTGTAGAACCAAAATTTTTTCCACTTAAATGGTGCTAAATATCAAAAGGAATAAAAGCTACCGTTTTGTTATGAGGAAATAGCCCTCGTTATTTTTTTTTAAAATTAGAAGAGTTTCTCTACAACACTGAAATATTTCAACTTAATAATAATTTAAATCTATATGAAAAAATCCAGTAAAATTGAATATCTATCGTCGTAGGTGAATCATGTCATTTGTCGATTCAGAAATTGATCAGGTTCATGACGTCGCTTACAAGTATCCAATCAAATCTGATTTAAATCACATGATTAATCACTTCACTTCTTCTCGGGTTGCGATTTTTAAAAAAAAGGTTATTGATTTATCATTCAAGTTTTAAAGTCTAAACAATTTTTATTAGCAAAATAGCATATGTAGTTTAAAATTAAAGCTTTGTTTCTGGCTTGAAACACTTAAATTGTATGCGCGTATTTTATTTTAATTAGCTTCCAAGGAAACTCTTAAACCTCTGAAATGGATTTTATATCCGTCGTTGAACAGCTGACCCAATTTTGGGTTTACGACTACTAATGTTCCACTCCTTGTAATTTTGAACCAATCTAGAAGACAAGGAAACTCCTGAATAAGTTCCCCCAGAGGTATTGATTTGTTATGGGAACATGGAGGACTTTGCGACTCGACAGATTTAACGTGCATCAGTCACCATTTACCACACGGGGAGTCTTTGACCGGCGAGGATCGAACCCACGAAATCTTGGACATGAGCCATGTGCCCTACCAACCAGGCTATCCCGACCCCCTCTGAAATGGATTTGAAGCAAACACAACCTCAATATCTATTTAACGCATTTATTATTATTCTTTCTTTCAAATCTTCACTGAACAGTTTGGGGTAGATGGCTGAATAATACTAAAAATTTAAATGAGCTTGTAATATCTGTACTGCAATTGATAAAAGAAAGTGAGATTGCTGTGAGCTTGTGATATCTGTAGTCAAGTTGATACTCTATGTCCTTAAGGAATGAGCTCCGACATAACAGTATTCGCTAGCTGTCGATATGTCAGATACCTTGCAAGCAGATAAAGCACTCCTGTTGAGGTTCAGATCTGTTGTATGTTTCCAACTGTTTGTACGGGGATCATATGTTTCTACTGTCGTTATTGTTGCCAATCCTACGGAGATAAATAAATATGAATAGCTGAATAAGTAGTTGAGTTTGTTAAATGCGGAAAAAAATTTGTCGCGAGTCTTGTCATTTTCAGTTATCTCTCAAATATATTTCTAAAATATCAAAAATGTTATTAGTAGTTAAATTTAAGGTATCTTTATTATAAAGTCGATTAAAACTGTACCAAAACCAAACAACTCAATATAAAAAATAAAAGAATATTAAAAACTAAATAAGATGAAAAAGCATAAGTGAAACCGAGAAATGTCCCAGTAACGAGAGAACGTAAAGGGTGAATGTGTAATGGAAACTTAAATAATGGTTAGACATATTTTCTCAAAATATCCAGTCTATCACTTAAGTTCGAATCGAGGTAAAATAGCCACACAAAAAAGAAACAAAATTGTCTCGAATTAATAGAAGTGAGCAAAGTAAAGGTATGGTACTTTTTTTACGTCGCACTAGAGCTGCACAATGGGCTAACAACATAAAGGAAATTTTTAAAAAAAACACGATGGTTAAGAAAGGATTTAGATTCAAAAAAATCCTTAAGCCCACAGTTTTGATATCAATAAGAATACTAATAAAAAATCTAAATTAAAAGTACTCTTTACTTTATAATGTATTCGTAGAAAACTACGGCGAATTACTTTAAAACAATTAAAACATTTTAGCAACAGAAAACAACTTTTTATTATAATTAGTAAATGCTTTATACCATTGAATCCTCCAATTACATATATCAAACCTTCCAGAACTGTAACAGCGAAATTACTTCTGGGACCAAGCATTGGAGCCACATAAGTCCAGGTATTTGACACCTTATCATATCTTTCAACTGAAAGAAAATTTAAAAAAAAAAACGATAAATAAGTGGGAATTAAGTCTGTGATTAATGCCTAAATAATAGTGGTACTTATTTCGAAAAATAGTCTAACTAGTTTATTTCATTGTTTAATAAAGATTATTTCCGAATAATTACATCCCTTCTTTGTGTTACTAAACGAAACTTACTTTCTAGATTAGATGATAATTGCAACAAGTCTATTTTTTAATTGAATAAAAAAAAAAACTACGCTTGTTGAGATTATCTATACTCCACACACCTGTATCTAATCTTTGGTTACCATTGAATCCACCCATAGCGTACAAGTACCTTTGAAAAACAGTTATTTTGACTCCACTGCGAGGAGAATTCAGATTCCTAATTTCAGTCCACTCATTAGTTTCTGAATCATAGCACTCTGCGCTCTGCAAAACCTGTATTCCATTAAAACCACCAACAATATAAATTTTACCTAAAAATAAGAAAAGACAATTAGAAAAAAAGACAAAAGAAATGAGTTGAAACTAAATATTTGTTTTTCCGAATTTTGGACATTAAAATATTATTTTGAGTAAAGAAATATACACTACTGTTTATTAAAATTGCTACACCAGGAAGGCGAATCACCACGAACGTGAAATTTGCAGGACGGATAAAGCATGTTGTGGTATGCGAATGATTAGCTTATCAGTGCATTCATGCAAAGCAAGCGGTGGTAGCTACACCTACAATGTGTATAATATTGACAGTAAGTTTCTCATATAGAAATTGAATTTGAGCGTTGTCTTTGGGTAAAAAAGATTTTGTTATGCCTCGTGTAATTTTACAGAAATTTTCCAATGTTGATTCTTTATAATTGGACATAAAAATTCCTAATAAATTATTTTCCGTCTTTAGTTATTTATTTTAGTTTAAGGGGAATTTCTTAAAGTTCTGATCATTTCTTCAAGAACCTTCCTTCTTGAACGGTTTGGTAAATTTGATTTGATTTGTAGCTTTTTATCTTTATTTACAGAATTTCGTGTCAAAAACTTTTCCGGCAACAATTACGAACAATCAGGAACAGTCAGAAAATGGACGATATTCCCATACTTTTCAGTCAACATTTTAGTGTTTTTTGAAGGATTCTCGTATTCAAGCCAATCCCAGTATTTTTACCCAAAAATATTCCACAAAATTATCGACTAATAAACAGTAATGTACAATAAGTACGTCTAAATTCTAAATGTTATTTTAAAAAAATGGTGCTAAGGGTTCAATTACTTAGGTACATATTTACCATCAAGAGAATCCGCACTTGCATCACTCCTAATATTGTGCATTTGAGCTATCATTGACCATTGATTTGTGTCTGGATAGAATCTTTCACATGTTTTACTTCGTCGGTGACCGTCATATCCACCCATGGCATAAATATAGTCACCAATGGCAGCCACGCTCACATAACATCTCTGAACATGCATGTTTCCACACTCTTCCCACACGTGTAAAACCGGGTCGAAGCGACGAACACTGTTGAAACATTGATTGCCATCAAAACCTCCAATAACATAGATGCGCTTCTGGTGCCAAAGCATTCCATGGTAGGCTCTAAAAATAAATTTAAAGTACACGTTACTTTTAAACAAATTAGTGTTTTAAGAAATTCTCTCAGATAATATCGTTAAAATTAATTACAACCATATTAATGTGCTGTACCGTAAAGCGCTGCTTATCCGAAATCTGATTAACCAAATTTTTCAATTAACCGAACTGAAAAATGATGGTGTGTTTTTTGTTGTTGTTGTTGTTTTTCTACTCTTCTCCAAAAAAAAAATTTTTTTTCTTGAAAATCTTCCTTCATCTTCATATTTTCTGTTGAGGGTCGAAAATTCGCCTATTTTTTTCTCTCTTGGCTTTATTAGAAAGAAAATCTAAGAAGAAAAATTTCATTTGGGTACAAACTTTCTGTTGCATATATACCAATACTAGATTTTGCCTACTTCTGGCGCGGGCATTTCAAATCTAAAATTAGTTTCGCTTCTAAAGCTACAGACTTTTTAATAACATTTTTAGTCTTTTAGTCTATTTTTTGCCGAAATGTGCAAGTTTAAAAATGTTATATATAACAAAGGATTGCGTAAATGTTGCGTCTAACTTCTAGAAGAGTTAGGGCACATCATTAGGATTAAAATTGCTTTGAACCTCATGTTTGGAATTGTCGTCGTACGTAGTCGCTTCCCGATTACGAAATTGTTCAGAAGCACACGAAGAACGAGTCATAATAAGAAAGCGCCCCTATCACAGTAACATTTCCGGACATGAGTTCCTATACAAATTTAATCCTGATCATGTGCATAAACTCCCCCAGATGTTTGTCACAGAATTCATGTGACCCCCTATTGTATATAACGGTTTTAAATTTGAATATTTAGACAAGAGAGTAAAATCGATTGCAGATTTGAAATCAGTGATACGAAAATATCCAAGATCTGTTTTTAAAAAAATCTCATGAAACGAAAAACGAAAAAAAATTATTCCCCATCGAGAAAAAAATCAGAGATTTTTATTTTGGAATTTAAAAAACCTATCGAATCGGAAAATTGTGACGAGAAGCTTATCTATCATGTTAATGAAAGTATGCTTAATAGACGTTCTTTGCAAAGGAAAACGTAATTGTCTATGAACGAGAGCACTACCACAATTAGCAGTCATGTCTGTAAAAGTCATGATAGATGTAGACGAAAAAAAATACTGTCGAGGTCATTTTATATAGTTTTCAAAGTATCCTGATGGGTTTCGGTCCTGACTGGTCTGGATGTCGTTCAACTGTATTGGCAACCGAAGTTCATGAAAGTATGCTTAATAGACGTTCTTTGCAAAGGAAAACGTTCTCGTCTATGAACGAGAGCACCACCACAATTAGCAGTCATGTCTGTAAAAGTCATGATAGATGTAGACGAAAAAAATACTGTCGAGGTCATTTTATATAGTTTTCAAAGTATCCTGATGGGTTTCGGTCCTGACTGGTCTGGATGTCGTTCAACTGTATTGGCAACCAAAGTTCATGAAAGTATGCTTAATAGACCTTCTTTGCAAAGGAAACGTTATCGTCTATGAACGAGAGCACTGCCACAATTAACAATCATGTCTGTAAAAGTCATGATAGATGTAAACGAAAAAAATACTGCCAAGGTCATTTTATAAAGTTTTCCAAGTATCCTGATGGGTTTCGGTCCTGACTGGTCTGGATGTCGTTCAACTGTATTGGCAACCAAAGTTCATGAAAGTATGCTTAATAGACCTTCTTTGCAAAGGAAAACGTTATCGTCTATGAACGAGAGCACTACCACAATTAGCAATCATGTCTGTAAAAGTCATGATAGATGTAAACGAAAAAAATACTGCCGAGGTCATTTTATAAAGTTTTCCAAGTATCCTGATGGGTTTCGGTCCTGACTGGTCTGGATGTCGTTCAACTGTATTGGCAACCAATAGCTACGCGAAAGTTTGCCGTAGGTAAAGAGTTCCGCCATACGATATCTATAGCCCATTTCAAGCACCAAACAGGCTGCTTGCAAATGTCAAGTTTTATTATAGACATCCCGCATATTTTTCTACCCAATTTTTAAAAACAGCACAAAAAATTTACGGGTACCTATGCATTTTTTCAAATGTGTTCTGGACCCACTTAACGTATGAAATTAAAATACCTGGGTACGCTATCCGAGTGCATTGAAAGAAACCAGCGTTCTGTCCTGACATCAAAAGTTTCCATAATTGTGGTGGCTGAACCAGCGCTCCAGCCTCCCATAACAAAAATCAGCTCATTGGGCACTCGTGGTCTGAGAAACGGGTGATGAATATTGAATCTATCCAATCTGATGCCATCTCCATTTTCTCCCTGGAGTTCTTCAAACATTTGAGATACTTGGAAAATAAAATGCTGAGAGTCTTCATTGTCCAACATCAAATTATTTGACATGATTTGTTCATTGAAAAATCTGCTGAAGATATTGCAATGAAATAACAAAAACTTGAGGTGAAAAAGTATACGTTCATCTCTTAGAAATTTTAACGAAGTTTTATATTTAACCTGATTGCTGAACTAAGCGTCCCTGAAATGGCGTATGGCAAGACGAAGAGTAATAAAAAATAACACTATTTTGCTACTACATAATATTTTTCAGTCATTTATTTGAATAATGTGTAATAAAGGGGAGGAGTTTGAGAATCATTAGTTAAATTGCCTGAGTAACGGATATAGTGAACTCCCGGTTATAGTGAACCGAAATTTCGGTCCCTTGAAGGTTCACTATAGCGGGGTTTGACTGTATTTTCTTTTTCCTCGTGTGTTTTCCTTTCTAAAGAAGGTATTCTTATAGGGAAAAAAATGCTTTCAGATGTAAATTTCCTTTGGATCCCTTAATACTTTTCTTAGCATTATTGTATGAATAGAATAGTCGATTCCCGAATTACGGTTCCCGAATATCTTCAGTGACTAAATTTTAAAATTTTACGTTAAATTTTTTTTTATTGGGTATAGCATTGCAATTTTCAAAAAAATTATCCAAATTGCAATGGAATGGGAAGTGGTCAAAAAACGATAAAATTGCAATACTTTTTAGTAGCACATAACTTAAGCTCAAATCACTCTTCATTCACTTATATCATTTGACTCTTTTCAGCACTATTTTTTTTTTTTTTTTGAACATTATGAACATGATTTTTTTTTTTCGCTTTTTACTAAAAATATTAGTTTTCAAATTTAAGTTTTAAAAAATTATCTACATATTTGAACTTAAAAATCTCATTTTCTACTTAAAAATGCACCTATTTAATATGGCAACAATTGAAAGAATTGAATTACACTTTGTATTCGAAAGGTCAATTTGAAAATATAATAATATATATATATATATATATATATATATATATATATATATATATATATATATATATATATATATATATATATATATATATATATATATATATTATATATATATATATATATATATATATATATATATATATATATATATATATATATATATATATATATATATATATATATATATATATATATTATATATATATATATATATATATATATATATATATATATATATATATATATTATATATATATATATATATATATATATATATATATATATATATATATATATATATATATATATATATATATATATATATATGTATATATATATATATATATACACGCGGTTATTAATAAACCACTTTAAATTTTGTAATCATGAACTATCGGTTCAACTATTATATTTAATTATATTAATTGCAAACAAACTATTCATTTCCCTCTTTTTGCTTTTTTCGAATTTCACTTTATATTCTAAATTAATCATCAAAAAAACAATGAATTTGAAGAATAAATAAATAATAAAAGTAAAAAAAGAAAACAAATTTTAACCCTTTAATTTTAACGCCCTTGAGGGCGATAAAATAAAGACTTCTCCGTATATTTTTTACAACAATTAGAAATATAAAAATTGCTATAGTTTCAAACATTTGAACTACACAGTTTTTAATCAATCACTTTAAATTTTGAAAAATGCTAATTTAATTCAGATTACTTCGTTCTGGACACGCAAACCATGATTACAAATTTTATGGTTTTCTCCGCCTGCAAATTTGGTTCAAGCATTTCTGCATCACAAAGGATTAAATGTATCCGACTCTTTTCGATAATTTTTAGTAGTTTTTTAAGGAAAGAAATTCAGGATTACGTATTTTTTGTGAATTACAAAACTTACTGACGATCACATAAACCAACACGCAGGCCAAAACGTAGCAAACTGGGAAGATCTAGTAGCCTTTTCTGTACATCAACCTCTATCCATTTTAAAATTGCTCCAAACACAGTCTCTTCCTTTTTAACATTCAGAGCATCAGAGGAAAGGAAAAGAATCAAATCATTCACTGGCAAAATCAGAAACTGAGGATTTGTTGTATAGATCTAAAGTAAATTGGAGATAATTATTCTAAGATAATATTTTTAACATTGCGCATTAATTTGTATAATTTTAAATGTAACGATCCAACTTAATCTAGATTTAACTGATCGTATAACTTTTATATTGATTTGGTAATAAATCACTTTTTGTTGTGATTCGATAATATAAGCTTGCAAAAAATGCTCATAGAGTAAAAATATGATTCAAACTAGACGTTCAAAAAAATTCTATCCATTGTGCATAAAAAAAGGTACACAACCTCGTAATTAGTAAAAAGTCACAAGTCACATGTTGCGTGATTAATGAAAAAACCCACATGACATTGTAATTGGTAAAAAGTTACAGGACCTTGCTCTTAGGAAAAAAGGTAAATAAGGAGAAAAAATACAATATTCCTATCTAGGCAAATGAAGTATTGTTGTCAATGTATTTTTTTTTTTTAAGTCATGAAGAATCAAATGAAATCAAACACAAATTAATATGACTAATATTTCGGATGTTACAAGAGTTTCTAAGCTTTAAAAGTATTATATTTTGTGTGTTGGGTTTTAATATAAAAGGGACAAGGGAAAATGAAAAGAGAAACTTCAATATTGCTATCTAGACAAATGAAGTCTTTCTGCCTATGTATTTTTCTTTCTTTTCCCGCTGAATCAAATGAGATTCAACACGAGTAAATATGAATTACATTTCGGGTATTTTAAAAGTTTTAATGTATTGAAAAATTTATAAACTGTATAAAAAGTACTATTTTTTACTTGTACTTACAATTTTATCATTGCTATTTAGACAAGTGATATTTTGTTCCCTGTTTATGTTTTTATACTTAGTAGAGTGAAACGAAATGATAGTCAGAAGGATAAATGGAAAAAAAAGTTTATAAGTTATAAGGGTGATTTTTAAAAACTACGTATCGTAAAATTTATATATTACATTCATATATTATATTTATATATTATATAATTATAGTAGATGAGGGTTAGTTCTTCCCCTCCTTTGTTTAAACTTACGTGTGAAGTCATGCAAATTTTTACTATTAACTAAGAGAAGAATACCAAACACTTTACTGCAGTTTTATATATATATATATATATATATATATATATATATATATATATATATATATATATATATATATATATATATATATATATATATATATATATATATATATATATATATATATATATATATATATATATATATATATATATATATATATATATATATATATATATATATATATAATTAAAAAGCGAAACACGTCCTTGTCGCTTATGTTTATTTTATTTTTATGACTCTAAAAATTGCTACTAGGTACAGACTGTGAATACAGACTGTGTATACATAGATAGATAGATAGATGATGTACATGCATTTCAAAAATAAAAGCATTATAACTTTTAAGCTAATAATTTTATAAAATTGAATTTGCTC
Organism: Parasteatoda tepidariorum; assembly: GCF_982258835.1. Lineage (NCBI taxonomy): Eukaryota > Metazoa > Arthropoda > Arachnida > Araneae > Theridiidae > Parasteatoda > Parasteatoda tepidariorum. The sequence continues at coordinate 44,853,204 of NC_141764.1, forward strand.
TCTTTTATTGTAAATTAAATACACAGGAAACTATACATAACGTGTCTAGATAACAATTAGACAGTAGAGTCAAAATTGTAAATAACTACAAGTCAAAAGCAGCAAAATAAAACATAAAATCCCTTGAAAATTTTGGATAATTAGTTGTATTAACTGATGTTAAATTTATTCATTTTTGCAGTAAATAAATCTTCATAACAATTATTAAAAAATTATTTAGAAACAATTCCTATTCTTGCGAGGTCAATTAATTACAGTTTTTTCAGTTACTGTAGTTAGTCGGTGGCAGCATGATTTTATATTTTCAATATTATTTCATTTTTTAAATACTTATTGTAAGACGGTATCATTGCAAATGGTTAATGGTCTATGCCTTTTGTTCGTTGTCAACCCCACTGATAGTTTCAAAATTGTTATTTCTTGGTATAAACAGTTCTTTCTATGAAAGACCGAGTCGCAAGTTGAAATTATGAATTTTAAGTATATGTACTAAAAAGAATTCTGTTTGCTTATGCGTGTGCCCTTGTTTCCCACGTCTCTCACGATTCTATTAAGATCTATTGGCGAATATGAACAATTTTGCTCAGCAATAATTTTTTAAAATAATAAATTCAAAGGAATATTGTTACTATAAATTTAGCGTCCGCGCAAAAGTAATTTAATATTTTTGCTTACCAAACAGGTTGATGCATAAAGTACAATTGATCATGCATCATTACATTGTGCATGAACGCGGATCAAATCTCTTAATCATTTAACTAATGTCCTTAACTGACTGTAATTTATAATATTATATTAATTAAATGTGCACCAAAAAATAATAGTTCTAAAATGGTTAATAAATTTAGACTCTGATTGAAGTAGGTATATCTTGAAATATAGCGCATCGAAGTAATATTATCGGATTACATTATGATAAAGAAACAACTCTTTTAGTTTAAGTTCTAATTAAGGAAACACTCAAAATCAAAATCAACAGAGAAGAATAAGAAAAATAAATATTACAGGTAAATACCTATAAATTAAATATACAAAAATATTTTATAGGAAAACCATTATCCTGATGACAAGGAAAAGTATATGGAAATAAATGTGGGAAAGTTGTATTCTACAATTTTTTAGCTTATAAAAATGCACCGGCAACAATAGAAAACAGTCTCAGACGATTCTGTTTTTATGTTCCTAGAGATTTATAGCTCGTATTTGAAAAGGTTCATTGAAGTAAGAATGATTTTTGATTTAATAAATTTCTTAATTCTGATTAGCTGGTTGAAGAATAAGCTTTTTATTGGATCCTGTGATACAATGATTATTATCAATTTTACATAGTTAGATATAAGTACCGAATTTTTTTTACCTGACATAACTCTCATTGTATAAACCATTTTTCTCAAATAAGAAAAGTAGAGTTTTGCAGAAGAGGAGAAATTAAATTAGATAAGATTTGATCGCTCATAGCAAGAAGGTTTTTATTTTAATTATCATTAAGGAAATCTCGTTTCATGGAGAACTCGTAAATTAGAAGAGACTGAAGTATATATGATTTCATAAGCTACATGTTTCCTAAAAAAAAAAAGATAGTCATATTAAATAATTTTAATGTTTAGGTGTATTGAGCTGTAAAGAGAAAACTTTAAAAACGTGTAATGTACCTATCTGGAAACAATACCAAAGAAGAGTTAGGTCTAAAAATGTTGCCTATGGAAAAATTGTGGCTCATCACTATATTGTCTCGAGTCCTTCATTTATAAAACAAAACATAACTCATAAAGGTCGAGAATTCTACATTGCACTTTTTTGTTTTATCACTAGTGACGAACAGTGTATTTACATGAAGGAATTTTATAATAATTTTTACTTTGTTTTCTGTATCACTTTGAACGTAACTGAAAATCGAAGAATATTGATATAAAAATCCATTTAAAATCGCTTTTATGAAGAACTTAAGGTATGTGAATTGCATAGAAAGACAGACGGTAGACTAAAAATAAACCTAACGCCTGACATCATCTCAATTTCAGTTTAATAAACGAAGTGTTTCGTGTAAGAGCTATAAATACTTTGTGTTGCATGGAGGTTTGGTAGATAGCATCGACAGCGACAATCATTTCGCCCACAGCTCATTTTGTCGACGACTTATTTCGCCAACACAATCATTTCGCTGAAACAATCATTTCACCGACGCAATAAAATTGAATTTTTATTTATATTTTCTATCAAATTTTATTAATTAATTGTTCAAGTTTTTTAAGCGGAGATAATTTTGAAGATCTTAGTGAAAAAAAGAAACAAACAAAAAAGAGCAAAAGTTAAAATGTATTAAATTTAAAATGTGTTATAATTTAATATATTTTTAAACCCAATTTTTTCTTTCATTAAAACATGTAATAGTTTAATAACATGCTTGTAATCCAATTTTTTCTGCATTAAAACATGTAATCATTAAATGTCATGCTTATAAGATCTTAATTTTTGTTCTACATGTCAATAAATTAAACGGTTCTTAATCAGAAAATGAGTTTAATAAACACTTTCATGCGTTACTATATTTCATTGAAATCTTTATATCTTTTCACATTTATTCTAAGTAAAATATTTAATTCTATTTATTAATAATTTGTTCTTATTAAACATTCCATTTTTCACAAGTGACTGCCTTGGTGTAATGTAGTGATAAGTCCCATTTTTTAAAAGCTAACTCTCATAGCATTGCTCATATTATTGTTTCTAGATAGACGCAAAATTCCAGAGTTTTCTCTAAATACCAGAACAGCACAGAAAAACATCTGACTGCCTACATAAAATTGATGATATAAAATACTCCTCTGAGCAATTTGACATTGCCACAAAGCACCCTTGAACTATTTATGCATTTCATCAAGAAAATAAAAATTCGAAATACATTAATTTGATTAAATCGTTTGTAGAAAAGTAAATATTAACGTACCTTTTCAAAATTTTTAAAAATAAACTGCTTGGCAATTTCTTCAAGGTCATCGTAGCTGTAAAGATTAGCAAATTTATATACGCTGATGCAGTTTTCTGTTGATATTTTAGTCACCAAAAAATTCTTACATAACTTGGTTATATATGGTATATTCAATAGTTCGGCAGCCATCATTACTTCTTTTATTTTATTGTGGCGCAACTTCAGTTCATTGGTGTTCACAAAATCAATAATGGTCGCCATAATTTCTTTCGATACTCCAGGTACGAGTATTTCCCATGGTGGTGGATTATCATTCAGTTCAGGAATTTGCATGAAGTAAGAGCTGTAAAGGACAATGATTTCCAGGCAAGCCTTAAAAGACCCGCCATCTTCCGTTAATATGGTCAGATTAAAAAATTCTCCACTGTCTAGAAGATCTTTAATAGAGTCCATTAAGTCTTTAGAATTATTAGCCATACTAAACTGATTAGTGGGGTTTTTTTTTCGAAAAAATGATTAAAAATCGGAAAAAGAGATTGAAATCATGGAAATTTTAAAATTTTAAAAATTATAAAAAAAAAAACATATGCTGCCACCCAAACAAATTACAAAACCAAACTTCCCTTGTTTTACTTATAAAACTTATGCATGCCTGTTAGTTTTTAGTTGCTATTCGAAAGTTCGCCAAAATTCTATCAGTTTAGAGATGTCCGAGTCAGAGACTGAACTAGATCAGTGTTTCACTATCATTCTATCAATTTCCATTTACACTATTCCTATTGGAGGATTCGTATTCCTATCCTTATAGAAACGTATTCCTACTGGTTGTGTCTGTAACTGATTGATCATTGATGGATTTCCAGTGGACAAGTAAGTGAAGTGAAGTCAGCTTAGACATCTCTATGCTTAAAACTTTTATGCTCACGCGAACCTTTTTTTTTTCTCTTTCAGTAAAATTAAAGGATAATCCCACTTCTTACCCATCTAAAATTCAAAAAATTAAATTTGCTTAATTTTTTTAATGGGTCACCCTAATATTCATAAATAAGTAAAATTTTAAAAAATTTATATCTATTTCTCACAAAGTCTAGAAAATAAATTACAAAATTGCAAAAAAAAGGAGGAATAATCCACTGTTTATAATATAAATTTATTACATAACAATATATTTGCTCACTGAATTATCAAACTCTATCTAACGGGATGGTCCGAAACTATTTTTCCACTAGAAAACAAAAATATTTAAAAAAAATACATTGAGAAATTCCAAATGCAAACCTGAAACCTGAGGCATTACACATCACAATGAGACCTACCATACTGTCTCACGTGTACATATTCTTTTCGATTTTAAGTGAACAAAAAAACCTTCAACAACTTTTATTCTTTCTATGTTAAAAAAAAAAATCAAGTAGACTGAAGCAGCCCTATTGAATGTTAAATTTACATTATATTTTACTTTGCTGATAAAAACATTATTTTTAAAACATTTCACTAATAAAATTTTAAATTCTTCATTAAAATAATTTTTAAAATAATAAAATTTTAATTAATTTAAAAAAATCGTTTTTACCACGAAACTCTTAATTTTTCTGCTAATTTTGCTTGGTACAGAACATTTCGCTTTTGAAATGTAAGTATCAATCAAAAACAGGGTCAGGTATCAATCAAAAAAATTTTTTTGGCTGAAACATGTCCTATTATTTATTGATATAATGGACCTTTAAAAAATATTAAAAATATGTCTACACATAAATATTAAATATTTCTGATCGATAATTTTTATTCACGTTACTTTTTAATTCGGCACCCTTTGCTTTTTCAAATGAACATCAAAATCAAAAATAAGCATTTTATTTGTTTATTTATTTATTTATTTTGATTTAAACGCGTCCTTACATGCATTGATACAATGGCAAATTAAAAGAAAATGTTACAAATATTTTCACGGCATATTTTCTAATTTTTTAAGATAAATAGTTTCTGTCAGTGTCAATCTTTGAATTAGCATCATACAATTTGTTTCTAAAATATAAATTTTTATAATTTATTTTTTACTTTTTTTCCAATATTTACTGATATTTAGCAATACTTTGGACATTTAAAAAAGTGATTGAAAATATTCACATAACAACACTCTATTGTTTCATACTCTTTTTTTTTTCGAGATAAATAATTTTGATTTGTGTCATTCTTAAAATTGGTATCTTACACTTTGCTTCTTAAATTACAGAGTACAAATTTATATGTAAATCAAATGTAACCATACATTTTGAGCGAAATTTATCCTAATATGTATCGATACATCGAACAAATAAAAAAAAATTGTCACCGTAGAACACTTAGTTTTTTGATATAAATAGTTTCTATTCGTGTCACTCTGAATTATCATCATAGAATTTTCTTCTGAAATATAAAGTTTTATGAAAATAGCAGTAAAACAAAAGCATGTTTTTCTTTTTTTTTTCTCCAAAGTCTACTATTATTTAGAAATATTTCGAATATTTAAAAAAGTTATTGAAAATATTCAAATCACGGAACTCTTGATGTTTTTAAGTAATTAATTTTTATCACAATTAAACATGGTATCTTACACTTTCTTCTCAGAATATAAATTTATGTGAAATTCATAGGTGACCATGTTTGGGAAAAATTTATCCCAATATATATTGATGCATTGAACAAATAAAAAAATTAGCATCCAAAAGCACTTTTTTTAGATGAATAGCTTCGATTCGTGTCATTCTTTGAATTGGCATCATACAATTTGCTTCTAAAATATTAATTTTTTTCAAAGTTTACTAATATTTAACAATATTTTGAGCATTTAAAAAATTTTTTGAAAAATATTCACACAACACTCCATTTTCTCCACTCTTTTTTTTTTTCGAGATAGATAATTCTTTTTTCACCCCTAAAGCTGGTAGGGTATATTTTGTTTGCCATAACATAAATTCATATGAAAGTCAATATAATCATGTTTTCGGAGAAAATTCATCCTAACGTATGTTGATATATTGACCTAATAAAAAAATTTGCATTGAAGAACACTTTTTTTTTTTAGATAAATGTTTCTATTCTGTCACTTTTTAATTTGGTACCATACACCCTGCTTTTGAAATGTAAATTTAATTGCAAGTTACAATCAAAAGATATCCTGCTTTTCGGCTAGTATCGCGCCCTTTGCTTCTAAATAGTTAATTTATATGAAAGTAACAGTGAAATATAATAATCTTTTTTACTTAAATTAGTCGTAATGTGTAATGATAAGTATAGAACTAAAAAAAAAAAATCTTGAAAATATTTGCTGGGCATAACTTTTTATTCGTGTCACCTATTAATTTGATATCGTACCTTGAACATATTGTCATGAATAGATTAATTTAATTATCTAATTTAATGTTACTATATATTTCATGTTAGTATCAATTGTATGGAAGTTTAATTTATAATGTGTTTAATGTATTTAATTAATAATAATATTAAAACTAGGAGAGTAAATTTGACATTCAGTTTTATGCTAAATCACTCTTCAAATTCATAGTTTTAATAAATTAATAAAAGAAATTAAATTTCCTGTTGCTTAAAATTAATTGTATTCAGTTCTCATAAAATATATTATATTTTATGAAAATGTATGTTAGGCTAAATATAGAAAGCGAACATTAAAAGGGTTCTACAAAACCTTTTGCGAGGGGTTCTGCAAAGTCAAGAAACAGTTCTGGTTTTTGATGCTGTTAACACTTTGACATGGAATTTTTATGAAACATATTTTTATACTATTTTCAGTATTTTATATTAATTCAGGTCAAAATAAGTGAAAAATATTATATTTAGCATTTATTTATTTTAGATTATGATATACCGCTGTATTTTTTTCCCCCGCGTTAAAGGTAAAATCTTCCAAACACGGCTACCTTCCAACCAATAAATATTCAAATTTGCATTTATTTGCACTTATTTAAATCTAAGAGAAGCATTTATACGTTATTGAAATTTCTGTAATTGGCAGAATCAATTGTTGATAAATTTTTGAATATTAACAACAAAAAAAATTTTTTTTTTGGATTTTGTATTTCAGTGCAAATGTAATTCCGATAATCTAACGGATTTTTTTGGTAAATATTAGACTGTTCCTTTTGATTAAAAAATATCAATATATATTTTTACTATAGTGGCTGATCTGTTTTAAAGGGCTAACATACTGTACTTATCTCATATAAAATACGCAAAAATCTGATGACAAAATTATCTGACTTCGATATGACATCAAAGCGATATATTTTCTTATCATTGATTTTCAACACACGTTAAAAATGAGATGATTCATTCGTAAAAGGTGTATTTTTATCACATGAGAAGTGTCACATTAGTTTTTACTTCCAATTTAATCAAACGATTAAATGTGTATCATTGATACTAAATGTCCTTGTAAAGAGACAAGGTCGAATATCGATGTCAGTATCAGACGGTAAAAGGTTTTTTTGTCCAAGAAAGAAATGTTTGTTTTTCTCGCTCAAGTTGTGTATTTCTAAATCAAAATCAAAAATATTAACTTGACTGATCAAATACGTGCTTTATATCAAAAGAAGAATCATATTTTAAAATCGTATCGCGTTTGAAGACGTTCATGATATTATGTTTTAAATTAAATACACCAAAAAAAAAGAAGAGGAAAAAAGAGGAAGGAAGAAAAAAGAAATTGTGAAGATGTTTTCTTTTATCGATATTTTTTTTAAAAAGTCATTCGTTTTATTAGCAATAATTGCTTTATGAGTTTAATGAAAAGTGAATATATGGCTAATAAATGGCAATTAATATACTGCACATTGGCACACATATTTTACTACACTATACTTATAAATTTAACAGCAAACACTTTATTGTGTTTGCTCTTAAGTTTTGTGCAATATTATTTTATTCTTGGCAATAATTTTGTAGTGGGTTTAATAATATTGCACGCATGAAGTAGTACAAATTTACGGTTCTTACAAATTTAATTGCGTACACAGCATAACTTTAACTACATTAGATAGTAATGTTTAGCCTTGATGCCATGTTATTTATTAATCGATAGTTTTGTTAATTAAACTAAGAGGAACAGCATAGCTAAATAATTCAAATTTTATGACGAAATATTTCACAGCATGATAGGTAATTGGGGAAAAGATTGCATCTTTTTGAAAAACTGCCCATTTTTAGAGATAATTAATATTTTTATTCCAAATCCTTCAGCAATTTTTTTTTTCTTCTTAAGAGTCGTCCATGATCTTGCAAAATAAACGAAAGTTAAGAAAGTAAATATCTTCATATTACGCAAGTGATTATATTTTATGAGGCTCAGTTTTAATCCTTACCCAACACCAGTTCAGTGACCGTAGTTACTTTTATTGTTTTTTGCCCAAAACCTGATGTCATGAAACAAAAATAAATTATTTTGTGCAAAGAATTCAAATCATATGACACAGTAAATTTAGATTATGAAAAAGAGCAAGTCACGTGTGCTTATAGACAGATAACCATGTTCTTAACCTTACTAGTTTCTTGATCAGTTATTAATTTATTTATGCTTTTTTTTTTTTTTTTTTTTGGACTAGCAGATTATTATACTCAAGTTATACTCATTAGATTAGCTCTGCTTTATTTCATTTAAAACTAAAGGTTTTCGTTCATTAGCACCCGTAGTGGTTTCAAGTTCATAATTTTTTTGTTTTTTTATCTTAAAAATCGATATTTTTCGAAATAATCATTTTGTTAATGAAATTATGATTATTATAATTTTACGTGAGAGCAATCGCGAAAAAAAACATTTAAATGTAGGAATTTTAGTTTAATTTAATGAATTAATTTGGGAAACATTTAGATTACGGGGAAAAAATATTTGAATTTAGGAATACAGAATACGTGTGGCACGATAAGAAGTAATATTTTTTTTTTTTTTTTGCTTATAAAATGAAGTTCTCGAGAGGGTGTCTTGGGATATTCATGCACTTTTAGATGCACGTGGGCACATGCGCTGTATAAAGCAACTACTTCAATTACTCTTATCTGGCGCAGTTTTTATTGTTATATTTTTAATTTTAAAACAATAATTTCATTATTAGTTTAAAATTGATTCAAACGCTTTGTTTAATTTTTTTTAAATGCAAAAGTGGCATTACACCTAGTATATATTTCGAACATTTACCAAAGGTCTAGTCATACTAGGTCTGGTTAAGTGCCATTGCCCGGTATATCCTACACTGATGTTTTTTTAAGGTCAAGTGCCACTGCCCGGTATACCCTACACTGATGTTTTTTTAAGGTCAAGTGCCACTGCCCGGTATACATTTGCCCAGTATACCCTACACTGATGTTTTTTTAAAGTCAAGTGCCATTGCCCGGTGTATATTTGCCCCATACTCCAAACACTGATGTTTGTTCTAATCTATCGTCAGTAAGTATTAAAATATCTAATAAATTTAATTATATCCACGAGTAAATTAATATCAAATCGGATGTAATAAATATTTCGGACATTCACCAAAGCGACTAATTTGATTGTTAACATTCATCGGTGAAAGTCAACAACCACCGATTTCGGTCATTCACAGTAACATGCACATCATTTACATAATAACCTCATCAGGACGATTATTTCATACTTTGCTTAAATAGCATCCGGCATTTCAAAAAATAAAAATAATTGATTTTGTTGGCGATGATCTCGTAAGGCGATAAAGAATCATGCATAGTACAGGTAAGGAAGATATTAGCCTCGAAGGAAAAGTGGATGAATACCCCAAGGAGCCCTCGAGAGGATGGTGGTGGTGGTAGTTCATTTACGTCGCACTAGAGCTGCACAATGGGCTATTGGCGACGGTCTGGGAAACATCTCTGAGGATGATCCGAAGACATGCCATCACAATTTTGATCCTCAGCAGAGGGGATGGCACCCCTGCTTCGGTAGCCCAACGACCTGCACGCGAAGTCGAGCACTTTACGGTAGCACAGTTTAACGAGGACTAATACCGCACACCCTCGGTCCCTACGCAGACTGATCCAAGTGGTCACCCACCCGCACGCTGACCGCAGCCAGTGATGCTGACTTCGGTGATCTGCTGGAAACCGTGTCTTAACGATCAGTCCACTGCGGGACCCCTCGAGAGGAATAAATAGATTTTTCTACAACAAAGGATAAATAGTTATTATTTAAAGCATAAAAAGTGAAAAATATTCGTTAAACAACACATAAAATTGTAATAACTTTCGAACAAATTGAAATTTCGGGAGCAAAAATCGTATTAAGTTTATAAACAAAAATGGTTCTTTAGGCAAATTTTAATTCTGTAGTTGCACTTCGGTGGCCTAAAGAGTGGCCCGTTTTTTTACTAGAAATTTAACAGTTGATAATTCTCAAATTTATTATCGAATGTGGATTTTTTATACCATTTGTTCATTTTTTACTTATCCCCTGATTATAAGTATATTTAATTACAATCATATTTAATTATAATTATATTTAATTATAATCAGTCCATAATATTTTTCGACATACCTTCGTAATTTCAAGTTTCTTAGTTGTATTTATTTTATTTATTTATTTATTTTTTTGCTTAGCAAAACAAAACGTAACATAAATTTGAACTCCCAAAATATTCTAATATATTCCAACTATTAATTGCCCATTTACGTTTCTTTTTCAATATACAGTGATAGATCCACAATATATTTATATATATATATGTGGATATAAATATATCGTAATTATTTTATATTATTAGAGGCAACTGAGTTTTGTTTTATAGGATATTATACCATAAAAATTCATTTAACCCCCTATACATTTTAATTCCGAAGTTCCTAAACATTTATTTACAAGTCATTGAATCTTTCACAAAATCAGATTTTTTTTTGAACTCAAGTCCTTTTATACACTGAGAAAACAAAATCATGGTCAAAACTACCAGAATACGGTAAAATTTACCTTATTACTAATTTTATAGCAACACTAAAAATCATCGAAGCACTTTGATAATTGTTTGGGTAAAATTAACAATAAAATATGGTTTTATAATGTGTGACAAAATTTAGTAAATGTGGTAAAATTTGATAATTTCATCATGATACCTTTGAACATGGCATAAAATCCGTTTATTCAATTAAATTTACAATTTAAATTTGTATTTATTACTAAATGTGTTGTAGTAAGAACTATAATTTTAAAAACCAGAATTTCCGGTAAACCGTTATTATATTAGCGAAAAAATTACCATTTGAATGGTTAAAATACCGTATATTTTGGTTTCATTAATCAGAATTATGTTGTTTTTTTACCTGAAATGTCATAACCATACAGTATATTAATGCAACCAGAATTTTTTTCTCTGTTGTACATACGGTTCCGCGACAAGCCCTCTCCAAATTCTTTCAACTTTTGAAAAGTTAACAGACAAAATTAATAAAAAAAATTAAAATCTTACAGAATAGCAAGATATAATTCATAAATCATATCATATTCATCCACATATTATATAATTCATCATCATATTATCAAAAGTGTTTTTACTATAGATATGGTCTCAGTCTTCAGTAAGAATTCTTAGTAAGTATTGTTTGGAACAGAATTCAAAAAAGCAGACGATTTTTAACTGCGTTGAATCGGCTCCACCCAGCTTTCTCATCCCTAACCGAAAATTAAACCTGACCTTGATTGCTAAAAATCAACCTTGAGACATTTTTTCTAACTTCCCTTCCTTGCGCATTGTTTTTTTTAAAGAGTTCTTGATTATATTTTTATTCATTTCTCTTTTCATTATTCCACGCTTGCTTAGAGAAGCAAACTGAAGATGTCTACGCAGAGGAATTTTTTACCTGGAGGTTACAGGTATGGAATAACATGAGCAATGGGTTGGATGTTGGGTGTGGGGGGCCCAAAAGATGCTAGATTTGTAGACATAGACAACTGCGATTCACGGAATTGCTTTAGGCTTTGGTATATAAGGAAAGACTTGAACTTGATTATTATCAGTTGAGTCAAGTGAAAGTGTTCGCGATGAAACTGGTAAGTCTGTGTTTGATAAGATTTAATTTCTTTTTAAGTTAAATAATAGGAGGTCAATAATTATGAACAATCACTTATACAGTAGTTAATCTAATAGTTAAAGCCACCGAGAAGGGTAGCAAATAATCTATACATAAAATAAAATTTAGAATTTGTGTACGTCTGTTTGACTGTGCGTCTATATACCGACTTGCTGATAGATCGTAAGCTCTAAAAATACGAGATTAAAAATTAATCTAAATAAATAAAATTATAAACGAATTATGAAGCCCGATTTTTTTTTTATTATTATTATTATTATATTTTAAATTCAGAGACACTTAACGAAATTTTCTCATTGACTTAGGGGAAGCCAGTGTTTTAAAAAAAGCTATGTACGATTCAGTTTTTTTTTTCCGAATATTTTAAAGATAACTTAAGCTTCTAGCTCTTATCAAAAAAGCTGTTTATTGCGCCTCTTGTAACTTATATGTTACTTATATTTTATTTTTATGCCAGGTTATCTGAATGATCAAACTGATCGTGGTAGCATAAACAAACTATATCACCAAATAATTATTCCTAAGTTCATCTGAAGCCCCATATTTATTTTGTTCATAATAATGCTTTTAAATCGTGATTTTACAAAACTAAATCGACGGTAATTGAAATAAAAATAAAAGTTTTGTACTGAGAGATGAAATTATTGAAAAAATGGAACTAATTCGCTGACGAACAAGCATAAAAAACATCAATATTACTATTGACGCTAAGGATAATTAATTTTGGCAAATTACTACTTAAAGTTCAATCAGGAACTGGGGTGGGTCAGAGGGGGCTTTACCCCCCCCCCCCCGCTCACTTTTTCTAAAAGAACGTGACACCGCCCATTTTAAAATTACAATTTTTCACACAATATTCGTGCAATTTAATTTAGAATTAAAAAATAATAATAATAATTTTTCTGTGTCTGAATTAAAGAAAAATGTTAATTCAAGTGAGCTTTAACATTTCCTTGGTGAAAAGTGCTAACAAATAATCTCCTACTCATCCTCCCTCAAAGGAAATATACGTCCCTATTCCTGCCCGATGGAAAAATTCTTGTTTTTATATGTCACAGTGAACAGAATAATTAGGATACATTTTTAATAAAAAAAGGAACAGGATAAATTTAAATACTGCTTATGTGTATGTATATATATACATCACCAAATAATTATTCTTAAGTTCATCTGAAGCCACATATTTATTTTGTTTACAGTAATGCTTTTAAATAGTGATTTTACAAAACTAAATCGACGGTAATTGAAATAAAAATAAAAGTTTTGTACTGAGAGATGAAATTATTGAAAAAATGGAACTAATTCGCTGACGAACAAGCATAAAAAACATCAATATTACTATTGACGCTAAGGATAATTAAGTGTTTTCTTGTATTTATTTATATATATATATATATATATATATATATATATATCCGCAGTCACTGAGTACAATAATAAGGTATGTACTAAAAGGAAAACCAAATGGAGAAATGTTAGTCAGTTAGTTTAAGAGAGTGCAAAAAATCAGCAAACTATTATTCATGTCAATGATGCTTCATTACTTTTGATTATAAATACTAAGTGACATAAAAATATTCTATGAGCTAAAAAGAAAAATTAATTTAGAAAATGTACTTATTCGTTACGGGGTACCGTAAAAAGCCGGGGAACCGTCGACATACTATTATTGACACTTAATTTTGGTTATGGGCACTATTGGCATTATGGTAATAGGTCAAGTTTTAATAGATACCAAATATACTCTTATATAGGTACAACGCATTTTCGAGTAAATTTAGTGCTGATTACAGTTGCAACAATATTGTACAGTTTTATGTTAGATTTATTATTTAGATAGATATATACAGGAGAGAGTAGCTTGACTGTGGCAAATTTTAAATAGCATGAATCGCCTTTAAGCAACAATATAATGCCAGATGATACTGAATACAGTTAGTCTTTATTTTAATGGGATGAACTACTAAAAATCAGCTTTGCTTAATCTAATAATGTAAAGCAAATGAAAAAGTTGACAAATAATAATAAATAAATAAAAAATTGGAATCATTTTAACTTTATGATTTGTGTCGGTATTCGTCAGGAAAACTTTGCACACGATTTTGTAGTGTTGTTCAGTACAGATTTATTGATGTGTTTTTTTTTTTTTGGGGGGGGGGGTTTCGTCCCGTACGAAGAACGGGGATTTAGTAAATAAATAAATAAGTAAACAGCGATAAAAACCTTTCCCTATTTAAATTGTTATAAGTCTCTCCAACGATTAAAATTACTTATCATTTATTTCTTCGTATTACACAATCTGTATTCCTTAGATTAATATTTTTTTCGAGTATAGATGATTATTTTTCAAATCTAGGTAATCATTTATTTTGTTGCGATTAACATATTAACAAAAATGTTCTTACATAAATTAAAGCCTTCTTAAAGTTCTTAAATTAAAGCCTTCTTGAATAAAGGATTCTAAACGAAAAAAAAATCTTTTTCTTTAAAAAATTACTGTAAATTGCTTTTAAATATTAAGTTCTTATTCTGAATTTCAGCTAAATTGATTCATAAAAAAGATTTTTTTTAAAAAAAAAAAGAACAATAACGTCTTATTAAAACATAAAAATACGAATTGTCTCAAAGTAAATAATTCTTAATACCCAGAATGACGCAAGCAGCTTACGAAACGCATGCAAATAAATCTTTCTACATTTACATTTACATCCTCAGTCTTTCATTTAATGTAACACGGTTATGTCCTTATTGTAATGCAATATCTTACTTCTCGAAATTTATGAGAAATCACTTTTTTTAATATTTTAAATACTTTTTAGAAGTAAAAACTGTAAAATAGTTTCGGGTGATTTGATATTTAATGTTGGATATGTATATTTTTAAAATTTCTGTTTTTTTTTTTTTTTTTTTTTTTTTTTTGGTTTTTTTTAAACTGGGAGATATTTTCATTCTCGTCATCACTGGTTTGATAGCCCAGTGTGGGACAAGGCCTTCTTTAGTAGAATCCTCCTGACATCTCTTCTAGGCGCAATTGTTCTCGATGCAAAAAATTTTTCGTCATTTTTTTAAAGAAGAAGTATGCAGTTTCACAAGAACAGAAGATAACACTATTTCTAAAAAATTCGTAGAGTTCCTAATAAGACTTCAATAATAGCGCGATTTCCGTTCAATACGTTACTCATATAAATCATAGCTTAAAATAAAATTGATTAACGATTACTAGTACTGCAACTTTTTTAAACAACCCATCCCTCACTCCACTCCATATAATTGTTTTTCAACCAACTTTTTCATGTTTCGAAAAATATTGTCTTAGAACTTGATACTAATGATGCAATGTTAGGAAGATTTTCATTGAGTTCAGGACTAATAAAAAAAAATTTAATTTTTATTTAAAAAATGTATATTTTGTATGTATTTTTCTTGTTTTTAGAAATAGGGATATTTATTGAAATTTTGGAGGAGAATGTATCTATCAGACATCGAAACATTCCCCCCACCTCTTATGGAAGGGATATTGGTTTTCCATGAAGAAAACAATGATAATTAATTCCCGATTTGTTTACACCACGATATTTAAAATAAAAGGATACTTTATTTTTAATTTAAAAATTTAAAGTGAATTTCTCTTAATTATTTCATTGGTATTCTTTTTTTAAAAAAATCTTGAGAACAGCGAATGAAGGAATGGGGGGGAGGTGGAAGAAAGCGAAGGTGAAGAGTGCTGGTTAACCTAAGTAATCGAATTTAGTTGTTTAGAGCCGGGATAGTCTGTCTGATCGGTAGGGCGCTGGGCCTATGTCCGAGAGTTCGTGGGTTCAAACCCCCCCGGTCGAAGACTCCCCGTGTATAGTTGGTGACTGATGCACGTTAAAAATTCTGTCGAGTCGCAAAGTCCTCCATGTTCCCATAACAAATCAATACCTCTGGGGGTACTGGAATGGCAATCGATCGTTCTCTGATTCAGATCAAAATTACGATCTGTGGATGAATGAATGGATGTATGAATGGGTCCATCTTATAAACAGGTGTGACGTATGATGTGGCAGAAGTCGAATTCTTGGCCGTAGATGGCGCCACTGAAAAACAAGAATCGTACACTCAGCCTTAAATTTACTCGGTTTCACCAAAGCAAGCTTGTCCGTGTGGCAAGTGGCATTAGCCAACCAACCCAATCAGTTGTTTAGAAATTCTCTAATAAATTATCTTGTTTAATCGTCAACCTATGAACTACACCATTGTGGAGCTAAGGATGACCGCAGGACTTCTAGGACAGCAACATTTTAACTATTACAAGCTTTGAACAAACAAAAAAAAAACATTTTTTTTTTTTTTTTGAAGAGATTAATTATTGATCTGCTTGACGGGCTCAGTTATTCTATAGACGGGCTTCTGACATTTATGGCCTACTCAATGCACTCCCAACTCTATTTCGAATTTTTTGTTGCTGCTTTATATAAATTTTTACGTCGTTATTTTAATATTAGTACTTAAATTAGGGATACCTGCAAGAGGGTCACGTCACAGTAGACATTTTAAGTTGCAGCAGTAGACATTTTAAGAAAAGGGAATGCTCTTCTTTTGAAATTTCAGAAGATAAATATAGTTTTTAGATTACACTAATATAACAAGATATTTTTGAGAATATCTTTTTGTTGGTGCTCTACAGTGATAATCACTAGAAAAGTTAAGTATTTATTTTCTAATAGATTAGATTTATTGATTGCCCATAAGGGACAATGAAAAATTCGTTTACTTGCAGACTATTTTTACAATGAAAAAAGGCTTGACACATGTTTTTCGAGATCACAAAACGTAACTATGATAATAACCTATTTGGAGTTAGGACCCACCACCACAGCTTAAAATTCTCTGAACAAGCAATTTCTCATTTACTCTTTTTTTTCAATTTTATTTTAAGAATATTAATTTTCTTTCATTTAATTTTTGTTAGGAAACAAAGTTGCTTATTTATACGTTATTTTAACAATAGCAAAGAAAAAAAACTTTGCTCGTATTCTTCTAAGACCCCAAAAGTTAGCAACTCTAGTTGGGTCCTTAGCTTAAAATCTCTGATAGAATTGTTCTTTCACTTCGAGTACATTAATTTTTCTTTATTTAACTTTTTTCAGATAATCCTGTTTAGCTTCTGTGTTGGGACGTTGGCAGTTCCTATGTTTCAGTCCGTCTCTGTCAAAGATGATGGTTCATACGACTTCTCATATGAAACTGGTAAAGAAGGTGGAAGCCACAGTCGCACTGAAAAAAGAAATCCTGATGGTGTAGTAATAGGAAAATTCTCTTACGAAGATCCAAATGGCGCTATTAGAGAAATAAGTTACAGAGCAGATGAGTCAGGATATGTTGCAAATGGAGATGTAAGTGTCGAAGGTGCACCCAAAGGACAATTTCCTGCAGTACCAGAATTCAACAGCGATGATCCAGTTGCACCAGAAGATGATAAAAACCCAAATGTATTAAAACCTGAAGACGAGGAAACACCACATGCATCCGAGCAGCATCATTCTGATGAAGAATCTCACCACGATGATATCCACAATTTGTCTCTGGAAGAGCCCTCAGCAAATGAACCTCCAGAAGCTTTTCCCGAAGGCTACTTTTTACACAAATTTACAGGCCTTCGAAGACTGCCTGAGCCTACGAAAGAAGAACCGACCGCAACTTCGGCTCCAACAACTGAAGCATCAGAGCCTCAAGCTTTTCCTGTTAGTGTTACAGAGGATCAGCCACCCCAAGAAGCGGTGATTGCAAGTGATGCTGCTAATGAAGAACACAACAAAATAAATAGAGAACCTACTAGCGAAATGGAATTGCTCATGCATCCGAGGCCTTTTCAAGGGTTCCACTCAGCGCAGTGGACTTCTTCTATGTTTCATCAGCCCGTGTATGTATTTTCTTACCAGCACCCCGAGTCTTTTGGGTATTATTACTACTACTAATTCAACTTTATCAGCTTTCATACCCAAAACCCTTTACATATTTTTTTTCTGTTTCTGTTGATGTAGGGGTGCACAACCTGAAGTCAAGAGACTAGATGCGACCCTCAAACAACCAATGTGTGGGGTTCACATCTACCAACCAAACAAATTGTTCGAAAAAATTGCACAACTGGAAAAGTAATTTATGTATGAATTTTAAAACTAATTTATATAAATTTTGAAAGTACACGGAAATTATAACAATAAAATTTCAAACTGGAGGGGTAATAAATTGAGGTACCAAAATTTTTAAAACTGTTGACATTACAATTTTTTAAAGAAAATTGTCTTTAACCGAATCATTAAATGACTTTAAAGTAAATAAGGGAAAGTGGAAAAGCTTTGTTGCAGATATGACCAGATGGCAAAGACTACTTTGGACGGCCTTGGCCTGTAACAGACTATAGTGCCTTGAAAGAAGAAATCATAAAAATTAGAGATGCAACTAAACTTTGCAAAAATTAATTTCCATGAAATAAAAAGGTTAAATTTTCTACAGGAAAATGGCAAACCCACTATAATTTAATTTTATTAAAGACAAAGTAAGCAAAATTTAACATTTTTAATGCAAAAAATGTTATACATATAATTTGCATTTACTTTATATTATATGCTGTAAATTATATATTGATTTTGTAAACAAATGAATACTGTCCTCATTAGGCTAAAGACAAATTAAGTTATTATTAATATAAAAACTTAATTTATTATGCACCAACACATTTTTTTTATGCCTCTTCCAAAAAGGTTGTGCACCTCTGTGTTAGAGGAAAAATATGGGAAAATATCATGAAAAAATATAGACAACTATGCTTAAACAATGAACGGGATTTAAAATAAAATTTATAAAATTTCGGTAAAAACAGATATGAAAATAAGTGGAATTTTAGTCATTCAAACAAAGATATATACTTATTTATAGGACTATGTGTATCAAAGGTTATTGGGATTCTCACACTTGGTTATTAATGAAATAAAAATGTGATTAATAAATGGTATGTTGTAATGATTGTAACTGTACATTCTATTAAAATATCATCAATTAGTTCGAAATCTAAACAATGAGATAAATTATTTACAGGGTGCTCCGTGATGACTACTCTTAATATATATTTGTTTAGAATCTTGGTCAAAATTTGAGCAGGGAGAAACAAAAACTCTGTACCTACTGAAGTTTATTAAAAATTTCAAAACCACAGTTTCATCGCCATTAATCAAATTGAGGAATTGTGATATTGATGAAATTCAACATACAATTCAATTTGGTGTTTTATATAATATAGATATTCTTCAGAATAACATATGATTTATTTTCTTAGCTTAGTCGAAAAATTTATTTTATTTTCCTCTCTAAGAAAAAAAATGGTTTCCAAATCTAATATAGACAATTTGACTAATTTTGATTTTTTCTTTAACTTCATAAAAACTATTTCTAAGTTACAAAAATAAAATAAAAAAGAAAGACTTCACACCGTATCTTGCTAACTTAAAAGAAAAGTGCAATAAAAGATTTTTTAGTTAATGAAAAATTGAAAAGTAATACATTTTATTAACATTAAATTTAATAGCAAATAAATTTATGAACTGGAACGTCAAAGCATGATAATCCTTCCACCAAAATGAAGTGGTAATTTTCCACGAGACTCATCAAGCAAGAAAAGTAACTGTAGTTACCAAACACTCTACAAATGATTAACAACTTAAAAATCAATTATTGAAAATCAAATTAAATCTAATCAAATTTAAAAATCAGATACAAAATTTATCAAAAGATGATGCTACTAACTATTCTAAAGTAATAAACACTTTTAATGAAAACGTGTGAAAATATTTCAGTTTGAATGGTTTGACTAGCAACATAATACTACGTTTTGTAGTTTTTTTAATCAGTGTGCTGCAATTAGCTAACTTTGGAGCTCCTAATGAAACATGGTAACAAAAAATTTAAAAATAACTAAGTTTGCTGTGTTGTTGCAAATCAAATCAAAACGCACCAAACCATACATTTCTCTCTTCTTTTATATTTTATTTTTCAGATAGTCAGTCATTTTTAAGAAACCCAGTATGAATTACTTTTTAGTTGTGGATCCTGCTACTATTTACACTTAACAAAATCAATACTTTAATCAAATTTCAAAATTAATTACGAAATTTAGAAAAGAATGACGCTAATAACAGTACTAAAGGAATAAACACATACAATCAACAAGTATGCAGATATTTCAGATAAAATGGTCAGACATCCAATATAAAACTATGTTTTATAGCTTTTCTTATCAGCAGTACCTTCAATTAACAAACTTTGGAGCTCATATTGAGAAATGGTAAAAGAAAAAGTATTACTTAATTAATTTTATTCACACAAATAAAAACAAAAACCAGTCTTCATCTAATGCGCAGTGCTTTTTTTTTTAATTGAAATAAAAATTTTAACCAAGATTTGAAAATTAGACTGTACACAAATTCTGACTGAAACCTAGCATCCTGCTTAGCAGAAACCCTCCAGCTTTGGCAGTAGGCGCTGCAGATTATTTCAGCATATCCAGGTTGTTTGAATCATAGTTTCTTTTTTATTTTTCAAAAGCAGATAAACAAATAGGAGAACATTGCTGACACCTCCTTTTTAAACGTCTCTAAAATTGTTTATAACAAAAATTAAAATCTGAATTGATTGGACAAAACTAAAAACAAAAATTTAATAATTTTTTTTCCTTGTGCTACTTGATTACAGGCTTAACTGTATAAGAATTTCCAACAAAGGATAGGAGATACAGCACTTTGTGCTACGTAGACTAAAGCAAAAAGCAACGTAAATGAAAACTCATAAATGAACATACTATAGCTCAGTTCTATAAGCAAGAACCTTTCTAAGTGTCTAAATGCCAAACTTGATAGGCATTGATAGGTTCATTTCTTTACACTAAATTGCAACTTAATTATTTTGCAGAGGTGCAGAAGATTTCTGCACCCCTGCGTTCGTTAAAAAAATTTTCCTCATAAAAAAACTCTTTAAGTTTTATTAATTTGATTTCTTTCAGTGGAACCTTAATTATTACTATTTCATTAAACTTTGATTATTATTTTTTCATAAATTGTAAGAAATGAATTAATTGTAAGAAAGAATGAAAAAAATTTTTAAATCTTTTAACAAAATACAAACTTTACTTTCTAAAAATACTTTGAAAAAATTATTGTAATTATAAAAAAAAAAAAACACTAACTCTTAGGAAAATTTCAAATTAAATAAGCTGTGTTCCAAGGAATTATTAGACTGAGTATTTACTGAACCCCTGCAATTTCGATGATTGAAATGCTGTCAATAAACTTACCAATTATATTATCATTAGATACCAGTATTCACTGACAATCTAGATCTGATTGTCAGTTAATTATATCAGCTCCTGAAAAGCTCAATATTGACCACTTTGATCATACCTGCTTTAAAAAAACATGTGAGTTCCATAAATTACTTACAACATGGATAAGACTCGAAAACTCGATTTAGGAATTAAGGCCTTAAAAATATTCACTTATTAATGTGCACATCAAAAGAGGCAGGGTCAAAATCAAAAATGTTCTAATGCATCATTTGAAGATTCAATAAATATGACACTTGGTGGCTATTTGCTTTAAGCATGTAGCACAACAGGAAACTACCAATTTTACTGTGGTCGAAATTGATAGGTTAATGCTATTGAACATAAGTACAGAATTGGTTGTTCGCTGAGATGTATGCCAAGTAACTAGAAGTAACGTTAATGCATCACATCATTACTATCTAATTACATCATATGCTTATAAATAAAAATCCCTTCATTTGTATTTATTGATATGAAATTTTACAAACTGAATCCGAGATGATTTTTTTTTGATAAATAGTTTTAATTTGTGAGAATCAAAATTAAGCATTTCTTACAAGTTTTTAACTGGTAAATATTTTTAAACAGGTATCGAAAAAAACTAGTTTTTCCTACATTATACAACAGGAAAGTAATGCATGTTGGAGATTATATTTTGAGAGTATTCTGACTAATGGCTAAACACTTCGAAGGTTAAAGATGTCTTAGAGACAGATTCTACTTTCTTGTCTCTCATGTTAATTACTAATTCAGTATAGTTATTATGTTACTAATTAATACTTTAAAAACATTTTTGTTTAATTTATTAAAATGTAGTTTTCTACTTACTTTTTTCTACTAGCATTCTAGAGATGAAGCTGGTTACCAAATTTTTAAAATTTAATTTTTTAAAATTTAATTTAATAGTATTGTTGTTTTGGCAAATTTGGACTTCATCAATTAAAAAAAATTGGAGAAAGGAGAACATAATAAACATTGCTCTATAAAAGACATTGGAGAAAGGAGAATTAAAATATGAAAACATAATACCCATTAGCCCCGCTGCTAAACTAGTTAATGCCAAAATATGAAAACAAAAAGTCTAATAAACATAGATAGCACATATTAGTTAATAATGACGATTGTTTTATTCACTATGCCTAATTGATGTATATTCACCTATCATCAATAAAAATAGGTAATAGAAAATAAAGGGTCATCAAAATTTGAATGCTACTTATGCACAAACTTATAAACAATTTATCGTATGTGTCTTAGTCATAACAAGTTAAAGAATTTCTTGCAAATAAACGAAAAACACAATTGAAAGTTTAAATTTCACTTTTATTTTTTAACCGGTGCGTATTTCAGATCTTACATTATAGTGATATCACATTTAAACTAAATGCTGCATTCACAAATTATATTCAAAACACAACTATTTCTTTGAATCTAAGAAAGTTTTCTAAACTAGGCTCCACCTGACATTTGAGGAGTATCTTTCTTGGACAACCCAGAAAGCAATTTCTTAAGTTCACCAATCGCACGGCCTGGATTTAGGCTTTTCGGGCATGTTTTGGTGCAATTCATTATTGTGTGGCACCGGTACACTGAAAATGGATCTTTCAGATGATCCAACCGCTTTTCGGTAGCTTCATCTCTAGAATCAACCACCCATCGATAAGCTTGCATCAATGCAGCAGGTCCTAAGTACTTGTCTCCATTCCACCAATAACTTGGACACGACGTTGAACAGCAAGCGCAGAGAATGCATTCATACAAACCATCCAGTTTCTTTCGATCTTCAATAGATTGAAGATTCTGTTTCTTGCCATACGGTTCTTCGGTTTTCTTCTGTAGCCAAGGTTGAATAGATTTATATTGCTGGTAAAAATTATTCATGTTAGGAACCAAATCTTTGACTACATACATGTGGGGAAGAGGATATATTTTTGTGCTTTTCTTCACGTCAGTGTCGATTTTGCAAATACAAGCTAATGTATTCACACCACCGATATTCATAGCACAAGATCCACAAATACCCTCTCGACAGGATCGCCGAAATGTAAGCGTGGGATCAATCTCATTTTTTATTTTAATTAAAGCATCAAGAACCATGGGACCACAATTATTCAAATCAACATCATAATTCTGCATCCGAGGTTTCTCTTTGGAATTGTCTGGATCCCATCGATAAATGGAAAATGATTTTACATTTGTTTCAACAGCAGCTGCAGTAGTAGCATTTCTTTGCTGGATGACAATGCATTTACCAAATTTACAGATATCACGAAAAAATACATTTGCACTAACCATGGCCATGATAAAAAGACCTCTTTAATTTTCGGACCTATTATATAACTGCAATTGACTTGACATCCAAAACAATACACTACGCAAGCAATGACATGTTGCCATTTCAAGAAATGAAAAATAAAAATCAAAGAAAATATCTGCGAATCAGCGGTCATATCCTGTTTCATCAACTGAGAAAACGAGTTGATCTGTAATTTTAAGTGGTTATTCCCACTAAAACAATTTTTTCACCGCATGTGATTGAAAAACTCACCACTCAAGTTCATATTCGCATACATCACATCTGGCGAGAGTGAAACTTAAGAGAGCATTCACACTGTAGGCGTTTGCAAGAGTAACCTGCTCGCAGAGATCAATCGCAAATAGCATTGGAATCCGATCGCATATGCGAGTTGCATGCAGTAAAAATGCTCCATAAGAATAAAATTATAAACGATGATTATATTTATTTCTTATGAGAAATTTTTACAAGATTGATTATTTTCTTAATCTATCACATGAATTTGGTGCCCCATCCTCTTCACAGGCATTTTTTGTATCATAAAGAAATTAAAAAAAACATATTTCATTTCATTATTGTGTTGGCATTTCAACTTGTATGATTTGTGATTGGACATTGGAGAATTGTTTTCTTTCTTACCGCCGAATCATTTTTTACTGAATAGAAGTATATTTTTAATAAATTATCCTTCATATTGGAAAACAAATCGTTTTTAAAATCTGTAAGTATGAAAGTAATTTGTGAATCTCTCCTGTGATATATATATTTCTTATTATATTAAAACTCATTACACATCGAGTTATATTTTGAGTACGCTGTATTTTATTTTGTTCAGTATATAACTTTGACATCTACGTATCTGTTAAGAAATGCTATAAGATACTAACATTTCTTGGAATTTATGAGCCAAAACAGCTTATTCCATGTAGGTCTGTTGTCCGATTTGATCTGTACATAAATGTTTCGTGATTACATTCTATTAATCATTAATTTCTGTCGTGCCAATTGTCTTTTTGAAAGTGATATATGCAGTGAACTCCCGATACCGAAAGCAGAATTTTCAAAGTTGATATTATGTGTTCACTGTGCAAAAGACTAATATATTAATTAAAAGATTCATTTTCTTTCAATGTATTTTTATATACAATTGATTAAATTTCATCTCATTTACCATGAATTGTGTTATTTTCAGTTGTGACCAGGACTGGGCGATGTAAGAAATTTTATATCGTGCTATATCATCTGTTAGACATCGCGATTTAACATATGTTCAAAAATTATCTATTAGAAATCCTTAAATTAATCAAAAATACATAAAAGGAATAAATCGATTACAAATCTAAAAGTCTTAAGTAAAAACAAACCCAAGCTTTATTTTAATTTTTTTTAAAAATTAAAAATGACTTAAGATTTATTGGTTTAAAAATAATAATAAAAGTAACAAAATATTTTACATACATGCATTAAAAATTAAAAGGAAAAAAAAAAAGCGAAAGTGAAAAAACAAACTAAAGAAAAGTTCTCTTTAGTAAAACATTTTTTAAATTATTTGTTGAAAAAAATATGTGCTTTTGAAGCGTTGTTAGACCTTTTTTATTTATTTATTTAAAATAACAAAGTTGTATTAACTAATGGTCTAATTCTATACTTAATAAATGTAACAATAAATTTAAATTTTTTATTTATTTATTATTATTTTCTTTTTTGAAAATAAAATAGACTATAGATTTATTTGTTTAAAAATGATACAGACTGTCTAACGAATAATGAAACAAACAAGTATTGAAAGAATTTTAAGAAAAATGTATAAAAAAAACAACTTTTAAGTACTATTGTTAAGTTATTAAAAAGCGTCAAAACATTGCTACACTTTTTATTTTGAAGAGTTATTTGTTTACAAATAATTACATTATTATACTTATCTGCATTTTAAATGTATTTCCAATACGTTTTTAAAAAAAGCTAACTTTTTATAACAAAGTTAAATACGAAGTTCCCTATTAAATTGTATCGCTTAAAATGAAAAACAATAATAATAAAATAAAAATTAAGAATCTTTTTTTTTATTATTCATGTTTTCTTTTCATTAATAGATTGAGTTAAGAACGAAGAACAAAAATTTAAGATAATAGCGATTGCGCAATGATTGCCAATAACAGTAGGACTAAAAATAATTTACAAGAATCGTTAAATCCCGACAGACAGAAAAAGTGACAAAATAATGCACAATGAAGCGTTCGCTAAGTATTAAAGTGCACAGCGATCACAAAATAACGTAAATCCAGACGATATCAAAATAGTCTTCATCTCTGCGGTGACAGAGTTAGCGTAGGCAAGTATTCTCACATATAAAATCATTATATCGTTAAACAGCGAGCGTTGTGTTATATGACAGTTTAAATCAGATTTCTGATACATAGGCTAAAACGAAAATCAGATTTCTGATGCATCGCCTGAAACGAAAGTCATTATATCGGCCTGCTGATATATGTATTAAATTGATATTTTGCGGTGCATTGGTTTATAGCCCAGTCCTAGTTGTGTAACATATCATAAGACTTGCAATCAACCCAGGTTTTTTTTCTATGATGAAAAAAGCATATTCTTCTGAAAATTTTGAAATGATGTGAAATATTCAACTGAATTTGTTACCTGTGATTGATGAAAGAACTGAAAAATGCATTTGAAAACTAAAATATAATAGAGAAATTGAGCTTCTGATTAGAGGAGATGTAATGAGTAGTGATTTAG
The DNA here is from genome assembly GCF_982258835.1 of Parasteatoda tepidariorum. NCBI lineage: Eukaryota > Metazoa > Arthropoda > Arachnida > Araneae > Theridiidae > Parasteatoda > Parasteatoda tepidariorum. The sequence goes on from NC_141764.1 coordinate 44,879,622, forward strand.
CCGAATATTCGGCCGAATAGCATTATTTTTTGTTTTAAAGAATCATTAATTAATATTATTAATGATTTTCTATGTATGTATATGAATAATTTAAAGTATAGTCATTGAAAAATTATCAAAGCTTAGCTATATTATTGATGTGAGAAGGACGGGGCGATGTAAGAAAATTTTATATTGTGATACATCGTCTGTTAGACATCGCGATATAGTGATGTATCGCGATTTAGCATATGTTCAAAAATTATCTATCAGAAATCTTTAAATTAATCTAAAATAAATAAAAGGAGTAAATCGATTACAAAACAAAATGTCTTAAGTAAAAATGAACCCAAGCTTTATTTTAATTTTTTTTAAAATTAAAAATGACTTAAGATTTATTGGTTAAAAAATAAATCTAAATAGTCTTGGTTTAAAAATAAAACTAACAAAATATTATACATACATGCATTAAAAATTAAAGGAAAAAAAAAACTAAAGAAATGTTCTCTTTTGTAAAACATTTTTTAAATTATTTGTTGAAAAAAGCCATGCTTTTGAAGCATTCTTAGACCTTCTTAAAATTTATTTATTTAAAATAATAAAGTAGTATTAACTAATAGTCTAATTCTATACTTAATGAATGTAAATATAAATGAAAGTTTTTTACTTATTTATTGTTATTTTCTTTTTTAAAAATAAAATCGACTAAGGATTTATTTGTTTAAAAATGATTGACTGTCTAACAAATTATGAAACAAACAAGTATTGAGAGAATTTTAAGAAAAATAAGATAAAAATACTTTTAAGTACTACTGTCAAATTATTAAAAAGCGTCAAAACATTGCTTAACTTTTTATTCAATTAAAAAAATATTTGTTTTAACTAACAGCCAAATTTTTAATAAGTAAAAGCGACTGAAGATTTATTTGTTTAAAAACAATCAAATTCTTTCAAATTATTATACTTACGTGCATTAAATAAATTTTTAAAAAAAAGTCTAACTTTTATTAACAAAGTTAAATACAAAATACTCCTATTAAATTGCATCGGTTAAAATTAAAAGCAATAAAAAAATTAAAAAAACAATGAAGACTTTTTTTTTATTCATATTTTCTTTTCATTAATAGTTCAGAACGAAAATTCAAGATAAGAGCGATTGCGCAACTATCGCCATCTAACAGTAGATCTACTAAAAATAATTGACAAGAATCGTTAAATCCCGTCAAGCAAACAAAAAAGAAGAAAATGACAAAATAATGCGCAGTGAAACGATCGCTAAGTAGCAAAAGTCTCACAGAAAATAATTTACAAGAAACGTCAAATCCCGACGAAATAAAGTGCACAGCGATCACAAAATAACGTAAGTGCAGCTGAAAATAATCTTCAAGAAAAGTAAACTTCCAAAGACAAAAATGGCTCATAAAGAAACTATGCATATTGTTGTATTTCAACGCTGATCCTCACGCGAAACCAAGAGTTCTGTTTCAATTCACTTTTCGTTAAATCAAAATAGTCGTCGTCAGCGCGCTGGTAGCGTTAGCGTGGGCAAGGATTCTCACATGTTAAATCGTTAAACCGCGAGCGTTGTCTTATATGACGGCTTAAATCAGATTTCTGATACATCGCCTAAGACGAGAGTCACTCTCTGCAGCTTAAATCAAATTTCTGATGCATCGCCTATGTACCTTTACCCCTCTAGCTGTGATCTCTAAATTTAACTTTAGTAACGGTTACCCAGGTTATACAGTAGGCAAGTATCGAATGAATTACAAGAAACTCTTAACATTTAAAACTCATTTTTATTGCAACTCTGAATCTTCAAAAAACATAATTCCACACATTTCCAAATGCTAACATGGGAATAAACACTTCCCTTTATACATTAATTAAAACAACATGCAACCTTAAAACACTCAAGCATAGCCTTCAATTCATACAGTTCAAAAAAGACATTTAAGAAATAAAAACTGCATTTAACATTACTAAAGGCAATAAAAACTTGGTTTATTATGTCTATAAATCACACTTAAATACTCATTGTTCTCCTATAAAAAAAACACAACATAAACTGTTCAGAATTTACGGCAAATGATTCCTCTAAAATGTTAACGAAATAAAATTTAAAGTTTTATAAGTACCCAAAAGAATTTACTGTTCACCCTCTGGAAACGTCCACCGGAATGGTAGATGAGCTCATGGACAAACTCCTCTGCTAGGATCTCAAAATTTCTCCTGCTATTCTAACTTCATTAGGCTTAGGCATGTAGAGGGGGAACACCGGACATCCAGCATAGACACGTTCAGACTTGGCCCACCGTCTCGAAGATATCAGCCTTCGGCTAATCACGGTCGTTCTTCCCGCTAGAGACTTCAGTTTAGCTTTCCTTAACTTCACGATCCATCATCTCCGAGGTGCTGTCACGGACCACCCTTCCTGCGGACAAGCTCCGTATTCTCTGTGTTACTCCTTTAGCCACACTCTTCACTTCTCTTTTATTCTCCCTTCAGCAAGGCGAAAGAATCTAGATTGACCTGTTTACCAAATCCAGAGTCATCCGGCGGACGTCAGAACCAAAAAAAAAATGATCCCTGAGAGAAAACAGTCATTAACCCACTAATACCCTATAGAAGTTATAATACCATCCTAAATAAATATTAATAAATTTAGTTACCCAGATTTCACCCCAAAAATCCCATTTTAAACGACTAATTCAAAATTTCCAAAAAAAAAAAATATCATTATTATGATTGAGTTTAAACTTTACCATAGTGGTGCCATCTACAGAAAAATAATCTATCTTTAAAAGTATTGAAAAAAAACTATAATAAATTTCTATTTATTACACCTAAAACGAAAGTCACTATCGGCGGCTTAAATCAGATTTCTGATGCATCGCCCAGGGTTGGCAGGTTTTTGACATGTGACAGTTTTTGACGGTTTAAACCGTCATGTCAAAAACCTCCCTGTCGAAAATGTCAAAAACCTATAATCATATGTGAAATTTAATTAATACATAAAATTTATATATTTTTTATAAAGGATAGTGTTTCTAAATATGTTTTAGAAAAAATAAATTTAAAATTTTGAAGCACTTATATTTTGAATAGTAACCAAAATCTTGTACTTTTGAAAGCTCACATCTTTTGTAATATTATGTATTCATTTTCATGTGTTATTGAAAATCTGCAGTGATATTATTAAGAAATTTATTTATAACCAAATTTAGTGTATAGTATAGATTATACTAAAAATTAGACATTTTTAAAGATAAACATTAGCAGTTTTGTACATTAGACATCTCTTAAAGAAAAATCTTTTTAATATTCTTTTAAATCTTCTTAATAATCTTTTTAACATAAGACAATACAAATTTAAGTGCTTTCTGTTAAATACACAGGTAGTTAGTGTCGATTTACAGTATATTCAGCCTATTCATTTACTATGCTGAAAATTTAGTTTATCCAAATACTTGTGAATTTCATTTTGCTGAATACTATATAGTTATATTGTTGAATATCTAAATATTCAGCTGTTGAATAATTACTTCTTGCTTTCAAGATATGCATTATTTGTATTCTTAATACAAGTGGGAAAAAAAATTAAGAGATAAAAATTGTTTTAAAATGATAAGTGTAATAATTATAAATAAATATAATAAACAATATGAATTATATTTATCATTATTCACAAATGTAACTACTTTTAAATTCAAATTAACATACTGGATAATAAAGATATTCGGTATAACATTAAAAAAAAAATTTTATACACTTGTATCAAATTTGTATTTATACAACATAACTTGTAAGTTCCATATAAATATTAGTTATAGGTTCCTTATATGTTAAAAAGGCATAGTAATAAACTTTTAATTTTCTTAAGTATCAAAAAAAAAATTTTTTTTTTTCAAAATATAAATATTTAAACAATTTTTGTGCAAAATTTTTCTGCACGTGCATTTGAATATAAATTTCTGAGATTTTAAATCTGTTATTTTACCTTATATTAATTAAAAAATATTTTAAAACCAGCTGATTACCTATAGTATAATTAAATTTCAATATAATGCATGGCAACTGTTGGTAGTTTTGAAGTTTATATATTTTCTTGGCAAACTTCAGTTCTTGAAATTTTTGACGATTTAAACCAGTATTATACCCTTGTCATGTCAAAAACCACTTTTTGACGTCAAAAACCCAACCCTGGCGTCGCCTAAAACAAAAGTCATTATATTGGCCTGCCGATATATGCGTTAAATCGATATTTCGCAATGCATCGATTTATAGCCCAGTCCTAGATGTGAGGTAAAGGAAGAAAAAAACTATAATAAAAATATTTAGGATTATTAGATATTAAGATAATTAGATGTATTTAAGATAAATATAAAACTAAGTAACCACTATTAAAAAAAACTTAAGAGGTTACGTTGAACAAAAGGAAATAGAAGATCCCTTTGTTTTCAAAACAAAACTTTAAGGCTGAAAATAATATTTCGCAGAAAAAAATTATCCATGTAACATTTAAAAGAATATAATTTTAAAAAATACAGTGTGATCAGATAAACGCCAATAAAAAACATTATAAATTAAAGGAAAATAAAGATGAATCTTAATCTGTTGATCAATTTTAACAATTAATTAATTTTAATCAATTTGAATTAAAATTAATTAATTAATTTTATAAAATTAAATTTTAAAGTTAAACATTTCAGTTTTTCAATTACTATGTTTTGTTTTAAAGTAAGAATAAAGTCAAATTGACTACCGGTAGGCCAAATTTACTACCGTTTAGCAATACCTTCACAAATTCAACTTCAGTAAAAACAGTAGTTTCACAAAATACTTTTTCTTAAAATTTTATTTTTTTGTCCCGTAAGAGACGATAAATCAATATTTTTATGTTGATTTTTTAATTTTCACAAATTATGTATAAATTTTCACAAAATATGTACCCCTCAGGAAAACCGAGACAGACCCCTGACAAATAATCTGTGTTTAATTGAAATTAAATCATATTCAAATCAACTGAGGAATGTTTAAAAAACTAAAATGCAATTTGTTAAGATGACTTATTTAAAAAAATTAATAAGATGGATAAATATATAGAAAAATGTAAAGTGCAATGATAAAATACAAAATTGGTTTTAAAAAAAAATATTTTGAAAAATCACTTTATTCATACAATACCACAAATTATTGAAGTTAAGCCAAATTGTGATAAGCTAAAGATTTAAAATCACTAAATTAATGAATGCAAAACAAAATTAATGATAAAAAATGCAATATATTTTGTTTCCTAATAAGGTAAAACAAAAATAAAAAAATACAATTTAAACTAATCATCAATGAAGAACAAGTTAAATTTATTGCAAGAAGAAGAAGAATTAAGAAGAAGAAAAAACTCAAAACAACATAGAATCAGAACTGTATCATCTGTTAAAAAGAGAATCCTGCAATCTTCTTTCAGATAACATCTGCTTTTAGCAATAAATAATCCTATGCTTATGAATAAACAATCATCTGCTTTTCTTTTCTTTTTTTTACCAAACAGAAAAAACATAAAACCAGATTAGTTTTTTCGAAAAGCAGATATGATGCCACATCAGGCAAAACTTGTTTATGATACTGCACCTCTGAGCAATCAAAATTCATTCAATTAAAAAATATAGTTCCTTTAATATATATCAAATAAATAAACATAGTAGATGATAACATAAAATTGATAAACAAAAATGGATTTAAAAGAAAACCTAACATGTCAATGCTCTCAAGGTAGAAGTTTAAAGTTACTTAAGTCGGACATCCAATTGAAATCACTCCAGAAATGCTTAAGAATTTTAGAATCTTGGATACGCTTAAATGGTCCAGGAAAAAAATCTTTTTTTTTTTTATTCCCCTATTGTGCAAACACAAATTGAAGTTAAAAATGGAGGAGAGCAATTTGATTGGGTATCAAATTCCTGGTTTGGGGGCAAAATTACGTTTTTCCCCGACTTTTTTTTTTTCAAAACTCGTTTTCCCGGTGTGTATGAGCCCTGTGTTTATTAGAAATGCTGCGTCATAAAAAGAAAAGTTAATAAAAGAAGCAGTAAGGAAAAAGAAGAAAAAATTGTTCTAAGTTCTGAAATGTAACTATAAAGTTGAAAATCACACTTTTCTAGGTTAAATGTTATCCATCTTACTATGCAAGAAAAAAGTAACAATAATAGGCTCTCTCTGTGTTTATTAGGTGGCGCCCTAACTTGAATTACTATAACTATAACTTGATTACTATAACTTGAATTAATGATCAATGGTATACTTTGTGGTGTGATTTTAACAATTTTGTCTTGCTTTTCACTTGTTGGAATATATCTTTGGTATTTTTGCAATTTATCTATAATCCATTTGGCAAAATTTGGATATAAATGTATTGTAGTATATCAAATCTATACTCATATTTAATCACTTTAAAAAGAAAAAATATCAACAATAATTTATTGTTTTTGTAAGTTCAGTAAATTTTTAGTGGAGATTTTGTGCTTGGGTCTGTAGTTGTGATTACCAATTAAACTAAGCATTAATTCCATCGTATTTTTATTTACCAATTTCTATCTTTAAGAAAAAGTATAATTTTGTTTTTAGTGACATTTTTTCTAAATGACTCTTTTTATATTTTTAGGTACTTATCAACTGAATTAATAAGTGATTTTGTATGATAGATATTTTTATCAAAATGAATGCCATTATAAGAGCGATAGTACTATGGCTAACTGCTGAATGCCACTCACAGCAAATTTTTTAATTCTTTTTTTTGTTTCAAAATGTTTACTAAAGCTAGTAATTCAAAAACTGAAAAGGTTAATGATTCTAATCTTGTTAAATTATCAAAAAGAATTTCTAAGCCTCTAATTAGCTTAGAAAGAGTTCCTGAAAAAGAACTGCAATTAACGAAAGAAGTTAGTATCAGATGTATTAATCGAAAAGAACTTTTCTTTGAAAAAGCATCTTGTAGTCCACCCGTTTGCAACATGCCACAAGGTTTACCTGACAAATCTGTTAAGACAGATAGAACTGTTCTTTCTGAAAATGGTTTTTTTAAGCAAGAGGATGTAGGAGATGGTGATTCTAATAACTTCTATGGAAAAGACTGGGATGAAATGGAATTTTTAGAAAGTTCTGTTTCTGCTAAGAATTACAATACTCTCAGTGACTCAAACAGAACTACTAGTGAAGCCTTGAATGGTAAATACGCGCGCACAAGGAAAAACTTGGGTAAAAGAATGTCAGCTGACAATATTGCTAATGGACTTGATAAAAAGACAAGTCTGCAGTCTTTTAAGACTGATGATAGTCATTTATCTTCTTGTATTACAAAATCTAATAGTGCAGCATTAAGAAAATTAACTCAACAGTCTATTTTAAATTCTTCTAATGCATGTATATCTCCTCAGAAACCTCTTTTAAACCCTGCATCATTCAACAGTGCTAGTACATCTAAAGTAAAACCATCTCTTTTAGAGATTGCAAAAAGGTTCACTGCCAATTCAAGTCTTGTTCCCACTGACAGTCCAACCAGTAAAGCTAATTTTCCGAAATCAAGCCTTTCATTTAAAAATTATATGAATAAATTAAGAAGTGAGCCTCCCAGAGCAAGGTCTGTGACTAATGTGTCTCTCCAATCTTTAGTTCCAGAATCAATTGAAATATCACTCGTTCCAAATACTTTGAAGTCTCCCTTAAAAAAGAGTAATGTTAAAGATTGTAAACTAAAAGAAAGCACGCTGAAAAAACTACCAGTCTCAAATTCAAAGCAAGTAGAAAAGAATGCCAAAGCAATTAAGGTTAAACAAAGTACCAAAAAGAGAAGTTCAGAACCTGTAGGAAATGCAGAAAAAAAATCTAAAAGTGAGAAACATGAAAAAACCAAGATCACTAATGAAACAATTTATAACACATCACTCAATAATTCCATTCTAACAAATGTTACTGAAGCTGGTCATATTAGTGATAAAGAAATATCTTCATGGTTAGATGAGGAAATACAAAAAGGGGCTGAAGAACTACAAATAAAAGAGCCTTCTAATGTTAATCCTGTATCTCATGTTATTACTATGGATTCTGGTCTTGAAAATGGAAATGTGATAAATCCAACTTCTTACATATTCACTCCTACGTTACCAAATACCTTAAGCAATACCTATGTTCCATCCAATATGAATAATAATAATATCATTTATGATGTCAATTCATTTTCTTTATACCCACCTGTAGCTGCTCCCCCTTCAACCACTGTTTTTATTCTTCCCGTTTCTTCCAATTTCTCCACAGTCCCAGATACACCTGGTCATATGAATAGTCTCCCTCCTTCCCAACCAATTGTAAAAGTTACTTGCAATGGTATGGATGCAGACTCTGTTTTTAAAAGCATCTGTAAGACTTTTTATCAGTCTGCTGAAACTAGTATACAGAATTCAGATAGTGCAAATGCTATATATAATGAAACAAGTAACAACGTTGTCCAAACTAATTCCATAGTTCAAACATCTCTAACTGCCAGTTCTAGTACTTCTGCCCAACAACCAGGAACATCTGGGAATAATTCATCAGTTCCAAAAGAACCTGGCATTAGGGAAGTTTGCACTGCCGATCGAGGTTCTTTGGTATTGAGCTATTTTTGTGAACTCATGAAAAATAGTCCTAAACGTCCTTTAGAGGAATATAGAAGGGAAGCAAACAAGGTTTTAGACATTCTTTCATCTTTACCTCGTTATCTATCTGTTAAGTACTTTCACAGCATTGCAGAGGACTACTTTTCTGACTTATGCTTTCGTGATTCATCGTCCCTATGTACAAAATTCACATTTAATGAAAATTTGGAGGAATCTCGCCTTAATGAAGTTCTTAAGGAATATGTTTCTTTTCAGGTGAAAGAAATTGTAAAAAACTCTCAAAATGAACCTTTCTGTGTCAAATCAAATTTTCTTTTTAAAGCTTGTAACTCCAAATTGACTTATTTTGAAAAATTGGTATTGAAGAAGATGCTGAAAGGTAATCAGAGTGTTGATTTGGAAGAATTAATCAGTCGTCTGTTTTTTGTAGGATTAGTTGTGGTATTCAGTGTCCTAAAAAACAAAAGGGACAGTAAATAACTTTTAAAACAGTCTTGTATGTTTTAAATTTCTTATTCACCTGTTTTTTTTAAGTTGTGCTTATAAATATAGGCAGAAATGGTCTGACTCTTATTTGGAAAAATAATTCACATTTGCCTGGTTTTTCGAAGCTCTTTCACCATGAAAATAAAATTTAAAAAAAAAAAAAAAACAGTTTAAATTTCTTGCACTTGAAGAAGAGCTATTATTTTAAACTGAAATCTTGCCTTGAAAAATTACCTGGGCTTTAGAACAGACAAAGTTATTAAACTTTTTTAAAAGTTGTTAAACTTTTTAAAAATCTTTATATTGGTGGTATTTTTCCACCTATGAAAATTTATCAAAATCAATGCCTTATTCTTATATTTTTGGCAAATTTTTATGAGCCCAGATAATGCATCATTGGATTAAGTTTTTAAATATTAAAAAATTAAACCACAAGCGCTTTTCATTTTCTCAAAACTGGTTTTTCTCCTTATTGACATTTCGTACCATTTTCAACATAAACAGAGGGCTAAACTTGCCTAACTGTCGAGTAACTGTTGAAAATTCACAGAAGTTATGAAAATAGCATATTCACAAAAACCATCATTTCATCTAATGCAACTACAGAGCTTACGAAAATCAGCATTAGCCCATTAATGTCAAAATCACTTATGTAAAAAAATTTCACTGAATCAATCATTAAACAAAAGCACTTTTCTTCTGGACATATGCAAAAAAAGAAAGAAAATAATAGTAGACTTTAAAAAAAAAAGTACCTAAGTATTCATGTTTAAAAGTATTTTCTGCCAGTTTATGATGCATTTAAAAAAAGAGACCTAGCATTAATGAATTAATTTGCTTAATTGTTTCAAAAAAAAAAATTAAAACAAGATTCGGGTTATCAAACTTAAAAGTTTTTCATTTTCATGAGTATGCTTTTTTGTTTCAATAGTTATTAAGTGTTGGAAAAATGTTTTGCTTTAAATGTTACTTTATTTTGGTAAGAAATCTAAATGTGATCTATTTTTTATCATCTGTTATATGATTAATTTTCAACAATATGTGTATTGTTTTATTATCCGTTTTGTTATTGTCTTTTAAATTAATGAAATGAGTTATTAAATTTACATAATAAATTCTGTCCAATTTTTTTAAATATTTTGTTTAAAAAAATAACTAATAATTTAAAAATTACAATTTTCAAATTTTCATACATATAACTTTTAATTTTATTATTTTAAAGTGTTGTTGATAAATATTATTATTTTCTTTTCAATTTTGTGATTGCAGTTTTCTATTCACGTATAATTAGTTTTTAATGATCTGCAATTCTCTATATGTGTGATTTTATTTTCTCTCACATTAATGGCATTTGAATTTGAGGTCATTTAAGTGTTGAAATTTCATTAATTATTCATTTATAATTCATTTAAATTTATGTTGGAAGAATTAGAAAATTAAAAAAAAGCAATAAAAACTCTTTTTGCTAACATATTGAATAATTTTGCTTTCATTTTTACAATAACATTATATCATTTGTAATTATTCAGATATTCATATGAAATAAATATTATCTAAACACCTTATTTCTATAGATGTAACTCATTCATTCATCTGTTATTTTGTGATCTTAAACTGTCATCATTTCATATCTCTAAAATAAAAAAATGAAATAAAAAATTGTTATTTATTTATAAGATGTATGTTGTTAGAGAATATTTAAAAAGTATCATAAATCTAAAATATAAATTAAAGCAAAATTTCTATATCAGTATCTGAGCTAAAATGGTCAAGTTTTGGTAATAACCAGGCTGTGGCGTGTAAAATATAAAAAGGGGAAAAATCACTGAAATTTCAATTAGGAAAATTTGTTACGTGCAAACTGAAAGAATAAGACTAGTTATTTTGATTATTTCCAATTACAAGAACCATACAGTGGCTCTTGGCCTTTTAATTTTACGTGAACAAGTATTGTAAAACATGGTTTTATCATCAATCTTTTTTTAGTTATTGCCATAATTTTCACGGTTTTTAGATTCATTTTCTTTTTTCTAATGCGATGATGACTAGCAAAGTTCGAGAAAGCAAGAATATTTAATTTTTTTAACGTATATATTCCTATTTGTGTTGATGAAGAAAAAAAATTATTATGTAGATAAATTTTTTTCTCTTAAAATTTTGTAAATGTTACCTTTGTGCATAAGATGGTAGCCTTTAAAATATTTTCTATGCACGAAAGGAAAAAAAATTAAGTATTAAAAAAGTAGATAATTTATTTTTCCAACGATTGCATGTCTCTAATATGTCAAAAATTAACGAATTGCTAATATTTAAAGAAAGGTAGTTAAATTTAGATTCTGTGTCATAGCGTAAAAGTACTTATGTACGCTTTTTACATTGCTATCGAAACAAGTAAAGTATTTTTTCTCCCAATGCCGAGAAAGGTAGATTTGTTGGCCGCTGTCTCAGGGGTGGCACTATGGCAGGTGGGCCAACGTTGCTCCCACTATAAGAAGGGCATAGTAGAGCGAAGAGAAGGAGAGAACAGTCATGTCATTCAGGACCTTCTTCCTCGGTATCTTCTAAGATACCGAGGTCAGCTGCTCGACTATCTTACAACAGGACGGACCCTTGCGCAAAAAATCGAGATATAAATGAGGTATTTTTCAAAGGTATAAAGGAGGTTGTTATTTAAATACGTCGTTAGGTTGAAAAAAGTGCAAATGAATACCTCAAAATTAAACTCAAATATATCTCCAGAGGTATATATGCATCAACCTGAGGTGTTTAATTTTACATCTGTAACGAAGTAGATCTTGAATACTTAAAGGTGTTTCATTTTTAACCTTAGGTTATAACTTATTAATCTGAAGTATATTTTTTTTAACACTTCAGGCTATTATAAATCTACCTCAAGTGTAATTTTTTTACTAACGTGAGGTGTATTACGTTCGACCCCGGGTAATTATTTTTCAACCTCAAGTATCTAATTTTATGCTTGTAGAGCAGTGATTCTCAACCACTGTGCCGTGGCACTTTTGTGTGCCGCCAAATTCTGAAAATGTGCCGCAAAATATTAGAAACGATACAATAAAAATTATAATGCTTTTTTTCATTACGAGTAAAGTTTAAATTAAAGAAAAGTGTATATATATAAAATATTATATATATATATATATATATACATTTTATTATTTTTTAATGCTTTAACCGCGTGAACATCTTTGTCGGCGATTGTCTTGTCTCCGACAATCTTTAAATAAGTTAAAATAAGAAGGAAGTGTTTAAATTGTCTTTGACAATTTTAAAAAAGTGTTGAAATATGTAGGATATTTAATGATTATTAAAATTATTAATTAACAAAGGAAAGCAAACTAAATATTAACTTTCGAACTTAAATAAAAGCTAATCATAAAAGTAAGCTATGCAATTAACAAAAGCAAATTAACAAAGGATAACTAACAAAAAAATATGCTAATAATTAATAATCAGCAAAAAAACTAGTTCACAAGAAATCACAAAAATAACAGTTAATAGCTATAAAAAAAAAGCTAAAAATTAACAACTAGAAAAAAAAAATAACTGTTACTAACTAATAAAAAATTAGTCGAAAGAAATAATTAATCCTTTAATAAACGTGATTTTGTAGTACATATTATTTTATTTCACATTGAAATTTATTATCACAAACTATTTAACACAGTGGTATGTAATAACTTTTAAACCAATTTTTTTCATTGGGTGCCGTCAAATTTCAAAATCGTTAAAAGTGTGCCGCCCTCCAAAAAAGTTTGAGAATCACTGTTGTAGAGGTATTTATTTATCAACCTTAACCTATGATGCAGCGTTTTACACTTCAGGTTATTTTTTTGACAGTTGCAAAGGTAATTTTTACTAACGTGAGGTGCATTATGTTCTACCTCAGGTAATTATTTTTTAACCTTAAGTATAGATTTTTATGCTTGTAGAGGTATTTATTTATCAACCTAGGGTTAGCCGTTTTACACTTTAGATTATTATACATCAACCTCAAGTGTATTTATCGACCGTTGAATAGCTTGATTTTTGAGGTGTTCGATGTTCTACTTTAGGTTGTTATTTTTGAACCTCAGGTATAGATTTATATAGTTGTCGAGGTATTTATCTACCTAAGGTGTGCCATTTTTCTCTTCTGGTTATTATAAATCAACCTCGAGTGTATTTTTTGACACTTGGAAAGGTTATTTTTTATTAACATCATGTGTTCCATGTTCTACCTTAGGTTATTATTTCGTAACCTCAAGTATATATTTTTTAGAAGTATTAATTTATCAATCTAAGATGCGACATTTTGCACTTCAGGCTTATGTAACTCAACCTAAAGCTTTTTTTTTTAATACTTACGATGGTAATAATTTCCAAACGTGAGGTGTTATATCGTCTGTCTACCACCTAGTTTATTAATATTTAACGTCACTGTATAAAGAATATACCTTGGAATACCAAGGAATATACTATATTTGAAGAATAATGTTTATCATTACATTTTTTCAGTAGTAGAGTTCTTCATTTATCAACCTGAAGTTTTTAATGTTAAACCTTCAGCAGTAATTGCTTCTTTTGTTAAGCTTTAAACGAAAGTTTCAAGTGCATAATTCTTCTGTAATTTTAATAGATTGAAATAACACTTATCCATTTAATAGATTGAAATAACATCTCGAATTAACACTTATTCGAACTCTTCAGTTAGAAAAAATTATTTGTGGGAACTCATATTTTTAGAAGATAGTTGTCTAAGGTGCTTGAATTAGTCAGCTGAAGTTCAAATTACTTTTATTTAAAACTAAAATTTCATTTTTTTTCACAAACCAACAAAATTATTTTAAATACTGTTTCCGTCTATCTGTTGAAACTTGGAAATATTGGAACTTAAAAGAAAAAAATATGAATTAGCAAGAAAGTCATTAAAATATTAGAATTTTCTTCTTCAGATAAATGGCATTCCAATTCTGCATTTCTATTCAATCCTCGTCCCTAAAAAATGTGACAGGTATCACAGCCAAAAAATAAAGTACAAAGAAAGTACTACCATTAACAACATTTACAGGAATTCAAATATATAATTCCAATCTTCTTATGAAATTTTAAATTTTTTTATTTTCCTACAAATCTGGTATCATTATGGTACAGTCCGCAAAAAAAAAAAGATATCACCCTGAATAACTTTCGTTCTAATGATCGGATTTTCGCGAACTAAGTGTTAATCATAATGGTTCCTGGGGGTGGCCTCAAATATGCTAATTAATTAGTGCTAACTATTAATTAAGTTACGAAATCGGACACAAAAACGTACATTCTCTGAATAAACATATTTTTTTTTTTACATATTTGGATTCTTAACCTTCAAAATATAGGGGGTAGCCGTAATCTGGGAAATATGGTCCCCATAGTTTGGTCAGGAGAGCGATCCAAAGTTCGTACCCCTTAACGTTAATTTCACTTTTTACGTTTTTAGTCATATTTTAAAAACTAATAAAGCAATTCGAAGAAAATTTCACCCAGACATAAAACTCATTTACCCAAAGATAATTTCACGAAAAAATAATTTTTAATTATTTTTTATTATTTAATTAAATTAAGGATGAAAAATTTTTGAATTATAATGTATGAATTTTTTTATACCATATTAATCTACGTATTTTTCAATTGAAAAATCTAAAGTTTCAACTGTTTTTATTTATTAGAAGCTGAGAAAAATTAAAATTAATTATTTTTAAAAAAATAATTTGGCGACAATGAAGAAATGATTAAATGGGGCGATTAATATTAAAATGTGATAAACTTGCGAGGAACTTGACTTCGCGCGCTTAGCATAAAATTTCACTCATATTTTTTTCGCTAATAATCGTTTGCTTATCTTTTCATTTTTATTTTTTTAAGCTATAAAATACGATGTTTCTTTTTTAGTCGTCTAAAATTCTATTTGCAATTTAGTAAAGAAATTTGAATAAAACATTTTATTGAATAAAATACATTTTATTCAGAGAATGTGGAGTTTTATAAAAGCATGCTTCTGATAGAATATGATTATACAACAGATCTTTAATGTGATTATTTTTTAGTTTTTTTTTTCTCAATAACTGATAAAATTTCAATAATATACATACGAATGAATAAATTTGGAATAAAATATTCATCAATTTCTTGAATATATATTTTATAAATTTTAATAAAAATACGTAGTCAACATTTTTAAGCATCTCTCACAACATCACAAATTTCTCAAAATCTTATAGGGTAAACTAACCAGTGAAGGAATACTTAAGCTTAGCTTGTCTTTAAAAAAAAATCATAAAAATTTCAAAATTTGTAATTTTAGCTAAATGACGTATTTGTTATTAAATGCATGTCGACATATTTGTTATTAAATGCATATTATGTAAAAAAAATTTAGATAACTTACATAATATTGTTTTAAGCTTTTGGTGGTTTAAATAATAAGTAGTAAGATAACCAAGTGAAGAAACAGTTCTTAAATTGAATAAACACTAAATTTTCCAGTGAATGAACACTTAATTTTGAGAATGTTTGATGCTCGTTAGGAATCCTTAGGCCACACAGATATCTGTCGCCCTGTAGATGCCTGAATTGACGGATGTTAACACATGCGGGCATTAGGAAAAAAAAATCTTATAAGTTTTCGTGCCCCCATTTCAGTATCTTAAGGGCCTTACGAGCTCTGTTTAAAAAGAGAGTATCATATATATATATATATATATATATATATATATATATATATATATATATATTTATAAGAAAACAAAAATAATATTGCAGTATTTGGTGGTAAATGTAGCTTATCGTAATTGAAGAATATGCTGTGCGACATTTTATGGTGAATTTGCGAACGTAAGTTTCCGAATGTATCGAAACATGTGGATGCTATTTGCTAATCATCTTTATCCAAAGAAAACCATGTAACGTAAATATCTAGCAAAAAGAAGCAATTTTTTAAACAATGAATCCTACAATACGCAACATATTATTTCAATATCTTATTCTTAAACATAACATATTTCAATGTTTTTAAAATGCCACTAAACATTCAGCAATTCATTGAGTTATAGAAAAAAGAAATATCGTAAATTATAGAAAACCTTGTGAATGTGCATTAGAATTACTATACAATCTACATTTTATTTTTCAAGCACTTTTTTTTCTTCAAACTTTCATGCCTAGAAGAATCGATTAAAGCTGTAAAAATCATTATCCCTAAAATTTTGTATATAGCTATTATAAGTTATGTTAATTTGATTTTAGTATGAAATCCTCGAATAAACATAGCAAAAATAGCATAATCTAAATAATATCAGATAAAAAGTTCATGTATTTAAATTCTAAAAACTTATAAATCGATTCAAATTTTCTTTTCAAAGGAGATTAAAATATTTTTTTTTTCTTTTTTTTTTTTGCTTTTTGGACATAAATGAACTTAAAAATTGTCTATTGCCTAGAAACTTCGAGATGTTTTCTATTAACTATTAATTAAACCTCTCAGAGCAATCACAAAACATTATTTCAATTTTTTTACAGTCAGAAATTGGCGCAGGCGACTTTTTTTGGCGGTTTTCTGGACTATCGCCAAATATATAAACCTTTATTGCAACCCAATTTACGACCCAATTGTTTTAAAATTTTGTCTACCACCCTAATTCAAGTGTCTAGATTCCAAATATGTAAAAAAAAATATATGTTTATTCAGAGAAAGTACGTTTTTGTGTCTGATTTCGTAACTTAATTAATAGTTAGCACTAATTAATTAGCATATTTGAGGTCATCCCCTGGAACCATTAAGATTGACACTTAGTTCGTGAAAATCGGATCATTAGAATGAAAGTTATTCAGGGTGATATCTTTTTTTTTTTTGCGGACTGTACATATAAGTTTGATAATTAGATTTCCTTTCTTTCTTTTTTTACAAATCTTTGAACTCAATAAACCTAGTCTATTTTTAAACTTTTTGTCAGACTTCATGAATTTAAAACAACCTCAAAATAAGCTTAGGTATAAATAAAATGACTTTATGCACCTCAATAAATACCTCACTCTCTTTACTTAGTTGAAATAAGGTAAATTTTTTTATACCTCATAAATACCTCTTTTGTTACAAAGTGTCAGAAATATAACCTGGTATACCTTAAAAATCACCTTATAAGTCTGGTTGATAAGAAGTTAATTTAAAACAACCTCAAAATGAGCTTAGGTATAATTAAAATTACTTCATACACCTCAATCAGAGATGGGCATTTGTCATTCAGAATAAAGAATGATGAATAACTATTCAAAATCTGAATAATGAATAAAGATTTATTCATTAGTCAGAAATATTTTGAATAAAGAATAAATCATTCATTATTCTTTATTCAGTATCCTTTATTCATTAGTCAAGAATAGCTGAATAATTTCACTGGTCAACAAAAATGGGCACGGAATACTCTAATTGACTACGATTATGAGAACTACAAATAAAACGTTAATCCTTTTCAAGTATATTTATATAATGTTTGAGGAAATTTACTTTCGTCTAACATAATGCATACTTTTGAGAAATGGTTACATGGCATAAAAGCGTTTACTTTTTTAAGTTAAAATTTTATTTAAAATAAGATTATCGTTTGCTTTCAAAAACTATGAGAAATTGTGTTTTATAGATTTTAGAACAAAATTTTAAAATTAACTTAAGTAACTAAACTGTTATAAACCTACTTTTTAGCGCGCTGTATGCGCTAAAAAGTAGGTTGTATGTTGCGTTGGAGTAAGTTAAATAACAAAAAAATAAATATTCATACTTGTTTTAGTTTTATGGTTAAATTCCTAAAATAAGACGTTTAAGAGCAAACCATGTTTTGCATCTCGTTATAGACAGAGACATATCGATTGCATTTTTCGCTGGTTATTCAAAATTTTATTCAGAAAAATTAGTCATGACTAATGAGTTTATTCATCAATCATTATTCAAAAATTTTTATATATTTGCATAATGAATGATGAATAATGACTAAATTTTCATACGAATAATCATTCAGAATAAATTTATTCTGAAAAATTTAGTCATGAATAAAATTTTCGTGAATGATGCCCATCACTGACCTCAATAAATATTTGAATCTCATTAGTTAAAATAAGGCAATTTTTTTTAATACCTCATAAATACTTTTTTATACGTATCAGAAGAACAACCTGTACGCATTGAAAATCACCACATCAGCCTAGTTGAAGTGAATTTTAAACTACCTCAAAATTAGCTGAAGTGCATACAAAACAACCTCGTACACCTCAATTACAACGTTGCAATTGAGGTGTACGTGGTACCTTTTACGTACATTACGTTTACGTTAAAGGTACCTTTTACGAGGTATAATTTTTATGGTTGTTTTTCTCGGCAACCTCAAAACAGCCTCGATACCTCAAATATACCTTAAATTTTCGTAAGAGCCTTCACAGCAAATTTTCCGATGTAATTTTTCATGCTGAATTGAAAGGGCTAAAATTCAAGTAGATATGATGAACGCATTGGAATTATAAAGAATTTCTTCATATGTTAAGTGCAATTTAAAAAGGGTTATTTTTATAAAAAAAGAAAGAGTTGTTTTAGTTATTTATAAATGTATTGTTGAAAAAGGTGATATGTCTCTAGATTTAGAAAGAAAAAAAAACTCGCTTTTTGGCTGCCCTTATTTGGCCTCTTTTTATTTATTTATTTCTGTTTGTTCTTGTTGCAAGCCGTGCACCGTCCTGCGTTAGTATTAGTATATTGTTCGAACAGGAAGATTAAGTTAATTTTACAAATTATCATGTAGGTTTAAATTTTGAAGTTAGTACATTGTCGATAAGGTAAGAAATGTTTATATACTAATTATTTTTTTTCATATGACAATTTTTACGCCTTGAAATGACAAGTCTTAAATTGGCAATCGAAATGCGCTACAGCTGGCTTCTCTCTACCTATGACAACAGTTCGCATGCTATCACCATTAGCGTGTTGAGAGTCATGGAAGAAGGAAGTACATTAGTTTCTTTCTTGATTTTCATATAGATTAAAATCTTTTAAGTTGGGAAACTATATGGTGCTGAAAACTACATTGAATATAGTTCTGAAAGAAAGCAGCATGGAAATTTTCAATTAAAGCATAATGGAATTTTTTAATATTTTTATTAATTAAAAACGAAAAATATTGAGAAAAGGAAATATATCGAACAGAAAAGAGGAGAAGAGGGAAGGGAGAAGGGCCAAAGGCATGGAACCGGTCTTCTCCCTAGATGGCGTATTCGAGCCCTACGAACCCGAATTGCGGTGTTATAATAATTTTAAATTGGAACATATTTTTGTTGCTAACTCTTGAACAGAAATAGGCAGCAGGAATCTATCTTAATAAACATCAATAAAATACAATCCAATAAAGCAGAATTGTTAATTACTAAACATATGTTTTATAGGTAATTAGCAAAATTAAGCTAGTATTTAGGTAGATATCGTTTGACCTTTACAAATGGTCATCAATTCTCTTCGTATTTATTTATTTATTTTTCTGAAGTATTACGTTTACTTAACCTATATTTTATCCGAGGAATACGACGACATCTTTGTTAATATTCATCATTTGCAGTTGTCGTAGTATTATTTAACTAATTTCATTTAATAATTAACTCTTACTGTTTGTTCACTGAATCATCATGTAGGGAAAAACTTGACAGTTAAAATACCATGTATCTATTTTATATAAGTCATAAGTCAGTTTTATGATCGTTCGGATTTCGGAAGCGCAAAAATTAGTTTTTAAAGTATTATTTAAACTATATATTCTATATTATTGTCATCAATCTAAAGAATCTATTAATTTTCTCTGTGGAATTGCTCGTTATCGAGGTGTTTTATAGACAAAATAATGAACCTTTTCACTTTCTAGTTATTCTTTTAGTAGGAAATGAATATTTTGATTGAAAATACTCATCAGATCAACCTGACTATTTTTGAAATTTCTTGTTTATAAAAATCGTGTTTTATTAATTTGAAAATTGATAATTTTTAATAAAGTAAACTGAAAAAAGTAAAATGTGTCTCAATATATTTTGCATACACTAAAGATGTAAAAATATTTATATGCTTTTAAGTTTGATTTTAAATAAAATTTTACTCTCTTCTATTTTTTACTTCTTGAAAATTCTATTTTGAAATTAAGCAATTTGGTTCTTTAATCATAAGATTTGATAAATTACTAATAATAATTTGAACCTATAATGAAAGGGCTATTTTTAACAAATAGAGAAGCATGTTTTAGGTTTCTTACCAACACATTTGGAAATCAGACTGATTAATCCAGTTATTAGGTATGCAGTTAAAAATTATTTTAGTGCTGCTTTTTAGAAGACATTAAAAGTTCCCAATTTATTAATGTTTAATTAAATATGGTTATAGATACTGCTTTTATTATAGAAGTAGGTATTCTGATAATAGGTACCTATACCTAATATATAAATTAGGTTACTATGATTAATAGGTTTTTTATATCTGCTTAAGCAGAGTAGTTTAATTTTTTTAGAATAATTAATTTATATGAGTGCATTTTTCTAAACATTAGCAAGGCAGAAGATGAAAATTCTGAGATAAAAATTACTTTGTCAGAGACAATCCCTGAATATCCTATCATGTTGTTTGTCTGCTCTTGACATCAAATAAACTGGTTATCTTGTTTTGTAGCAGAACCTGTTGCTCTTTGTTGATTGATTATCATAAATAGTAAATACCAAATGATTTTCAAAAGTTACATAATTAAGAAGTTCCAATCTTTATGTGTTGCCTATTATCTTTTAAAAACTTGAGATATTATTTTGAAAAAATATATTACATATATTATTGTTATAACATATAATGTTTTGAGAAAATATAATAATAAAAAAAAAAGGAAAAATTATAAAAGGTTCAATTTTAAACTTTTTCTCATAATCAATTTTAAATTTCCGTATCAGACTAAAAAAATAATAACTAACTATTAAACCTCTTAATTAAACATAAAATATTGTGGATAGAATTTCTGTAACTGTTGCTCTCAGCTACATTTATCTCTTTATTTTTTTATTGTTCATTCCTTCAAATTTTTTTTTTTTTTTTAAATCTTTGATTTGTTTTTTAAATTTCTATTTCAGATAAATCTTATCCTTCAATCATTGCCAGTTTTTTTGTTGTTACTTTATTATTACTTTTAAATATTACTTTTTGATAATATTGCTTTTTCTTTCAAATATTACTTTTCGGGGTTTTTACTATTTTTGCCATTTTCCCTTCCCTCCTCATTGTCATTTGGGACAAAGAGGATATACTGCACACGCCTTTTTATTCTCATTTCATCTTGCAGCAAAGAAAAGAAGATAAACTGGCAGCTTAGTCTTTAAGATGTTTCATTTCATTAATAATTAATTCTCTCTTATGGCCTCAATAATAAACAAAGTTCTACACATCTGAAAGATGTTGATAAAAATTGCAGAATCAGCAGCTATCAATAAAAAAAGAGCAGAAAAAGTCTTCAAGGAATACTATACTATACTGTCAGACTATACTATACTATACTATTAGACTATAATAAAAATATAAAATCCTTTCTTTTAAAAAGATTGTAAAAGAGTTAGGATTGAATTTTATTGTGCTTAAATTTAGCCTATTTATAAATTGCTTATAGGAAATTAATTACCATGCAATTTGTTAACTATTTAATTAAAAAATAAACAGAAATTATTGAAGATAAAAGTTTTTATGCATATTATACGGTTGCATTTCTTGGAACTAAGGAATGGTGAGGATGGAATGTCAAATGACAAAATGAAGAGGTGGCAAATGATGGTAATTTTTTTGGTGGCCGCTTCATTTTATCTAGTCACAACATCGAGACCACTAATTTTGTCCTTTAGCATAATCATAATGTTTCATAAGTTCTGTTTATGATTATGAGTGAAATGTTATTTCTTATAAGAAATTTTCTGATAAATATATATATATATATGTATATATATATATATATATATATATATAATTTCAAATATCGTCATATTAATCTGATACTACATTAATAGAATTTTAGTTATGAAATTTGTTTTCTCAATAAAATCCAAGTTATATATTTTCAAAATTTTGAAATGTGAAATTCTCTTTTAGATATATAATTTTTTAAATAGTTTGAACTTGAAAACTTTTCAACTTTAATAAGTTATATTTTGTGTTATTCTGTTTTGTTTTTAGTGGTTTTAGCTAAGTCATTTTTAATTAAAATTTAGTAATTTAAGTGATGCGATTTTACTGACATACTGTATTATACATTTTAAAGCAGAATTCTATAAAAAATAATAAAGCTAAAATATAAAGATAATTACATCCACTTAGTTCCTTTTTTCTATATTCTTGTTCTGTAGTATCTAAATAATACGAAGTATATTTTTCTTAAAATGATTTTCTGTCAGTTCATTATAATCATTATGTATTTTAGATGAAATTAATATAGTCGTATAGATGCCAAAGTAAAAAACAACTTTAAAAACATGGCTTCAAGTTCCAAAAGTTCTGGAAAATCTAAAAGATCACCTCAGGTAGAATCTTCTGAAAATGACTGTTTAGGGTCTTCTAGTGACCAAGAATGCAGTATGAAAGGCAAAAGAATGAAGAAAGATGATAGTGGCATCAATGTTATACAAGAAAATGAGACCTCTGACGAAAGTGATATCGAAAATTTTAGTGATATTGAAAAAAAATTGGGACAGAATAGTCCAGACTCTGGTAATAATGAGCCATGTAACTTTCCAAATGTACATCAACAGGGTGAGGAGTTAGAAGCTGTTTCAGCCAGTGTAAATGAAGCAACAGCATCTTGTAGTAGTCAATCTCCACTAGAAAAGAAAAGTAAAAATGATACTTCCGGTTCTTCGGATGATAAAAATCTTTCTATGAGACTCTCTCACAGAAGTTCTTCAGATAGTGATAGTGAAAATTCTAGTGAAAAAACTGACTCAAACTGTGATAGTGATCATACTTATGGAAAGGTTGGGAAAGCTAAACCAGCTGATCAAAGTGATAAGGACTATGATCCTACTCCTAGTACTCCAAGACCAAAATATAACTGGAATGCTCCATTAGCTCTTACTTCTCGACAGTATGGACATCGTCTAAATTATTCCCCAGATCTTTTCCGATATAAGTGTTATGGAAGCCTTCATATGGTTGAACGATTAGAGTTAATGGATAAAATGAAAAGACATGATGGATGTGTAAATGCCTTAAATTTTAACTCAACCGGTACCAAACTTGCTTCTGGATCAGATGATTTAGACATAGTAGTATGGGATTGGACCATAGGAGAGCCACTTTTTGATTATAATAGTGGTCACAGAAGCAATGTTTTTCAGGTAAATATTCGATAACTGTTAAGATAACAATTTAGTTAACTACTAAATACAAAACAGTGGTATCAAACTTCGAATATTCTTTAAGCCTGGGATAGTAGTATTATATATTAGTACATAATATTTACTTGGCAAAGTTAATTTTTTTATGCACCTTTTGGAAGTGAAATTCAGAGGGAAGGGGTATTTTTAGTACCATTTATCAGCGTTAATTTTATTATTTACTGATCATAATACATAAAGCGTTAATATTTTTACTGGTTGAGTATTTAAAAATTAATTTCAGTAATGTAATTTCATGTGTACTATATTATCTGTTTTTAAAAAAAATGTCAACCAATCATTTTTAAATAAATTTATTAATAGAGGGGAGGGACTAAATTTCACATGAAGTGAATTTTTTGTATTATAATTTAACTGTTTATATTAATTTATTATTTAACTGTTTAATTATTATAATTTAACTGTGAAAGCATTTGAACCACTGTTCAAATGTTTTCTACTTCGTCCAACTAATGTAATGAGAAATCATTTTTTTTACACGCATAACACTATAACTTCAAAAATTTTAAAACCTCTGTTAACTACTTAATTTTTTTCAATTTATTTCTAGTAAAATGAACTTTATAGATTTTTAACTAAAGACAAGATGGAAAATGTTGCATGTTGTAACAGTATATCATTTGTAGTAGGGATGTAACGAATATTCAGCCACTATTTAGTATTTGCTTTTTTTTTTTAATGTTCAGTTGGCCGAAAAATTGGCCAAATATTCAGCAAAGTATTGCTTGGAAACGTATTTTTCAGTAAAGTTTTTTTGGGGGAAATTTGAATAGATTTAATAAAAAATAATTTAATAGTATTTTTTTACAATACATTGTTAGAAATTGTTTTTACACACATTTGTTAAGTTCTAAAACTTGTTAATTTATGTTCTGAAAGATAAATGAAACAGTGAAATTTGAAGAATTGAAACTAGATTACTTTATACTGATCTATCAGTTTCGTAATGCTGATTTTTTCTTTTTTAAATTGTAATTCAAGCAAGTTAAGTTTATCATTTGTTCAACTTTTTGTGCTTTAAAAATTGAGAATTGTTTTGAAATTTGTTTCTTTTTCGCTTGTTTTTCTTTTCATTATAGCGCAACATTTTAATGGAGCATTTCTAATAGAATATTCTTTTTTTTTGTCACTTTTTTCTGATACTGTAAGACATGTAACTAGTATGTATCATAGTAAACTGTAACTCTTTTTTCTGTTCCTCTTTAGCTTTTTTTAATTAACTATTCTTTTTATCAGCATTTTTATTAGAGAGTATTTTTTAAAGAGCTTATCTCATGAACGTTAGTCTTTTATGGTCATTTTTTTCTAAAAATACAGCAATGGAAAAATGTTAAATTGATATTTTTGGCATTAAATCTTTAATTTAAAATTAAAGAAACATTTTAGTTTTTATCTAGCTTTTTCTTTTTCACAAATTTTGTTTCTGTAGATGTTTATATTATGATGCAGCAATCAAGAGGGTTTTTATGAGAGTTTAAACTTAATTTTTTTTTTTTTAAATATTGTAATTGGAAAACTGAGATGTTTAGCTTCAAAATTTTCTTCTATATTTTATTTTTCTGTTTTCCTTTTGTGTTATAATTTTTTTATGGGCGTTTTTATGATAGCACTGCATTTTTAAAGGCGTTTATGATAGACATTATCTCTTTTAACATTTTATGGATAGTTTTTTGAGGAAAATATTATTTTTAGTATTAAGGTTTTGTTTTATGAATTAAGACAATATTTTTTCTATTTCTCTTTTTTTTAAATTTAAAACTTAACATTCTAAACATCTAATTATCTTTATTTTCTTAAATTTTTTTATTAAAATTTTTCTCCTTTTACCCTATAAGCTGAGTTTTGATTATTTTTCAATTAATGACTAAACTTACTTATATGTAAAAAATATGTATAAATGATTTTTTTAAAGATGTTATTTGGCTGAATATTTGACTATTCAGCCAAATCACTATTTGTTACATCCCTAATTTGTAGTCTTGTTTTCTGTTTTTAAAATTTTACCTAATATGAACATTATAAACCAAATAATTTAAATTTTTGTAGGCAAAATTTATGCCTTTGTCTCAAGATGGGTTTATAGTTAGCTGTGGACGGGATGGGCAAGTACGTGTTGGAGAAATTTCATCTTCTGGAGAGTGCAAAAAGACTAGAAAACTTGCTCAGCATAAAGGTGCAGCTCATAAGGTAAGGAGTACTTTGTTAGATAATTTTACTCAATTTGATAGATCATGTTGTAAACTGCTAAAGCAAATTAGTAGTCAGTCCCTATGCTCATCAAAGGGTCTTAAATTTTCATTCAATTTTGTTATTAAAATAATTAGTTATAATACTGTGTAAATAACTTGTAAAGGTTACAATAAAGGACTGTAATTTATAGAGCCTCAATCTCAAATAGTCACTTAGCCTACATATAGGCCGTAGCAAGGGCTCTTTACTTTTTTTCTTTTTGCTTAGAAAGATCCAGTTTAATGCCCATTTACATAGTATTTTTCAATGTTCATTCAGCCATGTAAAGTTGTTTTAATTTTTCTCCTGCTTTCCAGGTATTGGAAGTTGATAAGTTTCCTTTTTAAAAAAAAAGTTGTAATTGATTCAGACATTTCAAGGAGAAAGTGGCCAATTCAAAGGCGCAAATAAAATTGCAAGTGGTGCATCATTTTGAACTTTCCTAGTATATTAGCTTTCCTAGCTGATTAATTTTAAAAATGATTATTATATTCTGATATGAAAGCAGAGATGATTGTGCTCCGGAAAAAATCCGGATTTCCGGGAAACGCGATCCGGAAGTTTCCTGAAATCCGAGGTCCAAGAGTTTCAAGAAATTATTGATCACATTTATGTATTTAAAAAAAATTTATGTTTTATTTAGAAATATTAGAACTCGAATTTATGTTTGGCATCTCTTTCATTTGTAAATATTTTTTCTAGTAGAATAATAAATGTGATTAGAGATAAAAGTAAACTTGTTTAAATAATTATTAATTTAAATTATGCTGCATATAATTTATTTAGAATTTCATGGTTAGAAAATATCAATAATTTAAATTTATAAAGACGTTAATTTTTTACAATACGTAATAAATGATTTTATTGGAGAAATTTTCAGGATTTTTTAGTTGAACTCACAGTCACTCCTGTGAAACTTACAGTTGGCTATATAGAGAAGATATTGAAAATAAATAATTTTATATTTTAATATATAATATTTTTGTTCTGTATGCGATCAATTGGATGAATTAAATTTGTGATATTTTCTGATAAATGACATGTGATTACTATGTTTATAATGATATAATTATTAAGATTATAGGCAGCGTTCAATATTACGATTGTTTCTCCAACTACTAAAACAGTAAACCATGATAAAATAATTCTAGGTGGTCCACAAGACTAGAAACCATTGATATCACTTTAGTAAAAAAGATTACTAGTCGCTCTTGTTAGTAGCTAAAAATGCAAATTTTTAGTAATTAAATCTCTAATGAATAATCTGTTTAAGGATCATTACATAGTATTTGACTTGATGAATATGATATCTAATGAATAATCAGTCTAAGGATAACTATATAGTATTTGAATGAATCTTAAACTTGAATAATTTTTATAAAAAAAGAAATGTTGACAGAATTAAAACTTTTTTTATATTAATGTAGCTGAAAAAGTAAAAAAAGATATGAAAAATAACTTAATTTTTTTTTCATTGTTAAAAAATACAAATGTTTGGCTCTAAATTATCTTGTATGTAAACAAACAGTGTGAAATGAAAAAATTAAGCTTCATGAAAAATTTAACGGAAATGGAGGAATCAGCTTTTATTTCTTTGTCATTGATAACGGCTGTATTGATATCTATTTCTTTAGTTCTATTATTATATGGTAGGTTTGTTTTGATTCTTATTATAATGTTAATTTAGCTTTTTGAATCAAATAATATTTGTTAAAGAATCTGAATAGCATAGTTTATAAGTTGATAGAAACATACTTTAGTGGTAAATTTTAAGCAGACCTAACATATTCTATATAAACCAGTGTATCCGAGTAAGAAAAATGCTATGAACCATGATTTTTTCTCCATTTATAGTGATTTCACCTCATGGGAAATATTTTTAGTGGTGGTATTTTTAAAAAGAAAAGAGATTTCTAAATCTGATGTTCAGATCTATAGTTGTGGTTTCCTTTTTTAGAAGAAAGATTAGAGGAACATAAAAAGTTGAAATTTTTGTTATTTTAGCTTGCTCTGCAAATGGATTCGCCTAATACATTTTACAGTTGTGGAGAAGATGCTGCTGTATTTCAAGTAGACTTACGCAAAGAAAAACCAGACAGGTATTCTCATAATTTCTTGGAACCTATGATTATATTTTGAAATTTGTTATAGTTATAAAAAAATATATAATGTTGTATCTTTATTTATTTATTACACATGCTGATTTTTTTCTTACACTTTTTTTCTTTAATATCTTAAAAATATA
The DNA here is from genome assembly GCF_982258835.1 of Parasteatoda tepidariorum. Taxonomy (NCBI): domain Eukaryota; kingdom Metazoa; phylum Arthropoda; class Arachnida; order Araneae; family Theridiidae; genus Parasteatoda; species Parasteatoda tepidariorum. The sequence goes on from NC_141764.1 coordinate 44,907,678, forward strand.
TATTTCAACTGTATATCCTGTTAAATAGTTTAAAAGTGAGATTCAATTTCATTTAGTGTCTTAAAATATATTTTTTATTTATGTATCATGTAGTTAAATGGTTTAAAAATTTAATTTAACTATATACAAATGCCTTATTTTGTTAATACACATGCTGATTTTCCTTTTACATATCTATTAGGCGCAGCATGTCCTTCTGTGGACTTTGTGCCATTAAACCCAACATTCATATCTATTAGGTGTAATGTTTTTTATATGTTCTAAATGTATATCATGTCAAATGGTTTAAATATATGATTCGGCTTGATATTAAAACCTTATTTAGTTAATAAGCTTTTTGATTTTTTCCTAACATTTTTTACTTAGTGTCTAAAAATATTTATTTTATTTTTATATCATGTTAACTTGATAGAAACTAATATATTTAATGTTCTATTTTTCACAAAAACACATTTTTTAAAATGATGCTCATTTTTTAGCTTTTACTGAACCAATTACTTTGGCTGTGATGTGATGCTTAGATTATAAATTTCTACAAAATGAATTTTAATTTTTTCCTTATATTTAGAATTTTTTTTTAAAATCATAAATATGTTAAATATACTTCTTCTAATGTCTGTTCAGGTTTTGGAAACTTGTTTTAGAAATATATCTCTCCAATTATGAGAACAAGATAATTTTAATAAACTTTTATGAATTTTTTTTACATTTTTCTTAGTTTAGCGTAACAAAAGAGATTTGTGGAAATAATGAAAGTTTTTTCTATTTAAAGATGAGCTATGAATTGTCTCATTTTTGTGTGGAAATTTTATATTATCCTTTTTGAAATTTTATTAAGAACCGATTATTTTCAGGCTAGTATTATGTAAAGCTAAGGAGAAGAAAGTGCCACTATATTCTATATTTGTCAATCCTCTAAAATCATTTGAATATGTTGTTGGAGGAAGGAGCCAGTTTGTCAAGTAATGATTGAATCTTCATTTCCTTTACAATTTTTTTTTTTTAAATTATGAATTTTAACGATTCTTTTTTTTCTTTCTATAGAGTTTATGATGCTCGATATATTCAAGAAAACTCTGGATTTCTAAAAGATTTTTGTCCTGAACATCTAGTAATATATTTTGCCTTACTTATTATTTTGTAAAAAAACATTATAGCTTGTATGTATGACTTTTGCTTTATCTGTTATAAAAAATTCTATGTTGGCATATTACTGAAGAAAATCAACTAAACTAAATTCACTGGCATGGCAGCCCATAAAGGACCAAAGCCTACTTTGCTCAGCCCAGTTTTCTTGTCCTTAGGCTCTGGGATGTAAAAGCAGATATTCCTGTTGGGTGGTTAGCCGAACACAAAACTTCCAGTGTACTGAGAAAAATTTATTAATATTGATTTTTATTATTTTTTTTCAACTAGAGGGCTCCGCCCCGTGCTCGCTGACGCTCGCCAACCCCCGGAGAATTGCTTCACAATTCTTTCTTGGTTTGCTTTGCAAAACCAAGAATGCTTTGATTTCATATATTTCAATATTAAACTGAATATTAACTGTTATCATCGAAAAGAATTAATTTTCTTAAATGTAGAATAAGCAGTGTGTCAATATCAATGTCACTTTTTTTCGTTGACTACAGTTCCTTCTATGTCCTATTTGTTCTCTAAATGAGCCAAAATTGTCAGAAATTAACATCAATGTGCAGATATAATCTTAATATGAAACTTGTTTAAAAAAAATGATAATCACAATAATACAGACTTTGTCCCAAAGAAATGAATATATTTTTAACACATTTAATTCAATATATATATATATATGCAAACACTATAATATTTTTCAATAAGCAATATTGTTAAGAACAGGGTAATTTTTAAAAAAATATTTTAATAATATTCAGCAAAATAACTATAAATGAAAACATTAATTTTGCGGAATTAAAATAAACAATGCACCAATAGCATTTTCTTTACGCTAAATACATTTATAAATTTGACATTATATATATACGTTATAATATTTCTCTATATACAATATTGTTAATGACAGGATCATCTTTAATAAATATTTTAATGTTCTCCTTCGTTGTGCATCTTGACAATGCCACATATAATTGACCAAGAGAAAAAATAGGCCGTTCAATATATAGCCCAACTTTATCGAAGGTTTGGCCCTGGGCCTTATTAATTGTTAAGGCATAAGCTAATCTAACAGGAAATTGTCGTCGATAAAGCACAAATGGTAAGGAAGAATTACTTGATAATGTATTTAATTCTATTCTTGGAAGATTGACAATACTACCATTTTTATTACCAGTAGCAATTTGGCAAGTCAATACTCTTTTCCCTATTTTAAGAACAGTCAATCGAGTTCCATTGCAAAGGCCATCAACAATAGATATGTTCCTGATCAGCATTACAATGCATCCAACTTTTAATTTGAGCTGATGAGGTGGCAGTCCCGGGAGATTTATGGAGTTTAAATATTCAATAGAATACCTTAAAGTAGCTTCTTCTTCTCTCCCGTCTGATTTATCTACTCCATATAGTGTGGCCTTATCAATACTATAACTTATAACCTCTTCACCTGGCACACGTGATAAAATATTTTCATTAACTTTGTTAACTTCATCATTTTGCGGTGATAATATGATGTGATTAATGAAGTTAGTATTAAGACAATCGATTCTTTCAAAAAACCAAGAAATGATATCTTTACAATAAAGATCAGGAGTGCTTGCATCAAGATGTAAAAGTTCTCCATTGCCAATTGTCAACAACCAATTGGCAAATTCTTGGTTACCAGCTTTAACTCTCATATTAATTGTCAAATGGAGGATTTCAAAAAATGGCCAAAAAAAAGAGTATTTTATAGTTTCATTAATAACCTGCATATGTGTAGCTTTTTTAACGACAGGTAACACTTGTCGAAAATCTCCACCTAAAATGATTATCTTACCACCAAATGGTATCTCATTAGCTAGAAGATCACGAAAAGTTCTATCGATCATTTCTATTGCTTTTCTGGGAATCATACTTGCTTCGCATTACTTGTAAATAAACAAATCGAATTAAGATTTAAAACCAGATTAAATTTACGAATTAACGTTTTAGAAAACAAATAATCAGATTAATCAATATATCAATACGAAATAAGTTGAGATGTTGTAAAACTGAAGAATGAAATTCTAACTATTTTGTGATTGGTTGCATCTCTGAAAAAGAAAATTCAGACTTGTAAATCGCTTTTTTAAGCTTGCCGTTTTCAGACATGTGATTGGCTGTTGTGAACGGCGGTTATTCTTCATTATTAACTGCAAAATCGTGCTTTAAAACTAAAATAAATAAAAATTTAAAATTATGTAAAAGATTTGAATGCCCTAAATGTCTTCCCTGAAAGATTCTGAATGAATTGATTCCTTAATCTTAGATTTTCATCACGTAGTTAAAAAGTTTTTCAGGGGACAAAATTAACTGCAAAAACTTTTTTTTAGAATAGAGAGATTTATTCATACATCACACTTAAAATTTGTGTATTCTAAATATTAAATGGCATAAGTAGGAACATATGTAAAAAACAAATATTTGAAAGAAGTATTTTGGGGAAATTTGTTTCTTTTCTAATTTAAATTCATATTACTTATTAGAGGTTGTTTTATTTAGCAGTAACAAAATCAGCCTTTAATCAGATAAAGAAGACATTTATTATTTGTGCACAACTGAGAAGGCATTTATTATTTGTGGAAATGGTAGACATGAAAATCTACCACAGATCTATGATTTTCTGTGTTTTTATTAAAATTTTCCTCTTTCTCTAATTTGTTTAAAATTTCTTGATTTTTTTTATATTTTAAAACTTGTTAAAATGTAAAACCATGCTATTGAAAGCTTTCCATTATGTTCTTTTCAAAATGTATAAAAGCTAACCAGTGCATGGCAACTTGTATTTTTCAATATGGCTAATTAGGGATAATTCACTTATTAGTTTTGTAAAGCTACAAGTTGCAAGTTTTGCTTAATAAGCTGAGGCTTCTATGATCAGTTTTGCTATTAAATTTTTTTTTCATTTTTTTTTCTTCATCTTTTACTTGTCAAAATATTTTTGCTGAGAATTTTTTGAATGTAAGTATTGCAGGAAAAAATGTCAAAGCACAATAAAATATAATTATTACACACTCTATACAGTTACAATCTGAAATACATTTCAGCTTAAAAAAGCAAATGATAAACAATTGTGATAATTTTTAAAAAATTATATTAGCTGAATTATTTTTATTATTATTGTAATAGGTTTGATAACAAACAAAAATTTTCAAGTCTTCCATGTTTTATTTATTGCTATAATTGTTTCTTTGATTAGGTGGAAAATGATCAGAAAAATGTCACATCTGTTGTCTACAATTATAACGGACAAGGTAATATCTAATTAAATTATAGGAATGTTAATTTTTTTTCTGTTTTCTTATTTTAATTATGTGTTTAGCTTATATGAAATGCTTGCTTTTTAAAAAAATTTAGATTAAACTTTTTTTACATTTTTAAAATAGTTTTTTTTCTTCACTTTTTTCTTTTTTTTGAAGATAAGTTGCAGTTATGTATTGAAACAGGTATTCACTGTTATTGTGTAGAAATTTTGAAATTAATTAGAATGATTTATTATTTTTTTCAAAAAAAGGAGAAATGCATTTACTAAAATTAGAATTGCATTGTAATGTATTTTTGCTATTGATTTGTGAAGGAAGAAAGAGTCTTTTTATGATAGTTCAACCATATTTTTGTTTTAGTTTGGAAATTATTTTATTGAATCGATTAAAATTTGGTTTGTTTGTTATGAGAGAAATGATATTAAATGTCATAAAAAAGGAAAAGAAAAAAAAAACTCTATGGTTAAGAAAAGAGTTGAAATTGATGCTGAGATTTTATTGTTTAATATAATCTTTCTTTATTTTGGTCTTATCATTTATAAATTAGAAAATTAAAGCATAAATGCATATGAAGTCTTTTTCTGTCATTTTTTGTTAAATGCTAGATTTAAAGCTTTTCTTCCTTTACTCTCTTCTTTTTTTAATGCATATTTTAACTTATGTTTTTAACATTAAATATATTAAGTTGAAAAAAAATTAGTTAGAAAGTTAGCTGTAAAATTTTTTCGGCTGTTAAAAATTTCCATTTCCTTTTATCAATATACTAGTTGAATACCCATTTTTCGTATGGTTGAAAAAACAATAAATCAGTGCTGAACAATATTACAAAACCATGCAGAAAACTGAAAGATATATACTAACACAATTAATGCAGTTAAATTAATTCCAATATTTTTGATTTATCACTATATTACCTTTTTATGTAGATTTACATTCTTAAATTAAGCAAAGCACACTTTTAGTAGAACATCCCATCAAAATTTAGATTAACTGTATTCAGTATCATTTATCATGATGCAGTTGTTCAAAGTCAACTCATGAAAGTTGAAATTTTTCCATAAGCTTGCAATTTTCTCTTGTACTTATTCCTTTTAAGTGAGTCATAAAGAACTTTGCAGAATCTATATTAAAACCACACTGTATTGATGCATTTTTAATAGGTAACGAATTCACTAAAATTGTACATTCTATCCATAATTAGTATCTTTGGTACCTATTGAAACTGCACCAATGACTGCAAAGCAGTTGTGCCCATTAACAAAATTAAATAACAATAATAGAAAGCTGATTTTTTACATTTCTCCTTAACAAATTAGTACCATTTTTCATTAATTTTGGTTTATAGAGTACTTAGTTTATTTTTTTATTTCAGTTAGTAATTATTACAAAAATTAAGTGAGCATCATTGGTTGTAAAAATTGTATGGCAATTTTTTACCTTTCTCCTAAAGGGATTAATCAGTTAATTTTGCTCTTTAGTACACAGATTATTTTATTTTTGGGTACTTTTCAGTTAGAAGTGGTCAAATTAATTCAACTTTTTTTTTCTTTTTAATTATTTGAATTAATTTTTTGTGAATGTCCAATTTAATATGCATTTAAATAAAATAAATTTAAAAAGAAAGTAGTTAAAACAATTTACTGGAGATCTGTATTTTTTGGCTACTTTTCACTTGTTTTTGACTAACCAAAGAATACCTATTTTGTTTCAATCAGTACCGATTACCAAAAGTAATTGAGCATCATTGGCATCAATAGTTTGGTGATTTTTTAAGGCTTTTCCTAAATTAATTAGTACAATTTCTCCATTAATTTACCTTTTTACATAACCTATTTTTTTATTTTAGATACTTTTGATTCTTATAGAAGCACCTTTTTAGAGCATAAATATATATATAAAAAAATGCACATGGTTTCAGATAACACTAAAAATATGTACTAATTGTTTGGTGTAGTTCGCATACGCTACCTCTTTCACGTTAATTGGTGAGTTTACCTGACATGAGTAATTAAAAATGATTCAGTAAAGAATGTGCAATAAACTTCTTTTTTTTACCAGAACTATAAGTTTTAAAATATAAACAGAATCATCTGTGGGATAATTTTTATGAATGGCTAGTTGACATAGAAACAATGGCAACACAGGAAAAAATCCCATTTTTCAAACTTCTCTTTCAAGCAATCTAATTAGAATTTTTGAATGAATTTTAGGATTTGGGTCTAAATTTTTTTATTTCATTCACTGTCTGAATTTCAGGGTGCTAGTATAAATGGTTCAGGAGTTATAAGAGGGTCAGATATACCCAAAACTCTTCATTTTATTATTATTGAAGTAAATAATGCAATAAATGATACAGTGAATAAAGTCAATAATGATGAACATTATGTGAAATAGTAATGCAGATTAATATAGTACGAATAGAAAGTTCCCGGCTTTAGTTATATCATGCCTAAAACTAGGTTAAATGTCAGAATTAATTTTTTCCCCATAAAATATTGTTTACTTAAAATGTATGCGTACATTTGTATGCTATTTGAGACAAGATTTGTCACTTTTTGTTCACATAATGTAATGTTTACTATAGCTATACAGTTTCTCAACAATATTATTATTAGCTTTTACTATTATATTGTTGTTTAAGAAAAATGTTGTACCAATAAGTTAATTTCTACCCACAAAGCATATTAGCCTTAAATGAAACATTGTTTATTAGATTTACTGTAATTTTCCTATTAACTTGAGTGTTTTTCTTTATTTACTTCTTAAACTGTCTAGGTATCAAATCCTGTGCACTGTTTCTGTGAAATCCCATTATCTTATTGTTAAGTAATCCTGCTTGTGTGTAAATTTTTTCAAATTGTATAAAAAAATTAATTTTATATTCCCTATTATAAGCTTCATATGATTTTTGTACTTTTTAAGAAAAAAATGCGAATCAATTTTTATATCTGTTGTATTTATGTTGGATATTAAGGTACAATCAATGTGAATGGTCACAGGTTTATTGGGTTTAGGTTTGATGGTCATTGTTGTTTAGGTTTATTCCTTAGAGTTCGTAAAAAATTGATTCACGAAACGAAAGAATAAATTTGAAAAATCAAACTACACATGAGATATAACTAATTTTTCTTTTGTATAATAGTTAAACCTATGTAAACTTTTTTTAATTAACAATTTTTTAAATTATTGATTATTTCAATAATAATATTCAATTCTCTTCACTTATTAATTCCCCCCCCCCCCATTTTTTTTAAATGTAGAAGTACTAGCTTCTTATAATGATGAAGATATATACTCATTTGATAACCTGGAAACAGTACAAAACAAGTATTTGCATCGCTATAGGGGCCACAGGAACAGTCAAACTGGTAAGTTACTGATTTTTAATTTTTATTGCATGTTATTTTAATTCAAGCAATATTTATGTTTATAAAGTAATATAAAACTTTAAAATTTTAGTTAGATTTTTGAAATAATTGTTTTGGCTCTTGTTTTGCTTTTGTATTATACATGGCTAATTTACATCTAGTACCCTAGCAAGAATATATATAAAAGTCTTTAAATTATTATTTTTAACTTGCTTGTAGAAATAATGTATAAGCAAGTGCACCTCATAATACCAAAGATAATGAAGATTAATAACCATTTTATGATAAATAAGAATTTGATAATAATTGTCATTTGAATTTAATAATTATGATATACCATATTCTAAAACTATCTCTGTATGAGAGTTGAACTGGGTATGTGTAAAATTTGTTTGTTTTGGTGGGAAGCATGTGAATCCTAGATGGTTGCATTAATATTTTCACTTTTAAAGGTTGCTTGATCGAAATAATTATCTGATTTCATAAGTATAATAAAGCAACACTATTCAATATTTTGTTTCTAAACTCTGTGAGCATTTTTGAATTTAGTGTTAAAATATTTTTTATTTCTCTGCATAATGTTAAAATGAACTGAAACTATTTCTCATTGGACTTAATCATTCATATAATGTGATTCATAATTAAGAAAGAAGATCTAAAAATCTTTGACTGTCATCAACATAAAATTATCAAACGTTTTAATTGTATTTAACCTGTAAGTTATTCTTTATATCTTATATAATGGTGTTTTTATTCTTTATCTCTTATAAAATGGTATTTTTATTCTATTCTATTTCGATCATAGAGATACTTCATATTTATTTGCTGAAGTTTTCGCCAATTACATTTAACTGTTATACTATTTCTATAGTGCCTGCTATTAACCAAAATTAAATTTGTTCTTTGATTTGATAAAGCCGTGTATTTACACTAAGAAAAACGAAAAAGGTTTGAAAGTTAAACTTTTCAAATTCATTAGAATCTATATTAATTGCAACGGTTACATTTTTTTTTCTGTTTTAATTTATGCTTGATGTTCTGATAAAATATTAGTTGCATTTTTTTAATTTACAGAATGGTCTAAAAAATTTAACCTGGTGTTGTTTGTTTGGCAGAATTTGAAATGAATTCTTTTGATTAGAACAATATGTTATGCATCTTTCGAGATTTGAAAAGAAAGAAAGGCTAGAAAAAACTTGAATTTTTTCTTTTTTAAAACATGTTCTCCTAAAGCTTAATTGTTAAAAAATGGTTACAAAGATTTATTGATGTTAATTTTTTTAAATATTGCATTGATTTTGTTCTCCCAGTTTTTATTTTAGAAAATGACTGATTTTATAAACCAGTAATTTTATTAGTGGCCATCACTGTTATTATTTTATCACTTCAGTTATTTTCATTATATATTTATTTAAATGGAAAGTGTCAATCTTATTCAGTATAACAATCTAATGATTAAAACTAGAATTGGTGTTACTTGTTTTTATTGTACTTGTTCTGTGATTTTACATTATTATGCAACAATTTATGATGAAGATATTAAGTTACAATCATTAAACAGTAAATAAGTTATATTTAGTTTGTAATGCACATTTATTTTTATAATATATTTTGTGTAAAATTGTGTGCAGACAACCTATATATTTTAAATGAAAATATTATTGCAAAATAATTATATGAATATGCTGAGAAATACTAGAATATAGTTTTTGCACTATTGTTAATTAACATCAGTGACAAGAAAACAAGTTTTTTTTTTTTTGCAACCAGAAATTAAATGAGAATTCAAAAAACAAGTTTGTATACAGCAAAGCACACATATTGGTTAATTAGCAGCAGAACTCTACATTAAGAACTAAAATTCCTTGTAGAAAAAGATGTTGAAAAATCAATTTATACTTGCGAACCTTTATGATTCTACGAGATTAATATTGTAACAAGTACTGTTATAACCATAATTCTTTCCAAAAACTTAAATTCAGAATAAATTAAGCTTTGAATATATTGTAAAAAAAAATTCTTATAAATATTAATTAATTTGAAATTAATCTCACTTTATATGATTTCAGTTAAAGGTGTCAATTACTTTGGTCCAAAAAGTGAGTTTGTTATGAGTGGAAGTGATTGTGGCTACATATTTTTCTGGGAGAAAGAAACAGAACATATTGTAAAATACATGTATGGAGATGAAGGTGGTGTTGTAAGTGTTGCATTCAAAGCTTTTTTTTTTATATATATATATATATATATATATATGTAGTGCTCGTTCTCGTTCTTTCTCGTAAACTCTTGGGCCGTGGCTTTTCATTAATCATTATATTGCATTTCGTAGAATTTGCAGTCATATTTTAATATTTTTAATATCCTTTTCTATAAGGATGATAACATAATGAATATTCTATACTTTTATTGAATAAAGAATAAGGAATCTATATACAATTGGTGCAAAGCTCCGAGACACATCTTTATCCTTCCATTTCTAAAATATAAGTGTACACTTCTTTAACGTAACATATGTTCATGTCATGTGATCTATAAAACCCAGATGTTAGAACCGGCGTCTGGAAGATCTTAAGACCAGATGGAGATGAACTAATATCTCAACATAGTCTTGATTTTAATGGGAATTTGGTTTCGTTACGATTTTTTATTGCACGGTGTGGATTCATTTTATAAATAAAGATTTCATCGTTATTCAACGGAACTTACTATATACGCGAAGGGCTAAGTTAAGTAAATTTAATGTTCTCAGAAACCAGATAAGCTTATTTGAAGATAGATATAATTCTTTTTGAGTTTAGTCTCAAAAGATCCTTTTAATTTTATTAAGCTAGTATTTTAGATATTACAATAACCCCCCTCTCAAAGGTGTTGACCCGGAGGTGATCAGGCTCCACATCTCATCTCATTGAGGAAAGATCAAACTCCTTACTTACCATCTTCTATTTAAACTATTTAAAATGTATATTAATCTGGATGATTGAGATCACATGATCTGAATTACAAAAACAATTTAAAAAATGAAAGCAATATTCAAATCTTATGTTAACAAAACATATGAAACTACCTCAATTGCGATGGTTTCATACTAACTCTCAAAATTTTAAAATAGAATATATAAAAACAGATAGATATAAAAACATTTATAAAAACACTTAATGTTCTATTTCTTAAGATACTAAAATAATATCTAATATAAAAATAAAAATATAGTTGCAACTAAATAATAGGCCTTAAGAAATTGCTACCTAGGTTTAAGTCCTTGTGACATAAGTCACTTGCTTCCTTTGCATGTTTATAAAACTTCATCATTATCCTAAATCTCTTACAAAAATCTCACAAATATTCATCTCACAAAGCTTTAAAATACTCATAAATTTTCTCTCTTCTGTTACACTTCGTTATCCAAAATATTCTCTTTAACTAACTCCTTAAAATACTTCAAGTGAAGAAACTAACTCTCCTCTTCATTTCTATAAATCTCAAATACACTACTTAATCTCAGTAATCACTATTTTTTCTAGCACATACCTTACAACTAAGTTTCTTATTTTCACAAAATAATCAATTTTAATACTCATTCCACATCCAATATTCATTTTTTAGAATTCATTTTCACTAACAATATTCATTTTTAGTACTCATTTTCACTAACAATATTCATTTTTTAGTGCTCATTTTCACTAACAATATTCATTTTCAAGGCCTAAATTTAAAAACTCACTTTCTTACGCATTTTTGGCATTGTTGCCACTTCTCATTCTTTGTGACTACACGTCACTATAACCTTAATAAAGTATAGACACCTTTATAAAATACAAACATCAAAATATAAGGTAAAGAAAAATACAACGTTTCAGGATCAAAATGACCGTCCGGTTACGGGAGTGTCCGCTTTGCGGGGAATGTACGTAATGGTTTATTCATAGAAGATTCCCGGGGAATTAAAAATATGTCCGTATTGAGAGGCGTCCGTTTTGCAGGAGTGTCCATAATAGGAGGTTTCACTGTATATATATATATATATATATATATATATATATATATATATATATATATATGTGAAGTTTACTACTTTACTATTAATTTGGAGCAGCTTTTTGTTCCTAGAATTGTTATTAGTCTCTTCAACGAGTAAAAGTACTCCCCATATACTTCTTTTTGAATCTCACAATATGAATTACTTAGATTAATTTTAGTAAGAGAATCTGCATTCAAATGAAGGAAACAAGATTCCATGGCTTCAAGATGAACTGATGTGACAGGGGTGAATGGAATTGTGGCATGAAATCTATGCTCAAGATTCCAACAATGTGCAGCAATAGATGAGTTATTGAATTTTTGATGTCATTTGTAATGATCAAATGCTTTATCCAATTCATGGTTCTTCAACCTAAATTTTAGAAATTTTCTGATTGGTTCAATGTAGCCAAGGTTGCATTGGAAAGGTGCATGGAAAATGACCCAGCAATATTAAATAGTGATTGGATCTTTAAAGGTTTTAAATTTAATTTGTTAACAGGCCTGGAAATAACTTTAAAACCAAAACGAGATGGGATGTTAACAGTTCTGTAGGAAATGGGGAGAAAAACCATATAGTAACAAGTTCTCTGTAAGGATAAGAACTTGTTACTATATTTTTATCTTCTCTGTTAATTTATTTGCAGTGTAATATAAGTGTTAAATGCTGAAGAAAGTACTAAACCTAACAATAAAATCATCCTTATGTTTTGTATATCATTGCAGCAAATGCTGCAAAGGTTTTTTTAAAGTAAACAAAGAAATGGGGGACAATTGCTAAGACTTCTTTTTACTACATTTCTAAACTTGTTTCTAATAAAAATTAAATAGTTCAAATGAGAGAACACTGCAAAAAACAAAAAGTAAGTAATTTTATTTTATGTTACTTGATTATAAGCTTAACTTTATAGAGATTTATTCCATTTTTTAGTATAATTGTATAAAATTCAACTTAAATTTAAACTGCATCAAGTTTTTTTTGTATAATTTTTGAGAATCTTATATTTTCAAATTTTCCTACATGTATATTACAGGGATGAGATTCTTCCGCGGATTCGCGGATTTCCGCTTTTTCTCAGATTTTTCCATTTTTCCCGCTAATTTCCGCCGAAATTTTTTTTTGCACAAGTTAAAATATTTTATGAGGAATTTAATTTTCCGCGGAGCGAAATTATTGAAGTCCTCATTCCTCCCTCTGAAGTTTCTCTAAAAATCATTTCCTTGGGATAAAACTGGTTGACCTTTATACAGGGATGAGATTTTTTTCGCTTTTTTCTATCGAATTTCAGCCTTTTTATCAAAAACTCAGATTCTCTAAAAGTTTCGTTTTTTTTATTTATTTATTTATAAATATCCCGTTTTTTTTTAAAAAAAAATTCAGTCGTTGAAGTCAAATTAATATATTTATTTACGATTTTCAAAGAAAAACAGAAAATTCAAACTACGTCCTAACTGCTAATCCTTCCGCATGTTTACTTATATTAGCTATTTTCTCCGATTTCACGCATAGAAAATAAGATTTTCCGTATTTTTTATCCGTCGGCCGGATAGCTCGTATTTTCGTAATTTAGACGTCGCTGCTTCTTGTATTCTGGAGAGAAAGCAAACAAAAAAAGCAAAAAAAAAAAAATAGAGGTGAATTTGTGGTGAAAATATTTATTTGCTCATTCAATTAATCTTGTAAATTTTTACTTATTGTGTAAACAAAAAACAATTCAAACAATCCTTTTAGAAATCCCAAGTCCCGACTCTGCAAATATCTCGATTTTTATTCACGTGATTTTAATATCAATCATCAATTTTCGTATTTACCTGATTTAAAAGTTGCGCATTGCAATTCTTATTTACGCTTTTTAAATATCGTACATTATGACTCAGATTTACGAGATTTAAAAATCTAATATCGTGTTTTGTATTTTCGCATTTTTAAAATCGCGATTTTATTATCAAACATCGATTTTCGTATTTACCTGATTTAAAAGTTGAACGTTGCGATTCTTATTCAGGCCATTTAAATATTGCGATTCTTATTTACGAGATTTAAAAAGCCAATTTCTCGATTTGCATTTACGAGCTTTTAAAACCCTATGTAGCTACCCGAGCTTAAAATCCAATGTCGTGATTCATTTTTGCGGTTGTAATATCGCGCGATTTTAAAATTATGCATCTTGATCTAAAAATTACGCATCATGATTTGCATTTTCGCATTTTTTAAATTCGATGTAGAGTTTTATATGCACGTGATTTAAAAGCCTCATATCGGGACTTATAATCACATGGCTTACAAGTTTAGACAAAAAAAGTGCGATTTATATATATATATATATATATATATATATATATATATATATATATATATATATATATATATATATATATATTTATATATTTTTTTTTTTGGATTTCCTCTTTTTTACTTTCTGACTACTCTCATCCCTGATATTACCTTAAGCTAAATTTTTACAATAATCTTTGTCTGGCTGTGTTGAGTTTGCAGACAAATTTGGATTTATGAAGATACTGCTCAGATTCTCTACGTAAATTCTACAACCTGGTTTTTATATTAATTTAATGCTTAAAAACTTCACATGCATTATTTTTCTTGATTACTATCCTAGATTTTTGCCAGTTTTTCATACTGGTCATGTAAAAAAAAAAAAAAAAAAAAAAAAAAAAAAAAAAAAAAAAAAACCAAAGCCTGAAAAGTTAAAATGTTGTTCTTGGGTCTGGTTTTTAAAACAAGTAATAGGTACCGTCATTAGTAACTGTTACGCTAATAATCTTATGTGAATGTTATTATTAATTTTTTAAAAAGAAAAACACTTTTATCTAAGTTTTAAAAAATGTATGAAAATTTATTGCAGGTTAATTGTTTAGAGCCGAATCCAATTATGCCAGTCTTAGCTACTAGTGGATTAGATGATGATATCAAAATATGGGTTCCATCTTGTGAGACTCCACCAGATCTGAGTGGTCTAAGAAAGGTATTATAATACTGCTCTGCTCAAGATTAATTTTGATTTTATAAAAAAATATTCTGACATCACGTTTTAAATTTTATGTCTTCTAATTCAATACATTTTTGTGCAATATCTGTACCTGTTTTAAATATGATACTTTTACAGAGTATGGGAAATTTTCATTTGCCAACTCCCCATTGGTGGTCGAATATTTAAGGCTGATGAATAAATTTTGTCTAGTGAAATTTTGTATTTTAAATCAAACTAACATATTTATCCGTAATTGAGTACTTGCACTTCAAAAAGAAGATCACATACCAACACATGTGACCTATGAGGTCAGCGCCAGCTGATCGTTTATCAGCAAAATGACCTGTTAAAGTTGAGCTAAGTTTCTCCACATGAGTTAGAATCTTAATTAACATGAAGTTTCTTAATTAAAGCACTGTGCAGCACATTGAAGTTTTTTAAACATAATTTTTTCTTGTTTACTTCTTTTACTCACCTTAGATTTATTATATGTTTATTTATTTTATAGTAACTATGATATATTTGTGTACCTGGCAACTTCAATGCATAATTAGTTTGTGTTCTATATGGCTTCATGTCTGTCTTTTTGTTAAGTCTTTGTGTAATTATGTAGTTAAAGAATCTTTGTGAAAGAATATATAATTTAAAAGAACAAACTACGACACAAATTACACGAAATAGAATGGAAAGAACAGTTGCTAGTGTAAACAAATGCTACTTTTCAACAACCAATCATACCCACACAACATCACTTGCAGGTATCCCATTGAGAGTTTGCCTCTAAGTGCTATTAATCAGAATATTACAACAGACTGAGTACAGCATAAAGGCAATCTTCGATCTTAGAAGACTGAGACACTTGATGATTTACTTAGAATTTTTCTAAATGAACCCACATCTTTAATAGAGTTTTGACTCTTAGGCTGCAATGTACAATTTGTATTTTAGTGCCGAGCGGTAGACGGTGTGCAAACATCAAGCATTAAAAAAATGGACAACCTCATGGCAACCTTATTTTAATTCATTATTAGTGTGCAATAAATCTGATTCAATTTTTCAGTATCTGCATTCTTTTATGGTTTTGTTCACCCGAAAATATTTATACTACATCTGTTAGCATTTTAAAAATTCCAAGCGAAAAGTTTAGTTTGGCTAGTACCTTTAGTACTGAAATTTCATACCCTGCTTTAATTTAAGATAACTTGTTAAGATTGCTATTATTTAAAGGCTTTATAAAAAAAGATTTACACTGATGTTCAAAATTGAGAGAATTTTTATTTTTAGTTGATTAACTACAGAACTACTGGACATATTTTAATAAAATTTGGTTCAAACATAGGTTGACATAATATGAAAATAATTTAACAGTTTTAATACAAATTATTCTAATAGAATTAAAAAATTATGGTTCCTGAGGACCCAAGGCTATCAAATTTCTGGATCAACTTTTTACTATTTAGAGTATAAATTTTCTACCTCTTTATCTGTCAATTAATATGCACATACATAATTATTCTATTAATGATGGACAAAATTAAAGGTTTTCATACCAAGAAAAGAGTGAGATGTGAACAATCAAGGCTTTTAACTAGGACTTATGAAACACCTGCATGAAGGAAAAGCTGTGATGTAATATGATTCTCAGAATTATTCTAATTTTCTCCTGTGTGGCCAGATAAAAAGTCGTTTTAAATTTGATTTAATTTTGGAAATAATCAGTATAGTAAATGACACTACATCAGTTGTAATAATTTCTAAAAAAAGGGGGTAAGGTAGTAAAGATTATTTTGATTTTTGAGATGTTAGTTTGTTAACAAGAAAAGATTTTACATTTATTATTTAAATTTTGGCAGCAATTAAATTTTATGAAAATATTTTTTTGAATTTCCATTAAATAAAACACATTAAGTTTTTTTTAAAAAAAACATTCATTATTTCATAGTTACCAAATTTTAAAAGGTGTCTATGTAATTTCTGTTTGTCTCTCTGTTACCACACCTTTAAGTACTATTATTTAAAGAATTTATTTTATTAATTATAAATATATCGTATGGTTTCTATGGTGCTATACTAACTGTTGCTGGCTTATATTGATTTTTTTAAATGTATTTTTAATCAGGTTTATTTATAACTTTTAGCCTGTTACGATGGAATATCCCAGTTGTATACTTATTATTATTATTTAATTATTATTTTATTTAATTATTATTATTTTATTTAATTATATAATCCTTTGATTTTAAGTGCTTTTTTCATTTAAAACTTTCTTATGTTGAAGGTTAATTGAAAAATCCGGCTCTTTTCTATTGTCAATATTGATTGTAATAACCTGTCATTTGCTATTGTAAAAAATCTCTTAGGCACCAACATAATTACAAATTATTGTAACATTTGTCTTTTGAACCAATACACTTTTATTAATTTTTATTACGGTTAATTCCAAAATTAAGCTTTGTTGAAATAACCCGGTCTTGTACAAGCTAATTATAATGAGCCTAGAAATAAGGGCCATTAGCAGTGTGCTGAAAAACTTATATTTTTGTTTTTATTTAAATTGTAATTAGAGAGCTTTTGCTGCTTCTGTATACTTCTATGAATAAAACAAAAAAAGATATTTTCTTAAATACAAAATAATAGTAAAAGTATGCTAAAAGTAAAACATGAATAGAATTCTCCATATTTTATTTGTAAAAAAAACAAAAATACTTTAATTTTTGTTTCCAAATTTTACTACAACAGAGAAAAAAAGTGAAAATTTGATTGTAAAGAAAAAAATCTATTTATTTACTATAAATTTTTATTTATTTATTTACTATAAGTTTAAAAAAAAACGTATTTTAAATTATTTCAATAAACAAAAAATATTGCATCTTTAGATTATTGATATTTAAGGAAAATATTTGTTCTCTAAGAGCATCTTAGAGAACATTGAAATGTTCTTACAAGCCTCATTATTATTTGGTTTTAAGTGCCTACAATTATGTATTGGTCAAAATTATAGCTTTCATTAGTTATACCTTTGTCAACTAACATGAATTCATAATCAAATTAAAATTTTCTTGCTACTTTATTGTAATACAGTAGAGAACCAATTATCCGGGATGCTCGGGACCATCGCTATCCCGGATATCTGAATTTCCCGGTTTTCTGGATCGACCAAAAAGTGTCGTTAATCGATGTTTTATCGAACCCGAAGTACAAGGAAAAAGTGTAATGCATAAAGTAAGAGAAAAAAGAAAGGTACTCCTAACTTTAAAAAGAAAAAAAAAATGGTAGAAATATAACATTTAAAAGAACAAAAAAAATTGCAAGTTTAGACAAGAAAATCAAGTTTAAAAAATACAAAATTCTCATATTTATTTCTTAAAAATAATTACAATTCCTAAATTAAATAATATAAACAAAACCAATGATTAAATAACGCAATATATTTCATACCTAATTATACGGGGGAAACGATAAAATAAAAGGAAAACTTATTAATCTAAATAAAAACACTTGAAAATTATCGAACCGAAACGATAATTAAAAAAGGCACTAGCATAAATATTAAAACCCGAAACAAGGCAAGATCAACGGAATTCAAAAAAAAAAAAAAAAAAAACCTAATGATAAAATTTATGAATAAAAAGAATTAATTTATTGAGTGCGAAATTTATCGCGAAAAGAAAAAAAATCAAACGTAGTGGAATTAGAAAAACAAAACTGCAATCTGCTTCATAAAATAATCCTATGTTTAAAATAATAAACAATTCTCCTTTTATTTTATTTTTTTGTTGATAAAAACAAGATTTTTAATTACAGCAGATGTGATTCCACACCAAGAAAAACTTGTAATTGATACCGCACTTCCAAAGAATAAGAATTTATTCAAAAGAAAAAGATTTTATTTTTATTAGTCGATGTCAAATAAATATATTTTTCTCTTTTCTTTTTCTGTTCACTGATATGCATGCAATGCATTTTCCCCACCCCCCTCGTAAATCAAGCAGAAAACGAAATCAGCATGCCACACCCTTGAGTTTGATTGACGGCCTAAAGGAAAAAATAAAACATTCATCCCTTGCCTGCTTTCAAGGTCACGGAGGAAATGACGTTTCTCTGGGTAAACGGGGAAAAAAATCTTCCCCTTCCTTACATTTTCCTCTACTCAACTTCAAGGATGAGTCCAATTTCCGCTTTTTTCGTTCTAGTTTAAAATGGCGGGAAATTCGAGCAAAAATTTTCCCGGTTTTCTGGTTTCCCGGTTATCTGGATACCGGATAAATGGTTCTCTACTGTACTAATAACTATAAAAATTTTCACCTATTATTATCAATGTATTTAAAATTTTTATAGCACTATTTACTTATTGACTTCCAGAGTTACAGTTGTAATGTTTAAGTAAGCTTCAAAAAAAATATTTTTTAAATGCTTATTTATCTTGCAGCATCTGATTGCAAACATGAAGGAACGAGAGGAAGAACGGAGAGATTGCCCTGAAGCTTTTATTGACCAAACAATCTGGTTTTTGATGCAACATCTTGCTCGTTCACGTGGGCGAAGAGTAATTGTTTAATTTTCTTTCTTTTTTTGTTAGTTCAGTAAAAACCTTACATTTCCAAATTCAATTAACTGAAAAGCACGAGTATATGGAATTTTTGAATTAAATATTTTAGTGTAATCTTTTGTTTCTATAAGCAACAATTCTGATATAGCCTTGTATGTATTTAATTGACGTTTTTATCATAGTGTAACATATTTTCAATGAAATATAAAATGCCGAAAATTTCGGCATTTAATAAAAACAGATGGCACAATTTTTTACGTTTCTCTGTTATGCTTTGTTCCTATTTAGCAACTTCAGCTTTTATTTTTTTATAATTATAGTAGCTCTCGTTATTGTTATAAATTTTTAAGTGTTGATTGCAATACATTTCTTTTGTCATAATGAGGACATTTAAATTAAGATAAAAAGCATCCACCTTAATTAAGATGTTTCTTGCAAAAAATGGCCAGGTGAGGTGTCTACTCAAGTTAAAATTAGATTTTTAGGTCAACAAAATTTAATTTTGCTAGAATATTGGGTACCAGCTATGACTTTTTAGGACTTGTGGCAATTGGGGTTTGAGGATTCTTGAAAATGGTCAAGTTCGAATTATACATTCTAGACTGTCAATTTTATTTAGACAAAATATATTTTTTAAATTTTTCTCTACAATTTCAAAATCAGATAGAATTTTTGGTTATTTAATAACTTTATATAAATTTTGTTAATTTTAGGCATCTGGAAGAGATGACCCTGTGATTGAAATAAGTTCCTCTGACTCAGACAGCCAAGATGAAGATGTTGAAATTCGACGGGAAATCCAATGCAATCAATCTTAAAAAGGAAATTAAAATATCAGAAAAGAATTAAAAATTTGAGAAGAAACGTACGTGTTGGAGTGTTAGTGGAAGTATATTGATTTAAATGATATTTTATTTATTTTGTTATTTGGACTGTTTAAATATATAATAAATACTTTTCAAGCTATGCAATTTCTGTATGTTTTGTATATAGTTTAATCGATTGTACAATCTTAATACTGTAATTCAGATGGTAGGTTTGTGGTATTTTTGTGCAAGAATTTCCTTTGATTGATTAGATTGTTTATAAAATTTCCTATAAAATAAAGGTTATTTTATAATTTCTGACCCATTTATTATTTAAAGCTACGTCACATTTAAATATTTTACTTTCTTTGGCTATGAACCTTGGACATAGATTTAGACTTGATTTTCTCTTTATTTTTTAATATAAGGAAAGTTTTATGCAAATTAAAAAGGTTGAGTATTTTTCAACATTGCAATAAAAATGTTTTCTTATACAGTCCAATTTCTTTAAAATGATCCTTGATCTAACTAGATTTTTCCTGAATGATTGGTTTAATGTTAAGCCTATATAAAACTCTGTTATCAAGAGTAAAATTCAAGTTTAACGAGAAATTTTCCTTAACCTCTGGAATGGAGGAAAAGTAGTCAATTGTTGTTAAATTACATTCCTTTTAAAAGGGTTTAAACACCCCCTTTAGTTTAATTGTAAATGGATGAATAAGGTGAAACAACGGGAAATCTCTCATATACCTTGTCATGAATTGCTATGCAAACCATTGATTATATTCTATACTTACTGTTTCACATGTGTCTGGAGCATGTTCCTGATCATATGTTAGTAAAATGCAGAAAGTGATAGTAATGCGTAATAAATAATTAACTGTTTATCAGTGTCGGAAGACATGGAGTTTATCGAGAAATTGAAAACTTTTCTGAAATAAGTTGTTCCTGAAATAATTACACAAAAAATGTGTTGTTTGGTTTAATCGGTTTCATAATGTTTGATTTTAATAAAATAATAATTTAGGTATATTCTCCAAATATATTTTCATTCAGTGTTTTCATAATTAAAAAAACAAACATACATTAACTACTGAATTTCTAATGATCTACACATGGAAGTAGTTTAAACACTTTATTTAAAAAAATTGGCACATTTTACTCTACAGTAATAAAATTTGTCATTTTTAAATAGCTGTCACTGAATAAACAGTAAAATGCACAAATAAAATTTTAAATTACAATGCACATATATTTGATGAGGATAGAAAAATACTAGGGATGTAATGAATAGGTATTTGGCCGAATAGCCAAATATTCGGCAACCGAATAGCAAATTTTAAAAAAGAATTTACGAATATCTTATAGGAATAAATAAATTTAGTTATTATTGAAAATTTTGCTATATTATTGGTATTGGATAAAGGAAAAAAATATAGTTATCAATTAGAAATATTTAAGATAAAAAACTGACAAACTATAAAATAAATAAATAACAGAAATTGTTCAGTTGAAAAAAAAAACTCTTACAACAAGATTTTCATGCATGAAATATTTTCCAGAAAAAAGGAACCGTAAAACTTTTAAATATAGTCTATCGGAAACGCTTTTAAAAAAATGGCACGCTGTCATAAAAACGCCTATAAAATCAAATGATTGTATACATAAGCTACTAGAAATCCTCTTAATTGCCACGTCATAAATTAAAATGTTGATAAAACAAGTTTTTCGTAAAAAAAAAATTAAATAGATATCAAAACAAAAAATGTAATGCAAAAAATCTAAATTCAACTTCTTTACATTGCTGTATTTTTAGAAAAAAGTGATAAAAAATAATGTTCATTCGAAACACTCTTTAAAAAATGCTGATTAAAAGAAAAGTTAATTAAAAAAAGGCAAAATAGAAACAGAAAAAAAATTTATTTTTTTTTTGTTCGTAAAATAACGTTGGATATCAGTTTTCAATGTTACCGGTTATCTGTCTCTGTCTAACCGTACAGGAAAAAAGGACAATAAAAGGGTCAATGCTTAGTTAAAAATTCCGCACGATAAGAAAAAATTGTTCTAAATTCTTAAAACAAAAAGGTGTTGAAAAAGCAACAAAATTGATTGCCAGAAAAAAAAAATCAGCAGTATAAAGTAATCTAGTTTTAATTCTTCAAATTTCGCTTTTCTATTTGTCTTCCAGAGTAAAAATTTTAAGACGTGTGCAAGTAATAGAACTTAACAAATATGAGTAAAAACTATTTTCAAAGATAGTAAAAATCGTGATTTTAGATTATTCTTTATCAAATTTATTCAAATTCCAAAAAAAAACACACACTTTGTTAAAAAACATTTTTCTAAAAAATACTTTGCTGTACATTTCCTCCGAATATTTGGACAACTGAATATTCGACACAAGAGCCGAATAGTGGTGTAATATTCGTTACATCCCTAGAAGATACCACTTTTAAATAAGTAATCACATTTTTTATCAATAAAATATCTTTTCCATCAGAAAATAATCGTGGTTAATTTGTAGTGTACTTTACATTTAAATGCGTCCTCAGATTTCAAATTTTCTAAGAACATATTCTATATATATTTTTACAAAACAAATAATAAAAAATAGACTAGCTAAAA
Source organism: Parasteatoda tepidariorum (assembly GCF_982258835.1). Classification (NCBI taxonomy): domain Eukaryota; kingdom Metazoa; phylum Arthropoda; class Arachnida; order Araneae; family Theridiidae; genus Parasteatoda; species Parasteatoda tepidariorum. Next base: position 44,930,451 of record NC_141764.1, read on the forward strand.
TAATAACATTTGTAAATTTTAATGCACTTTATAAAATCTTAGCTGTTTCTTAACAAATAACACTCATTTGTAAAAATGACATCTTGTACACATTTTATTATTAAAAATATTTGCTTCTCCACAATATGAAAGAAGCATAAATGCCAGTATAAATGTTCATGTATTAAAAAAACAATATTAAATATACATACACTTAACATTTTTTAAATTACTTTTCAAATAATCTTTGGTATGGGACAAGTTATCACAAAAAATATATTCATATTGCACAATAATGTGAGACAGGCAAATTCTTATTTTATAATCAGATTATTTTAATAAAGTACGAGTCAATGAAACTTAGATGCCTTTAAAAATATTTAGACTATATTTAAAAAATACTATTATAATACCCAAAAATAAAATAAAACATGGATATTTTATAAGTTTAAAATTGTCAATACTAAACCGTTTCATAAGATACATAGGTTTAAAGGTACATGATTAAAATATTCATCAAGTAAAAAATACAGTTAAATTTCCAATGATATAAAATATTTGTCAATAGTCAGATTCCTGCGTAAAACTGATATCACTTCTCTTCAACAAAAGCACATTATCAGAAGTGTTAAAGAGCAATAGATTGATTTTTCTTACCTAACACATCATGTCAATAGCTAAGAGATTTGTTTTAATTCCATCTGAAATTCGTTAATGGCTAAAATCTGTTTGTTGCAATGAAAGTAAAATCTGATGATGAATATCTTCAATCAATTTTTCATTTCCATCCAATAAAGGAAAAAGAATATCCCTTTTAAAACTGTCTTTATTGATATCATGAGCACAAAAAATAATTTTCTTCAAATTAGAATGTCCTTGTCTGAAAAAATAAAGTAATTTTCATTAGAATAATTGATTATTTCATTTATATTTTTTCAACAATGTTAAGTTAGATTTTTAACTAAGTTAAATAAACCCTCATTAGGGTCAGTACATTTTTAACAGTTATTTCAAATAATTTGCTTTGTGCAAACTGACAAGTAGAGCAAATTATTTAAGTTAAATAGGGACTTATTTGCATCAGCGTGTGAGTTTCTCACATGGGTATAATTTAAATTCCAACTAGAAACGTAAGAAATCATAACACAATTAAATTTTTTTTACAATAATTTAATGTTATTTTGGAAAAGTTAAGGCTTAAATATTTTGTCAAACTAATTTAATATTTTCTAAATGAAACAGGCCAAAACTGAGCATTCATATTTTGGACAATTTGCAGACTGTAGCTGGTTGTAAAGTGATTTGTAACAAAAATAACGAATAAAATAAAGAGTATAACATTTATACTTAATTAAAAAATTAGCATAGTCATAAAAAAAAGTATATTATTTTACAACGTAATTCTACAGGCAAATTTTTTACTGTCTATTTTTAATGTCATGTAAATAAAATATGATGTAGCGTAAAAACTTTTTTTCAGTGACAATTTATTTTACATTATTAAAATATAATTTAATAATGTAAAATTTATTTTACATTTTTAAATTATATTATAGTTTAAAAGATAGCTATCTTTAATGAATTATTTCAATTAATTTCAAATACACAAGAAAATATTGGAACATAAATTGATTAAATTCCTAATACAATTTTGAAAAACATATGAAAAATAATATTTCAGGCTGGAACAAGAATTTAAAATCTATAAGAATAAAACTTTTTTCAGGTTTAAGATCATGAATTCTATCATACATCTTAGGAAATTTAAATAGTTGCTTTTTACTTCAACTATTTTTAACACAATCAATTTCCACATCATATATGAAAATTGTCATCAAACTTATGTCATATTTGAATTTTTATTACCTGTTCACAGTTAGATTAAGCGTAACATATTTTTGAATGTAATTTTTTTCCAAATAATCAACCAGAAATTTATTTAAAGAAATTTTTTTAAAAAGACTTTCAAGTTAAAGCTAGATTCTTTTACTTAATAGTATTTAATAAAAGTACTGATAAGAAAAATATATAAAATAATGCAAATTACCTTAATTTTTCTCCTAGTACTAATGTATAACGCACAGTGCGCTGAACATTATCAGTAAAATTCTTCAAGGTTAAAATACCATCACTTAAATTTCTTTCAGCAATTTTCTTTAATTCAATTTCCTGGGAAAGCTCTGCTTCAACCTAAAAGAAAAAAAAACAGAGTGATCAATATTACTTAATTATAGAATAACCAAATAAAGTATTTACTAAATCACAACTATGAATAATGAAATAATACAACAGAACAATTTTAAATTATCATGATTATCAAAACTTTAATTTGTAAAGTAAGTCTAAAAAGAAATCCATTTTCAGGAAAATTTTTTATGCCATATGAAGAAAAACTTTTCAACCTTAAAAAATCAATTCTATGTAAGGACATCTTAGAAAAGGCTAATATTTTGGATCTTTTATGGTAGTACATCTGTTAAAAAGTAACCTGCTGCTTAGAAAAATGGTTATAGTTAGATTTGCAGACAAAAGCCAATAAAAAATGCTAGTTGAATGTTGTGACTCGATTTTGTAACCTAACACTTGCTATTTAAAGTTAAAAAAAAAACATAAATTAGACTTTTAATAAATAAATAATGTATTCTCCAAACTGACCTTTCATAAACAAAGCTTTTTACTTAGCATCAGAATTCCCACACTTTCATTAAAGCAAAAATTTAGACTTTTTTGAAAAAATTAAAGAATTTAAATAATATAGTAATTGTTTATCATCAAATATAGATAGACTCACAGTGACAGGCCAAATATTAACCTTTCTAGAAAGAAAGAAAAGAAAAAAAAAAAACAATTTTATTATATTGCAAGTACTGATATAATTGTATTTATTACAGAATTATTTACTTTTCCGTGCATTTGGGAATTTTAAAAAATGTTACAGCTTTTAAACTTGTAACACTTATTTTAGGCATTATATGCAATTGCACAAAATTTTGTAAATCTGGCTTAAATATTTATAGAGGTATGGACATTTAAAAAAAACTTTCCTCATTAAAATTTCCACTTTTGGAGCAATTTAAAATTAATTATAAAATTATTGCTTTAAAATTTGAAAAAAATTCGATGAAAACAGTGAAAGATATAAGTAATTAAAGTAGTTCTTTCATACTGAGCATGAGCAGAAAAAAATTGAAATTTTTTTTTTCTTCATATTTTGCAGTGAATTATATTTAGCAACTAATGAAAAATGTCCTAGGTTCATGTTTTAAAAATTTAAAAAGTTTCCTGCAATTTTCAAAGTTTTTGTACTTTTTAAAAGAAAACTCAAAATTATAAGGGGTTTTCTACAAATATTATTTTATATAAGATAAAAGTAAATAACAAAGAATAATACCTTACAATAAATGTTCATACACCAAAAAGGAGATTGTATAAAGAAAGAAAACAACTGAAAAAAAAAGATACTTTTATGGGAGATGATCCGTAACAATCTGGTGTCATTATTAGTAAATCTTGTTTAAAAGTACAACTTGAAATTTGTGGAAAACTCCTTATCATTTTGAGTTTTTTTAAAAACTGTGAAACTTTTTAAATTTTAAAGTTATTTTAATCGGACTTTAATTTATTAGTTGCCAAATACGATTAGTCACAAAATTAAGAAAAAAAAGTTTTAATTTTTTTCGGCATGCTCAGCATGAAAAAATACCATAATTACTCATATCATGAGCAGTTTGAAACAAATTTTCTAAAATTTTAAGGCAATAATTTTGTAATTAATCTTAAATTGCACCAAAAATTTAATTTTATAGAATATTTTTAAAGTTATAGCAAAAAAAAAAGACAAAAAAATTAGTTTTTTTAGTAAAATGTCAATATCTTTATAAAAATTTAAGTCAGGTTACAAAATTTTGTACAATTCTTGCAAAATTGTTTGGCACAGGGAGTTCAAAAACATTATTTTTGTAATTCGTTGTCAGTCCTGAAAACCTCTGAAAGCATCAATGATTAGTATAAAAAATTGCATTACCTAAATATTTCCAAATTTATAAAATGATTCTCTAAGCATTTTTTGAGAAAGATCATAAATGTGTTAGTATAGAAGTGTTTTCATTATTTTGTCCAACTCCTGTATTATAAAGCATGAAAATAAGCAATCACTGAATCCAAGGACTAAACAGATATGAGTATTGGATTCTGAGACATTATTAATAGCTGCAATATTATGTTATCATAAAGTACCTCTTAAGTCTGACCTCTAGTATAATATGCCATGTTTTTAGCCCAATCTGCAAAATTGGAAGGAAGTATGAAAGTCTTAATAGTGGATTCCTATGTTAATATTTTTAAAAATTTCTCTGACCTTAATCTTTCTTACTCAGTGTAATTAAAATATAGCACATAACTGAAAAACAAATTGGAAAGTGACAGTTTTTTTCTTTCAAAGGTTTTCAAGAGATTTTCTAACTTTAAATTTTGTTGGCTAGTATGACTAAAAATATTCTCACAATGGTGAAAAAACACTTAATTTGTTCTATATTTATATTTTTAAATATTTTTACGCATTTATGCCAACAGGAAACCTTATCAAACAAAACAGAAATGTCTCACGTCACGGAATCGTTACCTTTCCTATTTGTTGCAGTAAATGCTTATTTTCTAAAGACAGTCTGCTGATTAAATCTTTTTCTTCACAACTCCATTTTGCACATTCACTGTGATGTTTCGAGATGGCCAGGCACATTTTTTTTCTTGGTCCCAGAAGACTACAGAAAAGAATTGATGAATACTTTAAAATAAAAGATGTATGTAACATATAGTAATTACTGTAATTAAGCTTCTTCTTACTGCTTAAATATCTATATTGTAAAAAAATTGATAAAGTGCTTATTTGGAAAACCAAAATAATACACATTGAATCTTTGATTTAAAATAATTATAAGTCAACATTTATTTGAAAATTTCTGTTGGTCGATTGTATTTTTAAAATAATTTATGAAAAACAATCTAACGCATAGAGTTAATTTTTTTTAATCAAAATGTTTGTTATAAAATATCAACTAAAAAGTAGTTTAGATATAGGAGGACTTTAAGAAACATTTTGAAAATAAGAATTGAGATTTAGAAATTGAGAATTTTTTTGTAAAAATTTTTTATATAATAAATTAAAATAATTATGTAAATTTTGAAGAATTTTCAAATCAAAACATTTAATAACAATAAAATGTCAACAACAAAATATCAATTAGGTAGTTTAAATGTAAAAATTATTGTTCCATTAAAAATAGTGTTAATGTACGTTTTCTGCATGTTAGTTGAAAGGAAATAAAAAGAACATGTATAAAATTTTGAGTAATTTTAAAAATAAATAATGAACTGTCATATTTTGAAAATTCTCCAGTTAATTTACTATATTGGTTTAAAAAATAATATCTTTACATGTATGGAATTTTTTAATTGGTTTTATAAAACTTATAACTTAAAATTCTAAAAACAATAATGTTCCACAGTTTGTACAAGAAATTATGCGAATGCGTACCTTTTAGAACATTAACCCTTTCGAGCCGACTGTCACATATATGTGACAGCAAGAAACGCGCTCACTTCCCGGCCGACACACCCGCGTGTCAGAGAGTTTTCTCGTTCACCCCCGACCGTCACATATTTGTGCCAGCGTTTTGGAACGTTTTAAAAAATGAAATTTCTTCCAAAAGATGGCATTGTATGTCCTTATGGTTTCAGATACATGTAGATTTGACCTTCTACTCAAGATGAAAGTACATTCACGTGGTTTTTAGGGGAAGGAGAGGAGGGGGGGAATGTTTTATGAGGGCTCTTTAAATTAGCACGTGATATTTATTTACAGTAAGTAAGGGAGTTTTTTTTATCTCTCGCTACTTTCGATTTTCGGATTAGTTTTTAGTGGATAATTAGATCTTGTAGGCTTGAATTTTTTTTCTTTTTACCGTTAGAATGTCGAAGCGTCGAAAATTTTTAACTAAGCTGGAAATAGAGGAAATTATGCGAAATATTTAAATTTATTAATATTTATATTACATTTAAACAAGAAATAACTTAAGTAAATAAAGTATCCATAGAAATATATATAAAGCATATGTCACTTAAATACTCTACAGAACAATATTAAACAACGCGCTGATATTTCGGTAATTTCATGGAATTAGGCTTAACATCGAAAAACCCTCCGGCCCTGGGGAGACACACGCTAGAGAGACTGCCGGCCTCAGCGGTAAGCGCGCTTTCGCGCTTTGCGTCGCGAAAGGGTTAAGGGAGTGTAACAACTAAAGATGGTATTGGTACTCACTTGATTCCTAATTCCTTGAAATCTTCATCACTCAACATCCAAAAGGTATTTAAATCTATGCCCTGACTCTCAAAAATAGGATAATACTTTGACAACTGAAGCTCTTTTAACAAAGTTAAAAGATCAGATTGAGAAGAATGGACTTTTGGCGCTATGTTAGAATCTAAAAATATCACAAGTTAATATTAATATTTTTATTTATTTCAATAAAACTTATTTTTTGACTTTCATATCAACTTGGAATTAATGGTAAAAACTAAATTATACTCAAGTCAAAAATTACAAACAAGAGAGCTGAAGTTCTCTTTTCTACTGAGCAATTCGTAAAGACTGCATATAAGATTACACACAAAGTAAATAAATCTTAAAAGTTTGTTTCCCTGCAGAATGCAGTGAAAAAAAAGAATTTCAAATTAGAAAAAAGGAAATTTTTAAGCTCCAAATTTAGTATTTTCTAATAATGATTTAGAAGAAAAAAAAAATTATATTGTATTATCTTATAGTTTATCTATTTTTTAAAAATTTATTCCCTGATAATTTAATACTATGTAAATCTATGAATTTAAATGATGTATCAGCTGTAAAATTATAAACAACAATTAAATTTTCGTTGAGCTAAAAATGAACACAAAAGATATACAGTAGGGAACCGATTATCCGGAACGATCGGGACCATCGCCATTCCGGATAACTGATTTTTTCGGTTTTCTGAATCGTTACAAAAAGCCGTTTTTTTTATTGTTAAACCCAACTAAAAAAAACAAAAATTTGGAAATAATCTTAAAAAGAAGAAAAAACAATGAAATAATACACTAATGATTATTTCCAAAATGATGGTAAGGTAAACATCTTTCAAAAAAGAAAGAAAAATCCTAAAATCTTATGAGGAAAATTTTTTATTTATTTTTAAAATGGCGGGAAAATTTATCGAATTTCGTTCCGGTTTTCCGGATAACGGGTTCTGTACTGTATTAGCATTGAGATTGACAGAACATTTTATTAGCATTTTAAATAAAAAGAAATATTGAAGCCTAATTCTACTTACAGATTCTTTTGGGCTGAGAATAAGTATCTATCAGATTTTTTACATTGTGATGACCATATTTAACAGCTAAACTTCTTGCTGTATCACCAGATTTAGATTCAAACAAAGGATCTAAGCCCTGCAATATACATTTCATTAGAAATTTTTATTTATAAAAAAGAATGTTCATTAAAATTAGGTAACAAAAAAGCATATGACATAATTAATTTATCTTCACTAAAAAAAAAGTCAAGTACTTACAAAATAGTAAACCAAGCAAACTCAATACTTTTAGACAAACAATTATGTTTATTTTTTTCATCAAATAACAGAAATATGACTTTACAAAACCAATTTTGTACTGAAAGTTAATTTCATCATTAACGAACGTCATATTTTAAATACATGTAACTCAGCTTTAAAATAATGTAATAGATCGTGTTACATCATTATAACCTAGTTTTTAATCTCAAATTTATTAAAGTTGCTAAAAATTGAAGAAAGTGTATGCAAACTAAAAGTAATAAAGTAATTTTACCAAAAATTTTAACTGCTAGATTTTTTAAAGTGGAGTTATATGAATTTAAAGTTTGTTCCAAACTAAACTATAACAACTGAAACTGTTCTTCCAATACTTATGTATTAACTCGAGTCAAAATTCTTGGAATGAATTACAGTACACTCTCGATTATCCGTGCTCGGATTATCCGGTTTGTGGATTATCCGTGCTCATTCCAGAGTCACACAAAAAATATAAAGAGAAACATTTTGAAGATTAAAAAAAATTTTATTCACGAAGTTGTAACATTACCAAATGTTTGGAAGCAATATTCGTTATTGGATTGAAGTATATGGAATATTAGCAGCATGGTCAAGGTAAAATCGTCTACTTTATCACGATCTTGGAGAAAGATCATATCGCTTGATGAACAATCTTCTTCAGATGTTCAAGAAAAATATGATAACAGTATTCTCGAACAAGCAAAAGAAATCTGAGGTTTTGAAATTCTTGACGAAGAAAAGTTTGAAGATTGGTTTCAAAGTGATGCATGTGAGCCTGACTTCCAGTATTTGATAGATGAAGACATCGTTATGTTGTTAAATCAAATAGTGATGATAGTAACTGATGCAGTAAATGAAGGAAATACAATTTCTCATTCTGCTGCTCTGTGGAAACTTTATTAGATGGGAAGATTTGATTACGGTGACATTACTGCGGTTCGTAAAACATGCGTATCGATATATAACGGAGACGCATTACACATTTTTTTAAAAGTAAAATTCCTAGTTTGATGTTATACAGCATGCAAATGTCAGTAATTTTAATATTTTTTGTACTGATATTGATTTTTTCTTTAATTAAAGGAGTTTTCGGATTATCCGTGGTTTTCGATTGTCCGTGCGACCTGTCCCGGTGATTAACCCGGATAATCGGGAGTGCATTTTAAATGAAATGAATGATATCTACACAGAAGTATTAGTAATTTTCATCAAGAAAACTAGTGTATGAATTAATATCTTAACTAAAATTGCCACACACATGATAATTTCGAAAATTAAATATTAAAAAAAAAGGTTTATATGCACATTCTTACAGAAATAAAAATTTTATTTCAAATAGTTAAAGTACTATAAAAATAGAAAAGATAAAAAATTAAGAGATTGGTTTAAGAACTGAATTATACTGAACTGAGTATTATGTAAACACTCACTTTTCAAGGACTCTCTTAAATTTATGTGCAATACAAAATCATTATTTCAGACATTTAATATGTCAAATTTTAAATGTATTTTTTTAAATAGGCTTTCTGATAAAATGAAAAATTGCAAAATATTAAAAAATTAAAATGTATAAAAGTTAAATGTAAAAAGAAATACAATAACAATTACGCATAAAGATATTCTATCATAAACCAAATAATCAATGATAACATCTAAAATATGTATGGTAACAATTGTTAGTGAGTCATTAATATTTTTTTGCTTTAGTTATTTTCACTGCATAACTTTTTTTAATATGGCAATAATTACAAAAAAAAAAGTATAATCTTAATTACAGCATTACAGATTATAGACTTAAATTTTTACTTTTTTAACAAACTGATTTAATAATTAATTGATTGACACTTCCAATGATTCGTTGACTCCTAAAAATGTATCACCTGTGTCATGAATTATTATAGACATCATTTATTATCTTAAATACAACTTTATGTTTATCATTGTAAAGGGAAATATTAAATGATGTTCATTGATATCATATACATTGATTTTTTTTTTACTAAAGCTTTGATATTTATGCCATCATAGATTATTTAATATATTACTCAGCACAAACAGCATTTATAAAAAAACAAAATTAATTTCTACAGCAGCATTTATAAACAGCAAAAACAGATTATTATAAACAGAAATAGAATTTATAAACAGAAATGTATATATAGAGATAGCATCTACTTTAAAAAAAAAAAGAAAACTAATTAATGTAATTTAAAGAAATTTAATAGTCAATTTTTGAAGCTCTCAACACATGAATTTTTATATACATAGAATATTTCAGCATGTAAAGCATTTTAATGTCACTAAACATTTAGATTTAGAACTCAAACAACAGATTACAAACATTTTAATACTAACTAATAATAATAAATCTTTAACTATCATCTCATGTCCAGCAGCTGCAGATAACATCAAAGGATTGTATCCATCCTTCTTGTCACTGAAAACAAAAATAAAAATTAATTGGAAAGTAATATTCTACCAAAGGATTAAAATAAATAATGTTATTTCTACCTTTATATACTCAAACGGGCATGTAAATATTTAATCAGAAGTTCTAGAAAATGTCATTTAATTGTCTTTCAATCTTTGGCAAAAATTGCCAAGATGATGGATAAATGGTAACAAAGGACAAGGGATAAAAAATAGACTATATTTTATAAAACCTACCGTATATTACGGTGTATAACGCGCACTTTTAATAAAAAAAATAACATTGGAATGTACGGGTGCGCGGTATACGCCGAGTATACAAAATTATAGATTAAAAAAATTTAAATATAGAAAAATAATTTTATTTTAAGGAAATAACATACCTTTACCTATATACTTTATTAATTTTCGTTATTACATAAATAGTTCATTATATTCATCTTCTGTTATTTCTTCAGGCACGTCATCACAATCTGTTTCGTCTTCATCATCTGTGTTACCCTCATCCATAAATAAACAGTCATCTTCTGATCCGTCCAGATTATTTGAAATGCTGCATTTTTTGAATGATTTTCTAACACTCTCAGGCTTAATTTCATCCCATGCTTTTAATATCCATTCGCACACTGTTTCCAAACTTGCATGACGCATATGTCCTCCTTTCGTAAAGGTTTTCTCGCCCTCCAACATCCAAGTGTTCCACTGTTTTCTAAAATTGGCTTTAAATGGTTTGTTTAAGCAGACGTCCAATGGCTGAACTAATGGTGTCAATCCGCCCGGAATAACTGCCATATGGGTGTTGCATTCTTTCAGAATTTTTTTTGTATTATCTGTAAGGTGGGACCTAAGCATGTCCCACACTAAAAGTCTTTCTGGTTTTCTATTGATACTAGACAAGATATTGCACATGTACAATCCAAATTTTCGTGCGCGTTATACGAAGAGTATATCTTAAAATTTAAAAAGTTAATAGAAATTACGGGTGAGCATTATGCGCCAGAATATACGGTAAATGATATTGAAATTAATTACTTAAATAAGAATATATAAAGCAGAGTTAGATTATTCTTTTAAATTTCCTAAGGAAGGTTTATTTTTGTTCAAAAAGCTTACCTCAATAATTGTGGATAAGAAAAAAAAATTTAATATAAAAATTGAAATTGTAATGCAAATGCAAAGAAAAGCATGCACTTGTGTTACATATTAAAGTTCAAATTAATATCATTAAATATCACTTTATCAATGAAAATGAATAAAATACACTCATGAATATAATAACTATTAAACCACTCACCATATTTCAACCCAATTATTATCAACAGTTGTCTGTATTACTTCATGCATAATATTTGCTGATAATACTTAATAACAGTTCTTTTTAATAACAATACCTGCATTTGCTCTATCAATATATATTCCTGCTTAAAACTTCCTTGATTATGATACTTAATAATTCTGATTTATATTTTAAAATAAGAGTTGATGGAGATATTGCAGCAATGTCATTTATAATTGGCAGAATAATAGGTACAGTCATATGTTATCATTGATATACATTAAAAAAGATGTAATTGTACATTAATTTTTCAAAAAGGCCTTTAGATTATAGAGTAACCTGCCCAAGTAACATACATTAATACACTTAATGTTATAGTATAAAATAAAATAAAAAGGATACATAATGACTTAAACAGACTAAAAGTACATTTCAACTTTTATTATAGATTCTCCGCTTAAGTTAGATTTTACAAATGCACAATAAGCATCAATTTAAGTAAAAATAGTAAGTTAATCAAAATAATAAAGGATAATTTATTTCTTATCAATAATTTTGATCAACTTCATTTTATGCTAATAATTTTGTAATCCAAAATTTAATTAATCTGTACCAGCATTTAACAAAATATCAAAAAAAAGAGAACATTCTAATGCTTTTAACAAAATAATTGAATTTTGAACATTTTGAAATAGATTTTTTTTTCTTTTTAAAAAAAGAAAAATAACTAATCGTAACATACACCACATCTATCAAGGCTCCTTTTTCTATTAGTAACTGCAAAACACTTCTATGTCCATAAGCAGAAGCATAAAAAGCAGCAGACCATGCTTTAGAATCGAACAAATTTATATTAGCTCCAAACTGAAATTAAAACAAAATATTAAATGATAAAATGAACCATTAAAATATCTTTGTAATTTGATCAGTTTACAGTTTAAGTAAAACACTTGAGAGCTTACAGTAAAAACAACATAAGTAAAATTTTACAAATATCATTTCTTAGAATGTATTTTTTAACTCATGGAGTTTAAATAAAAAGAAATAAAGAAAAAGATTATTCAAACACTAGATTGCATTTCTTAATTAACACAGTTTAAATAAAAAGGAGATGAAGAAAATAATTTTTCCAATTTAAATTTAAAACATAAAATTTAAGCAATATATATTCAGAAATAAAGCAGATTTGAAATTAATTTAAAACACAACATTATTAAAGATCTATATTTTATAACATGAATGTAATTCATTCTTTATATTTACTTAAAAAATATATGCTTATTTTGGTAACATAATTAATAACAACATTGTACAAATGTCCAATTATTTTTTTTCCCCCTTCAATTTTGTGCTATATATGAATAAAGCAAAACAGCTTGAAATGACCACAAATGATGCTCCATTAACAGTATAGTTTTGGTTCTATAATAAACAGCCGCTTTTCATGTTGAAATACAGAATAAATAAAAATGGAAAACACAGAGAAGCAGAAGAAAATTACAAACAAGTTAGAACAAAGGGAAAAATGGTTTCTTCCTATTCTGTTGATGAGAAGTTTATTATTATTTTTTTAAAAGTTGTTTAGCTTTATTCATTGTGGGAATGTTTCATGCTTTTAATACCTACATCAAGAAGTAAGCTAACAGCGTCAGTGCTCCCACACTTGGAAGCAAGAATCAAAGCAGTCTGGCCAAAGTGGTTTGGTAAATCGGTTTGAGCTCTTTCTTCAAGAAGAAACGATAGAACTTTTAAATTGGTGGAGCAGGCTGCATACATAAGAGGAGTCCAACCACTTATATTATACCTGTTGATGATGTCTTTACTTTCTACACTGTGAGTTAAAATAAACAATTAGATCTGAATCAAAAGTTTTAAAGAAAAACAAAATTTGATTGAATTTACAAAAATAAGTCACAGTGATAGTATTGTTAGACATGTTTAAGAGAAGCAAAATTCAAAGCAATAAAAAAAGCCACAGTTTTACTTTTTATGGGAGAAAAATTTATTTTGCCCTAATTTATTATTTGAAATTCTTTTCAAGTCTTGCATAAAAAAATAAGCAATGGAACAAATTTACCTAAAATTAAAAATTTTTTGTTCTAACAATATATATGTCATTTTTCTTAATGTGTGACATTTAAGTACCTTGCCTTAATTTATTTTTCTTATGATGATTCTTTCATTTTTTGAAAATATATTAAGCCTTCTAATTACACATTTTAAAATTCATAAATCTATTATATGACAAATATAACTAACAACTCAATTACAATACTTAAAATGTCATATCTTTTCCCTGTCCTTAACCTTATAATCAGGTAGGTATTCAATATCTCGTATAATGAATGCCGTTCATGAAAAATTTGCCACTATAGCGGAATTTTCGAATTTCCAAGGAAAAAAATAGTCTTAAGAAAAGTTTCCCTGATTATGCAAATGCGATTTAAAATTATATTCACATGATTTGAAGCTCCACATCCAGATTCCTATTTACGCAATTTAAGATCGCACATTATATTTTCATGATTTTATATAGAATACCGAGTTTCGTATTAACGTGATTTAAAAGCCACTATTATGATTTGTGTTTGAATGACTTAAAAATTATATATGGGGATTAGCAATCACGTGATTTTAACATGAAACATCAAGATCCATATTCACCCAATTTTGAGATCCAAAATCAAGATTCGTATTCAAGATCAAACATCGAGATTCATATTGCAGAATTAAAAAAAATATTGAGATTCGTTTTTGTGCAAATTTAAAATTAAATGTTAGGATTCACATTCACATGGGGCCAGGAAAGTCTGGCTGGTAGGGAGCTGGGCCCATGCCCGAGAGGCTGTGATTTCTTTACCTGCCAGCCGAAGTTTATCCTGTACAAAATGGTAACTGGTGCACACTAAATCTTTTATGGTTATAAAGTTGTCCAAGTCCCCATAATAAATGTATAATAACCATAACAACAACCTCTGGGGTTACTGGATCGAAGATTGATTGTGCTCTGGTACAGGTCAATATTCCAATCTGTGGATGGATGTTGTGTGAATATGTCCTCCCTGTAAAATGGAATGTGACGCATGTATGTTGTCTCTGGATCATCTTCAGGGATGCTTCCCAGACTATCGCCAATTGCCCATTGTGCAGTTCTAGTGCGACGTAAATAAAAAATACCATATGGTATTGTCATGATTTAAAAGTTCCACATTGCAATTCATATTCACACAATTTAAATAAATAAAACCTCGCATCAATATTTTCATTAAAACTTTGAAAACATTCTGTGGATAGATGCTTTTGGAATGCTAAAATGTCAGGTACTTTTCAATTATTTAAAAAGTGTTTTTGCGCATAATATTTCAGGATTTCTATTTTTAGCTTTTCTGTTTTTTTTCCCCTTCCCCGCTACAAATTTATCCCTGTGGTATCAATCAATACGATATATATATGTCAGGGTGCATAGCTAAATTATTCAACAAAACATAAGCACCTTTTAAGCACTCAAATATTTTTAAGAACTTTAAAAAATATCATAATTAGACATGGTTGGAAAGTTTTTGACAATTGACGCTTTTATCTTGTTTTAATCGTCATGTCAAAAAAATTTTTTTTGAAATTATTTTTGACAATTGAAACAAATCAGGAAATTTTGAATCATGTAAAACAAATGGCATTTTCATATGCTACAGACAGACTATACGCTGAAATAGATTAGGGTTGAATTATTCATGAAAACGTTGAATAGAACAATGTGAACTGTGTCTTTTTGCATAATTCGAAGCAAAAATTAGCATAGTAGAGGAAAAATCTCATTTTGAAAAAGGGAAAATTAAGCACTTTTTAAAAACACCCTATGAAAAAAGTACCTTTAAGAGCTTTTAAAAAATGAAAATAAATACCTTTAAGCACTTTTTAAAAACGCTACTAACTCTGTATATATACGGTGGAGCATCGTTTATACGACGATCACTTATACGACGTTTACATTTATACGACGTTTTAGTGTGGTCCCAAATCATTCCTATTCATTTTAATGTAAAAATATATCGTTTATACGACGCACAGAATCGGTTATACGTCGGTTTTTAGATTTTGTTCACGTTTATTTAATTTTTTCTTGTGTATTTTAAAAAAAGGCGGCATTTGCCAACATGAATGATACAGAAAAGGGTGCCAACAAGAATGCTTGGATGACGACCGTAATTTTTACTAGATGACTGAACAATATTATGAAGAGGCAAAAACGAAAAACTTTGCTATTCATCGACCAATGTCCAGCGCATCCATCGATACTAATTATTTTGGAAAATGTAAAAGCTCTCTTTTTTCCTGCAAATTGCACAAGTGCGCTTCAGCCATTAGATTTGGCCGTGATTAGAAATCTAAAATTGCATCATAGAAAGCAGTAAGTTCAACTCGCTATTCAAAGCATTGTACAGACTAATAGCAAGAAAATATAATTAAAGGTAACATACATTCAAACTGCTCACTGCAATTTTTCTTCTTTGGTTATTTGTTTGTTTTGCTTTGTCTAATTTAGAAATTTATGTAAATCAACACGTTAAACATTAAAATTAACTGAAAACAGAGTTAGTTTCAGTTTTAGAAGTAAAAATCGATTATACGACGTTATCGTTTATACGACGTTTTTCGGTGGTACCTTCGGCAGCGTATAAACGATGCTCCACTGTATATATATATACATAAACTTCACAGTGGAAGGTCAACTCGAAGGGTATAACTTGTAGCAATCCTGGGACAAACCACTACACATTTTTTTTTTTAAATATCTGCAAACATAAAAACCTTTTAGCATCTTGGCGATTGGTGTAAGTGTGAACAGGTATGGATATAGGAATATTGCCTATCTAGGCAGCAGCATGGGTGAAACTGGAAAAAGAAATCACAGAAGGGCACTATTGAAGGAAATAACTCATAGCTACCCTTGGATAAACCATTACAAGCTTTTTTTCTTAATTTTTGAAAGTACAAAAACTCTTTGACACCTTAGCCACAGTAGACGGCAGGAACAAGTACTGATAGGAAATATACACCGGCTTGTGTTCTAAATATTTGTTATGCTTTTTAAATAGTCAACTGAAAAGAACATTTTGCTAACATTTTGAACAGTTATCTCATCCGCTAAATATTTTTGGATTGCCTAAATTTATTTTAAAAGAGTTTAAAGAACAAATACTGAAAAAATACCAGTGAGGACTGTAGTGACATTTTTCTTTTGCTTCAATTAGCACTAAATTTCAATGTTACATGACTGATATTTAATAACTGGTACTAGAAATTTAAATAATAATAATTTCAAAAAAAACTTCACAAATGTTTTCCCCCTCTCGAATGTCACACATTCTGAAGAATCACTCATATACATATAGAAGTATGGTGTCCTCAGGAGAAATTACCTAAGTATTTTTTGAAATATTCCTCAAAACAATATTATTTAGACATTTAAAAAAAAATAAAAGTAACTATATAAGTAGTCTCAAATAACGCACAATACAAAAGTTAAAAATATTAACTTTAATAAATAAATAAATTAAAGTTTCTTAGATAAAAATAAAGACTCAATAAAAATTAGTCTATACTTTTCAATTATTTCCCGAGCACTTTCTTCACACCCAATGCTAGCGGCAACATGTAAATCAAATAAGAACACATTTTCTCTAGGTAGTAAATTTTCAAATAGTTTATCCATGGGGAAAAATTAAAAAGTCAAATGTACGAATCATTAATTTTATTATCAAAAGAACAGCTTAAAGTGTGAGACAGAAGAAGTTTGTTTGTTATTTTACAATGTTTTGAGTTTTAAGCAATAGATGGCGCTTTTTAAGCTTTGCGTTGCCAATTTTTATTTTGTATGAAATGGAAAAATATTAAGATCTTATTCTCTTGGCCAACCATAAATTAGTTATTTTATAATTTTACAGAACTTGAAAAGGGCGAAAATAAATAACACTAGCTTGTTATCAACAGAGGAGTGATTCACAGTTGTGTGTTTCGTATTTAATTAAACGTCATTTTCTGTCAAATTTTCGATTCAATTGATCCTCCATTTTTATAAATATACTAATCGCCACTGAAGTATTGCTACTGCCTCAAAATGATAGCTCTTATTAACAGGTTTCTTGATTGGATCAAGAGTTTGTTTTGGAAGGAAGAAATGGAGTTGACTCTTGTTGGTCTTCAATACTCCGGTAAAACAACGTTTTTGAATGTTATCTCAAGTGGACAGTTTTGTGAAGATATGATACCCACCGTAGGATTCAATCTGAAGAAGGTGACGAGGGGAAACGTTACGATAAAACTGTGGGATTTAGGAGGACAACCGAGATTTCGCAGTATGTGGGAGCGATATTGTCGAGGAGTAAATGCTATAGTCTATATGGTTGATGCCGCGGATCTTGAAAAAATAGAAGCTTCTCGTAATGAGTTACACAATTTATTAGATAAACCTCAACTAGCTGGCATTCCTGTTCTTGTTCTCGGCAATAAGCGCGACTTGCCAAACGCCTTGGATGAGAAAGAGATCATTGAACAAATGAATCTCTCTGCTATTCAAGATAGGGAAATTTGTTGTTATTCTATATCTTGTAAAGAGAAGGATAACATAGATATCACCTTGCAGTGGCTCATTTCACATTCAAAGTCAAGTAGTCACTGAACATATGTTAAAGACTGCCTTTTACCACGTAAAATGAAATGATGTATGGTGTGAATGTTATACTAACTATACATGGAATGCTTAAAAACTGTCGCAGAATTGTCATCAGATTGTGAATAAAGGTATTACTTTCTTGGTAAAGTAGTTAAGTGACTTTCATATGAGTAAAATGTTATTTTAGCTGTAAGTTGTCAGTGTCTTAACTTTGCGTTTCACTGAGGCCAAGCATTAAATGTATAGCAGGAAACTGTTTATTTGTGATTGTATTTTAGTCAGTGAAAATTACACTTTATATAGTTCATTTATGTTATTTTCTGTAATGTGATTTTGTAGTGTATCCATTTTTAGTTACTTTTCCCTACTGGTTTATGGAATATATCTATATATAACTTATAATCTTTTGCTATCTGAATAATAACTGTGCATTGAATGCTAAGATTCAATTTATTTATATATTTTTTCTGCTGTTGTTCCTTTGAAATCAGATGATTTTCTATTTGCTGACACTTTTTGAAGTTAAATTTGAAAAATTATGCTGTAGTTGTAGTGATTAATTAATGATGGAACTTTATTGCTGTTATTCAGCTTTGTGAAAATATACTTTTTACCAGCATAATCCTTTGTCTTGAATAAAAATTTCCATGCTAAATTATTGCTTTATGTATTTTTTATCTTGTATTTTCTTGTCATTTTTTTTCTCAGTTGTTTAAATTTTAAAGTAAGTTGTAGAAAGGCCAACAAAGTTGAATAGTTTAATTAAAAACTGCAATAAGCATTAAAATTAATGCTTGAAAAAACTATTTTCTATAAATAAGTTATATTCTGTATTTCCTTAAAAATAATTATTAATGACAGAGATTAAAAAAAAGTGGAACACTTATCAAATCTATACAGTTGAAATGAAACATACAATAAAACGAAGTATGATATTGACTGAAAAATTGTTAAGACTTACTGTTTTCATTGAAAAAGTTAGGAATTCTAATATTTAGAGAAGTTATGCAAAGTAAAATCTACAATATGTGAAATTTCAACAAAAAAATTTTCTTTTTAGCGTTGCATTTTATAGATTTTTTTTTTTTTTTGATACCTTGATACCATGTAGGGATGTAACAGATATTCGGTTGGTCAGAACAATGTGTTTACTCTACAGTGGAAGTTGATTCTTTTTCTTTCTGTTCAAACAGAAAGAAAATGGATTCTAGTTGAAATTGATTCAAGTAGAGTAGAAATTTAGCAGAACAATTCTAGTAGAAGTTGAAACAAATTATTTTAAGCTAAGAAAAGCAAAATTAATTAACTTTTGATCACCTTTGAATTATTAATTGTAATAATACTGCATATTTTCTTAAACAGTTATGACTCTTATAAATCTTGAATTTATATGTTGCAATCATTTTAAATTTAGTTTTCCTATTTCTTTCAAAAATGAAATATTTTTTAAACTAATATTTTATGGTCATTTTTTTTACTTCGGTGGCTGAGTGGTAGCGCTTTGCGCTCCTGTGCCACAGGTCCTGGGTTCGATCCTCGGGCCGGGCAAGGTTGATTCAGCCTTTCATCCCTTCTGTGGGTCAATAAATGAGTTATAAGCATGCTTGGGAACTAAACACTGGGGGTTCCGCGTTCGACTGACCACCTGACCGGAACATCTGCTCCTGCACCCCAGAAAACTGAGATGGGCACAGTAGGCCTTGGCCCTCTATGAGCTGTCGTGCCGCTGAGTTTAGCTGAGTTTTTTTTTTTTTTTTTTTTTTTTACTTACCAACATTTAACTACTCTAAGTAAAGCATACTTAAATATTTCACAAGCAATTCCATTATACAGTCGGCTCATTTTAAAATGTAAAGGATCTGTAAAAATATTCCAATTAGATGGATATTTGGAATAAACTAAACTAACTGGCTCAATAGCTTATGCGGATCAAAATTTACTGAGCACATCCCACTCTTTATGACCTTTGGCTCTGGAGTGCAGGGGCAGTTGTTCCGGTTGAGTGATCAGTAAAACTTGGTACTCTCAGCATTTTGTCCCCAAGCATGCTTGGTACTTATTTTATTGACCCACTGAAGGGATAAAAAGCTGATCCAACGTTGCCCACTCTGAAGATAGAAGCAATTTTCAACTAAATGGAGTTGCAAGTTAAAGTACTGATATTATAATCTATTTGCTTATTCTTCTGGAAAACTTTATCTTTTGATTATATCTTGAGAATAAGTGTTTGATAGTTTAGTTAGTTAGAAAGTTTTATGATTGACAGTGACAATGTAGTTTTGAATAAACAAACAATAAATTTGGTGCAAATCAGCTGAGGATCGCTAATTTGTGTGGAAAGAGAGTATGCAAAGTAAACATTCCATTTTTTTTAAAATGAAAAAAATTGGGTAAATTGAACAAGCAATGTTTCCTAAGTTGAAATCTTATTAATAATTTAAATTTTTCCTTTTTTTTATGCATTTTTGTTTTGTTTAATTCCAATTTTTCAAGTATAAATTTTTTTTATGAAAATAAACAAACTCAGCCAAATATTAAAGATAAAAATAACAAAAGGTGGTAAAGTATTATGGATACAGATTTGCATAGACTCATTAGAAACAAAAAAGTATCCAAGGAGTACTTGGAACTACTTAGATTTCCAAATTAGTCCTTAGAAACTGCTAAGATTATTGCGTTGCATAGATGAACTTACTAAGTCCACTGATGAATTTGCTGTCCAAGCAGTGAAACGAAATGATATAACTTAGCTGTTAAAATCTAATAGTTTTTCTATAAAAAAAAGCTTTAAAAGAAAAAAAATTTGAATTGCAATAGTTAGGAGAAAAAAATAACAGCAAATAATTCTAATTTTACATGTTACAAGCAAATGTAATGATTTACTGTGATTTTTTTTGTTGTTGTATAAAATGCCTTAGATTTTCTTATGTATTCAAATTTAAAAGTATAAGATTGGTGGGTTTTTACATTAATCTTTAACATCTGTACTATGTACTTTAACAAGATTTATTAAAATTGGAAAATGTATTTATGTGTGAAAGTGATAACTTTATTTTTCTTGATGAAGTTTGACAAAGTCAAAATTTATTTCAAAAGGGCTAGAAAAAAAAATCTTATGCAAAATATACATTTTAGCAAGTTCTTTATAATAACTGCTTTTTAATTTTTAAAAAAAAACTGTCTAGTTATCATTTACACAAAGTTTTGAAATTTTTGATAAGTGCTCAAAATTTTGGACTCCTTGGATTTCTTCTTCTGATCTCTGTGTGAACCCTGTGGATAGTACTCACACTAGTTCTAAAGTTCTTATCTCTCGTATTACAGAATCATTCTTAATGATTGATTTAAATGCAGTTACAAATAAGATAGATCATCAGGGTTGCAGGGTTTCCGCTACGGTAGCTTTTTTCGCAAAATGCGAAAAGACCCCTCAAAAATGCTAAAATTCAACAAAGCATTTTTGCTAAAGGATTTTACTAAATTCCATTAAAAAAAAGCTTCCGCGAAAATAGTTCCCATAGTTCGGAAGAATTACAGCATTATGGTGTAAAGGAAATCCGTTGCATTTTCAATTTGTTTTCGGAATCTCCCAGAAAAGATTTTCAGTTTACAGAAACTCAGGGTTGGCAGGTTTTCGACATGTGACAGTTTTTGACAGTTTAAACCATGGTTTAAACCGTCACGTCAAAAACCTCACTGTCAAAAATGTCGAAAATGTCAAAAACCTATATTCATATGTGAAATTTAATTAATACATAAAATTTATATATTTTTTATAAAGGATAGTGTTTCTAAATATGTTCTAGAAAAAATAAATTTAAAAGTTTGAAGAAACACTTATATTTTGAATAGTAACCAAAATCTTGTACTTTTGAAAGCTCACATCTTTTGTAATATTATGTATTCATTTTCATGTGTTATTGAAAATCTGCAGTGATATTATTAAGAAATTTATTTATAACCAAATTTAGTGTATAGTATAGATTATACTAAAAATTAGACATTTTTAAAGATAAACATTAGCAGTTTTGCACATTAGACATCTTTTAAAGAAAAATCTTTTTAATATTCTTTTAAATCTTCTTAATAATCTTTTTAACATAAGACAATACAAATTTAAGTGCTTTCTGTTAAATACACAGAGTAGTTAGTGTCGATTTACAGTATATTCAGCCTATTCATTTACTATGCTGAAAATTTAGTTTATCCAAATACTTGTGAATTTCATTTATTCATTATTTATTCATTTCATTATTTGTATCATTATTTCATTTCATTATTTATTCATTATTTATTTCATTATTTGTATTCTTAATACAAGTGGGGGAAGCAAATTAAGAGGTAAAAATTGTTTTAAAATGATAAGTGTAATAATTATAAATAAATATAATAAACAATATGAATTATATTTATCATTATTCCCAAATATAACTACTTTTAAATTCAAATTAACATACTGGATAATAAAGATATTCGGTATAACATTAAAAAAAAAATTTTCATACACTTGTATCAAGTTTGTATTTATACAACATAACTTGTAAGTTCCTTATAAATATTACTTATATGTTCCTTATATGTCAAAAATGCATAGTAATAAACTTTTAATTTTCTTAAGTATCAAAAAAAAAATCTTTTTTTTTTCAAAATATAAATATTTAAAAAAATTTTGTGCAAAATTTTTCTGCACATGCATTTGAATATAAATTTCTGAGATTTTAAATCTGTTATTTTACCTTAATTTTAATTAAAAAATATTTTAAAACCTGCTGATTACCTGTAGTATAATTAAATTTCAATATAATGCATGGCAACTGTTGGTAGTTTTGAAGTTTATATATTTTTTTTGGCAAACTTTAGTTTTTGACATTTTTGACGGTTTAAACCAGTATTATACCCTTGTCATGTCAAAAACCACTTTTTGACGTCAAAAACCCAACCCTGCAGAAACTGAATTACTTTGTGAATGGGGATTATTTAAACACATCTTAATGCAACGATGTAAAAACATGTCATTTAATGAATTACTTTTATTTTTATATACCAATGATGTGTCTGAACAGTACCCATTAATAACTTCTGTTATAGAGTATTGTGCAACAATACCAATGCACACTGTTGACTGTGAAAGGGGCTTTAGCTGCCTTAATTTGATTAAAACTAATATTCGAAACAGGTTGTTAATCAACCATGTAAACAATTTGTTAATGATTAATATTGAGGGCCCTGAAAGTGAATTTAACTTTCAAGAAGCATTTGTAAAATGGGCAAACATGAAAGAAAGGAAGATTGTTAATTATAAACCAAAATGTTTTGATAAATAATAAGTGTGTTTTTTTTTTGTTATAGGTATTCCTTTTGATATTCTTGTGCATTAAGCTATTCTTTGTCAGATAACTTACAGTACTTGTTTGATATAAAGTAATTTTATAAGCCTAATGGCATTTTAGCATTTTGCTAAAACTTTTTTTTCAGATTTTAGCTTTTTTGCTAATGAATTTTTAGACTCAGCTTAAACCCTGCAGGGTTTCAGTAATTGTTTCTATTTACATTTTTTTTAAAAATATTTAATTAGTAGCTCTCCTTGTACTCTATATAATCATAAGTTTAGTGGATGTAAGATAAATTTTTAAACCTACATACTATATTGTCATATCAAAAATGAAGGCTTCATGTTTTAACACTTCATGATGAAACATACAATACAGAATAATGAAATCGGGAATATTATCGCTTACTTTATCAGCTTTAAAACAGAGAAAAGATCATGTTCTTGTTGTTTAGATTTCATTACCATTGATTGCTCAATTGATCCCAAAAACCCTCAATGATTTGCCCCAAATTGGTTGTACTTGCATTCAAAAATACATTCTCACTGTCAATCATAAAACTTCTATCAAATATTGGTTCTCAAGATATAGCCCAAAGAAAGGGTTTTCCAGAGTAAAAAGCAAGTATATTGTAATAACAATGATTTGTTAGCTTAATCATTAATTGGAAGGATAGCACCCTTTAGGAATTATTTATCTTTGGTTTCCGAGTTTAAGTTAGTACAAGTAAAATCATCACAGATAATTTTGAGGTATGTTGGTGTATTTGAAAGGTATACGAAATTTTCTTTTTGTTGTTAGCTTAATCATTTTTAAGTTATGCTTCTATAAACCTAAATTTTGTAAATTAAACAAAAATTAATAAAATAAAACTGAAGTTGTGTCAATTCGCGGAGAACATTTCGACAGCGGTACATTTTGACTATCACTGGTTGAATAGTTAGTGGCAGGGGTAAAAATTGAGAAAATTTAGTCACTGGTCTGTTTAGAATGTCCATTTGGTTTTTTGTGGAAAAAAGGTTATGAAAGTGAATTTGGATGAAAATTTACTATACAAAGACTGTATAATGTTCACAATTGTTATTGTAAATGTGGTATTTTATGGTAATAACAGACTGAAACATGAAACAGAAAATAAAAAAAACTCAAAACAGTAAACCACTCTTTTACATCAATTGCTGATTTGGGGGCTCTTTTGGTGAGTTAAACTTCTAAATAATTTTTGACAAATCTGTGCTGGATGCCTTAGAAGGGAGGTGAACAGAAAATGATGAGGGCACCTCCGTGTGAAATATCTTGATCATGACATTTTTTCATTTAATGGCGATTTCATTGCTAGTTTTCATTTAATGGCAAATTTAATAACTTTTTGCTTATTTTCAAATTTATTAATAATCGAAAAAATTTAAATTTATACATCATTTTAAACTATGTAACTTTAAATGATAAAATGCAAAATTTGAATAAAACTGATCAAATATTTTATGAGCTATGAAATTTCAATAAAGCTGTATTTTGTTTGTTTTCATTTAAGAACAAATTTATATCTTAAACCAAATTCATACTTAAAAAGACCAATTTTCTAAAAGCCACTTGCAATTAATGTATTTACAAATTTTGCATGACGAAAATTAATAAAGGTTATAAAATTCATAAAAAAAGGGTGAGACTTTATTTTGTAAATTTATTTTCAATTTACATTACATTGTCCTTTATAATTTTTAATACTACACTGCACAAGTGTCTGATAAATCTGAGCGCTTGTTATTTTCTCAAATATTGAAAAATTATAATTTTAAAAAATTAATTAATTAAGAACAAAAAGAATTAAAATACGACATAGGTATTTGCATAAGAAAACGGAAATTAATAAATTGCTATGTATAACGTAATAACATTCCACATTGTTTTAGAAAATATCTACTTAAATCGTGCAAGAAATTGCAATTAAATAAATAGAAGTATGTAAAATATTTAAATTCTGTTGGTAGGTATTTTGAAAATTGATCACCCAACAATTTTCTTAAAAATGGTTCAAAAATACTTATCTCAAATCAAACACAAAATTTACTGTGCGTTAAAAACCCTAGTATTATTCGTTATTATACAGATTTTTTTAAATTACCAACACGTGTTGCTCCCCAACCTCCATGATTGATCATAATCATACTTAGTTCTCACTTTGAAACAGAAATTTTGTAATTACAAAATTTATTCCCTTTTAAATATTTTGTTAATTTATTTATTCATTTTTGGTAATGCTGTTTCAGTAAAATTTCTTCCCCCTCTCATCTCTATAACTCAAAATTTTATGGACAAAAAATAATAAATTTTACCATTTTTGAGACATGTTTAAAGAATATTCTGATATGAAGGTGTTTATTGATGCAGGCATTAATTTTTGAATTATATTTTATGCAAAAGTTTTAGTTCTTTTTTTATTTTGTGGAGAGTACGATTAGAAAGAGAGAGGAGTAGTCTTTATACACGAGAAGAGAGTATGTTTTGCCGGAACATACCCTTATGTCTGAAGATAAGCAATGCATCTAACTTTAAAATTTCGAATGAGTTTGCATTTAAATAAGTTTATTTGTGATTTTTTTATTTTTGCTTTTCAGGCTTTTTCATGTAACAGAAGCATAAGAAAAACTAATAAGGTTAAAAAAGATCTTAAATATTTTTTTAAATTAGAAATTAATTTTAAAGTTTATAAATTTTAAATCTTTAGATTTTTTTGAGGAAGTCGAAGTATTAATAAAAAATATTCTATTCTTTCCTGTCTTATGGAGGATAAAATGACCAGACTGTCTTACATCATCATCATAAAAAAAACTGAATTATTTTAATAAGGTGACTCTATAGTCATGCAAACTAATGTAGACAGTTTTAAAATTTATAACTGTTTCTTCGTTTTAAAGTTCTAGAGAATCGGTCATGCTGTTTTGATGAAAATCTAATTTCCTTAAGGACAGAAATGAGTTCATTTTGTTAAGATTGTGACTGTGTGGGCAACCTCAATATACTTAAAGAATGAACGACGAATAAAAGACCAAGTGTGTAAAATCCAGGGCAACATTTAAGAAAAAGGTGAACATTTTCAGACGAGCTTTTAAAATTATTAGTGCTAAAAAATTAGAAGTAGAAGCCAACTGCTAGAAATATTGTTATTAGTATAAAACATTCTCACCAACAAAAAGGAAGACATTCTATGTATTCAACGAAAAATATAAACGAAAAATTTATTCTTAATATGCAGCTCGTTGCAGTTTTGATTATTTTATACATTTCTCTTCTTTTTATATATTTCTCTTACTAATTTTATTTTGACCAGCTGTATATTCTTAATTTACAGCTGGTTAAATAGTAAAAATATTCAAGAGGGAATAAAATTAAAACTCAATTAAGCTTTCCTATAGAAGTAGACATGGTAATGAAGCCAGTGCATAGAGAGAAAATGGGTTAGAATTCTAATTTCCGCTGATACAAGTGCACCATAAATGAGAAAAAAAAAAAAAGAAGTTGAGTAAATGATATTGATTGCATTTTTTTTATGCAAAAGAAATCAAGTTAATTTTATATAAAAAAGCTCAGTATGTGGGATAGTTTATAAGCTTATTATAAGTTCTAGACTAGCAAAATATATTTGCATGATACAATGAATTTTTGGTAGATCAGAATCTTAACCAAGATCTGCAATGAAGCACTGCATTCAAGCAATCAGGAAGCTCATAGAGGAAAATTTTGGCCCTTAATCTTACTTCTCAGAAAATTTATTTTACCAGGCAAAGATAAAAGGTTTTGGTAATAAAGAAGGATTCACTCACGCTCCACATTCCTAGACAAATGCTGTCTGCCATTAGCAAAGCAAGACTCTTAGAGGCCCTGAGATAGTGAGGGCAAGTTAATCCCTGAAAATGAGATACAGTAGGGAACCGATTATCCGGAACGATCGGGACCATTGCTATTCCGGATAACTGATTTTTCCGGTTTTCTGAATCGCTACAAAAAAACGTTTTTTTATTGTTAAACCAAACTAAAAAAAAATATTTGAAAATAATCTTAAAAAGAAGAAAAAACGATGAAGTAATACACTAATGATTATTTCCAAAATGATGGTAAGGTAAGCATCTTTCAAAAAAGAAATAAAAATCCTAAAATCTTAAGAGGAAAAAAAATTTTTTTAAAAAAAATAACGGGAAAATTTATCGAATTTCGTTCCGGTTTTTTGGTTTCCGGATAACGGCTCCTGTACTGTACTTTTAATTTGTAATGAAATATTTTTTTTCACTTGAAAGTACTTAAAAATAGCATATTGATATTTTATTAATAAGCTTACTCCGTTCAGCCTTTTAAATTTAAAAACTTATGAAAAAAAATTAAAATTTTTCGATTGAAATTTAGAAAAATTTTACAAAAAATTTAAAATTTAATTTAAACAATATTTGAATTTTAGATACCCTTGAGCACTGCTCCAATGGCGGTTCTGTCCCTGCCGTCTCTCTTAGAAGGGAGGGATGAGGCCCTTACCATGAGAGTCTCAGTGTGACTTAAGCTCCCTAGTCAAATTAATAGCATCTTAATTAACTTTTAACTTAGTTGTTGATTTATAATAATAAAAAAAATTTTTTTTGCTATTGATGTAATGATTTTTTTTTTAGACTTGTGAACTTAATATAATCAATTATGTAAAGCAAAGAGAATTCAATGGCTAGGACATCTTGAGAGAATGGAGGAAAACAGAGGCCCTAAGAAGATATTCAAGGGGCAGTGCCAGGGCTAAAGGAAAAGAGGAAGGCCGGCAGAGAGATTGTTAGACAAGGTGGAGAAAGACCTTAAGATTCTAAAGGTTCGAAATTGGAAACAAAGAGCTAGAGACAGGAGAAAAATTACTTGCAAGGCCATGGTCCAACATGGACTGTAATGCCGGGGAGTTAGTTACAATTTGTGAACTTAGAAACTACAGCGCGAGAATCTCGCATTAAAAAATGATTTCCACAAAAAATTTGCGCATTTTATAAGTCAATTTCAAAATTCGCGAATATCTCGCATTTAGAAAAAAATTTCTCATTGAGCCATTCAGAATAAATTCCGTTTCACTTTTCTTCTTGTATTTTTCATTATTTTCAACATCTGCCCCATTATCTAGCTTCCCTAATTACCAGTATTGTTCAGAACCTTTAAGAACAACAGAACACCATCCCTCCGAACCTCTTTCAGAACGCATTTCTCTGCAACCAAGTGTTTACCGTAGGTAAGGTTTCTTCATGTAAGACGTTCAAATTTTTTGCGCATTAATGTAAGATGGACAAATACCCTTGTAAAGGCAATATCTTTACTCTGAAACGGACAAATGAAAAAAATGTGGATAGAAATGATCAAAACGAAACAAATACCCATTTGAGCAACCTAATGAGAATAGCTGATGATTTCCATATGATGATGCAGCAAAAATATCCAATGCTTTAAAAATTTATTATAATTAAAGAAGTCTCTTATGTTTTTTTTTTTTAATTTTTAGAAATCTCACCCTGTTTTTGTGAAAGGGTGAGAAATTCTCACCCATTTTTCTTCTGCGATGAAAACACTGTGAATTATTTTATATACTTTTATCTTTATCCAAAAATATCACCTTCTTCCAAAATGAAGTAGTAAATCAAAATAAATTCATCACCTGAACTTCAAATATGGAACAATAAAATGAAACCTCATCCTCATTTGTTTACACAGATAATGCAGATCTATAGCCAAATTTTGGTGATAATGATTGAGAAAATAAATATTATGGCAGTTCTTGAGCACTAAAACTTTATAAACTGTTTTCTGTTTATTATTTTTTTCAAAATTTATTTTAACTGCACTATTAATCTTTCTTTTAACTTTAACATCATTTTGTGTTCAGATATTGAAGTTATAGAGTTCTTTGCTTTTTAAATAAGAAATTTCATCATATAATGTTTTTTTTTAAAAGAAAAAAAAAATCAGATAAAAAAGTGCTTATTGGATTTTTTTTAAAGGAAAAAAATCAAAATAAAACCTGGGTTTTAATATTTGAGAAAGTGAGTTTATATAGATTGATATAGTGAGTAATGTGATATTATCTATCACATTATCTAAAAAATATCTACTAAAATCTTGTATCATTCTAAGGAGTAAATGTGAACCAATCAGTTAGCTTGTTCAAAGATTTAATATTGTTAAATATTTTTCCTACTCTTCCTTTTAACTTTTATGACAAATGGGCAGTTAAATAAAGGATACAGGAGTGTTTTCTATTTATTCATTAAAAATGGCGGGTACTTACCCCCATATAACTTACCCATAAAAAACATAGTAAATTCCTTTTTATTTGGATATAATGAAAATAAATAAACAAAATATATTTGAGCCAACAAATTGGATTAGTACCAAACTAAGCTCAGAGCAACTCCAAACAGCTAAAATGTCTTACTGCACCTTTTTTTCTTCAAAAGGTTGTGCACATTTATGACTAGAAATGCAATTTGATACATTTTATTCCGAAGATGTATCAATATTTGTACCAAAATAATTGGCAAGTTTTGGCCCCAACTAGGCAGACGATGTGAGAATTTTTGTTTTTTTAAAAAAGAAATTCGGGTAAAATTTAAAGCCACCCCTAGGTATGCCACTACGTAATTTTCAAACTTTTTTTTTTGGAAGTAAAAAAAAAACTCTTTTGCACTTAGGCAATTGTAGTTGGTGGAAATATCCCTTTTTTTTGTTCACAATTTAAAACACAAAATAATTTATTATCACAACAAAAGTATTTATTAAACCTGATTCTATCTATTTCTACAATTGCATTACAAACAATTACTTCTTTGAAAGTCTTAATTCTCTTTCTTTTTTAAAAGAAGCTAAGTCAGATTTCAGAAGAAAAGCCTGTTTTTGAATGTAACCACCTTTGCCTCTATTATATATGCGGAGAGAATCTTCTATACCTTCTTCACGTTTAAAGGAGTTCCAGTCATCAATTGACTTTTGAAGTGTTGAAGTTTTTGTTTTTTTACTAATTTTACCAATTACTGTACCCAATATAGAATGTCTTTTTACACCTATCACAGCTTTAGAGGAATCTTTTGAATGTGATTGTGAGTTGGTATTTTTTTTAAGTAGTTTAGAATAGTTGTTTTCACTTTCAATTTCGTATTTGTCATAGTCAGTTTGTTTAGAAGAATCGCTTTCGGATAGTTTAACATATGATTTTAAATTATTGAAAGAATCACAATGGGAATCAGCCAAAAAATTATTCCACACTTTTTCTTTGTAAATTTTATCAGGGATGAATTTATCTTGAGCAGGTGCTTCACAGTTTGATTCTTCGTTTTGTTCTTCTACATCTTCTAAATCATCACTTGACGGTTCATAATCAATATCCTTTTCACTATCATCTGCATCAGAATATGAATCAAACATTGCTGATTTTTTTAATACTCTCAGTTAATAAAGAAAAGATGATATTTAAATGATTCTATAATTAATGTGTTAGCGTGATGCGCGAGCAGACGAAATTCAACCAAGGCATTGGTTTTGTTATTATTTTGTTTTCAATTTAAGTCAAAGTTAAAGTGTAGATATATATTATTACTATATTTTCTAGTTTTCTAATGTGCAAGGTTATTAAATTTTTTCGATTATTTGAGTCTCTAAATTTAAATAAAAAATACATTGGACTGAATAAATATTATTTATACGATTATAATAAAATATTATTTCTTGTCTTTTTTTTCTAACTGTCATGTTAACTGTTAAAACAAAGTCATGTTTTGAAATTTTTTCCTTTCATTTGTTAATTTACCGGATGATGAAACAGTAATTAAACATTTCTATAAATTGCAATTAGATAAATTTGTGAAATATATTGCTTTATCAGTATCAACTGAACATTTTAAGATGGAAGCTTTAGGAGAAGGAAAACTCACAGGTGCACAGAAGGAAGAATTGATGGACCAAGTAAAACAGCAAGTAGCTGTTTTATTAGCACAAGAATTACTTCAGGTTTTTATAATGTTTGCTTAATTGCCTGTCATAGATTTCCGATCTTTTGGTGATTACCATTTTTTATCTGTTTATCATATGATCTTGAATTATTAATAAATTTTATATTATCATCAATCCTGGCAATACAGCCCAGGATGGGCCGAAGACCTCTATTAAGCGTTGCCAGCTACTGCTATAGGCAGCATGGATGTAGCAGGGATCCAATTTTTGTAGTGGGTGAAATTAAAATGCACTGCCATGCCAGTTTTCTAAATTTCAAATGTAAGGACAAAAAATTAATAATAGCAAAACTATTAATGATTTTTTTAATCTTTTTCTTGTTTTTAACTTTGATGGTTTTAAGGCAAGGAGGATATTTCCGTATCGTGATCTGTGGCAGAATAATCGCTAAGTCTTGGCTACTTCAGGGCAGCGTTTTGGGAGAAACTAAGAAAAAACATCACAGAAAGGGACCAACTCGAAAGATATAGGCAGATATCTACAAGTACCTATCCCTAGGCAGATATCTACGTGTTTATTTTTTTAAAAAAATTGCAAGTTTAAGATCTATTTGGCACCTTCACGATTGTAGTTGGTGAGACAAATCGCGATATGGAAATATTCCCCAAGTTAATGATGGTTCATAAAAATTTTCTTAATTTTTCTAAAATACTGAGGAGTATATTTAAAGATTTCTAATTATTAAAGGGGGCATTATACCCACTGTTCACCGTGCCAACAACACACAAGACTGGTAGCCAAACTCTTCAATTTTTTGACCTTGAAGATAAAGCAGTCCTTCTACACTCTGTCTATCCATATAAGCTTACCTCTATCCTTGTTACTTGGTTTAGCTGAAAAAATTTCTTTTAGTGTATTAATGTCGTTCATAGACATAACTTGCTTTACACAGTTGAGAGGACTTATTTTTTATATTGTGAACCACATCTGGTTCTTTGAACAAGTGATAAAATTTGGTGCTTTGTTTTCTACACCAGAAACCATTTTCCCAGATTCCTTTAAAGATGCTTCTCGCCATCTTATGTTTAAAGGTATTCAAAATCTTTTCCTCCTAATCCATCCTACGTCAGATTAGGATATATTATATGTTGCAATTAATTTTTGAGGTTTTACGATTTGATTTTACGAAAATGTTTTTTGCCGCATTGAAAATATTTAGTGAATTTAATTTAAATTATTAACATATTATTAAAATTATTGAAGGATTTTATTTTGCATAAATATGCACACTTTTGATTTTAAAAATTTCAACTTAGATTTGATGATATTGTAATGTTTGCTCATCATGCTTTATTGCTCAAAAATAAATTAAGTGTCTCCTATAGTCAAAGTTCTACATTTATAATTTATTTAATCTATATCATTTAATACATTCTCATGATTTTACATAAGTGTCACCTCAATTTTAAATGAATCATATTTAATGAAATATTCTCTTAATAAAGATTAATAACTTCTTATTTGATGTTTGCAAATGATATTCTTATTTTACCGAAAAACACCAATATTTTGTAGACTGAGCTGATTGTAACTTGATAACTAATATATTTTATCAATAGATTCTAAGGAGTAATTTTCTGATTTGAGCCAATAAGAAGGGTGAGGACTAAATGTCATGAATGTTATCCTGAGCGAGCAAGGAAATTTCACCACCAACTTGCTGTAGTTATAATCCGCCTGCATTATTTTAAAGAAACTATAAAAATTTTTAAAACTGTTTTAATGGAAGTGATACATTGTTTTATGAGATGCACTGAAAAGTAATATCAGTTTTAAAATATGTTTTATTGCAGAGTTGGCAAGGTTTAGGACAGAATGGATTAATCTACGGTTTAAGCATTCCTGTCTAAAAACCTTTTGACTTAGTCTGTTCAAAACTCTTTTATTCAAATTATGTCACAATTTAAAAAAAAATATTGTGTGAAAAATGAAAGGTTAATTTTTGAACAGGAAAAATGAAGACAAGTTTTTGTTTTATTAAAAAATTTTATTATCATTTTTAATCTTGCATTATTTATAATTTTGTGAAAACATATTTATTCATATTTAAAGGATTAACTATTTATTCATATTAAAAGGATAAGGTTATTCACTTTTGTTGTCCATTGAAATTGTGAAGCTTCAAGAGTTATAAATTTTTTTCTATTGTATTATATTATTTTCCTTTAATAAGTTACAGCAAATTGTGTAAAAAATATCAAATATTTATTATATGTAATTATTATGCTTACAATGGTTACACTATAGAATTTTTATCTTTTACCAATGTTCAAGGTTTTGGACACTTTAAGACAGTTTTAGTCAGTTTAGGGCAGTTTAAGAGAGTAAAATTTACTTTAATTATAGATTAAATTTTTTTTTTTCTACTCCGTTCTTCTGCCCCTTTATCACAACGCTTGACGTATTAGATATTCCTCATGCTTCATAAGAATGAATAGATATTTTTTTCCAAAATTTGAAAGTATTTTGATGCTGTAATTTAAATATTTGTTTTCAAATTCTGAGGTTATAGAATTTATTTTTGAAAGTATCTAAACAATTTATCTCTTGGTATTTTGTCATCATTTCTTTGTTTATGAGTTTTTAAACGAATTATTTTTTTAAAAAATTTATTAACTTTAATTTTTTTTCTTTCAGAAAGTCACTGATAAGTGTTTTAGAAAGTGCATTACCAAACCAGGAACTAGTTTGGACAGTTCTGAACAAGTATGTTGTTTTATTCTTAAATCTTCGAACTTTAATCCTAACTTTTCTGCACTTAGGCTTTCCTTATCATCAGGGGTCTGTCTAGGTTTTTCTGAAAGGTACCTATTTTGTGAAAATTTTGACATAATTTGTGAAAAATTAAAAATTATATTAAAAAGTCAACACAAAAACATGGTAAAAATATAGATTTATCGTTTCTTAAGGGATACAAAAATAAAATTTTAAGAAAAAGTATTTTGTGAAACTACCGTTTTTCCAAAGTTGAATTTGTGAAACTACCGTTTTACCTAAAATTGAATTTGTGAAGGTACCGCTAAACGGTAGTAAATTCGGCCTGGACAGATCCCTGATCATTAAAGTTATTTTTCCTTTGTTATTCAATGGGAAAATAGTTTGTAGCAGAGAAATTTTCGCAGCATTTGGCCCAGTGACTCAATGATCGAAGTGTTTAAAAAAATGGTCATTCGTCCTTAGGGTCAGTAAGAATGAATATGTCTATTTAAATTTTAACACAAAGTTTCTCAACCAAAGGATTTTTT
The DNA here is from genome assembly GCF_982258835.1 of Parasteatoda tepidariorum. Lineage (NCBI taxonomy): Eukaryota > Metazoa > Arthropoda > Arachnida > Araneae > Theridiidae > Parasteatoda > Parasteatoda tepidariorum. The sequence goes on from NC_141764.1 coordinate 44,965,028, forward strand.
GCTCAAATATTTTTTAAATGTTCTTCAATATAATTTAAAGAAATTTAGATTTTAGACACAAAGATAAAAAGACAAATCTAAACTAAATTATTTTCATTTATTTTGTACTGATTACTGTTTCATTTGCCTAAAAATCTTAAGCTTTTAAAAGATTTTTTTTATTGTAAATTTAATTGTTTGGAAATTGCATCTCTTTTCCTTCTTGCAATTAAAAATAGTTTGTATCTTTTTTTTGTTGAAATGTATTGTGCAGTTTGCTTTTTAGTATTTCAGATCCATTTATAAGATTTCACTAATTATAAATTTCAGTTTTTAAAGTAGCATCTTTAAAGAAAAGTTCTGATTTAATAAAACAATGGGATTTTGTTTCATTTTTTTAAAAAAAACCCCTGTTTTTATTCAATTACTGCTATCTGGTTTCATTGACCACTATTCTCTTGCAGTTTAAATCATGAGACCACTAATTATTTTTAGAATTGATTTATTTTAAATTTGTTTTGACTAGTTTGTTTTTAATATGTGTTTTTATATATATGTATTTTTATATATTTTATATATATGGGTTATTTGTTTATTTTAATAGACATCAGAGTTAAAAAGGGAATGAACATTTTCATATAGTATCTAAAGGCGACTATTATATTGTCCTGTTTTAGCCACTAAGCTGAAGTTATTGTTTGTGAGATCAACCATCATATCATATTGAGCCACCATCAAAAGTTGTTAAAATATTAGTTTAAACCAATTCTTTCCTCTATTCTTTAACTTTAAAATAATCTTATTATTTTATTCTCATAACAAACATTGACACTTTTGGTTGTGGCAATTTTTTCCCTAGAGTACCTATTCTGTTTTATTGAATCTGAAAGTACAGTGGAAAGTCCTTATTAAAATTATTTATCTGAATAGCAATAAGTCTATAAAGTAAACATTGATCAAAACATGGCGTCAGTCAATTAAAAACGGATAATTAAACCAATTTTCTTGCAGTTATTGGTAGCAGAAACCCTTTACCACAACAGCAAGCACTGCAAATTATCACTGTATCTGCAGATTATTTTTCATTTAAATTTTATTTTTTTATTTTTAAAAAGTATGACTAATAGGAGAAAATTTCTGAAACTCCTAATACGAACATCTTTATACTTGTTTTTAACAAAAATTGAAAAGCTGAATCGAGAGAATAGTGCAAACAACAAAAAGCAAAGAATTTTTTTTCTGTTACTTAATTACAGATTTAAATATATGGGGTAAAATTCAGCTTAAATTTAAACAATATAAAGTTTTTATGTATAATTTTTAAGGGTCTTATATTTGCTAATTTTGCTGCACATATGTTATACTGCTGAATTTTTATAGTAATAACCTCTATCTGACTGTGCTGACATCATAGACAATTTTGGATTTATGAAAGTAATGCTGCAGATTCATTTAATAAATTTTGCTACTGGGGTTATTGGTTACATGGCATTTAATTAATTTAAAAAATGTTTAATATTATAAAATAAATGAATGAATGTAAGAAGTCTAGAACTTCTTGAACTTTCTCTTTCATTTTTATTATTTTGATTTAACAAATCAGTTACCATATGTTTAGATAAAAGGAAAACATTAAAAATCAAGCTACAAATTCCAAAATTAAATCAATTCTATTTCATAATGGTAATAAATGTAGAACAGAGCTGTGTAGATTTCGTAATGAAAACAACTCCATTTTAACCTGAAACAGTCTACTGGTGTTTCTTATAGTCACTAATAATTTATGTCATGTCATTCATAATAGTCATGGTTAATTCCTCCGATTAAAGTTATTTTTTTTTCTTTCTTTAATCCCTCTTTTCTTTTCAACAAAGTTTTTAAATGTGCTCATTAAAGCAATATAAATGAAGTTCTGAGCAAAAATTTATGGAGACATTAAAATTTTTTTTTTGGGGAGGGGGATGATATATTTTGATTGTTAAAATCAGATATGGAACTATATTTAATAAAAACATTAAATCAGCTGATTAGTACGAATTATAATATAAAATTAAACATTTTTGAATTTCTTTAACATTTCTGACCATTAATCAAGAAGATAATGAAGGTTCTTGCCAGTATAAAGACATGGCAACAATTCTTGCCAAGTATTTAACAAATGTTTCTTAAAATACTATGCATGGGTGACAAATGTGTCACTTGAAAATTATTACCCTGATATATCTCCAGTGCCTCCAACTACTGCAGATTAATTGTAGTTTTTATGCAATTTTACCTGTTTTCATGCAAATTATAATTGGTTCTACAAAAAATTCTGATTTTTGAATTTTTTCAACAGTAATTTATCATTTTCAGCTTTTTGTAGTTTTTCACATTCTAATATATTTAATATGATGTTATTACAAAATGCAATTTTTAAAACCATGTCCTTAGCAATAACTGCTAAAGAAGTAATAACAATACCATATAAATTTACTATAAAATTATTGTAATCAATCTTGGTTTGAAGTGATTGCTCAAATGCACAATTCAAGATTCGCGTGTTATAATATAAATTAAAAAAAAAAAAAAGATTTTCATAACCATATTAGAATATTTTTAAAACTTTTAGGAGATTAAAATATTTTAGAAATGAAATGTTGTACTGTTCTTTGCATAAATACAGTACACTCTCGATTATCCGTGCGTGGATTATCCGGTTTGCGGATTATCCTTGCTCGTTCCGGAGTCACACAAAAAATATAAAGAGAAACATTTTCAAGATTAAAAAAATTTGATTCATGAAGTTATAACACTACCAAATTTTTGGAAGCAATATTCGTTATTGGATTGCAGTCTATGGAATATCGGGTAAAATTGTCTGCGTTATAACGATCTTGGAGAAAGATCATACTGCTTGATGAACAATCCTCTTCAGATGTTCAAGAAAAATATGATAACAGTATTCTCGAACAAGCAAAAGAAATCTAAGGTTTCGAAATTTTTGATGAAGAAAATTTAGAAGATTGGTTTCAAAGTGATGCATGTGAGCCTGGCTTCCAGTATTTGACTGATGAAGACATCGTTATGTTGTTAAATCAAATAGTGATGATAGTAACTGATGCAGAAGATGTAGTAAATGAATGAAATACAATTTCTCATTCTGCTGCTCTGTGGAAACTTTATTAGATTATATGCGAGGATTTGATTACGGTGACATTACTGCTGTTCGTAAAATATGTGTATCGATATATGGTGAAGATGCATTACACATTTTTTAATAAGGAAAATTCCTAGTTTGATGTTATGCAAGCAAATGTCAGTAATTTTTATATTTTTTGAACTGATATTGAATTTTTCTTTAATAAAAGGAGTTTTCGGATTATCCGTGTTTTTCGATTGTCCGTGCGACCTGTCCCGGTGATTAACCCGGATAATCGGGAGTGCACTGTATGTACAATCAATGATATGCATTTTAAAATGCTTTTACTCATATAGCTTGAACACTTTTTTACTTTGTTATATTTTTTAATCACTAAATAAATAATTAGGGTCCTTTTTATCTACGAAATTTATTGTGTGAACCCTAAAGATAAATAATTAATTTACTTTCAAAAACATAAATTTCTTCATGATGCATGCAAATTTTTGGCTTTTTATAAAATTTCTTTTATAATATATTTTTCTTTAAATTTTTTAGAAGTGCCTCTCGATGTGTATGGATAGATATATGGATTCCTTTGGTCTAGTATCAAGAACATATGCTGGTAGATTACAACGAGAAAGAGGACAATTATAATAATTGCATATTTATTAGAACTGATTATCTTATTCAATGTCATGAATTAGTTAGCTACATTAATTTAGCATAAGCATAGTACATCATTTATTTTTGTAGTTTTCTTTTTTTGAATACCATTAAGCCATGTCATACTGTTTTGTTTCACTAAATTGTTTTAACTTACTTTTCAGTGTTTGAATCAGATCTATCTTATGTAGATCTATCTTATAGTTATTTTAAATTATTTAAAAATATGTTGTCAAAATTGATTATAACATTGATTAAGATGAAGTATATTCATTAATATTGTATTTGTATTATAATATTGAAATAAGCTTTAATAAAATGAATTGTTTCAGTTATAAATGCTTCAGACTATTGCTTTTTTATTTTTATGATCTTCATAAATTCAGGCTTGGCAGTTGTCCTATTTTTTCTATATTCCCAAAAAATCCCATTAAGTGTCTTATGTTTGTTTGATATTTAAAAAAAATATATATATATATAGTTGTCTAAGATAATAGCTTAAAATAATTGACAAACCTTATCACTGTCAATTCTTACTTTGTCCAAGTGTTGCTCATTTTCATAAAAACATAACTTATTTTCAAGATTTGTTTATTTAGTTGACAGAAAATTATCAAAATAAGTTGATATGAATAAAATATTAGATTTAAGATAGGTAATAATTTTCAAACTTATTTTACTTATGAAAAAAACCTGGTGTTCCAAACATAAGAGTGTGGTTGGGCTACTTTCTAATTACTAACTGAGTTTCAATTTCCAGGGTTACTTATTTTTATAAAAAAAATTTGATAAAAAATAAATATTTGAAAATATTAATTTGATAAAAAAATATTCGAAATAGTATATAAATAAAATATATGTCTCAAAATAAATAATTCAAATAGGATTTTTTTGTCACTTTTGTACAAATAGCTTAGTGTTCAAAATTTAGAATATTGAATTTACCATGTCTTCTTTTCAGTAAAAAGCCTGCTTTCTTTGGTGTAAATGTAGAAAAATATAACGTTTTCATTCAATTTAGTGTTTTCAAAATATATTAAATTATAAGTTTTTCTTTGTTCATAAGTTAAATAGAGCTCATTAACATAATTACATAGAATTGTATAAAATTTTTTTTTAAGTTAAACTCGGGTAACTTGATTTACGGCCAGTCACTTGAAAGGTCCTATATTGTATATATATATATATTTTTTAAAAATAAGCTCCTATAATTTTTTTGCCTTTCCTGCTAGGACTGCATAAATATCAATTTCAATTATACTGAAATAATATTTCATTACTGAGTCTTATTTCTATAATTAAAATAGGCCTAGCAATTGTCCTATATCTCCTGTATTTTAGAGAAAAGAATTTCTCTTATTGTTTTTTTAACTTTGTTTCTGATTCTAAAATTTTCAATTTTATATTTAATAACATTTTTCATTTATTAACAATTAAATTGATTTAAAAAAAAAAGCGTTTTTCTATTATATACTCATTATTACATGTCTTTTGTCCCAAACTTTTTAAGACATTACCATCAGGAATTACATGATAGCACACCACTTTCCAAAAATCTGATGATTTTAAACAACTGAAACTGTTGCTTTCAATCTTTTATTTTCCAGTTAATACATTTATTAAATAACAAGATACTTTTTATTTATTAATTTTAAAATTTATTTAGCCACAAAAAAGTTAACAAATAAGTTCTAATAAATAATTTTCAGTGCTAGTTTTGTTCCAGTGTGACTGCTTAATCATAAAACAAATCTCATTAAACTCATTTTACCAATTTTTTTTATGACAAAAATGCTGCTATAGAAAGGTTTACTTTCCCTAATAGTTTAATTTTTAAATCTTTTATTTTTGAATGACTATCAGTTTTTATAAGCTTTTAAGAGCCATGGAAATTTGTTACAGTCAGAAAAGTCTGCTTGGTTCTAGTTAGATAAAAGATGTTGGGTTTGGGTCCTTAATTTAAAAGGAGAAAAAGAGGTTTTTAATCTTATGAAAATTATCTAGACTATTATAGTTATGTGAACAAAAACTTTACTTAACTGAATATTAGGCAAATTATTTATTTTCACGTTTGAACACTTTTGGTCCTATGATTGATTTATCGAATTATTATAATAAAGTTAATTATCAATTAAGTTATATTTTTTCTATCAATTCCAAAACCAAGTTTCTAAGGAGGTAATTAAAAAGATATGCAAGTTCTATGTATATTATTCGTAACACTTTCCTAGTTCATGCATAATCACTGAACAATCTGATTATAAGATTTTTATCTATATGAGTGCTGGCGTTAAGATGTTGATATCCAGTACTTTTTTATGATGGTTTTTCTTTATAAAACAATATTTTGTTCAAATGTATTTTTTTTTAAAAATTCATTTCTTAAATTGTTAAAATTTTGAAGTCGAATATTTCAACTACAGACTCCTGCTCTGGTTTTTATCAGGATATCAGTTTATCTGGAAAATTATAGGATGTTTTGAATTTTACTCATTCACTTTTTAAAAAAGTAAAGTTCTCCTTGTATACACATTTTATAAAAGTATTTTACCTATTTTGTATTAAATAATATTAAGGAAAAGGTAACGATACATTTTTGCTTCTGTTTCGAATGAAACAAATCTCTCTGTATAATTAACACTCAGTGAGGGAGGGAACGATTTTCCATGTTATTGATTTGCCAAAACTTAGCAATACTCAAAATACAATCAATCCAATCAAGATTTTCTACAAGATGGACATAAAACTGTTCTTCCCCCTTGATCTTGAAAGATGAATTAGAAGCAACCATGGGGGTTGGTGTGTGAAGTGAACAGGGAGTGGAGCCTCCTAATATTAAACTTTTATTTTTTCATAAAATCTACATTTATTAAACACTTTACAGAGATTAGCCAAAAAGATCACTTCCAGTTAAACGAGCTTTTGTCCAGGCTTCTTCAGGACCCATGCTTTCTTCTTTTGATGGTTCTAGAGGATTTCCATGCTCATCAAGTTTACCTTCTTCAAGATCTTTTTTAATTTTTTTGGAATAAACAGCATAGAATAAATGTTCTGGAGTAAATTTTTCTTGAACAATGTCAGCTGTTCGATACGACACATATGGCTTCAACTATGTAAGAAAGAAAAAAATATACTTAATAATAGCAAAACAAATGACACAGATATTTATTTCAATACAAAATAAAATAATTTCTAATGTAATGTAATGTAAATTCTTTGCGGTACGAGTTTTGATTATATGTTATAAACTTTAAAGACATTTCTGTTTGCAAATTTTTTGTCTCTTATGAATAATATTAAATTTATGTCATTTTAAAAAAAGTTAAATAATATTGAAAACTTACTTACTGTATTGTTCTGCACCATTTAAAAAAATATTGTTTAATTTTATAATATACTCTGTTCAACAAAAGCTGAAAAAAAAAGAAAACAACCTTTGCATTACCTTTGGCTGGTTAGAGCCAAGTTCACGACGAACAGTTCTAAACCGTCTAGTGGTAAATTTGAAAAGAATTGCCCACTCAAGAAGTAACTTTCTAAAAATAGGTAATTTCGGTGATACACTGCAAGCCTTTATATTTATTAATGCTATAATTTTTTTTGGTAGAGAATACACTTACATTAACTCTACTTTTAAGATGTAAAATAGAAGTTTCAAATGAATAAATAAAATTGTAGTTGTTTTAAAGGTGTAACCAAGAACAAAACTAAGAATTTTTGGGGAAAAATCATACATTTCTGAAAAATATTTTTATTTAAACTTTATCCTACTTGTAAAAATTAGGAGCAAACATTTTCAACTTAAGTTGTTCTTAATAATTGACTGTAAGGAAATGCATTTTAACAGATATTTAAAAACATCTTTCCAAGTTGGGTGTCTAATTATTTACACTGTATTTTTAAAAAAATAATAATAATAAAAAAAACAACAACTTGAATTTGTAACTTAATTTTCAGATAATTTTTGTTTGTTAAAGTTATTTTAATAATATTTGAATTCAGATGAGTATTTTCATGGATAAGTTAGATTAAAAAGATAAAATTCTAGAAAGAACTGAAAAGAAATAATAGAACTAACAATCTTGTGAACAACATAAATAAAAGTTTTAAGCTTAAAACTGGGAATTATAATAATTTCATAGATTAAATTAATATTCATAATAATCATCTTTATGTATTTGTTGTAAGTACAGTCTTTATTAATTGGAGGCTTCTTTTTCAACTGTACAAAAATGATATTGCATACATTTTTAACACATTTGTTATTTTTTCAAATTTGATTTCTAAACGAGTGTTTGTGAAAGAGTAAGAAAAAGGGAAGCAAGAAAAGAAGGACAGGATTTGAAAGAAATAGAAGAGGTAAAAATTTCAAAAGCAAGATTTTTTATTAATTATTTATTGTATAATACATCCTTAATATAATTGTACTATGTTTTAAAAAAAGTTAAAATTTTTAAATCTTAACAGAGCCAGGTGGATCAAAATTAGCTAATGCAGTGTTCAACAGTAATACTGATGGTTATGTTACTTCAATTTATTAATTAAACGATAATTGACACCAATAAAAACTATTTATAAGTTAGAGACTTGAATCGACATAAATATTATTTAATTCTGAATTGGTTAAATGGGGAATGCTTTTGAGCTTCAGCAAAAAAAATTTAAAATAAAAGTGTTTTTGATAGTAATGAGTTTGAATTGATAATTTTTAATAAATTTTTCTCCCTTTTTGTATAAACTGAAATCAAGAATAATTGTAAATATAAACAATTAATTTAGTTGATTACATTGTTTAAATATTATCTATAAAATTCATTGAAGACTTTTGTAATAAAATAAAACAGCTAGACGATAATTTAAACGAAAAAGAAACATTTTTTGAAAATTGTATAGCTATCAAAGCATGAAGATGATTTTTAATTTACAACTATGTTTGAAAAGAATTTTATTAGTTTTTTATAACAAAATGTAAATTTCCTTTCCAATTTTTTTTTTTTTTTTTTTGTAAAATAAAGAATACATTTTTTTATTTATAAATATTAAATGATTTCGGTTTGGTGCAAGGAAAAAAAGAAATAACTACCCACATTTCATAGATTAATATAATTTGTGTGTTTTTTTTTATTTCTAAGGAAAAGGAGTGTTCTAGATTATTTTCATAAAATAGTTTTGCTTCACATTTCTATATTCTTATAATACTTTTTTAAACAGTTAATTTTCAGTTTTTTTTCTCCAGTTTTTTCCAATGTCTTGAGAGAAATTTAAATTCCAGTTAGACATAATAACATTAATACAGCAAGAAAATAGTAATGTCTTTCTGAAAAGAGTTCTGCATTTCAGATTGATAAATTGGAATTTCAATGGTTTTGTCAAATTCAGAATTATAAAATATCAATTTCAACATTAATCGTCCAGACAAAGTTTTAAATAAAATTTTTTAATACATTTAAAAATATATATATAAAATCTAAATAATTATTTCGATGAATTTCATTCTATAAAGCAAGCAACTTATAATATCTGTATATATTTATAATAAATTAATTTGATATAGACTTTCTATTTTGTGGCATGTCCTATAATTTAAATTCAATTGACTTCTACCAGGAAGCTATACCGTGGGAGGAACGCTTCACTACAAATTCAGTTTCACTTACATTAGTAACTTAAAGTATAAAAAAAAAGGGAGTTCAGGAAATTAAGAGTAAACTTTGAACTCTCAAGTGCTGAAAATTTATTTTTCATACTATCAAATTGCAAACAAATTATGGCAGTTTTAAATATCTGGGAAGTAATCCTGTCATAATTTGTTTGCATTTTAATATTTTGAAAAAATATTTTCAGCATTTGTAACTTCATGGCATATTCTGAAATTTTAAATTATCAATAAAGGTGAAACAGAGCGTGTGGTGAAAAAATTTCTCTCGTGATATAGCCTCCTTGTAAGGGTGAAGACGAGTATCCTGGATGTTAATTCATAGACTCTTAAAAAGTATTAAGCAACACAATAATTCGTAGCATGCCCTAGTGCCCAGACAAAGCTAAACATTAATTTAAAGTTATATAAGAATACATCATAATATGTGCATAAAATTTATGCAAATAATATATACATAATAATATAGACAAAGTCATACAAACATGGGTGGAAAATAATTTCTTACATTAAAGTTAGTTAAATCAGGAACCACAAGTTCAGGTATCATTTCAGGTACTTCAACAAATTTCTTTTTTACACCTTCACCTGTCCAATATCCTGTTAGCCTCATTCCTCTCTCTGTAACATAAATTATATAATTAATCTATACAAAAAATTATAACATTAAATATTACCAATTTACATATTTATAGTTTTTTTTTGGTTTTGTTTACGTCAACAATTAATTGGGAATTTTGAGCAGTTTTTAGTTGAAATAGTAAATGTGGTTTAATATAATGTAACTTTTGTGTTCCTATAATTGATTTTATTATTTTCTCCTTGCGACTTTTTCTTGTTTTTTCAATATTTTCTAAAGAAATATACAAGGTAGTTATCTTATCACTGAAACTTTTTGAGAGATCAAAAAATTCCTTTGCAGTGTTAATAATAGCCTTGTTTTCTAACACTTTTATCCATGCTCCACATTTAACTGATGCTCCAATGCCATCAACTGCTACTTCACCACATGCTGTTTTGTGAAATGACCAATCAGCTTCAAACCCAAAGTCATCTTTATGGTAAACTAAATTCCCTAAATTGTATCTATTTTTAAAATGGATTCTTGCACTGTCACTCCAGTAGTGAGCATTATTTATATAAAAATGAAGTTTTCTTGAATATTACTTTATTTGCATTGAAAATAAAGCCTATGGGTGCAAGTCTTCCATCCCCAGGATGGATTTCTGTCTTTCGAAAATGTCCGCGGACGGAAGTAAGACGGAAACAAGACTGACTCGAAGACGGAAATCGGATTTTTTTTCCTGTCCTTAAAAATATTTTTTAGGTCTACTTTATTGGCCTACTTTCTTATGTCCGGTCGTTATTTTATCAAAAGACAGATGAATAAATATTTTTTGTACAGTATTTAAACTTGATGTATTATGGTAAAGCTTTCTTAGATAGTTTGCATATGTCGAGGGGGTATTGTGTATGTTAGGTATTTCAGTCAAACAATTTTCAGTCTTGGCCTTTTTTCCAACTTGCACCCATGATAAAGCCTTTATCATGTTGTATATCATCTGATATTACTGCATCTGATATTACCTCGGCAACAAAAATGTCCCCTCCTAAACAATTTTCTTCATCTTATATTTACTTACATGTTATAGAATTTAGTTTAATTTTGATATTTAATAATTACTTTAGAATAATATTTGATATATTTAAATTCAAATCATTCTTACACTTTATTCACAAGATGAGAAATTTAAAATTTCATCTAAAAACATTTTGAAGGGGACAATGGAAATTTCCTAAATGCCTTAAATCAGTTATTATTATTAATTCAAAGCTTAAAAACATTATTCAGGCTGTAAGAATTCAGGATTGATCTGCAACACATTTTCCACTGAAATGTACCTAATATAACCTCCAAATAACTTGTAAAAAAAAATTAAACAGTTATTTAAATTAACATTTTTCTGAAATTTCAAAACATGTAGTTTTTAAAAATAGATAGTTTTATTTGCTTCAGGAAATGTTTTTTTGAAGCGTATTGGGACCAGTTACTGTGATTTTGCCCATATTACAATTTTAAATCAAATGTAAAATTCTAATTAGTTTGGACTTGTCCTGGTTTATGCAGATAACTTACAAAATAAATGAAAAGCAAATGGTTGAAAAAAGTCAAATATAAGATTTTCTTAAAATATATTAATTTAATGACTATAAAAACGATATGCTTGTTGCAATATGTTATATAAATTGTCAATTTTACATGACTTGAAATGAAATACTATACAAAACTATACATTGGAGTTTTATTGCACTGTATTATTAGAACTACTTTTGTAATAATAAATATAAAATGTGGAAAACTTTACAAGACTATCTGTAACTAAAAATGTTTTAACAAAATAAAATGTCATAGTAAATTCAGGACACAGTTATTATCTAATGAAAATAAATGTAAATAAATAAAAAATAAATTACTCAGCCAAAAATAAATAGATGTAAAAAATAATTGTTTGAAAACTGAAATATTTTAGATCTGTTGAAAAATTGTTACTTGATAATAAAAATGCTTTTAATATAATATGCTATCCTTTTTTCTTTCTATAAAATAAAGTTTTGTTCTAAAAATAATTGAGTTTTACATGAGTTGTAATAACTGAGTTAAAAATAATATACACAGATTATTTTCATGTATTTAATTTTCTGAAAGGAATATATGGTATTAAATTATAGTTTTAATCACTTGGAATTTTTTTAAAAAAAATCAAGAGATTAAAAAGTTTTTAAAAACAAAAATAGTTGATTTAAATCAAAGTAAAAATGAAGCTAATAATAATCATATGGGTAGTGATCGGAGAGTATAATGAGTAATATTTACAAAAATACTCATAATTAAAAATCTTATCGTTAAAATGGGACATGTTCTAAGTTAAGTAAATGAAAAAATTATGCAGATATTTATAATGATATTAATGATGAATAAATGCAGATATTTATACTATAATTATAATATCCAATTTTCCACAAAATGTGGTCTACATAATCATATCAGAAATAGAAAATATATTGATAACTTATAGTATCATTAGTTTGCTCTTAATAAATATGAAATACAAATTAAATTGAACAGAAATAAACTTAATTTATCTGATTTTCTTCTATATTTAAGTGTTTTTTGAATATATTTTTTACTTATTTAATTTTTTGAATAAATTTTAACTTAATTTTTTAACTTGAAACTTAATATTTCAATATCATAAAAGATAAAATAAACAAATAAATAAATAATGCGATCAAAGCTCAAGTTATAGACTTAATTATCATTAGCAATTCTCAATTTTTAACCTGTTCCATCTCATTGACTTTCTTGCAAATTATTTAAAAAAAAAGGAAATCTATCACAATATAATCTTTCATGCCCTGACAGCACATGTTACCCCATTAATTTTCTAAGCTTTCAGAAGTTTAACATTTCTTGTTTTCTAAAAAAACTCATAAAAACTATTCTTATTTCCTAAAACATAAATTTTTTTTAGCTGGTTAAGGCATATATAACTAAACAAAATGATTTTATTATTATCAATTAAAAAAGAAAACCTGGAAAAGTTTGCAGAGAGAAATAATTTATATAGAAAAAGTTTGAATGTCAGTCTTCATGCAAATAATATTTTAAAAACCAATCAATGATTTATTTTCCAAAAAACTTGTTGCACTTAAATTGCAATTTTAATGCTACAAAAATTAAGTAGTATAAGTAATTTGAAAGTGAAGTTAGTAATTATTTAGGTTAGTTTATCAACACAGTAATATTTTTAAAGTATAGAACAGAGTAATAATTTTGATATGCACTCTTTCTTTCTAGTAAAAGCTTTTAGAGAGAAATTTTCATATTCTTACATGTTTGTGCCAAACATGCAAAAATTGTTTAAAAACTTTGTAGAGGTTAGCTCTGCTTTACAATTGAGAAAACAATGTAAATGCTTCCAGATAGATTTCGAGAAAAGTGGCTTGACAACTGTTTTCTTCTATTGCCAATGCTATGAACCTAAAATAAAATTTCAAAAAACTGATAGAACAAAATTTATTCTTTGAAAAACATTTTTTGCAATATGTAGCTTATCACACATAGATGCCAAATATATGAAAATCATGAATTTGAATTTTTTGTCGTTTACGTTGATTTTCAATTGCATGGCGGAGTTTGGAGTTGGCTATGATATATACTCTTCAAGATGATCATTTTCTGTAATGCTTTAACTTTTTTGAAGGTCGTAACAAGGAGGTAAGGATAACTTGACTATTATCATAGTTCAGGTATGGAAATCTTCTAGATTTTAGCATGTTATAGTGTTTAAATCGAACAAGAAAGAGCTCACCATGACAAATTTCCAATTAGAAATAATTCAAAATTATTTTCAGACTTGTGGAAAGCTCTAATTTGTTTGGAGATCTTTAGATGATAGATCCCTATATTTAATATTTTGCATCTACCATTGATTGAACTAATGGATGCAATAGATTTTATTTAAAATTAACATTCAGTAAAACAAAATGAAGCGAAATGCTTGAAGCAAAATTCTTTGAAGCTTATGTCTCACAATGTAAAATCATAATACAATGTAAAGATTAGTTCTAAAAGCAAAACTAGAAAAAATACAATTAACCTCAACATTTAGTTATATTGATATTTTTATCACAGAATTCAGGCTTTCAAATTGTTAGCTACAATTTCTTAGGGGGAAATATATAGCAATGTTTATTTAAACAAAAACAAGTTTAAAAACTGTACAAAAAGAGAAAACTTATGTTTCCTTTTTTTTACTTTTATAATTTTTAATTTATTGTTAAAAGTTGCAGTTGAAAAAAAAATTGTTACGATGAATAGGTAAATATATTAGTAAAGTGCTTACGATCAACCAGTTCGGGATGCTCTCTAAAATATTTCTTATCTAAAGGTGTTCCCCGATTGGGATAAGTGAATTTTCTGAAATTTCTTTTGCCATATAAAGCTGAGCTTACAGTAAAATTTCGGACGAATTGAAATGTTTTGGAAAACCCAATTCTAGAGGTATTATGTAAATGGAAAACTGAATTCATTCTGAAGAATACAAATTTTACTCTCAATTACAAATGTTTATAGCTGTCAATGCTTAAAATATAAGAAAATATACATATTAATCGAGATAAAAAGGGAAGAACAAAAAAATGAATTTATTGTTTACAATAATTGATTGATTGATAAATGATTAAAGCGACAAGTGTATCTCCTAAAAGAATTATTTGCTTGCAGCTTTCACAATTTTAATAGGCCTAACAAGAAGTATGAAATAAAACTAACTTCAACTTTATTTCAAAGTAAAATCACGTGGTGTAAAAAAAAATTGTTCTCAAAGCGCTTATGACGCTAATTTTGATTTGTCTTTATTTTTTCTTTTTCTTACAATAATGTATCTTCTATAACTCTTCTCTATCTTATATCTTTTTTCTTTGTATTGTTTATATTACCAACTATTTCAATTAAAAAATAATAAAATTAAAGACACAATAAAATTGATTATCCTTATTGCAATTTGTATAATAATAACACACAGTAATAATATATAGTTTTGAAATTGCATAATTTTTTTAATAATTGTTAAAGATTGAAGATTGATAGCTCACATTCTTTTAGTTTGTTTAGCTTTAGTAGAATGAATAAACAAGTCAGTGTAAGGCTAGATCATCAATCAAAATAAATATTTAATGAATTGGAAAAAAAAAAGTTTTTTTTTTCTACGCAAAGTAATTTTTATTTATTGCTTAACAGTATTTTCGTAAGTTATTATTATTATTATTTTATTATATTTATAGTATTATTATTTTATTATATTTAGAGTATTATTATTTTAATATATTTATAGTATTATTATTTTATTATATTTATAGTATTATTATTTTATTATATTTATAGTATTATTATTTAAATATTAATTTTATTTATTCATGCTGATTTAAATATACAAGGTTTTTATTTCAATAAAAGTTAATATAATGTCATTTATTTAATTATCGATTAGTATTTTATAGCTAATCGTGTTTGCAAATGATACAGGATTACAACGGTTTATAATTCTTTATAAAATTAATTGGCATTTAAAGTTAAAACCACCAAGTGAGTTGCGATATATTTTTATATTACTTTGTTACAAATTAGATTTTCTTTATGAATGTGTGATTGAATGTAAACAATAAAAAGCTGTTTGAAACCAGAAGAAAGATAGAAGACTTCTTGTATAGCTCCGCTATGTTACGCTTAAAAAGAGATATATGAGTCGACTTAATATTCTATAAAGTTTTATTATTGTGATTTGTGTTTAAATTTAAGCGTAATTTTACCAATCATAAGAGTTTCCTGTAGTTAATATATTTTAAAAAGTTGTGAGGTTTAAATAAATTTCAGAAAATTTATGTCATAGCATAAATAAAGCGTGCCGTTTGCCATGCTTTTAATGTTATCGCTTTTTCAACTATATTTGTATAAAATATCGCTGTTTGTTATTTTTGGAGTACTATCAACGAGAATATCTTTCGTAATTATTGGTCGTATCACGGATTTAGTATTGTGATAACTGTTTAACAAAAATAAAGGCAAAAGCAAATTTTATTCAAATTGCACGCTTTTAATAATTATTTATATTTAGTATGCAATTTTAGGTTAGCTCAATTAAATATGGTTTTTGAAGGTTTTATTGCTGACAGTTGTCATTTGAAAACTATTAGATTGTTTATTATTACAAAGTTTGCGAATTCACATTCATTTTATTTCCTTCATTTTAAAAATAGATTTCTGTTTTAAATTTTATCATTATTATATTTCTTATTTATTTTATTTTATTTTTATTGCTTTTTTTATTATTTAAAATAAATATGCGAATTTTCGATTTAGCAAATTTGCGACCACTGTGAACTTTTACATTTCTTTTTGTTTGAAAGAGAATACTTGCAAAAATATGCTGCCTAAACGAATCGTTCTTAGTCGATCAACATCTCAAGAATGCAAAAAAAGAACTGCCCGTATTTCAGAAACATCGGAGCAACGGGAAAAAAACTTGAAACTAATCGAGAACACAATGCCCTAGCCGGCTCCTTAGAAACGTCTGAGCAACAGGAAAGAAGACTGTTAACAAATAAACTACGCACTACTCAAGCCCGTTCGTTGGAGACATCAGAGCAACGGGAAAGAAGACTGTTAACGAATCAACTACGTACTACTCAAACCCGTTCGTTGGAAACATCAGAGCAACGAGAAAGAACACTGTTAACGAATCAACTACGCGCTACTCAAGCCCGTTCGTTGGAAACATCAGAGTAACGGGAAAGAAGACTGTTAACAAATCAACTACGCACTACTCAAGCCCGTTCGTCGGAAACATCAGAGCAACGGGAAGCAAGAATGAAATCTGATCGATAACGCACTACTCAAGCCCGTTCGTCGGAAACATCAGAGCAACGGGATGCAAGAATGAAAACCAATCAAGAACGCACTTCGCTACTCAGATGCTGCCAATACTCTGATTTGAATCTCAGTGCATTTCACTACGATCCGACAACCAACTATAGATTACACCCAAGCGTCATCATTGGAAAAATGGATCAATTATGTATGTTTTGTAGTGCTCTCAAATTTAAGAATGAAACAGCTGGAATTTGCTGTTCTGGAGGCAAAGTGTAGCTACCAGATTTAACGTCGCCGGCCAAGCCATTATCAACGTTGTTATCGGGTCAAACAAATCAATAGAAACTTTTCTTGGGGAATATATATCAGTACACTCGTGTTTCCAAATGACTTCATTCGGTGCTACAAGTATCAGTGGCATACATGGCAGTACTTTTACTTTCGTTACTTGTACCGCCGGTACAAGTAAAAAGTACGTACTTTTACTTGTACTTCGTTACTTTTTAAATTTAGTACTTTTACTTGTACTTTCGTTACTTTTTTAGGGAAAAAGTAAAAGTATTTGTAACGGAAATATCGAATGAAATCGTTACTTTTTTCTAAAACTCGGTAAGCTTTCTTAAAAAAAAAAAAAAAAAAAAAAAAAAAAAGCTGTGAATGCAATATATATGCATTCACAGCTAACTTCGTGTTTAAATACCTTCTGTTTCAACTTATACTACACATTCAATTTTTTTTTACTAGCTCAAAGATCACAAAGCTATCTGTTTGCTTTGTTTATGTTTGTGTTTTTAAAACGCGTTTCTAAAGAGTAAAACAATTTTAAATCAATGGTAATTTAATTAAATATAAATAATAAATTAAAAATTAAAGTCAATAGATAAAATTTCTTTTTCGTGCAAATCCATAAAAAGTTTGATATTAAAATTATATTTGATTTTAAAATTATATTATACGATGACATTATAAAATTATATTATAATATTCTTGCGAATTTAAAAATAAATTAATATCCATAACTTTCAAAATTAAAAATAATTAAATAAATAACAACAATTTTGCAAAAACATTAAAGAACATAAGAATATTATTCAATGAAATTTCAGGTAACTTTGAATTTTCGATTTCCTAGAAATGTACTCTTAAATCGTTACTTTTTGTGTTTAGTACTTGTACTTTTACTTGTACTTTTTACTCGTTACTTTTTAAAATAAGAACTTTTTACTTTTTACTCGTTACTTTTTTTAAAAATACTTGTACTTTTACTCGTTACTTTTTAAAAGTAACGTTGCCATATATGATCAGTGGGCATATGGGCAGCCAGAGTTATTTATTACATTCCCATGCAATCCTGCTTGAGCTAAAATTAAAGAGCTTTAGTAACTTGAGCAAACATCATCGGATCTTCATGGTGCATTACCGCACGTGAGTTAAAACAAATATTAAGCTCTATACTTGGTTTTATTGCGAAAAATCATGTTTTTGGAGAGACACGGTGTTTGATGTATTCTATTGAATGGCGGAAAAAGAGAATTGCCACATGATTTGGCTTATTGAAAAAATCACACCATGACAAATTGGTCAGCTCATATCAGCAGAAATATTCATGTCGCCATTGATCCAGACTTTTTTCAGATCATCATCCAAAATATGTTTCATGGTCGGTGTGCATCACCATACATGTCTGTTTGAGAATGCACTAACGATATCATAGAGAATTAATTGTTGAGACTATCACTGGTTTTTTCACCATTAAATAAAATTCTCATTTCAAATCATAATCACAAATCTCATTTACACACTTAAATACAAAATTTAAATTCAAACTGAAAGCGTTGCAACGCACGCAGGGTACAGCTAGTAAAAAATAAAAAAAAGTATATAGAAAAATAATATAAATATAAATAAAAATATCAAATATAATATAAATATAAATAAAAATATCAAATATAATATAAATATAAATGAAAAATTTGAATTTCTTGTGAGTCATGTAAGTGATTTAAACTATTGGAAATTAAATAAAATGAATTCAAAACACATAGTTCTTAAAAGTATTGGTATAAGAGCGTAATAATCAGTGTAAGGAATAGGACGGATCCACTTATTCTTTTACCTCACAGATTACTATGCAGATTGGGAAGTGCCAAATTACATATAGCATGGATAAAGAAAAGGGACCCGGTCACAGATATAATCAAAAATGTAAAAAAGGAAAAGAAAATTAAGGTGCCGAAACTTTTGTTCGCTTTCTCGACTAAACTACTGGGACCATATTTCCAGGTAGCAGTTCAATCTAGGTAAGAAAACCGAATTCGTAGAAAAAAGACGTATGTTTAGTTAGAGAAAGCGTGCTTTTGTTTATGATTTTATAACTTATATTAAGTTCCCGCAACAATTACATTAACTGTTTTCCCACCTGAGTAATTTTTGTTGTTGATTTAACTATACATTGAAATTTGTCACTTACTATAAAAAAATTATTTGGCACTGTAGTACATTGATTAATTGAATAGGTACTGTATGTCGATAAATGACCTGTCAAAAATTATTAGACGAAAACTATGGTATCCAGAAACGGGTTTATATTGGAGTTGCTGATGTGTATGTAGACTGATATGTAGTGAAGGTTTCGCTCACTTTTCATTTGCTATGTGGCAGTAACTATCAAGAGATTGATGATAAAAGAATGAAAATCAAGTATCTATATCTTTTATCGTCCGATTTATTCCTTTTCTGAATGTTGTGCGTAACGGATAGGCCGATTGCAAAAGGTCCCTCCTTATCGAACTCTTATTTGGAACCTAAAGCTTATCTCGAATAATACTAGTGACCATAGTATTTGGAAATGTTAATAAAGCTAGGGAAGACATTAAATTGAAATGCTCCTGTGAACTTCCTCGAATCAACCTCTTTCATGGTACGGGGTTTGAGATTCAATAATCTTCTCAAGTTGATGCAATACTATTCTTCTTTCTAGATAGTAATAGTATTTATTGCATAAGCTTGTAAGATGATTGAAATTTGTAAATAGAAACAAACGCAACCACGGTTTGGTTCGCAGTCTAAGCTGATATCACCGTCTCAGTGAGTCGCGTTTTCTGCTCAAGTGTATGGATTTTGATTTTCCAAAATTTGCTTCTGCTGTCTACTTACAGAGGACGCAGCAAGCTGAGACGCTAATGTTGACTCTCTCACAGTGAACTCAGCCAGAGGGAACAAGAATTTCAGAAAGAAGTCCTAAACAATGAACCATCTAGTATAGATCTGTCCCCCCCCCAGTAATTTTCACATCTCAGATAATTTAAATACTATTACTACTACTTATAATAACAATAATATAAAAGCTGTGCTCATTTTTTTTATGGGGATGATAAAGCAAAGGAGTGCTTGTGTTATTGATTTAAGCAACAGAAATAGCACAAGATTTTTTTTTGTGACTACGACTAGTGTAACAGCAGAATATTTTGGGAACATTTGTTTTGAGGTTTCTTAATTAAAGTAAAATAGGAGCTGTCTCACTATTTACTGACTGCACACAATGAAAACTTTTAATTTTTGGCATATTAGCAGAAAAAAATTTACAACTCATTTATCTAAGACACCGTATTGTAGCTATTCCTTAAATTCTTTATAGTTTTTTTTTCATGTTTGACACAGTAAAGTTGAATCCAGCTCTTGTGTCATTAAGCTTTCACAATTTAATTCAATCTTAAATCTATAATTATACCAGTTTGAGCTGAACCGATGAATCAATAATCATATTTTAAATGAAGAATGCATGGAGAAAATTTTCGTGTATGGAAAATTAGAAAATTCAAATTAGTTAGTATCATTAGATATAAAGGCTATGTTAGAATTCCTGTATCGGTAAGTTCAAAGCAAATTTTAAATCACAAATTATGGAATTATAGTTTTATAAATCGCCTCATGCGTTTACTTTCCATTTATATAGAGAACATACATTTAACATACTTTCACTCAAATAACATATTTCCCTTTCCATACTACAGATTTTTAACTAAAAAAATAATAAAAAAATAAAAAAAATGTTCAAATGTGTCGTACAGAATGTCCAAATGCTCAACTAGAAACTTAAAAATGAAGTTCTTTTTTGTCCATTCTTACAGCTATCGAAGTCGCTAATGCGGCACCTTCATAGTTAGCAAAATTGCTTGGACGAAAAAATTGGAACTTTTTTTTGGGTAGTAGTTTTTGAATTATGTTTCTGATATCAGCTTCATATTCTAAATATTGCCAAAACAATGATGATTTTATAATTACAACTAAGTCGTTCGATGCAAGTTTCGACATGAATGCTGCGAGGCAGATTGACTTTAGCTGTGCAGTTCGCTTTAGAATTATATCGATAACATAACATGCGATTTTAGCATCATCTACTGTGCCACAGACAGTTCCTCCAGGTAAAAGTACGAGCGCTTGATCGGCATTTTTATTGTTCACAAGATTTATAACATCTGTTAAAGACACACCTTTACTTTGTAATGACTCTATGTTTGCAGTTCTACAGTAGAGTAAATCGTGGTGCAATGAAAGTAATATTCGTTTAATCAATTCAAGAACTGAGTTCGGAAGTAATAACTGACCCATAGAACAGTGTTTTTCATAATTGTCATTTAGGTGTTCTGGTATTATGTCCCAATCATGGTTTGTTGAAATAAAGTCTATGGTCCCTAACTTCCCAAAATTCTTAAGATCGCAATCAATAAGCACTTTTCCTTCATTTGACTCAGATTTTCGCCATTTTTCAACTAACTTTCGATCTTCCCAATACAGAATATTGCAATCATCTTCAAAATTAACCAACATATCTATATTTCCATGGATGTACGCAGTGGAAATAAACGAGCTAGTGTTATTGCTCAAAATGGCTGCGAGATCGAACTTTAAGTTCTTGTATTTCGGTTTGCGAAGAACGATATTGAAACATCGATGAATGTCGTAACAATTCAGAGGAAAATTAGATGCTTCAGGAGTAAAATAACATATCGTGCAGTCATCAATACCTAATTGTACGACTGGTAAGTTGCAGCAAAACCCCACAACTTGAGTTTCTTCCAATAAATTGAATTCGGTAAAAAACTCCAGCAAACAATCGCTGATGTATTCAAATATTTTAATGTAAGGAGTTTTTTTGACATTCTCACTTAAAGGGTAAACTTGTGTTTTTGTTTCGGGGGAAAAACCAGGACTTATTTTAACTAGAGCCAAAACTAGATATCTTTTATCTAAAAATATAATTACATAATCGCCCTTTTCAAATCCATTAAAAAGTTCCGTGAAAAAGGTAACTCTCATTTCCATTGAAGTTCCTTGCATATCGGAATTTGGATCTTTCAAGCCATAATTCATTTCGTGTTCAAGTAACTGTTTAGCATCCACCATAGTTTCGTCAGAAAGGATAAATTGCGAGACATAGTCTTTCACCTTTGATGTTTTGTAGGAGTCAGAAAGCTCCAATGTTAACTCAGAATCACTTGAAACATTCATTTAGAAGCAAGTTTGGTATACTTAAAATTTAAAACTTTCGCAATTCTAACAAGCTCATATAATCATTGTCTACTGAAAATCATAGAATGTTTAATGGCGAATGATATTGTTTTTAGAATTCTAAATCTGAAACAGGCATTAGCATGTAGCTTACAGGTGTTTGATGAGGTTTCTCACCTTTGGTTACAAGCCTGATAACCAGGAAACATTTTGATGACCTTCACTTTCTTGGTTAAATTTAAAAATAATACTTTGTCCTTTTTTTGTTTAATTGTAAATTTTTAAACTTTCCTTTTTTTTAAATAAAAAACAAACCATAGTAAAAAAAAAATGCTTGCAGTTTTATGAAAATGGTTAAAATTATAAAAATATTCGCTTTTGTAAGAATTTAACTGTTAATAAAGATTTAATAACCCATTTTTGCATTTTTCTCGTGACTTGTAAATATAAGTCCAATTTTAATCACACGCAAGTCACTATGCTTAAAGGTGAGAAAATTGTAAATTAAAATAGCTTTAAAATTAGTTTCTGATGTATTTAAAAGTTTCCTCGAAAATTCCTGGCTATCACGATAAGCTATCCAACTTTTATTATTGCATTTTTTCTTTAAAAATTTCCAATATAGTTAAGTACCTTTTTCTGATTTATAACCTTTGGTGACATTTTCCGGAAATATTTCTAACGTATGCAACTAAGTCTATAATGTACGTGATGTTAGTACCTGCATACTGATTGTATGTGATCGATACTAACGGCTATATTTCTAAATTTAATATTCCGATTTAGCGTTATTAATTCCTGAGATGTTAATGATCATTTTACATTCAGGAAATAATAAAAATAATCAAAACGAATCACCACCCTAATAACTTTTGAATGGTTGTTTGTATCTTCATACTCTAAAATGTTATGGCAATATCTCAAAGAAATCTTTTAAATTATATCTAATTGTAATTGTGGCAGAATATGCTAGAATATTATAGTGTATATGTGGTAGAATATTATGTATATGTGGTAGAATATTATATTGACTTTTCTTTTTTCCGAAGAAACATAAAATTTTTTGATTACATTTAATTTAGTGTCTAAATATAACTCCGGACAATAAATTTCATAAAATTCTGAAAATTAGGAGGTCTACAAAGACAAGTGAACATTTGGCATAAAATATGGAATGTTGACAGTTTTTCGTTTTGGTCAAAACAGATTTAGGTAAAGCATGACTCTGGAATCGTTATGCCTTTAAGTAATTCCTGCGTAAACTTCCGTACTGTGAATTAAACGTGACCCTAAATTTAAAAATAAATAAAAAGTGGTAGAAAGATTTTCATAGGCATTCCTTAAGTAAAGCCTACTCGGTGAAGCAAATTTGATACCAGATTAATGAAATAAATAAAAGGTGGTAACAAGTTTTTATTAATCGAATGACGTGAAAATTTAAATTTAGCTTTAAAAAATCTGACAATTTTTAATACATAAAATTTTTTATACCTTACAATTAATTTTTTCATAATTAATTAATTAATTATTAAAAACTACATAATTCAGCTAAATTCCTCATTCTATTACATACGTGTCTTTAGGTCAAGGGTTATAACTTTTTGTGAAAGAATTATTAAATTTTAGTCATCATCATGTTTAGCTTGACAGTCCAGAGTGAGGCAGTGCCTTCTTCTGAATTCTGCTCCACTGAGACGTACTTTCACCCATGCGGTGCTCTCTTGTCAAACGAAAGGTGCACCTTCTTTACTTAATTCGTAAAGGCTATTGGCTAGCGTGTTTGGCTTGTCTAAGTGTCATAAGAAACAACAACAATGATCAAAATACTAGCCATAATCAAAATGTGACAGGAATGATTGCATTACAGCACTACACAGTACTTATGTACAGCACTACAAGGTCCTACTCAATTTCGAGTACAATACAAGGAATAATAATAGTGTATATGCATTGTGATAGTTGGTCTTTTTATGATCGAAGCAAACATTGTCTATAAATGTAACACTTAAAGGAAAATTAGGCTTTTGAAACGATCTTTTTTTATTTTTTAAGCTAGAGACCTAAATTTAAAACTGATAAGTATTAAATTTTTTTGACAGAATCAAAACCTATCGCCAAGCTTACATTAAAATGTAAGTAAATCTTGTAATTTACTATTAATGGTAAAGTCAGGTTTTTCAAAAATATTTTTTGAATTAATATTTAATAAATTGTCATCAATTGGGTTATATATTGCAAAAAGGTCTGTAATGTTCTGGATTATACGTATCTAGAGCTTTAGACTGTACAATCCTAGTATACGATGTAACTGGAATTCAGTGAAATACACGGGATCATATAAACTATTATTTTTTTACTGTGTGATTAGTAAATTAAAATTTTTATAGTAAATTTAATTTTCTCTGTAATGCGAAGAAACGAAAAAACTTTAATTAAGAGTTTTTCTAAAATTATTACGTGTCATTTTGGTGTTGGCGGCAGTATTCACAATCGTTCCAAAACTCGTACCATATAAGATTTTAGGAGAAACTATCTTTGTTTCATTTGAAAAAGTTGAAAAGTTTGCAAAAAAAAGTTGGAACTAACACAAAATTAAAAACAACAACTTTTAACATTAAAATTATGTGAAACTATAAGCACAGAAAAATACATTGAAGAAATATTATTTAATTTTTTTTTCTGAATTCAAATGATTTAATTTGCAAATAGTTATGAAAATTAATTATTTTCTTCTTTACGGTGTGAACAATTATTTGACTTCATTTCTTTTTGACTTCATGTCTAACATAAGAAGTAAAGGCAAACTTGTACATGAAGCATTCTATTTTTTTAATACTTTAGCTTTACAATTCGTAAGCCATAATAATTTAGTTAATGGGGTGATTTTGGTGGCTTGATTTTAACTAATCCACTCGCCAATTTTTTGACTTCAGCTATAGCTTTTCCTGGGTTTAATTGTTTCGGGCATGCCAATGTACAGTTCATGATAGTTTTGCATTTGTATATTGAAACTTCGCTTTTCATCATATCCAATCTTTTCTCTGTAGCTTCATCTCGAGAGTCAATAATCCAGCGATAGGCATTTAAAATAACTGACGCACCAAGAAATCCTCTTTCACCATTCCACCAGTACTCTGGGCATGAAGTTGTACAACATGCACACAAAATGCATTCATATAAACCATCTAATTTTTTTCTATCTTCAATGCTTTGCAGGATTTGCTTTCGATCAGTTGACTTTTCGATTTTTCTTTGCAACCAAGGTTGAATGGATTTGTACTGTTCAAAGAACTGATCCATGTCCACCACCAAATCTTTGATAACGTACATATGTGGAAGTGGATATATTTTGACAACATTTTTGTCGTTAGGGTCGAACTTATGTAAGCAAGCCAGAGTATTTAATCCATCTATATTCATGGCACAAGAACCACAAATACCTTCTCTGCACGATCAACGGAACGTCAAAGAAGGATCTATTTCATTCTTTATTTTGAACAGAACGTCCAAAACTGTTGATTCGCAATTATTTGTATCTATTTGGTATTTTTGCATACGTGGCTTTTTCTTTGAAGATTCCGGATCAAAACGATAAATTGAAAAAGTTTTTATGATTGAAGATACTGTGGACTCTTCTCTTACGAATTTAATGCCAGAAATGAAATATGAATACATTTGCTTGTATTTTGATAATAACAAGTTGCTTTTTACAAATGCCATAATATCAGTTTTCGAGTACTTAAACGATATTGATAGTACAAAGTCCAAATAACTAGTTCTTACAGATGCATGAAATTAGCAAGTATTCACTTAAATCTAAAGATTACTATTGCCAGTGAAAGTGAGGAAAATTACGTCACTCTGTAGATCTTGTGGGAAAATTACGTCACTCTGCACGTGATGAAATGGCACGAGATTTTCTTTCTGCTATCGAATTTTACAAATTACTGACTATCAAGTTTAAAAAAAAAATAGAAGTTTACATAAGAAGCATAGCATTTCACAGTAACTTTTATTATGTAAATACTGCATGGTTGATAATTACAAATATATCTCTACTATATATTATAACTACTGATATCGACACAATACCAGATTGTTGATACACGATAACCTGAACTAAAGGAAAGAAGCTCCCAAAATTCGCCATCTCATCTCAAAATCAGGATTAATTTTTACTTATAACATTATACATTAATGTCAAAGAGCATGATTGCACTTTTGAAAAATTATTTTAAAATTACTCAAACGTTTGAACAAACTGTTTATCGGTGACTCAGTTTTTGAATTTTCCGAATAATTACAGTGTTATATGAAATTATGGTTCATTTTTATTAATGATATGAAATAAATTTTGGCTACCTTTCCTTTTTTGCCCTCGCCAAGAATCATGAGATGAACAAGAGACATGCACTTCCTCCTCTATTGGGATGGGATGTGAAAAAGTTAAGTTCTTGGATTGTATTGAACGAATTGAACCCCTTGGATTGAACAAATATTTTTTTTTCTCTACTTGGATTGCACAAATATTTCTTTCCCTTTTTTGGATTGAACAAATATTTATCTATTTGCTTTAAATTGTGCTTTACGTTATGTTTTACTTTATACTTTACTCTATTGTTTACACTATATTTTGGATAATATTTTACAGTTTATACTTCACATTTTACATTACCCTTTACTTTTATTTACATTTTATTTTATATTTTGTGCATTACTTTATTTTATACTCTATACTTTACTTTATACCACAATTTTTACTTTTACTTAATACTTTACGTTTGACTTTACTTTGCATTTTAATTTGCACTTCCCTTTATATTTTACTCTTTATTTTATCCTTAACTTTACTTTTTACTTTTAATGAAATTTTACAGTTTACTTTTTCATACTTTACAGTTTACTTTACTATTTTATTATGAGCGTTCCTTTTCTTTACCTGCTACTTTATTTTTACTTCCTTTTTTTACTTTGCGCTTTCCTCTCCTTTACTTTTTTACGTTGGGCTTTCTTTTCTTTTACTTTATTTTTACTTTACTTTATACTTTTACTTTATACTTTATTCTTTACTTTACATTATAATTTATGCTTTACTTTACATTGTATTTATCAACTCTTCTTAATCTTATTTATTTATTTTTATTTATTTATTTTATTTATTTATTTTATTTATTTGTTTATTTAATTTATTTATTTCATTTATTTATTTTATTTTATTTTATTTATTAATTTCATTTATTTATTCCTTTCATTTAATCATTTAATTTCAATTTTTTATCCAGTTTTTATATTTTATATACATATTCCATAAAATATCTTCTTTATTTTTATATTTCTATTTTTTGTGCAAAAAATAAATAAATAAACTAGCAAAAAAATTCAGTTGAATTGTTCCCGGCTAACCGAAAGGCACCATAAAGTTTAATTTAAATCTATGAAATTATCACTATGCAAAATTACTTCCGATTTTTCCTGCTCCGCTGAATCGCCTAACATCATAAATGGAACTGTAGAACTTGTAGCGTTTTTTCGACCGTAAAATTATTATTATTTTTTGGTTGATTCTGAAGTTTTCAACAATAAGGGAACTATTAAGCTTTTTCTTTAAAATTTCCAATCGAATATGCGTGACTACCCCCTACCCTGCATTTTGAAACGTCTTGGTTATTAGTGATAAATTCAACCAAATATTCAACATGAGGTGTTTGAAACTGGAAAACTGTCATGATGATACAAGCTGGAGTTGACACAAAACATCTAACAATTCAGTACTTGCAACACGGGAAAAAGAATACCACTGAATAGAATCCATAGTTTGACCTATTTACTTGGCTGCGTTTGGTCTGTTAACGTTGCAGTTATTAGGCCTGGTTTATTATCATGCTGAATCAAAGTTTGGATCCGATTTAATTGAATACCTGCAAATGACGTCACGCGTGTGTATTAAACATGATTGGCTGCTGAATCATAGCATAAACAAATGCCACGATTTACTCACGCATGATATCGCTTGCAGGCATCCAGTAGGATACTCTCAACTCGAGAAAAAGACCGATGATACTCAACCACCTAACCCACAACCTCAGTGTCAACTGGCTTTTATAAACAAGATAACGTGCTAGCGTTAACAGCTGTTAGATTAGTTTTTGTCGGCTTTTTTTCGTTAATAAAGGAAAATTTACAGCTCATTACTTTTGTTTTGTTACACACTAATTACATATTTCATTAATTTGCAAGAATTCTTTAGTTACGAGATTATTGCACGATACGATAATCGATGACGTGATCCCATATAATCTTCAAATTTGAAAGAACAGTTTCTAACATAAACAAATGTCACATTTCAACAGCCACTCAGGACCGATATCTACGATGACGTCGCTTGCATGTATCCAATTAGCACTTTTGAACGGGTTGTGAAATTAGCTGGTGCTAAGTTGAACCCCCCCCCCATTTTACACAAAATAATGAATTAATCACCCAAATAGGTTATAGTAATATTTGTAACGTGGTTCTTTGTATCATGGGCAGGATCCATGTAGACAGCCAGGTTAGGACATAAACAAATTGGTTATTTTCAATTCATAAATTTCTAACCCTTTGAAATGACCATTACAAATCATTTGATTTAATTTTGAAATTGTGAAAGTAAAAATTCTCAAACATTTTATAAAACGCTCATTCATCTTAATAACAGAAGTGTTCGGTAATATTAACAAATCAATCGTGGAAGTTTAATTTTTGATAAAATATTCGATAGCATATAAAAATGACTTTTTATGAATCAAAAGTTTTCATTTACAATTTAATCATATTTTTTTATTAGGTATAAGCCCCTATAAAATTAACATACAGAAGCAGATCATAGAAGTTTTTCGAGTTTTTGATAAAAATGAAAATGGAAAAACTGATATCAAGTAATAATTTTTACAAATAAGTTTGATTTTTAATAGAAATGTATGTATCTATAGTATTTTTCCTTTTAACAAGTTGCTTTCGAATTCGAACGATTCTTTGATCAAAAAATAAAAATTTTTGGTCTACGAATAAATTAATCAGTACACTAAACAATCTTTAACAACTTTCGTGTGTTGGAGCTATTCTAACGTAACTTATTTGAGGTTTTTTCTTTATCACATTATCAGATAATTGGCTTATTAAATTCAAGCAATGAAACTTTTTGTTATTAATAATAGGCAAAAAATAGCTATTTTAAAAATTTATTAACTCATTTAA